>NC_133121.1:33337895-34537895 GCF_033568475.1 Henckelia pumila | reverse complement strand
GTTTATACATGGAGTCATAAAAGCCCTTAGCCACAAGTTGGCTAACCGGGCACCCACTCTTTCAAACAGGTGGTATCAGAGCGTAAGTTTCTTGGACTGAAATAGAAGCTGAGCTGGGTAGATTGAGTCACATGCATTTATAGTATTGCATGATTGTGCATTACATGATTTAATGATTCGATGATTTGATAAATGACATGTGAGCATCTTCTATGTTTGAAATTCAACTGCCTGATTTACTGATTTGTAAATTTTTGAATTTCTTACTGATTTTGTTATAAGATTTTCCCCGGGTGATGTAAGCACCCAGAATCGAAGAGAACAGTGTTCTTTGGGTGATGTAAGAACCCCAGACTAAACAGAATGGTATGGTCAGACTGAACAACACTGTATGGCTCAGCTGAACGAAGTATCTCTGATTGAACAGAACAGAATATCAGCGAATGAATATATGTTATTGCAGGTAGAAGTTGTCCTGAAGACCTTGATCATTCGTTCAGATACCTGGAAGATACAGATGAATGACGTATCAGATTGACTATCTACAAACTTCGAAACCTAACAACCAGCTGATAGATTTTAATGAAGAAATTCTGAAAGAATTGAGGTATATTTATTTGTTGGTAAGTTCATAGAACATAAGTTTATTTATAGTTCTTTGCCACAACAGATAGAAATGATGAGAAAAAGAAGAATATACCAATCAGAAGTAGAGTAATTTGAATATTGACGAATGCATTACTAGATTTCAAGCCTACTATGATTCTTTGAATTATAGATGATACTAATGAAGCTCACGAGTGAGTTGTTTAATTATGGCTCGAAGATTATGTCTGGATAACTGTTGACGATTGAAACATTTTATGAAATACATAGCCCTGTCTAATAGAACTGAAGTTGAATGATGAGACAGAAGGAATAAAATTGTAAGGATGCTATAGTGTGTGAGATAAACACAATTTTAGTTACAATTTTTATTCCAGAGTAGGTACAAAGTAAACGATACGAAAGTAGTTCGTCAACTCTAGCGAACCGAGACGGATTAGTCTGGTTCTGAATGCAGAGTATGTTAGAGATTATTGCACTCATTTGTGGAGGGAGAAATCCTAGCAATCAGTGCAGAGATATTTCAGGCAGATGTATTAGGCGATGTCCTAAGTAAATCAGAGTCAGAGGAAATTTGAATGAAGAAAGTATACAGAGGATCAGAATGAAATTGCACCTGAGAATGAAATTTCAGGTAACAAATTTATTTTGTATTAACCTGTTTATGTTGTAGGTGCAAGAGATATAAGATACTTGAAAGCTGTGTTATATGATCACCTCTGTATCAGAAAAGAGAAGTTGTGAATTGAACTGAGAATGGTACTACTGAATATGATGATATGATAGAGAATCTTGAATTAAGATTCTGTGATTTCGGTTTGATATATGATGTTTGATTACAGAAATATTCCGAAATCATTATCTTCGATGCACTAGATATGTTCAAGATCTATGTTCAAGATCTAAATCAGCATTGATAGATATGCCGATGAATAGAGATGAAATATATATTCCAGTAAGATTTTGACTTTAGTTTAAGTTGTGAACTGGAATTTTATAACGAATTGGTGAATTGATGAATTTATGAAGTACCGACGTGATGAGATTATGAATTGAATATTGATCTTGAGGTTTAGAAGATAGATGATGATATGAAAATCAGTTACAGATGAGTCTTTTCTTTGATTACACTGAATCGAATACATCAATTGGACATATAATTCTTGAAATATTTGATTTCGAGTGGCTCTCCTTGTTTTGTTCATAGAGCCTGAGTGATTCACTCATTCTGAGTTGTGCAATGCAAGTGAGTTGTTTTCACTTTGCAGAGTTTGTTATCCAGAAGATTTAATTTTTGGATGACCTTGATTGAGGGATTTTCTCAATCTTGATTTATTTCTTTTGATTTTGAGAATTATTGATCCTTTGATGATATTTCAGCATATTTTAAGATTGTTGGCTCGTAACTGATAGAAGAATTTGAAGATGATCCATGATTTTTGGGTTAAATGATATGACTTGTCAGTATTTTGGAGATAGAAATGAGGAATGAAATAGGCATTCGATGAATTGATTTCAGTTTTCTGTGTATTCTGGTTCGAGTATTCAGACGAATGCATAGCAATCAGAATGATTTTCGATTGAAAGTAAGCTAGAACTATTCAGAATATGAAAGAAACACAAAAAGTAAACTGCAGCGATGAGAATTCAGTACAGAATACCAGATTGAGATATGAATTGAAGCCTCAGATCAGAATGAATGAATTATATTATGCTTGATTATCTGATTGTGCTTGATATTTCCGAAAAAAAATATCAGATTTTGAAGAAAATTCACAACAATGAATTTAAGATTCATCCAATAATTGTTTTATCAGAATATAAAGCAAATAGAGGCAACAGAATGAATACGTTTTCGAAGTTAAACGTACAAAGAGTTTCTGATGAAGTTGGAAATCATTGACTAGATTAGTTCAATGACAGTTTAGAAACTCCAAAATTGTTATGAGATCATGATTTGAAAGAGTATGTTGTGAAACTACCAAGATGAAGCAGTTTTTATGAAGTAAACAGGTGGTAGTTATGAACAGATTGAGTGAAAGTAATGTATACGATGGTCTGTCTGTATGATCACATCACTGAATGGTGATTAGATGTGTTGCAAGATGAACAGTAAGCCAAGAAATAATGTTTCAGATTGAAACATTGGGTTTACTATTACATTGTAATACAGATGATCAGAAGATTTTGAGTACTTTATGAAGTAAGGGTACAACATATTATCCTTGAATTGGAAGAATAGTCAGAGAAGATGAATCGAATTTCGAGAATGAACTTTACCTGACATGTTACCGATGATCAACAGCTCTGAATACTTTGAAATCTGTGAATACAGTATATTATACTCTGATTAATAGATAGTCCGAATAGACTAATTAGAATTTTAGAATACGCTGTATAAGATGTGATACAGATATGACTAGATAGCTGTGAAGAAGATAACGATAGGATGAAATTACAGGAATGATTAAAATCTATTGTCAGGATTAAGACTTTAGATTTATTCGACAGAATGTGGTATCGATTGATTGACTGATGTTTGGAGAGTTGGTTATATGTGAATGCATTATACCATTCTTCAATTGATGGATTATCTGAGTTGATTTTCCAGATGTTGAGAATATTCTCAGAACCTTAATACCTGATTCGGTATTACTTGACGTGAGGTGTTGCCACTTGATGATTATAATTCTTGTAACAGTTATTGAGTCGATTTTGAGATAATGTTATGATGATATGATGAAAAAAAATCCGATTTCTTTGTGTTGAAATGATACTACCGAAGTATATGACATTAGATCAGACATGATTTGTTGATATCAGATCAGATTTGATTTGAAACACACAAAGATTTTGAAGATGAATCTGTATGAAATGAAAACAGAGAAGAAGAAACAAAATTAGTAATTGAATGATAGATATAACTTTTGATACTAAAACTGATTAGTTAAGCGGAAAAGTTGTTCTTGATACATTATTCAATTCAGAATTGAGAAAGAGCAGAGTTTTTTTACAGATTCAGAATATGAATGAGAATACTGA
This sequence comes from Henckelia pumila, assembly GCF_033568475.1. Classification (NCBI taxonomy): domain Eukaryota; kingdom Viridiplantae; phylum Streptophyta; class Magnoliopsida; order Lamiales; family Gesneriaceae; genus Henckelia; species Henckelia pumila. The sequence continues at coordinate 34,534,247 of NC_133121.1, read as the reverse complement.
TTTTGAAGCGATGAACTGAATGACAGTATAGACTTGATATATGTTCTATGTAGAGCATGGAATAATATAGAGAAAGAAACAAGTCGTCACTAAAGCTGAATTTCACTGACTGAGATGTCAGATAGAATTGATGATTTGATTGAATGATTTATTCTTTTCAGCTTGATACAATGGATCTGAATTGTTCCATGTATATAAGTGAAGGAAGTATCAGTAGATTCTTTCTATGTACTTTAATCAGATGATATAGATATTGAAGAGATTCTGAGTTAAGTCGAGTATTCGACAAATCCTTGATTGAGGGTAAAATAGCTCAGAGAGAATTCTTTTCAATTCATTAAAGTGCAAACGAATAGATATAGAATAGAAGAGATGACTAGACCGAAGATGAAAAGATGAAATACGAAGTTCAGAGCTATATAATTGAAGTGAGAATAACTTGAGAAAATCATTCAGTCTATCAGATTGAATAGTTCGATTGATTACGATTTTGAGGACGAAATCATTTCTTAGAGGGGAGAAATTGTAAGATCCGAAAATATTAAATTATTAATTATGGGATTTGAGAATTAAATTCCATATTAAGGGCTAATATTGATTTGAGAAATTATGGAAATGATAGATTTAATTTTCGAGGCGAAAATATTTAATTTGAGAATTTACGGATTTTGAGAATTAAATTCCGGGAATTCTTAAACTAAAAGAATAAATATTCGATTTGAATATTTATGGAATTTAAGATTAAATTCCAAGTTTTGAGAATTATTATGATTTAATTCGGAAGTGAAACCCGATCAGGGACTGATTCGCAAATATCAATGTTTGAAGGGCTAAAGTGCAAAAGGCCAGGATTATTTAATTAATCCGAATTTATTTAATTTTAATCCGAGTATATTTAATTTGGGAATATTTAGAGTTTTAATTTTAATTCTAATATTCTTAAATTATTTTGGATTGAAATTGAATTAAAACGAAGGCCGAGGACTGAATTGCAATTAATGAAGACTTGAGGGACTAAATTGCAAATAATGCAATACTTATCTGATTTGTGAATAAGGAGTCAGCATGTATACGTGTTATTTCATTTGCATTCAGAATTTGGAGAACAGAGTGCCGATGCCTTCTTCAATTTCTTTTGATTTCCGATATTCAAAACCCCGTAACTTTTGATCCGCTCGTCCGATTTCAATTACAAAAGATGTTATGGAATCCTTGCGACAAGGGCTTCGATCTCGTGTAAGTATTATGATGCGTTTGATAGATTTTGAAATCAAATATGAGCAGAGATCAGAACTTGATGTTAGTTTTGTGTTCGTGCATGTTTATTCATTCCGATATTGAAATTGAATCGACGATTTGATGTTGAATGAACTTAATCATTGATTTCCAGCATGTATTTCGAGTTGTATAGATGCTGAGATGCTGGTTTAGGATGATATGATGCTGATATATTCTGGTTAAGATTGTTAGAATTGATTCGATATCATTTTGGTTACCGATTTTCAGTCGCTACGCCGTCGGTTTATGATTTTAAGCCGTTTTGGTTTTGTGTTGTTTGAACTGAATATGATAGGAGTTCTTAGTGATATGTTGAGCTTATAATCACCTTATTTTAGATTGCTAAGAATTTACGAGCTCGATATTGCAGCTGTCAAACCAAAGAAGAGTTGTTGAGGTTTGAAGTTGTTCTTGAGGATGGAACTTGAGCAGATTGGTTTCTGAGGTTGATTAGAATTGATATATGTGTTCTTGTTATTATGTTTCAGATTTGAAGCTTCAAGAACCAAGACTAAACGAGAAGGTATAATGACGACATCGCGAGTTAGGGACTTTGAAACTCAAGAACGACTATTCTTGAGTTGGCCCGCAAAAATCACATACTTGTTATGTTTTGATTATGATTTTGATGTTGTCGATCCATCTCAGGTAGTGGATCTTTGAATTTGAGTTGATACGATGCTATAATGAATTGATTCTATGCCAAGGTTGCTGTTAACCTTATTTTCTAGCCCAGAATGACAATGATAGATGGATATCCATATCAAGATCGGTTACGAATCTTGATGGCAATGAAGATAAATGAATCAATTTCCGGTCGACCGATAGAAGCGTTAATTACTCTATTTGTTGAGTCGAGTTTAAATAGAGTCGATATGTTTTATTTAACGCTTTCTTTATGTTGGTTATACTGAGATTGTATTCTTACCGGATTTTATCCGGCTGTTGTCTTGTTTTGTATGTGTGCATGACAACAAAAGGGGGCAGAAGCTGGTCATCGACGTCATTGACAGCTGGGAGAGAGTCTAGCACATGAGGAGTCGGGTTGTAGATGAAGTATTAAGATCTAGAAGCATCAAACCTTAGAACTTGTTGGTTTTGGAATGCATGTATGAACTTGAGATATTTTATGTCGTTTATTGTTATTTAGAGACTTGTTTGATGTAACAAATGCATGTATAGATGCTTGAGACCTTGTTTACGTTTATATGCATGATTTGGACCTTATATATCATGTTTTGGGTCGAATTTGATGGATTGGAATCGATTGAAAGGATCAATGTTTCTGACAAAAGAACAGAGCAAGTTTTCTGCCCAGGATGCGCCCAGTGGCATAAAACTACCGCCCGAGCGCAGCCTGGAGCTCATCCTACTGTTTTAGAAAAAAACAGGGGCGCCCGGGCGGTAGTTTTTGACCGCCCGTGCCCACCCCCTTTTGAAAAAAAAAATTAATAAAAAAATTTCTTGATCCTTATTCTTTCCTAATTAGATTAATGATGCTTATTCATTAATTGCCCCTTATGATTTGAGATTAGCAACCCGAGGCCCCACACCGAATGAGCAAGTTAGTACTGAAACTGTTCAAATGGATGCCATAGCGACGCCTATGGAAACCTTGCTGAAGAGGTTTTAGTCGTTTAATCCGCCGTTGTTGCTAGGTACAGAGAATCCTGTTGACAGTGAAAGCTGGTTGGACGACATTGATCAGTTGTTTGATTCCCTTGATTACTCTGACGACCGCAGAACTAGGTTAGTCATTCATCAGCTTCGTGGTGTTGCTAAGAACTCGTGGATCATGACGAAGAGATCCATGGAGAATCGAGGTACAGTTGTTACTTGGTCTCTTTTCAAAACTGAGTTTTATAAGCGGTTTTTCCCTGTTTCGTACCGAAAGGACAAGGGAGCCGAGTTTGCCAATCTGAGGTAAGGGAACTTGAACATTGAAGAGTATGTTGCCAAATTTGATTGTTTGTTGCGTTTTGCACCACATATCGCCAACAATGAAGAAGCCAAAGCCGATCAGTTCATCAACGGCTTGAATCCCGACATCTTCACGTTGGTAAACACTGCTAGGCCTGATAACTTTGCTGATGCCATGAATCACGTAAAGGGAGCTGAAGCGGGTTTGTGGAGACAGAGAGGAAATCATATGGTACATCAGTAGCAGAGACAGTCTCAGAATCAACCATATCAGAATCAAAATCAGCCACCATTGTATCAAAACCAGTCTTAGAGGTACGAAAGTGGAAGCAGTGGGGGAAATAGAAAGGATCATTACAAATCAAGAGGGATACAGTTCAAGAGGCAGGGGAACCGTTCTTCTAGCTCCAGTGGTTCCAAGCAATTCGGTTCAAGACAGAGTTCTGGATCTTCATCCTTGTTCTGCAACAAGTGTGGAGGTAGACACTCATCAGATCTGTGTGTAGGAGTCTTTGGGAAATGAAATACCTGTCAACAACCTGGAGACTTTTCTAAGGTGTGCCCTCAACATAGTAGAGATCGAGCTCAGAGTGGGATTTAATCTAGACCTACAGCACAGCCTGAGAGACAGTCTTCTCCAGTTCACTCCTTCCAGCCTCAGCAGCAGAACAAACAGGGAGGTAACCCTAGTGCGAACCAGCCTCTGAGACAGCAGTCACGAGTCTTTGCTTTGACAGAGGATCAGGCTCAGGCAGCACCGGACGATGTTATAGCAGGTAACTGTTCGATTCTCGGTTATTCTGCTCATGATTTGATAGATACAGGTGCTTCCCATTCCTTTATCTCTTAGAAATTTGTGTTGTTGCATGATTTGCCTACTGAGTTGTTACCTACTTTAGTAGCTGTTACTTCACCTTTGGGTGGAGGAATTGTTTCTGTCAGATTAGTCTGGAACTGTGAACTCTTTTTTCAGGGAAATTTATTAGAGTTCGACTGTATTATACTTGGGCTGTCAGATTTTGACTGTATTGTTGGTATAGATGCTTTTACCAAGTACAGGGCAACCGTCGATTGTTTTCAGAAGGTTGTCAGATTTAGACCTGAAATGGCAGATGAGTGGAAATTCTTTGGTAAGGGTTCTCGATCTAGAATTCCTTTGATTTCAGTGTTATCCATGACTCATTTGTTAAAGAGAGGTGCAGAGGGATTTCTGGTTTATGTAGTTGATGTACTAAAATCTAGCCCTGAATTGGTTGATATACCAGTGGTTAGAGATTTTGGTGATGTGTTTCCGAAAGATGTTCCGGGATTACCGCCTATTCGAGAGATCGAATTCAGCATCGATTTAGTGTCAAGTACTTAACCTATTTCCAAAGCTCCGTATCGCATGGCACCAGTTGAATTGAGAGAATTGAAGGAGCAGCTTGAGGATTTGATTTCCAAGGGATACATCAGACCTAGTGTATCGCCTTGGGGTGCTACTGTTCTGTTTGTTTGGAAGAATGATGGTTCTATGCGGCTCTGTATTGACTACCGTCAACTGAATCAGGCTACAGTCAAGAACAGGTATCCTTTACCCCGAATAGATGACCTTTTTGATCAGCTTCAGGGTTCTTCGGTCTATTTGAAGATTGATCTGAGGTCAGGTTATCATCAGCTGAGAGTACGAGAGGAAGATGTTCCTAAGACCGCATTCAGAATAAGGTATGGTCATTTCGAGTTTATAGTCATGTCGTTTGGTTTGACTAACGCTCCAGCGGTTTTTATGGGTTTGATGAACCGTATCTTTCAGCGCTATTTAGATGAGTTTGTTATTATCTTCATCGATGATATTCTTTCTACTCGAAGAACCGTACTGACCATGCAGAGCATTTGAGGATCGTCTTGCAGATTTTGCGGGTAGAACAGTTGTTTGCTAAGCTATCTAAATGTGAATTTTGGTTGGATCGAGTTGTCTTTCTTGGTCATATTATTTCAGGAGATGGGATCTCTGTCGATCCCAGCAAGATTGAAGCGGTTATGAATTGGCCTAGACCGACATCAGTACCTGAGATCCGAAGCTTTATGGGTTTAGCTGGTTATTATTGCCGATTCATCGAGGGTTTCTCTTCTATTTCCAAGCCGATTACCCAGCTGACACAGAAAAATGTGCCTTTTATCTGGACTGTAGATTGTGAGGCTAGATTTGTTGATCTGAAGAGGAGACTAACCAGTGCTCTGATTCTTTCTATTCCAAAAGGTACTGGAGGTTTTACTGTGTATTGTGATGCTTCTAACCGAGGCTTGGGATGTGATCATATGCAGCATAAGCATGTGATAGCGTATGCATCAAGGCAGTTGAAACCGTAGGAGACTCATTATCCGGTTCATGATCTTGAACTCGCTGCGATTGTTTTTGCTCTGAAGATCTGGTGTCACTATTTGTATGGTGAGTCTTTCGAGATCTTTTCTTATCATAAGAGTCTTAAGTACTTGTATTCACAGGCAGAGCTGAATATTTGACAGATAATATTGTTGGATCTGTTGAAGGATTTCGATTGTGAAATCAAGTATTATCCGGGAAAGTCGAATGCAGTTGCAGATGCCTTGAGCCGAAAGCTTTGTTCTTTATCTCTTTCTACTATCGGTGTTTCTCAGTTGATCGATGATTGTTGCACTTCTGGTTTAGAGTTTGAAATAGATAGGAGGACTATCAGAGCGTTTGCTATTCAAGCCGAGCCGGAGTTGTTTATTGCGATCAAAGAAGCACAGAAGTTCGAGGCGAGCATTCAGGCTTCATTAGAGAAAGTCAGATCCGGGCATCAGTCTGAGTTCCAGTTTAGAGATGATGTATTGTATGTGAATAACCGTATTGTTGTGCCTGATATTTCAGATTTGAGACAACGTATTCTCCGAGAGGCTCATTGCAGTCAGTTCAGTGTTCATCCGGGAGGTCGGAAGATGTATAACGATCTAAAGAACCAGTTTTGGTGGAAGAGAATGAAGAGCGATGTTGCGAGGTTTGTATCTCGATGTTTGAACTGTCAGCAAGTGAAAGCAAAAAAGAAGCGACCGGATGGTCTGTTGCACAGTCTATCTATTCTTGAATGGAAATGGGATCACATTTCTATGGATTTCATCACGAAACTACCATGATCTGTTCGAGGATGCGATGCTATTTGGGTAGTGATCGACCGATTGACGAAGTCTCCTTGCTTTATTCTGTACAGGATGATGTATCGTCATGATCAGATGACTGAGTTGTATGTTAGCAATGTTGTGAGATTGCATGGAGTGCCGAAATCAATCGTTTCAGACCGAGACCCTAGATTCAATTCGCACTTTTGGCACAGTCTGCAGGAGGCACTTGGCACTCGATTGCATCTGAGTACAACTTATCATCCTGGTAGCGCTAAGTTGCGTCACGCCCAAATTACCCAACTCAATAGATAAACAAGAATATGTAGTAGTGTGAGTAGGGATCGTTCTCACGAGGAAATGGAAATTTAATGTGTTTAAAATAAAACAAATGGGATTTTTGAGTTTTGGAATTAACTACTAAAAATTTAAGCAATTAAAAAGTAATATTATCACTATCATGCAAGATTGAGAATTAAACTAGAGAAATCAATAAGAGACAAGCCTTGGTATCGGTCGACTACACCCTTGATATTCATTCATTCAATCATCGATTCCCTAAAAATAATTAATCCTATCAAATATTCATCATTGAAAATCTAATTCCTGTTTCACCTTAATCTTAGTTAATTAGACACCATCTTTTTAGATTAACCATTTCCAATAAATTAACCCAAATTCTAGCGATCAAGATTTAAATTTAAGGTAGCATTCAAACAAGTAAAACTGATGAACCTAGACAACACATGCACCAGCGGATGTATTTAGCCTAGTCAAGAGTTGTCCCTATGATTTAATAAATTCAACAGCAGAAAATATCAAACGAAGTTGCTTTGCAAATTAGTTGATTCAAACAATTACGGATTTGAATTCTAATTTAGCTGTAGTTTGCATAGCAAAATCCTAAGATGGCCAATCTAAAAATTTTGCTTGCAAACATGAAATAAAACAGATCAACTATTGATACTCAATAAGAATTAAACACTGAAAATTGAATCTCATTAATAAATTATATCAAGGTTTTGTCTCCCTCAAGCAAGTATAAAAGATTAGCTACAACGGTTCATCAAAAACTCAAGAAAAATTCAAAAGAAATGAAGAAAACTTGAGAGAGAATTGTAATACAAAACCTAACCGCCTTAGAGATATTCCAAAGTCGGATAATTCTCCCCCAAAAATGGAATAAAAGTCTAATAAAAACTAGAGTCCAAAATAAAAGAGTTTCCAAAATTACAAAGTTTTTTTCCGAACAGACTAGCGCGCTCGATCGCACGAGTATGCAGGATCGAGCGCATGAAAAATAGTGAATCTACTGTTTTGAAATTTCCTCGGCCGCGCTCGATCCTATGAGTTCCTTGGATTGAGCGCATGAAAAATGAGTTGCCTACTGCCTTAAATCTTCAGATGTCACGCTGGATCCTATGAGTTGGTCCGATCGAGCGCATGAAGCAAAAAATCAGATTTCTTCTGAAAACTAGATAATTCCTACACATTAAACCTGGAAGTAAATTATTTAACTCAATGCATGCATAAAACAAAACTAAGATAAAACATGAACAAAAACATATGAATGTATGCAAAACACTAACAAAATGACCCTAAAATATACAAACAAAACGACACTATCAAATTCCCTCACACTTAATCCTTACTCGCCCTCGAGTAAGTCATGCAAAAATAGAATGAAACAGAACAAACAAGAATCAAGAAATACTACGGAACACTGGCCTAAGTACTTTCAAAATTTTCACATCCATCCATATCCAACTCACTAACATTCTTTTGAAAATTTTTAAAACACACACTAATTTCACCGCACAAACTTAAAAACTCCGCAACTCAAAGTCAAAACACTCTCTTCCAAATTCAAGTCACACATTCATGGATCATGAGAACTTTTCAAGGTTTCACAGGATCAAAATGAATAGATAATCAAATCAATACACTCACTCTCGGGTAAATGCAAAGAATTCTAGTGTGTGCGTGTTTCGATCAAAAATTCATACTCATGAATAGTGTCAATCAATAGTCCATAGGCAAAATTCTCGCAATCCCTCTCCACTAGTATATTGGGCGACTGTGACTCGGTCAATAGATCTTAATCAGCTTGTAATGTTAGGCTTGGCTCATGGCTACAATGAAGGGAAAGGAATTCAAAGAGAGAGTAAATTATTCTCTTTTTATAAAGTCCACTCCTTTTTATTCGGATTTCAACCTCTTTGCACTTCATTGATATTCAAAAAAAAATTTATATTTCTTTTCACCAACTAATTTTTTTCTCTTTTTTCTTTTCACCACTTTCTTTCTCATTTTTTTTCTATCCCCTTTTGCTACTATCCATTTTTTTTTTCATCACACCATTCCATATTCACAATACAAAGTAGAAGCATAAAAATAATTTTGACATTCAACTTACTCCCTTAAAGGTAGGAAATAGTGTTTAGGCTATAGGTAGTAGTTGTAGGACCTTGAAACAATGCCGAATGGGGGTTTACCACACGTTTACACGCATGCCACTCATTTTTCAATTAAGCTCAAACAAGGTACTAGGGATAATAATTCAGTGGGTGGCTTGAAAAGCTCAAACGATATTCAAAAAAAATTGCCTACATCATTACTAAGTCACAGTTTACCCGTATTGCTCCTCGAGGGGTGTGCGAACTTGTTCTAGACATGTCTCAATTCACCGTCAATTCATACAAATTTCAACAAGTGCAGAAAAGAGAAATCAACAACAGTAAATGATGATTTTGCACAAAATTCAGAATTACACACCTGGGTCCGGCCACTTGGTAAACCTTCATCGCCCACTATCTGATGCCCATCTCCCACACGAGTAAAGTCCATGTTGAGTGTGCCATGCTACTCTACGCTCTCGATCTTAATTTACCGGTCAATGTGGGATGAGTGATTCACGATCAGATGCAACATTCGATCACTTCCAGGACATCGGGCCTTTTTTTTACCGATGATCATCACATAGTTGTGCCTGCGCACCGGTGTTCAACCTTGACCCGACGAAGAATGGTTGCAACCAATGCGCCCCATTGACAAAGCGGCTATCGATGCCAAACTAGCATATCGGAGAAGCCAATTCGTGGTGGACAATCAATTTGTGCCGGTCCACGATCCCGTACGCCCTGTGCCGCCTCCCCGCCGAACTACTACTGTCACTGTTATGGAGTTGGCCAGCTACGCCCAGCACCAAAACGCGTTTAATGCGGTGGTAGCTTCGAATTTTCAGACCTTGGACTACATTTGCCAAGGTATTTCAAAGAGGCTCGGGATCGACCCCCACCACGCTGCCACCGGCTGTACCATTCCCACCACCTTTCGAGTTTCCACTTGCCAATCGTGTCCTTTCTCCCAAGCATGAAGAGGAGAACGACGCCAACCGCTAAACCAGGGGAGTCTTGTTTACTTTTCTTTGCATTGCATTCCTTTTACATTTTTTGTTCTTTGGTTTGTTGTTTGTTTTTTGTTAGTTTCGTTCTCGAGCATTGAGGACAATACTTAGTTTAAGTGTGTGTGTGTGTGGGGGGGGGGGTGTTTCATGCATTTTGTGTGCATTCATGCATTTCATTTGTTTTTGTTGCATTGTTGCATTTAGTTCATGTTAGTGTCATATCATTGTGTTGCATTAGCATTGAGTTAAGAAAGAAATGGGTAGCCTGGTCAATGATTAAGAGTTATTTTTGTTGTTCAGTAACTGAATCACATGTCTATCTAACCAAATTTTAGCACTGATGGAACCAAATAGACGAGTGAACTCCTATATACTCTGTGATTTGTGCTTGAATCTAAAATTTGAAACATACAAACATGGATAGGATTGAGGAATTGTTTAGATTATTTGGGCCGAATTTTTTCTTGAATTATCCTTAGATTCCCCATTGAGCTTTCACGTATACATGAGCACATAAAGTTTTTAATTGCCCAATAGGCTCTATGCTCCAATTCCACTGGCAGATGGCATGGTTTTCCAAAAATCAGCTGATATGGGGACATTCCAATCGGCGTCTTGAATGCGGTTCTATAGGCCCACAGAGCGTCATCCAAACGCAAGCTCCAGTCCTTTCTTGTAGGATTCACGGTCTTTTCTAGGATGGACTTGATCTCTCTATTCGAAACTTCAGCCTAACCATTGGATTGTGGGGTGTATGCGTTGGAAATCCTGTGTGTCACATGGTACTTTTTTAGCAAACTAGCCACAGTTTTATTGCCGAAGTGCGTTCCCCTATCACTGATGATGGCTCGTGGAATCCCAAACCTAGAGAAAATATTGTGCTTGATAAACTCTGCGACTCGATTTTTAGTCCCTCTTTTGTCCTTGATTTCCACGTCAAATTCACTCAGGAGTAGTATCCATCTTATTAGCCTTGGTTTCACCTCCTTCTTTGCCATCAGAAAACGAAGAGCTCCATGATCAGAATAAACAATGAATTTAGCACCAAGTAAATAAGAGCAAAATTTTTCTAATGCAAAAACTACATCCAAGAGCTCCTTTTCAAAAAATACACAATCATCACTGTCAGGAAATTTCATGGCATCATAAATATTGAATTTCACTACTTCTCCATCAAATTCCATAGTGAGTGTGCCACTGTGAACATCAATTTTAGTCATGGAAGTTTTCAAAAATGGTCTGCATAACAAAATAGGACTATTGTGATCACCATTTTCCATATCAAGCACATAAAAATCTGCACGAAATACCAAGTCATTTACTTGCACTAACATATCTTATACTATTCCCCTAGGGTATGCATTAGACCTATCAGCTAACTGAATAACAATTCCAGTTTTATTCAATGGACCAAGTTTCAAGGAAGCATAGATAGAATATGGCATAACATTGATTGATGCTCCTAGATCTAGCATGGCTTTCTCAAGCCTAACATTCCCTATAGTGCATGGGATAGAAAACATATCTAGATCCATGCATTTTGCGGGCAATTTTCTTTGGATCACAACAGATACGTTCTCACCAAGCTCCACTTTTTGACAACCCTTAAGTGTCTGTTTCCTCTTTGATGTGCACAATTCCTTCAAAAACTTTGCGTATCGAGGTACCTGCTTAATAGCATCTAGCAACGGAATATTTACCTCACATCTACGAAAAGACTCATAAAGTTCCTTTATCCCTTCATCTTTTCTAGACTCCTTAAGTGCTAAGGGAAAAGGGGCAACAGTCTTATATTCAGAAATTGGAGGAAACTTACCTCTTGGCACTGCTTCCTTGGATGCTTCTGCATCAGTCGCCTTCGGTTCTTATTGTGGCTTCTCCATAGGCGAAGCCTCAAATTCTTTCTCCTTAATATTCAACTCCTTTCCATTCCTTAGAGTAATAGCACTTGCTTTCTCTCTTTGATTTGGAATTGTTTGAGATGGTAAAGCATTGTAATGTTGTGCTTCCAACTTATTGATTGCAGTGGCGAGTTGTCCCATCTGGGTATTCAAGTTTTGGATACTTGATCTTGTTTCCTGTTGGAAAGTTACAGTATTAGTAGCAAGATCCTTAACAATATTTTCAATAAACTCACCTGGATTTGGAATCTGAGGACGCTGCTGCTGTTGAGGATACGGTGGCCTATAAGTTTGATTGTGCGGTGGTGCTTGAGGTCTAGATTGATTTACCCGAGGGTCCCCATATCTCAAATTTGGATGATCCTTCCAACCAAGATTTTATGTGTTGGAATAGGGATCATATTTCCGCTGTGGTGGTCCAGGAAATCCTCCAGTTGCATTGACCTGTTCAACCAATTCTTCTTGAAGTAATGGACACATATCAGTAGCATGTCCCACTGCAGCACAAATCCCACATGCCTTTGCAGTTTGTCCATTCCCTACAGCCATCTGACATACAAGGGATGCCAATTCAATTAATTTTTGCTCAAGGGAAGAGACATTTACCTCGTTGTTCTTCTTTGGTGCATGGTCATTCCTGATGGTGCCAAATTGTTGAGAATTGGCAGCCATGTTCTCTATTAGATTCCTCGCTTGTACCGGAGTTTTGTCCATAAAAACTCCCCCACTTGCTGCATCTAGCATACTCCTGTCATGAGGCAACAAACCTTCATAGCATAATTAAATCCATTGATTTTCACTTATCTGGTGCTGCGGATAGCTAGCACAAAGCTTCTTGAACCGCTCCCAGTATTCATGCAGTGATTCCCCTGAGTATTGCTTGATTCCATAAATTTCCTTCCGGATGTTCGCAGCTCTAGAGGCTGGGAAATATATTTCCAGAAATATTCTGTTTATCTCCGTCCAAGTTGTGATAGAACCAGAGGGCAAGTAATATAGCCAATCCTTTGCAGCACTCTTCAAAGAGAAATGAAAAACTCTCAGCTGAATCTGCTCCTCTGTCACTCCATGGGGTTTCATACTCGTGAAAACCACGTAAAATTCCATCAAGTGTTTATCTGGGTCCTCACCTGTAAGACCATGAAAGGAGGGTAATAAGTGAATCATTCTAGATTTAAGTTCAAAAGTGGCATTATTTTCTAATGTAGGAAAAGTAATGCATAAGGGTTGTTGATTGGGATCAGGAGTGCCCAATTGTCTAAGACTCAGATTAGCAATACACGCCATTTCTTCTTTTGGAAATGCAGTTCAAGCAGCTTCCTCTTGTTGTTGCCTACGAAGTTCTCTCCTTCGTCTGTGCAAAGTCCTTTCGATCTCTGGGTCGTAGAGAAAGTTTTCTTCAGCAAAATCACCTGAAAGCATGAACGAGAGAGAACTAGAAACAAAGAAAAGAGAGGAGAGTGAGATTAAACAAAACAAACCAAAAAGAAAAAAGAACACAATAAATTAAACACCGTTCCCCGGAAACGGCGCCAAAATTTGGTAACGCTAAGTCGCGTCACGGGCAAATTACCCAACTCAATAGATAAACAAGAATATGTAGTAGTGTGAGTAGGGATCGTTCCCACGAGAAAAGAGAAATTTAATATGTTCTAAATAAAACAAAGGGGATTTTTGAGTTTTGGAATTAACTACTAAAAAGTTAAGCAATTAAAAAGTAATATTATCACTATCATGCAAGATTGAGAATTAAACTAGAGAAATAAATAAGATACAAGCCTTGGTATCGGTCGACTACACCCTTGATATTAATTCATTCAATCATCGATTCCCTAAAAATAATTAATCCTATCAAATATTCATCATTGAAAATCTAATTCCTGTTTTACCTTAATCTTGGTTAATTAGACACCAGCGTTCTAGATTAACCCTTACCAATAAATTAACCCGGATACCAATGATCTAGATTTAAATTTAAGGTAGCATGCAAATGAGTAAAACTAGAATGGTACCCTTCTTGGCCCGCTCGAGCGAGGCTAGAATGGTGCTTGGACCCGAGCGTTTCTCGCTCGAGCGGCACCTTTGGCTCGCTCGTGCGAGGCCTTGGGTTCTTTAAAAAAAATATATTTATGGATTTACTCTTTTGTTTCTTTAATCAGATTGATTACTTGTAAGCCATGTTGTTTAATTATTAGATTTTTATTGATTGTGATTCGATAATTGAGATTAGCACCCGAGGCCCCCACACTTTCCAAGAACTTAAAGCATACCTGAAGTAATTACCAGTGCTTAACAAGCCAATCCGAGGGTTGTAAGAGTGGGTGCCCAGTGAGCCAACTGTGTGGCTATGGGCTTTGTTGACTCTTTGTATAAACAATCTTTTGTTTAATATTATTTACACTTTTATGGCAATGACTTTATATTACTTCATATTGTTATATTGTGATATACTATTGTTGTTTTGATAAAGACCTTGAATATACTATAGTGTATGTAAGATGTGGTAGAACATGGAGATGTCTATCATGAAATACATCTTATAGTCACTGTATATTCTAAAACCGTTCCTAGTCGATTGAGCCGTCCGATAATAAGGATAAGGATCGCTCGAGTTTGAGACTAGCATTTGCGATGCGGAGTACCACGTTTCATTGGTAGGGAACATGGAGATGTTCGAAGCATGCAAATGGATATTCATAGGATGAATAGTCGAACTACCCTATCCGGACTTTCCAAGTGGTTATCACTTATCGAGTGGATAAAGTCCGCGGTTTTGGTTGTACACCATTAGTCCTTACGACTTGAAACATCATGGAGACTCTATATGCTAGTACTGTGCTTTGACTCGTTTACCGACTCTGAGGGGGTCATCAGGTGTCGAGATTGGGTACAGTTACGACACATATGGGAGTCAATGCATTGTTGTCAAGGATTCACCACATACTTGCGAGTGTGGATATCCTATGCGATCTGAGGAGATATTAGTGTGACAAATCTCTGGCCAGAGTACTTGATGTGATTTAAGAAATGGTTTCTTAGTAGCACATGCGATGTCACTAATTTGATCTTCAAGATGTATTGCATAGTTATCGAATCTTGAGCGACTCTCGATATACCAATGGTTGTTGATTCGATCGGGATATTTGGATGAAGGGACCGTACTGTACGTTAACCAAAATCTACTGGTTCTTGTAGGCACTATCAGTGATACCTAGGGAATCATGGGGCGATGTTGCTAGGCGCTTTACCATGATTCGTTGGGCAAGTCGGAAAGTGTTGTTCCGAGTCACAAGGAGTTGTGAGCCCACGGCTAGCTGTATCCCTGAACCATTGAGGGTCACACAGTGTAATGGAGTTTTAATCCCCGTTGAGATAGTTAAATTTAAAGAGTTAAATTTAATGAACTAAGGAGTTGGACTTCTTAAATAAGAGTAAGGGAGTAGGATTTCCTAAAATGACATAGGGATGGACATTTTTGGAAACCACTGAATTCGGATTCAGGAAAATTTATTTTGACTTTAAAACGTGCAGAAATGGTTTCTGTGCACATTGGTGAAATCGTTTCATCAATCGGAGTCACGATGAATTTTATATTAATTTCTGAACGAGTGGGCTTTGCTTGTCGGGCCCCAGCTTATGACTAATGGGCCCTAAGGTGTTAGTGGCCTGCATTATAAATAAGTTATTTCAGTACAGAAATTACACACAATAGGTCATAATTTTTGAGACAGGATTTTCGAAACCCTAGCCCCTCTCAAAAACGTTTTCGGCCGAACCCTCCCCTTCTGCCCGAGAAAATTCCGGTCTGTGATTTTGAATCGCAGTAAGGAATAACGAATCAAATTCGTATATTCTCTTCGCAGAAAACTTCTGATAGATTTTCTAGTGCAATCTATCAGAGGGATTAAACCTCTGTTCGTGGACCTGATTGAAGGCGTTCATCGGTTCCAGGGAGAGACAACAAGAGCAGAATTGTTCTGTTGGTGTCCATTAATCTCGTTGCGAGATTTGAGGTAAAATTTATTTAATTGTTATTTAAATTTTACACACACACGTAATTCAATCGATGAACGGTTGATACCCATACCATGGAAACGTTCCATGAAAAATTTTTAAACTTCTGCTGCACCGGGTATCAATCGTAATTGGTCTGGGAACTCGCCAGTTTTCCAACAGTGGTATCAAAGCCAGGTTGCTCAGATCAATCGATTGAATTAATCAATTGTACAAAATTTTTGAGTCTCGGTTTTTGAAACAAAATAAATATTTTTAATAAAAAAAAAAATTTTTTTTTCCGGGGGCGAAACCCGGGCAGCGATTGGATCGCTGCCCGGAAGGGGCAGCGATGGTCGCTGCCCCCATGGCGGCGCACGGCGCCGCCCAAAGGGGGCGCACGGCGCCGCCCAGGGCGGCGACCGTCGCCGCCCAGGGCAGCGCACGGCGCTGCCCAGGGCAGCGCTGGGCGCTGCGCAGGGCAGCGCTCGGCGCTGCCCAGGGCAGCGCTCGGCGCCGCCCAGCGGCGGCGCCAGGCGCCGCCAGGGCAGCAAGCGTTGCTGCCCTAAGGGGGCAGCCGGGCTGCCCCGGCCCGCGCCCCGGGTGCGGGCCAACCCGGGAGTGTCCCGGTGGCCCGCGGGAAAAATTAATATTTTATTAAAAATTAATTTTAATATGTTAAAATTTTATTTTTGGTCCGGTCAAAAATTGTTTTTGATTGGTTCACGAGATTTCGGATCGAATTGTTCGAGTCCGTAAATTTTAAAATTGATTTTGGATAAATTTGAATTTTTGGAAAATTTTAATATTTTATCCGTAAATTGAATTTTGAAATCAATTATTTTGGTACAATTGATGATAAGATATGATCTTATGATATATTGAGTAAAATATGATTTTATTTGTAAAATTGGATTTTATAGATAAAATATGATTTTATTTGATATGGAGATAAAATATGATTTTATATGTGAAATGTGATTTTATATATAAAATATGATTTTATCTTGTTTAAATTTGAATTGCCACAGCATGTTATCCAATAAATTAATTTTGAATTAAAAGTTATTGGATAAGGATGATCGATTGCCATGACCAATTTTGTAGGTGTATGTTAGGAATTTACATTTTGTCTTTATTGTTGTTGGTTTTATTAATGGGCCTGGTTTATGGCCCGATATGAATGTCATATGTAATAAAAGTGGGCTTGGTTTATAGCCCGTTCCCACCCCCTAAAAATGTATCCCCTACTTGTCATTGTTATTTATTGTAAATACATTAGATTTAGTGGGAGATCAAGATTTGAAGATGGTGGGCCCAGCAGACAATGAAGACTGAAGAAATGTAAATTGGAAGCATATGTAATAGGATTGCATTTGCATACTGCATATTACCTAGGATTGGACTAAGACCCGTGATTGGCAACCACAGGTCAATTAGAAATGGAATCGATCATCCTATATAATATGTGATATTATGATTGTATGCATGTTTAGACATAAATTGCGTGAATCCGGCAATGCATGCAATAAATTAAATATGATGAGACAAATATTTTTATAAATAAAATCCCTCATTTTAAATATGATTTAAAATTTATATCAAGATAAATAAAGGAAATTTAAATATTGTTTAAATGTTCCTACCTTCCATCAACGGTCAATGTATGTGATGCTACCCGCGGATACGGTCCGGCTCATATTATTGGGGGGGCCCGTCCGTCGGAAAGCTGTACATTGGATCGAAAAATGTTGTAAGTTGGGTGGAACTCCCATGGGATCGGCTCATATTATTGGGGGATCCACATGGCGACCGTCTATCACAACTTAATATTGATGGGTCATCTTGACATGTCACTTTAAACGGCGTCATATTATTGGGCCCTTATTGGACATGAGGTAAACACATGGGGGTTGCTTTGGAAGCAATTGGGCTCTACCTTTTGAGAATTATGGTTGGCTGATATTATTCGGGACCATAAGTTTGTCAATTGGACTCCATGTTCTCACTAAGGAAAAAGTTTCCCGTTTTCACTAGAGGGTGGTGAAATCGTTAAAATAGTGGGAGTGAGATTCATAAAATTAAATTCGCCTATTTTATGTCTTAGTAAATTGTTAAACAATCATTGATATATGTCTGTTTTTCCTTTTCAGTATTTCATACAATGAATTCGCGAAATCCTTTATTCTCGATCCTCGAACAAAACAAGCTGACTGGCGCCAACTATACGGAATGGTTCCGGAAGTTGAAGATTGTCTTAACTTCGGAGAAAATGCTCTACGTGTTAGAGAAAGCACCTCCAAAGGAAGCACCAGCTGACATAAGTCCGGAGGAATTGGCCAAACTTGATGCATGGTGTGACCATGACATCAAGACCAAATGCTATATGCAAGCCTCGATGTCTGATGAACTCCAGAGGCGATTTGAGGACACGGTGAATGCTGCTGACATTCACGCGCAACTCAAGGAACTTTTTGGGGCTCAGTCGAGGGCTGAAAGGTTCTCTACTGTTAAGGAGTTGATGACGTGCCGCATGCGTGAAGGGACTTCGGTCCGTGATCATGGGGTACGAGTGATTTGGCTCATACAGAAGTTAGTGACCCTTGATTTGGTGTTGGAGCATGAACTCAATGTGGACTTGCTGCTTCTATCTCTTCCTTCCTCATTTGATGGATTCGTGATAAATTTTAATATGAACAAGATAGAGGCCACCCTTGAAGAGATGGTCAATATGCTCGTTACATATGAATCCACACTTAAGAAGGATAAGCCAGCTTTCTTGGTGGGCTCCTCATCTTCTGCTAAGAAGGGGCCAAGTATGAAGGGCAAGAAACGTTCTGCCCCACCCAAGAAAGTGGAACCCGAGAAGAAGCAAAAGACAAAGGCTTCAAACAATGGAAAATCCAAGGATGTTTGCCATTACTGCAAGAAGCCGGGTCATTGGAAGCGCAACTGCAAGGAGTATCTTGAGCAGTTAGGAACTGCAAAGGGTATGTTCTATATCGAAATAAACATGTCACTTAATACAACTTCTTGGGTATTGGATACCGGATGTGGATCTCACATTTGCAATGATTTGCAGGTGATGACAAGAAGTCGCAGGCTTAGAATGGGTGAGACCCAGCTGAGGCTCGGGAATGGTTCCAGAGTTGAAGCTACGGCCATTGGAGATGTTTGTTTGATTTTGCAGAATGGTTTTAAATTATTGTTGAGAGATGTTTTATTTGTGCCAGATTTAATTAAAAACATTATTTCTATTTCTATGCTTGATAGAGATTGTTATTCTTGTAATTTTGTGAATGGGATTTGCAGTATTTACAAGAATGAATGTTTAATTGGAAATGGACAACTTGAAAACGATCTATATAATTTAAAACTAAAAGACGTTCCAGTGAATTGTATTGACAAACCGGCGACAACAAACAAAAGGAAAATCGATAGTCAAAACCCGGCAAACCTTTGGCACGCTAGACTAGGTCATATTTCCTCAAGGAGGATGAACAAGCTAGTGGGAGAGGGCATGTTTGATATGTCTGATATTAACTCTCTACCTACTTGTGAATCCTGCCTAAAAGGGAAAATGACTAAATCTCCTTTTAAGGGGAAGCCTGAACGTAGTCAAAATCTGTTGGATTTGATCCATACAGATGTTTGTGGTCCATTTAGAGTAGGGACTCAACATGGCCACACCTACTTCATTACCTTTACTGATGATTATTCTAGGTATGGGTATTTATATTTAATGAAATATAAGTCTGAAGCATTTGAAAAGTTCAAAGAATTCAAGGCTGAAGTAGAAAACAAGCTAGGTAAAAGTATTAAAGCACTTCGATCGGATCGAGGTGGAGAATACTTGAGTACCGAGTTTTTGGACTATCTAAAAGAGAATGGGATTCTCTCTCAGTGGACTCCTCCTATGACACCACAGCTTAATGGTGTATCGGAGCGTCGTAATCGAACTTTGTTGGACATGGTTCGATCTATGATGAGCTTCACTGAGCTTCCACCTTCGTTTTGGGGCTATGCGCTTGAAACGGCGGTATTGTTGTTGAATAACGTCCACACTAAAGCAGTGGACAAAACTCCATACGAGTTATGGAATGGCAAAGCTCCTAAGTATTCATACTTGAGGATTTGGGGATGTCCTGCTTACGTGAAGCGGACAGTGGGAGATAAGTTGGATAGTCGATCCAGCTTGTGTTATTTTGTGGGGTATCCGAAGAATTCAATCGGATATTATTTCTATTATCCTGCTGAAACAAAGGTGTTTGTTTCACGGAATGCCACCTTCTTGGAGAAGGAGTTCTTATTGGATAAGAAAGGCGAGATGATGGAACTCGAAGAAGTTCGAGAAGAACCCGAAATACAAAATAACGATCCCACACCTCAGGAACCATTGCTGGACACGCCTGCACCTAGAAGATCCGAGAGGACTTCTAGACCTCCAGTTCGATATGGTCTTCTTCTTGAAGAGGGTCAAGATGAACCCGACATTGGATGTGATCCAAGAAGCTTCAAGGAAGCAATTTCTGATGCGGATTCGAATTTATGGCTTGAAGCTATGCAATCAGAATTGGATTCGATGCATACTAACCAAGTCTGGTCTTTAGTGGATCCTCCCGATGGAATTGTTCCAATAGGGTGTAAATGGATCTACAAAAGAAAGCTTGGGCCTGATGGTAAGGTATTGACCTACAAGGCGCGATTGGTGGCTAAAGGTTATACTCAAAGGCAAGGAGTTGACTATGACGAAACCTTTTCACCAGTTGCAATGTTCAAGTCCATAAGAATCCTTATTGCCATAGCTGCATGGTATGACTATGAGATATGGCAAATGGATGTGAAGACTGCTTTTCTTAATGGAGACATTAAGGAAGAAATCTATATGAAGCAGCCTGAGGGGTACACATCCATGGGAAGCGAGCATAAGGTATGCAAGCTTCAGAGATCAATTTATGGTCTAAAACAAGCATCAAGAAGTTGGAACCAGAAATTTGATGAAACAATAAAAGATTTTGGTTTCATCAAGAACCCGGAGGAACCTTGCGTGTACAAGAAAGTAGTTAAGGATGCGGTGACATTCTTAGTACTTTATGTTGATGACATCCTACTCATTGGGAATGATGTAGGGATGTTGCAGTCAACAAAGATATGGTTATCAGGTAGATTTTCGATGAAGGATTTGGGTGAGGCATCCTACATTCTTGGGATACAGATCTATAGGGATAGATCTAAGAGAATGATAGGACTCACTCAATCAACCTACATCGATACCATATTGAAACGGTTTTCAATGGATGGGTCCAAGAGAGGACATCTACCCATGTGTCATGGAGTTTCTCTATCCAAGTCTATGTGTCCCAAGACTGATGCAGAGATAGAGAATATGACACATGTACCATATGCGTCAGCTATAGGTAGTATCATGTATGGGATGATATCTACCAGACCGGATGTAGCATTTGCTCTGAGTGTCACGAGCAGATATCAGTCTAATCCTGGTCAGATGCATTGGAAAGCCGTGAAGGACATTCTTAAGTACTTGCGAAGGACTAAGAATATGTTCATGGTTTATGGAGGACGAGAACTCAAACTGGAAGGCTATACCGACTCTAGCTTCCAAAGTGATGTGGATGACTCGAAGTCAACCTCTGGATTTGTGTTCATGCTCAATGGTGGTGCTGTCTCTTGGAAGAGTTCCAAGCAGGACACCACAGCGGATTCCACCACTGAGGCTGAATACATTGCAGCATCAGCTGCTGCTAAAGAGGCCGTTTGGATGAGGAATTTCGTCCAAGAGTTGGGCGTCATTCCTGAATTTGTTGGTCCAGTCCCGGTGTACTGCGACAACACGGGTGCCGTTGCTCAAGCAAAGGAACCAAGGTCTCATCAAAGATCCAAACACGTACTGAGGAAATACCACATAATCCGGGAGATTGTGGAAAGAGGAGACATCAGTGTCGAACGAGTGGCCTCTGCAGACAATATCGCTGATCCACTTACTAAGCCTTTGCCAGGACCATTGTTTGACAAACATCGCGAAGCAATGGGTCTACGTAGTATGACTAGTTGGCTATAGGGCAAGTGGGAGATTGTAAGAGTGGGTGCCCAGTGAGCCAACTGTGTGGCTATGGGCTTTGTTGACTCTTTGTATAAACAATCTTTTGTTTAATATTATTTACACTTTTATGGCAATGACTTTATATTACTTCATATTGTTATATTGTGATATACTATTGTTGTTTTGATAAAGACCTTGAATATACTATAGTGTATGTAAGATGTGGTAGAACATGGAGATGTCTATCATGAAATACATCTTATAGTCACTGTATATTCTAAAACCGTTCCTAGTCGATTGAGCCGTCCGATAATAAGGATAAGGATCGCTCGAGTTTGAGACTAGCATTTGCGATGCGGAGTACCACGTTTCATTGGTAGGGAACATGGAGATGTTTGAAGCATGCAAATGGATATTCATAGGATGAATAGTCGAACTACCCTATCCGGACTTTCCAAGTGGTTATCACTTATCGAGTGGATAAAGTCCGCGGTTTTGGTTGTACACCATTAGTCCTTACGACTTGAAACATCATGGAGACTCTATATGCTAGTACTGTGCTTTGACTCGTTTACCGACTCTGAGGGGGTCATCAGGTGTCGAGATTGGGTACAGTTACGACACATATGGGAGTCAATGCATTGTTGTCAAGGATTCACCACATACTTGCGAGTGTGGATATCCTATGCGATCTAAGGAGATATTAGTGTGACAAATCTCTGGCCAGAGTACTTGATGTGATTTAAGAAATGGTTTCTTAGTAGCACATGCGATGTCACTAATTTGATCTTCAAGATGTATTGCATAGTTATCGAATCTTGAGCGACTCTCGATATACCAATGGTTGTTGATTCGATCGGGATATTTGGATGAAGGGACCGTACTGTACGTTAACCAAAATCTACTGGTTCTTGTAGGCACTATCAGTGATACCTAGGGAATCATGGGGCGATGTTGCTAGGCGCTTTACCATGATTCGTTGGGCAAGTCGGAAAGTGTTGTTCCGAGTCACAAGGAGTTGTGAGCCCACGGCTAGCTGTATCCCTGAACCATTGAGGGTCACACAGTGTAATGGAGTTTTAATCCCCGTTGAGATAGTTAAATTTAAAGAGTTAAATTTAATGAACTAAGGAGTTGGACTTCTTAAATAAGAGTAAGGGAGTAGGATTTCCTAAAATGACATAGGGATGGACATTTTTGGAAACCACTGAATTCGGATTCAGGAAAATTTATTTTGACTTTAAAACGTGCAGAAATGGTTTCTGTGCACATTGGTGAAATCGTTTCATCAATCGGAGTCACGATGAATTTTATATTAATTTCTGAACGAGTGGGCTTTGCTTGTCGGGCCCCAGCTTATGACTAATGGGCCCTAAGGTGTTAGTGGCCTGCATTATAAATAAGTTATTTCAGTACAGAAATTACACACAATAGGTCATAATTTTTGAGACAGGATTTTCGAAACCCTAGCCCCTCTCAAAAACGTTTTCGGCCGAACCCTCCCCTTCTGCCCGAGAAAATTCCGGTCTGTGATTTTGAATCGCAGTAAGGAATAACGAATCAAATTCGTATATTCTCTTCGCAGAAAACTTCTGATAGATTTTCTAGTGCAATCTATCAGAGGGATTAAACCTCTGTTCGTGGACCTGATTGAAGGCGTTCATCGGTTCCAGGGAGAGACAACAAGAGCAGAATTGTTCTGTTGGTGTCCATTAATCTCGTTGCGAGATTTGAGGTAAAATTTATTTAATTGTTATTTAAATTTTACACACACACGTAATTCAATCGATGAACGGTTGATACCCATACCATGGAAACGTTCCATGAAAAATTTTTAAACTTCCGCTGCACCGGGTATCAATCGTAATTGGTCTGGGAACTCGCCAGTTTTCCAACAAGGGTAAGAGCTTTTCGTCTACTTTTTCGTCATGCCCCAAGCTACCATTTCGGTCTTGGTCAGGAAAGAAGGAATGAATCATCAGCCTATAAACTTTGTTAGACATGAATTGAAAGGGGCATAAATAAACTACACGACTCAAGAAAAATTGGCCTTAGCCCTGGTCATTACAACCAGGAATTTGAGGTCTTACTTCTTATCACATCCCATCACGTTCCTTACTAATAGCGTCTTGGGAAACGTTGCTGCCAACCCGGATGCTTTAGGAGGCTTATTAAGTGGATCACCAAACTAGGCGAGCATGACATAAATTTGAGCCCTGAACAGCCATAATAGCGCAAGCGCTAGCTGATTTCTTGGCGGAGACCGTCCAGCTAGAACAAGATGAAAAGTGTAAGATGTTTGTAGATGGGTCATCTTGCCAAATAAGAAGCGGGGTTGGAATTGTAGTTATCTCACCATGAGGAGAGGAAACGAACATTTCAGTTAGGCTGGATTTCCGAGCTTCAATAATGAGGCCGGATATTAAGCACTCCTTCTAGGACTCAAGGCTGATCGAAACTTGGGAGTTTCCCAAGCCGTGATCTATTCGGATTACCAGCTGGCCATACAACAAAACAATGAAAAGTTTTATATCAAAAATGAAAAGATTCTCAAGAATTCCTAGGCACTTTAAAAGGACAAAGATGAATTCTTCGAGCTCACTATGGAGCTGATCCTACGTGTCGATAATGAAAAAGCAGATCACCGAGCCCGAACTAAAGGGTCAAGAACTTGTTTCCCAGCAGATCACGTAATCTAATTCCTGTTTTACCTTAATCTTGGTTAATTAGACACCAGCGTTCTAGATTAACCCTTACCAATAAATTAACCCGGATACCAATGATCTAGATTTAAATTTAAGGTAGCATGCAAATGAGTAAAACTAATGAATCTAGACAATAAAAATACCAGCGATTGTATTTAGCCTAGTCAATTGTTGTTCCTACGATTTAACAAATTCATCAGCATAAAATATTAAACGCAGTTGCTTCCCAAATTAGTTGATTCAAACAATTACAGATTTGAATTCTAATTTAGCTATAGTTTGTATAGCGAAATCCTAAGATGGCCAATCCGAAAATTTCATATACAAGCATGAAATAAAACAGAACAACTTTTGATACTTAATAAGAATTAAACAATAAAAATCGAAATCTCATGAATAAACAAAATCAAGGTTTCATCCCCCTCTACCAAGTTCTAAAACCTAAAAGAATAAAATCTAAGAACATAAAAGATAAAACTTAGCCTAGGCGTGTTCTTCCGTCTCCAGCCATCTCCTCTCTGCTTCTTACGATGATAATCCCCTCTTTTGCGTCTCAAGATCCTATTTAAATGGACTTGAAAGCCCATGAAATAAAGCCCACAAAATAAGAGTTTTAAATTTCCGAAATTTTATTTTTTCCTGCGCCCGATATCTCGCTCGATCGGTAAAGATTGACCGATCGAGCGAGCATACTTTTGACATCCTTCTGTTTTCCAATTTCTTGGCACCGCTCGATCGGTTGAAGTTTACTGATCGAGCGGCCATCTTCTCTTCTATTTTCTGCACGCATCACAGCACCTTGTGCAAATGACTCAAACCTTGCGCAAACGCGCAGCTACTTCATCAACCGCGCATCAAGTAGCACATATGGTAACCAATCAAGCGCAAATGCGCTTCCAACTTCTTCCTCAATAGCGCATCATTTTGTGTAAACAACATGTGCAAATGGATTGTCAATCCTTATCTGCACTACTTGTTGTGCAAACAATATGTGCTAACGCTCAACACACTCTTCAATAGCGCTCCATCAATCTTTTTATCATCTTTTTTCCTCTGTTCCTAAATTAAATCAAAGACAATGATTAAGAACTATACAATGAATTTAATTAATGCAAACTCTTCTAATCACGCCAATTGGCACACATAAATATCAGAAAATATCATCACATCAATTAGTTTGTTTGATTAAAATTTCTTTCTTATTTAAGATTGAAAAGCATAGATTATTATGAACGATTAAATTGTGGTAAAATTTTGGATAGAGTCAAAGTGTAATCCTCTTGAGCCACAATTCTTTCAAAACCCCAAAGCAGAATCGAAAAGAAAATATTGGACGTGGTGAACTTTTATATATGAGGCTAGGAATCAGATTTGAGTTCCTATTGTCAGAATTCCTAATATAGTGTTCACAGTCCAGGGAATAAGAGCTTGTTACCACCTCGAGCGGGAGCGTAGGTGGGAGGCTTGATTTGGCCACATCCTTTTCCCGGGATCCCAAAGAGATTATTTATAAAATATCGATTTTGCAAGATTGAAATCCTTTACCCTTTAACCTATAACTGTGTCGTTATGATATTGACTTATTTTCTTTGAATGAAATCCGACAGGTAAGGGTATATGGAATTTGTGAATATTGATTTGATATGTTTATATGTTTATACATATGCCTTTCATACTGAGATTTATTCTCACCATAGTTATCCGGCTATTGCTTTGTCTTTGTATGTGTGCATTGCAATAGGTTGGGCAGGATCAAGTCAGACGAGACTTGGATAGCTCGAGATTGAGAGATTTAGAGTGGAGACTCGGGTTAAGAATAGAAGTTGTTGTCAAATTGATGTTTTGAGCTGAGTTGATAATGTAATTATGCTGTCAAACCTTGTATGAAGTTAGTTGTTGAAAATCTTGATTCAAACTTGAATACTTGTGAGTTTGATAGTGGATTATAGTTGTTACCTATTATGTATCACTTGATCTTGTATGTCTAGCTTTGTTTAGCTTGAAGTATATGTTGAAAGGCACCAAGAAAGCAGAAAAACACAGCAACTGATTAGCTGCAGAATTCGAGCATCTCCAGGCTCGCTCGAGCGGCACTTTTGGCCCGCTCGAGCGAGGCTAGAATGGTGCTTGGACCCGAGCGTTTCTCGCTCGAGCGGCACCTTTGGCTCGCTCGTGCGAGGCCTTGGGTTCTTTAAAAAAAATATATTTATGGATTTACTTTTTTGTTTCTTTAATCAGATTGATTACTTGTAAGCCATGTTGTTTAATTATTAGATTTTTATTGATTGTGATTCGATAATTGAGATTAGCACCCGAGGCCCCCACACTTTCCAAGAACTTAAAGCATACCTGAAGTAATTACCAGTGCTTAACAAGCCAATCCGAGGGTAAGAGCTTTTCGTCTACTTTTTCGTCATGCCCCAAGCTACCATTTCGGTCTTGGTCAGGAAAGAAGGAATGAATCATCAGCCTATAAACTTTGTTAGACATGAATTGAAAGGGGCATAAATAAACTACACGACTCAAGAAAAATTGGCCTTAGCCCTGGTCATTACAACCAGGAATTTGAGGTCTTACTTCTTATCACATCCCATCACGTTCCTTACTAATAGCGTCTTGGGAAACGTTGCTGCCAACCCGGATGCTTTAGGAGGCTTATTAAGTGGATCACCAAACTAGGCGAGCATGACATAAATTTGAGCCCTGAACAGCCATAATAGCGCAAGCGCTAGCTGATTTCTTGGCGGAGACCGTCCAGCTAGAACAAGATGAAAAGTGTAAGATGTTTGTAGATGGGTCATCTTGCCAAATAAGAAGCGGGGTTGGAATTGTAGTTATCTCACCATGAGGAGAGGAAACGAACATTTCAGTTAGGCTGGATTTCCGAGCTTCAATAATGAGGCCGGATATTAAGCACTCCTTCTAGGACTCAAGGCTGATCGAAACTTGGGAGTTTCCCAAGCCGTGATCTATTCGGATTACCAGCTGGCCATACAACAAAACAATGAAAAGTTTTATATCAAAAATGAAAAGATTCTCAAGAATTCCTAGGCACTTTAAAAGGACAAAGATGAATTCTTCGAGCTCACTATGGAGCTGATCCTACGTGTCGATAATGAAAAAGCAGATCACCGAGCCCGAACTAAAGGGTCAAGAACTTGTTTCCCAGCTGAAATATTTAGACGACATCATCACGTAGGTGTTAGAGGGAGATTGGAGATATGATTTACATAGGAATATCATGCAGGAAGAACTCCCGAGTGACTACAAGAAGACCTGCGAAATCAAGAAAAGAGCCCTTCGTATTGTAATGGTTGATCGGATCCTCTTCAGGAGATCCTTCTCCCGACCCCTTCTGAAATTCTTGGAAGCGAACAAGGAAAATTATGTCTTACGACAAATTCATGAAGGATGTTGCGGAAATAACTTAGGCAGTATAGCTTTGGCTCGGAAAACCCTACTGGCCAGTTTCTTCTGGCCCACCATGCAAAAAGACGCATCCATCCTTGTTAAATCATGTTATAATTTTCAAAAGCATGCAAACCTACAGTGGAGACCTGTGGTATTCATGAAAGCGGTTGTGAAACTTTTTCATTCGACCAGTGGGGGATGGAAATCGTCAGACCATTCCCTATCTGCATTGGGGAGATTTTTGTTTTGCTAGTAGCGGTCGACTACTTCTCCAAGTGGGTGGAGGCCGCCAATAGCTAGAATTACAGAGAGCGAAGTAATGAATTTCCTAAGGAAGAACATTGTATGTTGGTTCGGGAACCTTGCCGACTCATATTAGACAACGGGAGGAAATTTTGTGGTTCCAAAGTCCAAGCATGGTGTGGAGAAATGAAGATTGAACATATATTTACATATGTCGCCTATCCTCAAGAAAATGGGCAGGTCGAAGTCACCGACAGATCAATCGTCCAAGCACTCAAAGTACCAGTAGACACAACTCGCCATTATGTAAGCCCACATAAACGTGGCTTTCACAAAAAAGGCCCAACCAACTCGGCACTATATAAGCCCACATCAACATGGCATTCACAAAAAATCCCGACCAGCTCGACACTATGTAAGTCCACATATAATATTGTATACTCATACTCTAGTGCTGAGCGTTTTATACTCACATCCTCATACTGTTTTTGGGACACCCTATTCCATGGAGCAGATTTGCGACTGGATGACGCGGGTAGTTCCGGGAGAGCTTAGGCTGCAGACAGTCAGCGATGTTTTTGTTCTGTCTAAGCTTTCAGTGTTTAAGTTATTTGGCTTTATACATTATCTTCTATATGGTTGTATAACTAAGTATTTACAGATTTTTTTTCTTGGGATTGTAACTTGTTTTATGGTTTCTGCTGTTATATTCTGATTATTGTTTAATTAAGTTAAATGCATGCGTAAGTTCCTGATTAATAAGTGATCAAAATGCGGGTCATTATATTTATGGTATCAAAGAATGCATGATCTTGGGATCTAGATTTTTTACTTATGATTAACCTTTAAATCATCGTGTATATGGCGGGTTCTGGTGACGAGAGTAGCCATGGTAGCGTGGGTGGACGCTGGGGCAATCGTGAGCACCGCCGAGGGCATCATCATCACCATGATGATCGTAGACGTTTCAGAATGCATCGATTCATGCAGATGAGTCCTAAGCCGTTGGTTGGAGGCGAGTCTCCAGAGTATGTGAAAAATTGGCTAGAACGTATGGAGAATTATTTCAGGGAATTTTGGTTCACGGAGGAACAGAAGATGGAAACTCTCAGTTTTCTCTTGGAAGGACGTGCTCATAAATGATGGAGGTCCACCTCTGCACCTTTCATCATAGCACGAGGAGTAGCTACTTGGGCAGAGTTTCACATAGCTTTCCATAAGCTATATTTTCCTCCTGCACTTCGACAGAAGAAAGCAAGTTAATTGCTAAGTTTGAGGCAGGGTTCGATGTCAATCGATGAGTACCAACAGAAGTTCTTTGAGATGTTGCCCTATTGTCCTTAGATCTCTGACAGCACTGAGGCAAAATAAAATTTGTTTATTCAGCGCCTTAATCTGAAAATTCATGACCGAGTAGTTGTGGGTGATGACATGATGTACAATGGATTGGTTAGTCGATGTTTCCAGGCAGAGGAAAGCATTCGACATAACAGGTTTTTCCTCTCGTCTAGACCCGCGAGTTCTTTGGGTCCCCACGCTCAATCTTTCAAGAAGTTTGGTTCTACGTTTTTTTTTCCTCCGGATCTGGGGGAGTGATGTGCTTTGGGAAGAAGGGTCAGGGTCCTTGTAACCATTGTGGTAAGGACCATCCTACTGACAGATGTCTTAAAGTTTCGGGTGCATGTTTCCATTGCATGGAGATTGGTCATTTGATGAAGGATTGTCCAGAGGCCGGAGGAGCTGGTTCAGGTACTAGTTCTGGATCTCATACCATAGTAAAACAGAGGCCACAGAGACAGTCGACAGGAGGTTCTAATCTGAGACCTCATGCTTCTAGTCAGGTGTTTTCCTTGAGGCATGATCTGTTAGTGGACGAGAATGAGAGGGTCATAGCGGGTACGTTTCTATTATGTAGAATACTTGCTTTTGTACTCATTGACATTGATGCATCTCATTCTTTTATTTCTGCACGTTTATTAAGCGGCATAAGTTACCATAAATTTCTCTAGACACAGTGGTTGTTGTTTCCACTCCGACGGGTCAGTTTGCGTCGGATAAGCATCTAGTGGTGGGTTGTCCATTAGAGTTTGTGGGAAATGTTCTTGTGGCAAATCTCATGGTATTAGCAATGGAGGATTTTGATTGCATTTTGGGCATAGATATGTTGACTACGTACCGAGTTTCAGTGGATTGTTACCAGAGATTAGTACAGTTTCACTCGGTTGGTGGTGATAGATGGTTTTTTTTATGATGAGGGAGCGCGACCCCCGATGCCTCTGCTATCAGCGTTGAGAGCCTGTCGAGCTCTGGAGTTTGGCAGGAAAGGCTAACTCATCTATACAGTTGATGCATCCGCTAGAAGTGTTGGTATAGAGGATATTCCAGTTGTGAATGAATTTTCAGATGTGTTTCCAGATGAGATTTCTTGTTTTCCTCCGGTTCAAGAAGTCGAGTTTGGTATAGAGTTGATGCCAGGAACTTCTCCTATTTCTCGAGGTATTTTTTGGCTCCGTCAGAGTTGCGAGAATTGAAGCAGCAGCTTGAAGATATTTTGGACAAGATTTACATTCATCCGAGTGTGTCTCCTTGGGGAGCGCCTGTTCTTTTTGTGAATAAAAAATATGGTTTTATGCGACTGTGTATTGACTATCGACAATTTAATCGCGTGACCATCTATAATTAGTATCCTTTGTCTCGTATAGATGACTTATTTGATCAGTTGCAAGGTACTTCAGTTTAATCCAAGATTGACTTAAGATCTGGATATCACCAGATGCGAGTTAAAGATCAGGATATAGCCAAGACTGCATTTAGAACCAGGTATGGGCATTATGAGTTTTTGATAATGCCATTTGGGTTGACTAATTCACTTGCTGTATTCATGGATTTTATGAATCAAATATTTTGAGAATTTTTGGAGAAGTTTGTGTTTGTCTTTTTTTATGACATTTTGGTGTATTCATGTGACATGAATGAGCATGTGTATCATTCGAGGCTTGTCTTGCAGACTCTTCGAAAACATAAATTATACGCAAAGTTAATTAAATGAGAATTCTCGCTGGATCGGGTGGTATTTCTTGGCCAAATAATATCCAGGGAAGGAATTGATGTAGATCCGAGCAAGATCGAGGATGTATTGAATTTGTGATGTCCAATGACGGTAGCAGAGATCCATAGTTTTTTGGGTCTGGCAAGATATTATCATCGTTTCATTGCAAATTTCTCGCAGCTAGCTCAAACCTTGACACAACTTATTCGAAAGGGCGTGAATTTTGAGTGGTCCTCAGAATGTGAGGAGAATTTTTGTGAGCTTCGTATACGGTTGACTTCTACGCCTATTTTGGAATTACCGTCAGGATCTGGAGGGTATGTAGTGTATACAGATGCATCTCTAAAAGGGTTAGGTTGTGTCCTTAACTCAAAATGGGCATTTTATCGCATACACTTCTAGAAAGCTAAAAGTTCATGAGAATAATTATCCAGTGCATGATTTGGAGTTAGAAGCTATTGTATTCGCATTAAAAATTTGGTGTCGTT
Organism: Henckelia pumila; assembly: GCF_033568475.1. Classification (NCBI taxonomy): domain Eukaryota; kingdom Viridiplantae; phylum Streptophyta; class Magnoliopsida; order Lamiales; family Gesneriaceae; genus Henckelia; species Henckelia pumila. The sequence goes on along the minus strand of NC_133121.1, from coordinate 34,502,675 downwards.
ATCTGTATGGTGAAAGATTTGAGATCTTCACAGATCATAAGAGTCTCAATTATTTGTTCACTCAGGCGGAAGTGAACATGAGACAGATACGTTTGATGGACTTGCTAAAAGATTATGACTATGAAATTAAATATCATCTAGGAGCCGCTAATCTCACCGAGGATGCTTTGAGTTGTAAAGTGCGAGTGTCTTCAATTCAGACTTGTATTGTGTCCAGTGCGATTCGGGATTGCTTTTCTTCAGGATATACCTTCAAGCATAAGAAAGGTACGTAGAGTATCAAGATTTTTGTTATTCTATCCGAGCCAGCCTTGTATACTATGATTTGAGATGCTCAGATGTCTGATCCAAATACCCAGCATTTGGCTCGTCAAGCCAACGAAGGTAGTACATCTGGATTTCATTATCAGTCAGATGGGTTTCTTTGTTTGTTTGGATGTATTGTAGTTCTAGAGGATGATACTCTGAGGAAGGAGATTTTATCCTAGACCCATCGTACTAAGTTGAGTATTCATCTAGGGAACAACAAAATGTACAAGGACTTGCATACTCGGTTTTGGTGGAAAGGAATGAAGCGTAGTGTGTATCAGTATGTTTCGAGATGTTTGGTGTGTCAGCAGGTCAAGGAAAAACACCGACGACCTGGGGATTGCTTCAAATTTTAGCTATTCCTGAGTGGAAATGAGAGTTTATCACGATGGATATTGTGACCCATTTGCCGACATCCTCGAGGAATTGTGATGCTATCTGGGTTGTGGTGGACCGACTCACCAAGTTAGTACATTTCATTCCTTATAACCGGGACTATAGTTTTGACAGGATGACTCGCCTATACATTCAAGAGATTGTGAGATTTCATGGAGTGCCTGTAAGCATTGTCAGTAACCGAGACCACAGGTTTAATTCCAGATTCTGGGGGAGTTTTCATCATGCTATGGGTACTAATCTTATTTTGAGTACTCCTTATCACCTAGAGACTGATGGCCAGTCAGAGCGTACTATCCGTACTCTTGAGGATATGTTGAGAGCTTGTGCTATGGATTTTGGTCCAGCGTGGTGTTGGAAAACTGGCGAGTTCCCAGACCAATTACGATTGATACCCGGTGCAGCGGAAGTTTAAAAATTTTCTCATGGAACGATTCCATGGTGTGGGTATCAACCATACAACGATTGAATTATTGTATGTGTAAAATTTAAATAACAATTAAATAAATTTTACCTCAAATCTCGCAACGAGATTAATGGACACCAACAGAACAATTCTGCTCTTGTTGTCTCTCCCTGGAACCGATGAACGCCTTCAATCAGGTCCACGAACAGAGGTTTAATCCCTCTGATAGATTGCACTAGAAAATCTATCAGAAGTTTTCTGCGAAGAGATTACACGAATCTGATTCGTTATTCCTTACTGCGATTCAAAATCACAGACCGGAATTTTCTCGGGCAGAGCAAAGGGAGGGGACGGCCGATCGGTTTTGAGAGGGTAGGGTTTTCGAAAATTGCTCTCAAAAATAATGACCTGTTGTGTGTAATTTCTGTACTGAAATAACTTATTTATAATGCAGGCCACTAACACCTTAGGGCCCATTAGTCATAAGCTGGGGCCCGACAAGCAAAGCCCGCTCGTTCAGAAATTAATATAAAATTCATCGTGACTCCGATTGATGAAACGATTTCACCAATGTGCACAGAAACTATTTCTGCACGTTTTAAAGTCAAAATAAATTTTCCTGAATCCGAATTCAGTGGTTTCCAAAAATGTCCATCCCTATGTCATTTTAGGAAATCCTACTCCCTTACTCTTATTTAAGAAGTCCAACTCCTTAGTTCATTAAATTTAACTCTTTAAATTTAACTATCTCAACGGGGATTAAAACTCCATTACACTGTGTGACCCTCAATGGTTCAGGGATACAGCTAGCCGTGGGCTCACAACTCCTTGTGACTCGGAACAACACTTTCCGACTTGCCCAACGAATCATGGTAAAGCGCCTAGCAACATCGCCCCATGATTCCCTAGGTATCACTGATAGTGCCTACAAGAACCAGTAGATTTTGGTTAACGTACAGTACGGTCCCTTCATCCATATATCCCGATCGAATCAACAACCATTGGTATATCGAGAGTTGCTCAAGATTCGATAACTATGCAATGCATCTTGAAGATCAAATTAGTGACATCGCATGTGCTACTAAGAAACCATTTCTTAAATCACATCAAGTACTCTGGCCAGAGATTTGTCACACTAATATCTCCTCAGATCGCATAGGATATCCACACTCGCAAGTATGTGGTGAATCCTTGACAACAATGCATTGACTCCTATATGTGTCGTAACTGTACCCAATCTCGACACCTGATGACCCCCTCAGAGTCGGTAAACGAGTCAAAGCACAGTACTAGCATATAGAGTCTCCATGATGTTTCAAGTCGTAAGGACTAATGGTGTACAACCAAAACCGCGGACTTTATCCACTCGATAAGTGATAACCACTTGGAAAGTCCGGATAGGGTAGTTCGACTATTCATCCTATGAATATACATTTGCATGCTTCGAACATCTCCATGTTCCCTACCAATGAAACGTGGTACTCCGCATCGCAAATGCTAGTCTCAAACTCGAGCGATCCTTATCCTTATTATCGGACGGCTCAATCGACTAGGAACGGTTTTAGAATATACAGTGACTATAAGATGTATTTCATGATAGACATCTCCATGTTCTACCACATCTTACATACACTATAGTATATTCAAGGTCTTTATCAAAACAACAATAGTATATCACAATATAACAATATGAAGTAATATAAAGTCATTGCCATAAAAGTGTAAATAATATTAAACAAAAGATTGTTTATACAAAGAGTCAACAAAGCCCATTGCCACACAGTTGGCTCACTGGGCACCCACTCTTACAATCTCCCACTTGCCCTATAGCCAACTAGTCATACTACGTAGACCCATTGCTTCGCGATGTTTGTCAAACAATGGTCCTGGCAAAGGCTTAGTAAGTGGATCAGCGATATTGTCTGCAGAGGCCACTCGTTCGACACTGATGTCTCCTCTTTCCACAATCTCCCGGATTATGTGGTATTTCCTCAGTACGTGTTTGGATCTTTGATGAGACCTTGGTTCCTTTGCTTGAGCAACGGCACCCGTGTTGTCGCAGTACACCGGGACTGGACCAACAAATTCAGGAATGACGCCCAACTCTTGGACGAAATTCCTCATCCAAACGGCCTCTTTAGCAGCAGCTGATGCTGCAATGTATTCAGCCTCAGTGGTGGAATCCGCTGTGGTGTCCTGCTTGGAACTCTTCCAAGAGACAGCACCGCCATTGAGCATGAACACAAATCCAGAGGTTGACTTCGAGTCATCCACATCACTTTGGAAGCTAGAGTCGGTATAGCCTTCCAGTTTGAGTTCTCGTCCTCCATAAACCATGAACATATTCTTAGTCCTTCGCAAGTACTTAAGAATGTCCTTCACGGCTTTCCAATGCATCTGACCAGGATTAGACTGATATCTGCTCGTGACACTCAGAGCAAATGCTACATCCGGTCTGGTAGATATCATCCCATACATGATACTACCTATAGCTGACGCATATGGTACATGTGTCATATTCTCTATCTCTGCATCAGTCTTGGGACACATAGACTTGGATAGAGAAACTCCATGACACATGGGTAGATGTCCTCTCTTGGACCCATCCATTGAAAACCGTTTCAATATGGTATCGATGTAGGTTGATTGAGTGAGTCCTATCATTCTCTTAGATCTATCCCTATAGATCTGTATCCCAAGAATGTAGGATGCCTCACCCAAATCCTTCATCGAAAATCTACCTGATAACCATATCTTTGTTGACTGCAACATCCCTACATCATTCCCAATGAGTAGGATGTCATCAACATAAAGTACTAAGAATGTCACCGCATCCTTAACTACTTTCTTGTACACGCAAGGTTCCTCCGGGTTCTTGATGAAACCAAAGTCTTTAATTGTTTCATCAAATTTCTGGTTCCAACTTCTTGATGCTTGTTTTAGACCATAAATTGATCTCTGAAGCTTGCATACCTTATGCTCGCTTCCCATGGATGTGTACCCCTCAGGCTGCTTCATATAGATTTCTTCCTTAATGTCTCCATTAAGAAAAGCAGTCTTCACATCCATTTGCCATATCTCATAGTCATACCATGCAGCTATGGCAATAAGGATTCTTATGGACTTGAACATTGCAACTGGTGAAAAGGTTTCGTCATAGTCAACTCCTTGCCTTTGAGTATAACCTTTAGCCACCAATCGCGCCTTGTAGGTCAATACCTTACCATCAGGCCCAAGCTTTCTTTTGTAGATCCATTTACACCCTATTGGAACAATTCCATCGGGAGGATCCACTAAAGTCCAGACTTGGTTAGTATGCATCGAATCCAATTCTGATTGCATAGCTTCAAGCCATAAATTCGAATCCGCATCAGAAATTGCTTCCTTGAAGCTTCTTGGATCACATCCAATGTCGGGTTCATCTTGACCCTCTTCAAGAAGAAGACCATATCGAACTGGAGGTCTAGAAGTCCTCTCGGATCTTCTAGGTGCAGGCGTGTCCAGCAATGGTTCCTGAGGTGTGGGATCGTTATTTTGTATTTCGGGTTCTTCTCGAACTTCTTCGAGTTCCATCATCTCGCCTTTCTTATCCAATAAGAACTCCTTCTCTAAGAAGGTGGCATTCCGTGAAACAAACACCTTTGTTTCAGCAGGATAATAGAAATAACATCCGATTGAATTCTTCGGATACCCCACAAAATAACACAAGCTGGATCGACTATCCAACTTATCTCCCACTGTCCGCTTCACGTAAGCAGGACATCCCCAAATCCTCAAGTATGAATACTTAGGAGCTTTGCCATTCCATAACTCGTATGGTGTTTTGTCCACTGCTTTAGTGTGGACGTTATTCAACAACAATACCGCCGTTTCAAGCGCATAGCCCCAAAACGAAGGTGGAAGTTCAGTGAAGCTCATCATGGATCGAACCATGTCCAACAAAGTTCGATTACGACGCTCCGATACACCATTAAGCTGTGGTGTCATAGGAGGAGTCCACTGAGAGAGAATCCCATTCTCTTTTAGATAGTCCAAAAACTCGGTACTCAAGTATTCTCCACCTCGATCCGATCGAAGTGCTTTAATACTTTTACCTAGCTTGTTTTCTACTTCAGCCTTGAATTCTTTGAACTTTTCAAATGCTTCAGACTTATATTTCATTAAATATAAATACCCATACCTAGAATAATCATCAGTAAAGGTAATGAAGTAGGTGTGGCCATGTTGAGTCCCTACTCTAAATGGACCACAAACATCTGTATGGATCAAATCCAACAGATTTTGACTACGTTCAGGCTTCCCCTTAAAAGGAGATTTAGTCATTTTCCCTTTTAGGCAGGATTCACAAGTAGGTAGAGAGTTAATATCAGACATATCAAACATGCCCTCTCCCACTAGCTTGTTCATCCTCCTTGAGGAAATATGACCTAGTCTAGCGTGCCAAAGGTTTGCCGGGTTTTGACTATCGATTTTCCTTTTGTTTGTTGTTGCCGGTTTGTCAATACAATTCACTGGAACGTCTTTTAGTTTTAAATTATATAGATCGTTTTCAAGTTGTCCATTTCCAATTAAACATTCATTCTTGTAAATACTGCAAATCCCATTCACAAAATTACAAGAATAACCATCTCTATCAAGCATAGAAATAGAAATAATGTTTTTAATTAAATCTGGCACAAATAAAACATCTCTCAACAATAATTTAAAACCATTCTGCAAAATCAAACAAACATCTCCAATGGCCGTAGCTTCAACTCTGGAACCATTCCCGAGCCTCAGCTGGGTCTCACCCATTCTAAGCCTGCGACTTCTTGTCATCACCTGCAAATCATTGCAAATGTGAGAACCACATCCGGTATCCAATACCCAAGAAGTTGTATTAAGTGACATGTTTATTTCGATATAGAACATACCCTTTGCAGTTCCCAACTGCTCAAGATACTCCTTGCAGTTGCGCTTCCAATGACCCGGCTTCTTGCAGTAATGGCAAACATCCTTGGATTTTCCATCGTTTGAAGCCTTTGTCTTTTGCTTCTTCTCGGGTTCCACTTTCTTGGGTGGGGCAGAACGTTTCTTGCCCTTCATACTTGGCCCCTTCTTAGCAGAAGATGAGGAGCCCACCAAGAAAGCTGGCTTATCCTTCTTAAGTGTGGATTCATATGTAACGAGCATATTGACCATCTCTTCAAGGGTGGCCTCTATCTTGTTCATATTAAAATTTATCACGAATATATCAAATGAAGAAGGAAGAGATAGAAGCAGCAAGTCCACATTGAGTTCATGCTCCAACACCAAATCAAGGGTCGCTAACTTCTGTATGAGCCAAATCACTCGTACCCCATGATCACGGACCGAAGTCCCTTCACGCATGCGGCACGTCATCAACTCCTTAACAGTAGAGAACCTTTCAGCCCTCGACTGAGCCCCAAAAAGTTCCTTGAGTTGCGTGTGAATGTCAGCAGCATTCACCGTGTCCTCAAATCGCCTCTGGAGTTCATCAGACATCGAGGCTTGCATATAGCATTTGGTCTTGATGTCATGGTCACACCATGCATCAAGTTTGGCCAATTCCTCCGGACTTATGTCAGCTGGTGCTTCCTTCGGAGGTGCTTTCTCTAACACGTAGAGCATTTTCTCCGAAGTTAAGACAATCTTCAACTTCCGGAACCATTCCGTATAGTTAGCGCCAGTCAGCTTGTTTTGTTCGAGGATCGAGAATAAAGGATTTCGCGAATTCATTGTATGAAATACTGAAAAGGAAAAACAGACATATATCAATGATTGTTTAACAATTTACTAAGACATAAAATAGGCGAATTTTTTTTATGAATCTCACTCCCACTATTTTAACGATTTCACCACCCTCTAGTGAAAACGGGAAACTTTTTCCTTAGTGAGAACATGGAGTCCAATTGACAAACTTATGGTCCCGAATAATATCAGCCAACCATAATTCTCAAAAGGTAGAGCCCAATTGCTTCCAAAGCAACCCCCATGTATTTACCTCATGTCCAATAAGGGCCCAATAATATGACGCCGTTTAAAGTGACATGTCAAGATGACCCATCAATATTAAGTTGTGATGGACGGTCGCCATGTGGATCCCCCAATAATATGAGCCGATCCCATGGGAGTTCCACCCAACTTACAACATTTGTCGATCCAATGTACAGCTTTCCGACGGACGGGCCCCCCCAATAATATGAGCCGGACCGTATCCGCGGGTAGCATCACATACATTGACCGTTGATGGAAGGTAGGAACATTTAAACAATATTTAAATTTCCTTTATTTATCTTGATATAAATTTTAAATCATATTTAAAATGAGGGATTTTATTTATAAAAATATTTGTCTCATCATATTTAATTTATTGCATGCATTGCCGGATTCACGCAATTTATGTCTAAACATGCATACAATCATAATATCACATATTATATAGGATGATCGATTCCATTTCTAATTGACCCGTGGTTGCCAATCACGGGTCTTAGTCCAATCCTAGGTAATATGCAGTATGCAAATGCAATCCTATTACATATGCTTCCAATTTACATTTCTTCAGTCTTCATTGTCTGCTGGGCCCACCATCTTCAAATCTTGATCTCCCACTAAATCTAATGTATTTACAATTAAATAACAATGACAAGTAGGGGATACATTTTAGGGGTTGGGAACGGGCTATAAACCAAGCCCACTTTTATTACATATGACATTCATATCGGGCCATAAACCAGGCCCATTAATAAAACCAACAACAATAAAGACAAAATGTAAATTCCTAACATACACCTACAAAATTGGTCATGGCAATCGATCATCCTTATCCAATAACATTTAATTCAAAATTAATTTATTGGATAACATGCTGTGGCAATTCAAATTTAAACAAGATAAAATCATATTTTATATATAAAATCACATTTCACATATAAAATCATATTTTATCTCCATATCAAATAAAATCATATTTTATCTATAAAATCCAATTTTACAAATAAAATCATATTTTATCTAATATATCATAAGATCATATCTTATCATCAATTGTAACAAAATAATTGATTTCAAAATTCAATTTACGGATAAAATATTAAAATTTTCCAAAAATTCAAATTTATCCAAAATCAATTTTAAAATTTACGGACTCGAACAATTCGATCCGAAATCTCGTGAACCAATCAAAAACAATTTTTGACCGGACCAAAAATAAAATTTTAAATATTAAAATTAATAAAAATATAATTTTTCCCGCGGGCCGCCCGGGACACTCCCGGGCCGGCCCGCACCCGGGCGCGGGCCGGGGCAGCCCGGCTGCCCCCTTAGGGCAGCAACGTTTGCTGCCCTGGCGGCGCCTGGCGCCGCCGCTGGGCGGCGCCGAGCGCTGCCCTGCGCAGCGCCCAGCGCTGCGCTGGGCAGCGCACAGCGCTGCCCTGGGCAGCGCCGTGCGCCGCCCTGGGCGGCGACGGTCGCCGCCCTGGGCGGCGCCGTGCGCCCCCTTTGGGCGGCGCCGTGCGCCGCCCCTGGGGGCAGCGACCATCGCTGCCCCCTCCGGGCAGCGATCCAATCGCTGCCCGGGTTTCGCCCCCCGGAAAAAAAATTTTTTTTTTTATTAAAAATATTTATTTTGTTTCAAAAACCGAGACTCAAAAATTTTGTACAATTGATTAATTCAATCGATTGATCTGAGCAACCTGGCTCTGATACCACTGTTGGAAAACTGGCGAGTTCCCAGACCAATTACGATTGATACCCGGTGCAGCGGAAGTTTAAAAATTTTCTCATGGAACGATTCCATGGTGTGGGTATCAACCATACAACGATTGAATTATTGTATGTGTAAAATTTAAATAACAATTAAATAAATTTTACCTCAAATCTCGCAACGAGATTAATGGACACCAACAGAACAATTCTGCTCTTGTTGTCTCTCCCTGGAACCGATGAACGCCTTCAATCAGGTCCACGAACAGAGGTTTAATCCCTCTGATAGATTGCACTAGAAAATCTATCAGAAGTTTTCTGCGAAGAGATTACACGAATCTGATTCGTTATTCCTTACTGCTATTCAAAATCACAGACCGGAATTTTCTCGGGCAGAGCAAAGGGAGGGGACGGCCGATCGGTTTTGAGAGGGTAGGGTTTTCGAAAATTGCTCTCAAAAATAATGACCTGTTGTGTGTAATTTCTGTACTGAAATAACTTATTTATAATGCAGGCCACTAACACCTTAGGGCCCATTAGTCATAAGCTGGGGCCCGACAAGCAAAGCCCGCTCGTTCAGAAATTAATATAAAATTCATCGTGACTCCGATTGATGAAACGATTTCACCAATGTGCACAGAAACTATTTCTGCACGTTTTAAAGTCAAAATAAATTTTCCTGAATCCGAATTCAGTGGTTTCCAAAAATGTCCATCCCTATGTCATTTTAGGAAATCCTACTCCCTTACTCTTATTTAAGAAGTCCAACTCCTTAGTTCATTAAATTTAACTCTTTAAATTTAACTATCTCAACGGGGATTAAAACTCCATTACACTGTGTGACCCTCAATGGTTCAGGGATACAGCTAGCCGTGGGCTCACAACTCCTTGTGACTCGGAACAACACTTTCCGACTTGCCCAACGAATCATGGTAAAGCGCCTAGCAACATCGCCCCATGATTCCCTAGGTATCACTGATAGTGCCTACAAGAACCAGTAGATTTTGGTTAACGTACAGTACGGTCCCTTCATCCATATATCCCGATCGAATCAACAACCATTGGTATATCGAGAGTTGCTCAAGATTCGATAACTATGCAATGCATCTTGAAGATCAAATTAGTGACATCGCATGTGCTACTAAGAAACCATTTCTTAAATCACATCAAGTAATCTGGCCAGAGATTTGTCACACTAATATCTCCTCAGATCGCATAGGATATCCACACTCGCAAGTATGTGGTGAATCCTTGACAACAATGCATTGACTCCTATATGTGTCGTAACTGTACCCAATCTCGACACCTGATGACCCCCTCAGAGTCGGTAAACGAGTCAAAGCACAGTACTAGCATATAGAGTCTCCATGATGTTTCAAGTCGTAAGGACTAATGGTGTACAACCAAAACCGCGGACTTTATCCACTCGATAAGTGATAACCACTTGGAAAGTCCGGATAGGGTAGTTCGACTATTCATCCTATGAATATCCATTTGCATGCTTCGAACATCTCCATGTTCCCTACCAATGAAACGTGGTACTCCGCATCGCAAATGCTAGTCTCAAACTCGAGCGATCCTTATCCTTATTATCGGACGGCTCAATCGACTAGGAACGGTTTTAGAATATACAGTGACTATAAGATGTATTTCATGATAGACATCTCCATGTTCTACCACATCTTACATACACTATAGTATATTCAAGGTCTTTATCAAAACAACAATAGTATATCACAATATAACAATATGAAGTAATATAAAGTCATTGCCATAAAAGTGTAAATAATATTAAACAAAAGATTGTTTATACAAAGAGTCAACAAAGCCCATAGCCACACAGTTGGCTCACTGGGCACCCACTCTTACACGTGGCAAGATCATTTGTCATTGATTGAATTCGCGTACAATAATAGTTATCATCGCGGTATTGGTATGGCACCATTTGAGGCGTTGTACGAACAACAATGTCGTACTCCACTGTTCTGGGAAGAAGTAGAGGAGCGACAGGTAGAGGGACCAGAATTAGTCCAGCAGGCTATTGATATTGTTGGACAGATCAAGAAGCGTATCAAAACTGCACAGGACTATCAAGCCAGTTATGCAAATACCAAGCATAGACTTTTGCAGTTTGAGGTGGGCGAGAAAGTATTCCTAAGAGTTTCACCCTTCCGCATGATTTTGAGATTTTGTCTCGAAGGAAAGCTATTTCCAAGATACATTGGTCCATTTGAAATTTTGGAAAGTATAGGAGATTTGTCTTACAGACTGGCTTTACCACCATATTTTTCTAGTATCCACGATGTGTTCCATGTATTGTTGTTGCGACGGTATGTGGCTGATGAGTCCCACATTTTGCATTCGTCTGAGGTATAGTTGGATACGGATTTGACATATGGTGGAGATGACTTTGCATATCATGGGTCATAAGAACAAGGTGTTGTGTAATAAGATCATTTCTCTTGTTCTAGTTCAGTGGAAACGTCGAGATACAGAGGAAGCCACTTGGGAACTAGAAAGTAACATGCGTATAGAGCATCCAGAGTTGTTTTGATTTCTTTTGTTGTAATGCTCTATAGTAATGAAGAATTTTTTGATCATTTTTTCAGTTTGCATACTTAAGATTTATTTCGAGGATGAAATTATCTTAAGTGGGGGAGAATGTAGTAGCCCGATTCCATTTTACAAGATTAATTGATTTTAAACATGTTAGAAAATAACATATAATTTTTAAAAATGTCAAAGCATGTTTAAGGAGTCATTATTTGGTGAAAAAAAGGGAAAATCAAATCCGGAACGTCCGAAAATGGTAAGGAGGGTCCCGGAGGTCCCAAACCAGTTTGGAAGCACCTAAAAATAGTTCGGAAGGAGCGATCAAATCGGAGCTTCCGATCCATTTAGGAGCATCCAAACTCGACCAGAACCAGGTTTCATCGACGTTCGAACACATAGTTGCATGAATGGAGATCGGAGCCTCCAAATACTGATCGGAGCTTCCGATCGTAGCCGTTTGGAACGTGGCATGCATGCGTAGATCGAAGCTTCTGATGTGGCGTTTGGAGCTTTCGATCGTGGTTTATAGAGAGGCCATCTGAGGATCACATTTATCACACCAATTCTCAAGTTTTATCTTAATATCTAAGTGTTTGGGATGTTTTCTAGCCTTCCTAGGCTTGGTCCGGGAGTTAGCGAGGTGCTACGGAGTCGCAGCGGAGTGGTGCCCAAGTTCTGAGGAATTCGTCATCAGCGTACTAACAACGGACGGAGGTATTCCTAAGTTTCTTATAAATAGTTAGGGAGAATGGAATAGCATAGTTAAGGCTTTTAGGGTAAAGTTATGATGCATGAATATTTTGCATTATAGTGCGGACTATAGGCTTGGACATAGAGTTGGTGTAGCTTGCCTAGTAATTAAGGTACGAAAGTACTGTTCGAGATATCCAGACTGAGTATGCATTTATTATGTGGTTACATTTTTTATATGATATAGCATGTCATGATAGTATGTTGCATACATGAGCATCTTGATCCTGTATCTTTGAGTTATCCTATAGTAGGGTGCTCACCCTTCGAGTAGTGGATGGTTCGATACGTAATTCTTGTGTCAGGTCACCTGTTATGAAAATTGCTCGCAAGCGTACAATTGTCAAGTTTTAATAAAGTGATGAATCAAGTATCGTTCCCACAGAGAGTAAAATGAAAATATTCAGTACTTGTAATTAAAATATTCTTAATTTTATTTATAAAATCAATGATCAAGAGGTTTGTAGAAAATTTAAATAAACAGAGGATTTGATAGCACGCACACAAAATTCAGAGATTTATCAATCAGAGAAAAAATGGTCTAGAGGTATAGATATCACCTGGTTTCAACAACAATCATTCCTAAATAATTTATTTTCATGAATTCCTTTCAATTAATAATCAAGAACACTTAAGTGTATTATTCCCTCTCTCGAGTGCCGAATAAAATATATCAACCACAGTTCGATTTCAATATCCCTATTAAGAATCTACTTGCAATGATATATGTAAAACAATGTTCTTTTCTAAGTTCCATTAAAATTATATACTCTCTCGAGCTATATAAATAATTAGAATTGTAATTTCTATTGGTCCTATTCAAAATCCCCTTTGTCAAGTACCAGATTTCAAATAAATATTACTATTCAATTATTGATCAGGTAATTGAAAAGACATTCAATTCTAGAAACACAATTAATCTAGAGGAACTCAATTAAATAAAATCACAAATTCATGAAAGTGTCTGCACCAGGTTTCATCTGACCTCTAGACTCTAAAAATTTAGTTCATAATCGAATTTAAATAAACACAAAACATGTTTATAAATCCCAACATCAATTCAATAAATATATAATTCAAACTAAGAAAACAAATCCGTAGTCGGTCTTCTGTCTCCAGTTGATCGACGTCCATCTTTGTTGATTGATGTTCTTCTCTCCAAAATCACGTTCAAGCTCTCCAACTTATGTTCTGATGTGTGTGGCGGCTGCTGATCCCCTTCTAGGGTCAGAAATTCCCTTTTATATGGCCTCCAAATCGTCCAAGAAAAATCCCACGAAAATACCCGAGTTTCCTTGAATAATAAAATTCTTGCGTATGAATTTTCCGTCGCGCGGGCGCGCTATTCAACCAGCGCGGGCGTGCTACTTGATAGGCGAGGGCGCGCCTCTGATTCGAATTTCATCATCATTTCCACTTGTTCAAGTCTTGATTTCAACTCTTTTCTTCAATCTTTTGGCTTATTTTCACTTGAACTCATCAACTCCATTATTTCCTGCAAACACAAAAAATAACAACAAATCACGCAATATCTCCCAAATAATTCACAAAAGTTAAGTACTATCATAAACAAATTAAGTGCACGAAATGCACTTATCAAATTCTCCCAAACTTAGAATTTTGTTCGTCCCGAAAAAAACTAACCAAAACAAACTCCAAGACACTTATGGAAGCAACAAAAATTATCAAGAAGTACTATGGATCAATGGCCTCAGCGTTGATTTCACAAATTCAAATCCAATCATGACACACCTACCAACATTCTGAAAACAAGTTTTTTAGTCCAAACTAGCGCAACCGCACAAACTCATAAACTCCGCAACCCACGTTTCAAAATACTCTTTCCCACATTCAATTCAAACATTCATAGATCATGAAGACTTTTCAAGATATCACAGGTTCAAACTTGAAATTGAATCAAAAATTTCATAACAGCTTCATGCAAAGAATAACAGTGTGTGCCTGTTTTGATCAAAAATTTATACTCATTAAATGTATCAATCAATAGTCCATAGGCTAGACTCTCGCAACCCCTCTCCACTAGTATATTGGGTGAATGTGACTCGGTCAATAGGACTTAATCGGCTTGTAATGTAAGGCCTAACTCGTGGCTACAAACAACATAATAAGAATTCAAAAGAGGGAGTAAATCATGCTCTATCTCTAATTTCCACTCCTTTTCATTCACACTTCTCATTTCTTTTCATCTCATTTTTTTTTCCATTCTTTTCTTTTTTTACACAAATTTTTTTTTTCTTTTCTCAACTTTTTCAATCCCTTTTTCATCATTTTTTTCTTTTCACTACCACTTTTTTTCTTTTCAATTCTTCCACCACACCATTCCATATTCACAAATATAAACTTGGAGCATAAAAAATAATTAAACATTCCAATTACTCCCTTAAAGGTAGGAAATAGTGTTTAGACTATTCATGGGTAGTAAATGTAGGACCTTGAAACAATGTCGAATGGGGGTTTATCACACGTTTGCACGCATGCCATTAGTTTTTTTCAATAAGGCTCATACAAGGTACTAGGGACAACATACATCAATAGGTAGCTTGAAAGGCTCAAATGGTTTCAGAAAAATTTCCTAAATCATTCCTAATCACAGTTATGCCCGTATTTCGCCTCGAGGGATGTTCAAACTAGTTCTAGACAAGTCTCAATTCACAATTAAATCATACAAATTTCAATCAGTGCAGAAATAAATAATCATCAAAAGTACACGATGATTTTCCAACAAGAATTCAGATTTTGTACCATAAGTACTCTTATACCTCGTGAAAGCTCAAAGGGCAGCTAGGGATAAAATTCATTCAACAAAAAAATTCAGGCCCAAAGATCAAACAATGCCTCAGTCACATCTATGTCTGCATGTTTTTAGCTTAGACTGAAGCATTCATCACAGAGTATATAGGAATCCATTCATCTAATTGGTTTCACTAGTTCAAAATTTTGTCAGACAAGTGGACATCATGGATTTCAGTTTTAGCACACAAAAAAAAAATACCATCATTGGCCATTTTTTCACTTCCTTCATGACTTTCTTGAATCTTAGCAAACACACTCAGTTCACATTCACATAAATGGAAGTCAACCACAACACATATCACCTTCAAAAACACAAAAAATCTTAAAAAAAACAAAAGCAAACTAAACTAAAAACAAGCAAAACAAGCAAAAAGTTAAGCACAAATTTTTCAGAATTTGATAACCCCCCCAAACTTGGTACATTCAGTGTTCTCAATGAATAAAACAAGAAAGAATAAAGGACATGTACCTCAAATGACGACCATCAGTGTTAGCCAGCATCCTCATCATCAAAAGGATGGGGCGACTCAGTAGTATCATGAGTGGGTTGCCACTGTGGTGGTGGAGGGAACAGATATGAAGAACTCGCAGCACCCGAAAACTGATGAGCCAGTGCCGATGTAAAATCCATCATGTAATGCATAAAGGCTCTGGACTCTTGCTGAAATGTCAGTTACTGACGCATCGCCTCCTCTAGAGAAGTAACTCGATCAGTCAATGAAGGAGGGGCAGCAGGACGGGGTGCGGCTTCTTGTCGAGCAGTGGTAAGTGCAATTTATGTACTTAATTTATATATGATTTTAATTGGATTTTTTCATGTATCGAGTGGATTTTATGCATATTTGTTTTTGTTTTTGTGAGATACAAGTATTAGAAGAAAAGTAGCGAAAAGAAAGGGAATGATGAATTATGGAGGAGCAACTTCAGAAACTTACTGTGAATTGTTTATACATCCAAATCCGATCTCCACCGTTCATAATAAATTTTAGGATGTTTTAAGCTTATTTCAAAATTTCAGCTCGATCCGACGGCTAGAACTCTGGATATAATTTTTTTAAGAATGCTGCGTGCTGGACACAAGCTGAAGCGCCCCAGCGCCATAAAACCCGCGCTCCAGCGCCCGAAATTTTTTTACGAGAATTTTTTATGCCGATCAGCGCCCCAGCGCCCGATACTAGCGCTCTAGCGCCGTCTGTACAAAAAACCAACAGAATATTGAAATCTTAAAAGTCTCGATTTCACGGGCTTTATTTGATGGGCTTCGAGGAGCAATAAAAGGGGAGAAGACATGCATCACACAGGGGGGAGCCGCACAAATCAGTCGCACGTTTTGGAGAGAATTGAGAGGAAAAAAAACACACCCAAACAAGAGAACCACACAAAACTACGCATTCAAGTAGGCTTGGGACACGGATTTGAGATGTGAGAGCGAACGACAAGGGATAATCGAATCACACGACAGAGGAAATTCATCTGGGGACGGTTTGTGATTTTTATTATCTGTCTTGATTTATTATGAGATTTTTGAATATGTCTATGTGTTTAATTATTTCATTATAAACTTATTAGTTGTTTCTAGAGATTGGCGGATCTTGATTTGAGTTTCATGTTTTGACTATTATTTTGCCTAATATTATTTGTTCATAACAATTTATTTGTGTATTCCTGCTTTGATTGTCTTTCAATTACTTGATCAATAATTGAATTGTTGTATTTATTTGAAATCTGGCACTCGAGAGAGGCGATTTTGAATAGGATCATAGGAAAACACAACCTAGGTTTTTTGTAGAGTTCGAGAGGCTTACAAGTTCCTTTGAGGTCATTGAAAGAGAACCATAGAACTTGATTAAATTATTTTGTTGTTTGATTTCTGATAGAGATATCGAAATTAGCATTAGAATAATAACATTTACTCGCCACTTGAGAGAGGCAGTAAATAACAATTAAGGGTTCTTGGCCTATAAATTGGAATAGATGATATAATCAATTGATATGATTTGTATGAATGAAAATCGAGTGATATCTTGTATCTAGAACCCGTCTCAGATCGTGTGACGCCCGGGGCTGAAGAGGCGGGGAGTGATCGCCGGTGCCAAGAGGTTGCACGGACAATGAGCGGCTCCTGAAAGGCTTCTAGGCGGAGGGAGACATGAATGAACCGATCCCGTGCCGGAATGAGAGGGGATTCTGAGACTGTGTAGGTATGGGACTACATAGTTGAGGAGGGATTAAAAGATTTCATATGTATTGCTCATATCAAGAAGGTGCATCTTCTTTTCGGGAGCTCATCATATAAGAACTCTAAAGTTAAGCGTGCTTGACTTGAGGCAATTATAGGATGGGTGACCCCCTGGGAAGTTTCTCAGGGTGCGTGTGAGTGAGGACATAAGCACGCTGAAAAGACCCGTCTTGATACAGTGGGATGTTACAAATGGTATCAGAGCCGACCTCTCTTAGTACGGTATGGTTCGGGGACGAACCAAGCGGAAGCTGGTGGGCATGTGACGCCCGGGGCTGAAGAGGCGGGGAGTGATCGCCGGTGCCAAGAGGTTGCACGGACAATGAGCGGCTCCTGAAAGACTTCTAGGCGGAGGGAGACATGAATGAACCGATCCCGTGTCGGAATGAGAGGGGATTCTGAGACTATGTAGGTATGGGACTACATAGTTGAGGAGGGATTAAAAGATTTCATATGTACTGCTCATATCAAGAAGGTGCATCTTCTTTTCGGGAGCTCATCATAAAAGAACTCTAAAGTTAAGCGTGCTTGACTTGAGGCAATTATAGGATGGGTGACCCCCTGGGAAGTTTCTCAGGGTGCGTGTGAGTGAGGACATAAGCACGCTGAAAAGACCCGTCTTGATACAGTGGGACGTTACAGATCGTGTACCCAAAGCCATTCCTAAAATTCTAGATTCTTTATTTTATTTCAATTTATTGAAATTTAAAACTTTGATTTTCTAAACAAAGTTGAGATTATTCTAATTACAGGACTTGGTGTGAATATAAATTTTTAATTCTCGTGGGAACGATACTCTACTCACTCTATATTAAAACTTGACATTCGTACGCTTGCGAGTATTTTTCACAACAAGTTTTTGGCGCCGTTTCCGGGGATTGATTCAATTTATTGTGCACTAATACTGTTACCAAGTGATCTTGATTTTGATTTAGAATTATTATTTTTATTGTCTATTTATTATTATCATTTTTTTGGATTAATTTATTTTGTTTTGTCTATGTCTGCATTTTATTCATAAATCTTAAAGTTTTGAAAGTGCAGACACAGTCGGGCTGAGTACTATAAACTAAGCGCTGCTTGGAAGGAAACCTAAGATTTTTTAGTATCATTTATTTATTTTGTTTATTTAATTTTTATATGTTTATTTCTTAAATTTTTGTCCCTTGTCATTTTTTTTATAGGATGTGTGGAGATGAAGTTTGGTAGTGTTACCCCTACTATACCCCAATGCACTATAAATGACGATGAAAAGGATGACGACTACTGATGGTCGTTGTCACAGGTACGTGTATTCCTCTGCAATTTAATTTGTTTATTTTACATTGAGGGCAATGCACAATTTAAGTTTGGGGGGATTGGTGTTTAAAAAGTTTGAAAATTTTGAAAATTTGTTGATGAGTTCTTTGAGTTATAGGCATGATGAGTAATTGTGTTGGCCTATGATGAAAATAATTTTTGGTGTTAAAAATGTCAATG
Source organism: Henckelia pumila (assembly GCF_033568475.1). Classification (NCBI taxonomy): domain Eukaryota; kingdom Viridiplantae; phylum Streptophyta; class Magnoliopsida; order Lamiales; family Gesneriaceae; genus Henckelia; species Henckelia pumila. The sequence goes on along the minus strand of NC_133121.1, from coordinate 34,484,022 downwards.
TTAGCTATATTTAATCTTGAGTTCTCACTCATATGCACTATGCCTTGATTGTCTAGACTCTAGTGATTAGAGAAGCTTTGTGATATTATAAGTGAATTAGATGATTTGATTCTTAACTTTGGTGATTTATACTTGAAACCGAGGTAGACTTATACAAGCTTAGAAATGATTTAGGCAAAATTTTTATTGCATGATGAAAAGTTTCCAAAGCAACATAGAAAATTTTTGTTAAAACAAACTCTATCTGGGCCTGGAAAGGGATTGAAATTCTAATCACCAATCCATGGCTAAGTTTGCGGATAAAATGGGGTTTATGCTCCATCCGAGCTATAGATGAGGGGATTGAAATACGAATCCTATCTTTAGTTATAGCTAAGTTTGCGGGTAATTTATGGGGCTAAAATAAAATTGGGTGCAAAATCGAGCGATGTTATGAAAAATCTTTGATATAACTTGAAAAGTCCTTTTGATCTTAGTGAGTAGAAGTTGAACATGGTGGAGACTGTTTTGAAACTAGATAGCGGAGTTGATGATTCTATGAAACAAACTTGTTGCACTAGTGTATCGAGAGCGAGGAGGATAGACAAGATTGGTGAATCATACACACACGAGAACTCTTGAAAAAATTAGCTGACATGTGTATTGAATCTTGAAATGTAAAAATTTGGAGGCCGATTATATTACTCATTATTGTTTTGCTCGGGACTAGCAAAAGTCTAAGTTTGGGGGAATTTGGTAAGTGCAATTTATGCACTTAATTTATATATGATTTTAATTGGATTTTTTCATGTATCGAGTGGATTTTATGCATATTTATTTTTGTTTTTGTGAGATGAAAGTATTAGAAGAAAAGTAGCGAAAAGAAAGGGAATGATGAATTATGGAGCAGCAACTTCAGAAACTTACTGGGAATTGTTTATACATCTAAATCCGATATCCACCGTTCATAATATATTTTGTATGTTTTGAAGCTTCTGTCAAAATTTCAGCTCGATCCAACGGCTAGAACTCTGGATATGATTTTTTTAAGAATGCTGCGCGCTGGACACAAGCTGCAGCGCCCCAGCGCCCGACATTTTTTTTCCGAAAATTTTTTATGCCGATCAGCGCCCCAGTGCCCGATACTAGCGCTCCAGTGCCGTCTATACAAAAAACCAATAGAATATTGAAATCTTAAAAGTCTCAATTTCACGGGCTTTATTTGACGGGCTTCGAGGAGCAATAAAAGGGGAGAAGACACGCATCACACAGGGGGGAGCCGCACAAATCAGTCGCATGTTTTGGAGAGAATCGAGAGCAAAAAAAACACACCCAAACAAGAGAACCACACACAACTACGCATTCAAGTAGGCTTGGGACACGGATTTGAGACGTGAGAGCGAACGACAAGGTATAATCGAATCACACGACAGAGGAAATTCATCTGGGGACGGACTGTGATTTTTATTATCTGTCTTGATTTATTATGAGATTTTTGAATATGTCTATGTGTTTAATTATTTCATTATAAACTTATTAGTTGTTTCTAGAGATTGGCGGATCTTGATTGGAGTTTCATGTTTTGACTATTATTTTGCCTAATATTATTTGTTCTTAACAATTTATTTGTGTATTCCTGCTTTGATTGTCTTTCAATTACTTGATCAATAATTGAATTGTTGTATTTATTTGAAATCTGACACTCGAGAGAGGCGATTTTGAATAGGATCATAGGAAAACACAACCTAGGTTTTTTGTAGAGTTCGAGAGGCTTACAAGTTCCTTTGAGGTCATTGAAAGAGAACCATAGAACTTGATTAAATTATTTTGTTGTTTGATTTCTGATAGAGATATCGAAATTAGCATTAGAATAATAACATTTACTCGGCACTTGAGAGAGGCAGTAAATAACAATTAAGGGTTCTTGGCCTATAAATTGGAATAGATGATATAATCAATTGATATGATTTGCATGAATGAAAATCGAGTGATATCTTGTATCTAGAACCCGTCTCAGATCGTGTACCCAAAGCCATTCCTAAAATTCTAGATTCTTTATTTTATTTTAGTTTATTGAAATTTAAAACTTTGATTTTCTAAACAAAGTTGAGATTATTCTAATTACAGGACTTGGTGTGAATATAAATTTTCAATCCTCGTGGGAACGATACTCTACTCACTTTATATTAAAACTTGACACTCGTACGCTTGCAAGTATTTTTCACAACAAGCAGCAGCTCGAGCATTGAACTCCCTTCGCTCAGCACGTACACGTCTCTCAGGATCTGGCACAAATCTCCTAGAAGGCACACAATGAATCGGATTACGTACTTTCAACAACTCCTCACTATTAGGCCAAGTCACCCCCGTAGCAACACATAAATCAGTAATCAACGACGGTAAAGCAATACCACCGGTGGTTCGCCCGGCCACCACCTTAGAAATCGTATCTTGACAAATGTGGCCCAAATCGACGGCCTTGCCCACGAGAATACAATAAACCAGCAGTGCTCTCTCGTGTGTAACTTCATGGTCATGATCACTGGGCTTCAATCTCGCAAAAAAAAGGTGTACCACAGTTTTGCATCGTCCACCAAATCAGTTTTCTTCAAGATGTGTGGCATATTCTCTTGGCCCAAGTGCTACTCAGCTCCCGGTACAGATAACCGCCTCAAAAAACATCATGATCAACGGCCTCACCCTTAAACTCAGCATATTCATCATGCAAAAGTGGAGGAATCTCATAAACAATGTTTATGGTGTGTGCATCGAAAGGTACCAATTTACCTCTCACTAAAACCCGAATTCCATCATTTCTTACTTTTAGATTAGCGTAAAATTCTCTAACCAGAGACATCACAGCATGCATTGGTGGTTTGACAAAAGTAGCCCAATGTCTAGCAAATACCGTCCTCCCAATCGCACAAACAGGATGATCGGGATCAAAGCCACTTGTCATGTCGAATCCTCTCTCGGCCAGCATACTCTTAGATAAGAATTTTTGATAGTGTTCAGCAGATTTTTCATTCCAAAAACGATGATCATCAAAGGCCAGAGCGGATAAAGAAGATGCCCCATATTTTTGCTTTTTCTTTGGGGCCATTTATCAAACACCTTCTAATCACAATTGCACTATAGAAATTTCTCAATACAACCTCCACTCTAACTCCCCCAAACTTCAAATTCAAGCAAAACAATAAACTACACACTCCAATTACAAGCAATACTCCACAATTTGCAAGCAAAAACAACCCGACCAACTCACATTCAACTCCAAAAAAAATTACAAATACCGATCAATCAATACCAACCCGAAATTGGAAACCACCACAAAGAGAACTTACACGGGATATGAATTTGGACCACGCAACATCTTCACTCTTGTAGTTAACCACAAATCCAAGCACCCCTATTTATTTGTGAAACCGACCCTTGAGGATTATGATAGAAAAAGAAGAAAATATATGTTTGGAAGAGATATATGGGATGAAAGAAGTGTAGATATGGGAGAAAATAAGAATCTTGAAGAGGAATCAGACAAAGAAGATGAGGCGTAAGAATGGAAGATTAGGGATTCAGGAAGAGTAGGAAAGGGAATTGGAGAAATTATGGGAAAGTCTGATCCATTTCAAACTTTTAAAACACATCGCGCGGGCGCTTGTCATTATTGCATTCCCGATTTATTTTGATCCATACATCGCGCGGGCGCTCAAGAATTGTCGCGCGGGCGCGCGTCAGTATCGCATATCAGGGTAAAAATTCTTCAAATGTCGCACGGGCGCGCAGGATAGGTAAAGCGGGCGCGCATCGACTTCGCGATTCACATAATTTTCTGGGCATTCATCGCGCGAGCATGCGTCAGTTTCGAATTGCATGTTCCAAACCTGAAAAATTTTGAAAATTGTCAAGAATTAGGATTCAAAAATTAATAATAATGTACTAAAATAATTTATTAACAAAAATTAAATAAAATGAAAACAAAAGAAATTAAACTAAGGGAAAAAAGCTTGGGTTGCCTCCCAAGTAGCGCTTGGTGAAAGAGTGGGTGCCCGGTGAGCCAACTTGTGGCTAAGGGCTTTGATGACTCTTTGTATAAACAATCTTTTGTTTAATATAATTTACACTTTTATTAATGGCAATGACTTTATCTTTCTTCATATTGTTATATTGTGATATACTATTGTTGTTTTGATAAAGACCTTGAATATACTATAGTGTATGTAAGATGTGGTAGAACATGGGGATGTCTATCATGAAACACATCTTATAGTCACTGTATATTCTAAACTGTTCCTAGTCGATTGAGCCGTCCGATAATAAGGATAAGGATCGCTCGAGTTTGAGACTAGCATTTGCGATGCAGAGTACCACGTTTCATTGGTAAGGAACATAGAGATGTTCGAAGCATGCAAATGGATATTCATACGATGAATGATCGAACTACCCTATCCGGACTTTCCAAGTGGTTATCACTTATCGAGTGGATAAAGTCCGCGGTTTTGGTTGTACACCATTAGTCCTTACTACTTGAAACATCATTGAGACTCTATATGCTAGTACTGTGCTTTGACTCGTTTACCGACTCTATTGGGGTCATCAGGTGTCGGGATTGGATACAGTTACAACACATATAGGAGTCGATGCTTTGTTGTCAAGGATTCACCACATACTTGCGAGTGTGGATATCCTATGCGATCTGAGGAGATATTAGTGTGACGAATCTCTGACCAGAGTACATGATGTGTTTTAAGAAATGGTTTCTTAGTAACACATGCGATGTCACTATTTGATCTTCAAGATGTATAGCATAGTTATCGAATCTCGAACGACTCTCGATATACCAATAGTTGTTGATTCGATCGGGATATATGGATGAAGGGACCGTACTGTACGCTAACCAAAATCTATTGGTTCTTGCAGGCACTATCAGTGATACCTAGGGAATCATGGGACGATGTTGCTAGGCGCTCTTACCATGATTCGATGGGAAAGTCGGAAATTGTTGTTCCGAGTCACAAGGAGTTGTGAGCCCACGGCTAGTTGTATCCCTGAACCATTGAGGGTCACACAGAGTAATGGATTTTTAATCCCCGTTGAGATAGTTAAATTTAAAGAGTTAAATTTAATGAACAAAGAAGTTGGACTTCTTATTTAAGAGTAGAGGAGTAAGATTTCCTAAAATGACATAGGGATGGACATTTTTGGAAACCACTGAATTCGGATTCAAAAAAATTTATCTTGACTTTAAAAGGTGCAGAAATGGTTTTTGTACACATTGGTGAAATCGGTTTATCAATCGGAGTCATGATGAATTTTATATTAATTTCTGAACATGCGGGCTTTGCTTGTCGGGCTTGAACTTATGACTAATGGGCCCTAAGCTGTTAGCGGCCTACATTATAAATAAGTTATTGCAGTACAGAAATAACACACAACAGGTCACAAATTTTCGAAAACCTAGTGATTTTCTCTCAGTAGTGGCCGCCCCCCTTCCCCCTCTGCTCGGTAAAATCCAGTCTGTGAATTTTGAATTACAGTCTGGTTTAACGGATCAAATTCGTTAATCTCTTCATAGAAACTTCTGATAGATTTTCTAGTGCAATCTATCAGAGGGATTAATTATCCGTTCGTGGACCTGATTGAAGAACAGTTCGTCCATCAGTTCCAGGGATATACAACAAGAGCAGAGCAATCTGTTGGTGTCCAAAATCTCGATTCGAGATTGAAGGTAAAAATTTATAATTGTTATTTAATTTTTACACACACAATTTAATCGTAAAAGTTTTGATACCCAATATGGAATCGTTCCATATAAAATTTTTAAACTTCCGCTGCACCGGGTATCAATCCTGATTGATCAGATCGCCGCGTTATCCAACAGTGGTATCAGAGACAGGTTGCTCAGATCAAGCGATTAAATTAATCGATTGTACAAAAAAAATTTTAAGCCTCGGTTTTTGAAACAAAATAAATATTTTAAAAATAAATTTTTTTTTTTTTCGGGCAAAAACCCGGGCAGCGATTGGATCGCTGCCCCGTGCGCTGCCCTGCGCAGCGCTAGGCGCTGCACAGGGCGGCTCACTGCGCTGCCCAGGGCAACGATCGTCGCTGCCCTAGGGGCAGCCGGGCTGCTCGGCCCGAGCCCATTAGGGCGCGGGCAGCCCGGGAATGTCCCGGGCGGCCAGCGAAAAATTAATTTTTAATTTTTAAATTAAATTTTAATATGTTAAAATTCTATTTTTGATCCGATCGAAAATTGTTTTGATTGGTCCACGAGGCGTCGGATCGAATAGTTCGAGTCCGAAAATTTTAAAATTGATTTTTGGATAAATTTGAATTTTTGGAAAATTTAAATATTTTATCCGTTAAATTGAATTTTGAAATTAATTATTTTTGGTACAATTGATGATAAGATATGATCTTATGGATATATTGAGTAAAATATGATTTTATGTATAAAATTGGATTTTATAGATAAAATATGATTTTATTTGATAAAAAGATAAAATATGATTTTGTATGTAAAATAAGATTTTATATGAAATATGATTTTATCCTTTTAAATTTAAATTGCCATTGCATGTTATCCAATAAATTAATTTTGAATTAAATGTTATTGGATAAGGATGATCGATTGTCATGACCAATTTTGTAGGTATATGTTAGGAATTTATATTTGTTTTTATTGTTGTTGGATTTATTAATGGGTCTGGTTTATGGCCCAATATGAATTGTCATATGTAATAAAAGTGGGCTTGGTTTATGGTCCGTTCCCACCCCTTAAAAATGTATCCCCTACTTGTCATTGTTATTCATTGTAAATACATTAGATTTAGTGGGAGATCAAGATTTGAAGATGGAGGTGGGCCCAGCAGACAATAAAGACAGAAAAAATGTAAATTGGAAGCAAAATGTAATAGGATTGCATTGCATACTGCATATTAGCTAGGATTGGACTAAGACTCGTGATTGGCAACCACGGGTCGATTAGAAATGGAATCGATCATCCTATATAATATGTGATATTATTGTTGTATGCATGTTTTAGACAAAATTGTGTGAATCCGGCAAGCATACAAAATTTTAAAAAATGATGAGACAAATTTTCAAAATTAAAATCCCTCATTTTAAATATGATTTAAAATTGATATCAAGATAAATAAAGGAAATTTAAAATTATTTAAATGTTCCTACCTTCCATCAACGATCAATGTATGAGATGTTACCCGCGGATACGGTCCGGCTCATATTATTGGGGGGCCCGTTCGTCGGAAAGCTGTACATTGGATCGACACATGTTGTAAGTTGGGTGGAACTTCCATGGGATCGGCTCATATTATTGGGGGATCCACATGGCGACCGTCCATCACAACTTAATATTGATGGGTCATCTTGACATGTCACAATAAACGGCGTCATATTATTGGGCCCTTATTGGACATGAGGTAAAAACATGGAGGTTGCTTTGGAAGCAATTGGGCTCTACCTTTTGAAAATTATGGTTGCCTGATATTATTCTGGACCATAGTTTGTCAATTGGACTCCATGTTCTCACTAAGAAAAACAGTTTCCCGTTTTCACTAGAGGGTAGTGAAATCGTTAAAATAGTGGGAGTGAGATTCATAAAATAAATTTTGCCTATTTTATGTCTTAGTAAATTGCTTAAACAATCACTGATATATGTCTGTTTCTTTTCAGTATTTCATAAAGATGAATTCGCGTGATCCACTTTTCTCGATCCTCGAACAAAATAAATTGACTGGCGCAAACTATACGGAATGGTTCCGTAAGTTGAAGATTGTCTTGACTTCGGAGAAGATGCTCTACGTGTTAGAAAAATCTCCTCCGAAGGAAGCACCAGCTGACATAAGTCTGGAAGAGTTAGCCAAACTTGATACATGGTGGGACCATGATATCAAGGCCAAATGCTATATGCAAGCCTCGATGTCTGATGAACTCCAGAGGCGATTTGAGGACACCGTGAATGCTGCTGACATTCACGTACAACTCAAGGAACTTTTTGGGGCTCAATCGAGGGCTGAAAGGTTCGCTACTGTAAAGGAGCTAATGACGTGTCGCATGCGTGAAGGGACTTCGGTCCGTGATCATGGGGTACGAGTGATTTGGCTCATACAGAAGTTGGTAACCCTTGATTTGGTGTTGGAGCATGAACTCAACGTGGACTTACTACTTCTATCTCTTCCTTCTTCGTTTGACGGATTTGTGGTGAATTTCAATATGAACAAGATAGAGGCCTCCCTTGAAGAGATGGTCAATGATTGTGACATATGAATCCACATTAAAGAAGGATAAACCGGCTTTCTTGGTGGGCTCCTCTTCTTCTGCTAAGAAGGGGCCAAGTACAAAGGGTAAGAAACGTTCTGCCCCACCCAAGAAAATCGAACCCGAGAAGAAGTACAAGACAAAGGCTTCAAACATGGAAAAATCCAAGGATGTTTGCCATTACTGCAAGAAGCCCGGTCATTGGAAGCGTAACTGCAAGGAATATCTAGAGCAGTTGCGAACTGCGAAGGGTATGTTCTATATTGAAATAAATGTTTCACTTAATACTACTTCTTGGGTATTGGATACCGGATGTGGATCTCACATTTGCAATGATTTGTAGGTGATGACAAGAAGTCGCAGGCTTAGAATGGGTGAGACCCAGCTGAGGCTCGGAAATGGTTCCAGAGTTGAAGCTAAAGCTGTGGGAGATATTTATTTAATTTTGCAGAACGGTTTTAAGTTACTTTTGAGAGATGTTTTATTTGTTCCGGATTTGATTAAAAACATTATTTCTGTTTCTATGCTTGATAGAGATGGTTATTCTTGCAATTTTGTGAATGGGATTTGCAATATTTACAAGAATGAATGTTTGATTGGAAATGGACAACTTGAAAATGATCTATATAACTTAAAACTAAAAGACGTTCCAATAAATTATGTTGATAAACCGGCAACAACAAACAAAAGGAAAATCGATAGTCAAAACCCGGCAAACCTTTGGCACGCTAGGCTAGGTCATATTTCCTCAAGGAGGATGAACAAGCTAGTGGGAGAGGGCATGTTTGATATGTCTGATATTAACTCTCTACCTACTTGTGAATCCTGCCTGAAAGGAAAAATGACTAAATCTCCTTTTAAGGGGAAACCTGAGCGTAGTCAAAATCTGTTGGAGTTGATCCATACAGATGTTTGTGGTCCATTTAGAGTTGGTACTCAATATGGCCACACCTACTTCATTACCTTTACTGATGATTATTCGAGGTATGGGTATTTATATTTAATGAAATATAAGTCTGAAGCATTTGAAAAGTTCAAAGAATTCAAGGCTGAAGTAGAAAACAAGCTAGGTAAAAGTATTAAAGCACTTCGATCGGATCGAGGTGGAGAATACTTAAGTACCGAGTTTTTGGACTATCTAAAAGAGAATGGGATTCTCTCTCAGTGGACTCCTCCTATGACACCACAGCTGAATGGTGTATCGGAGCGTCGTAATCGAACTTTGTTGGACATGGTTCGATCCATGATGAGCTTCACTGAGCTTTCACCTTCATTTTGGGGCTATGCGCTTGAAACGGCGGTACTGTTGTTGAACAACGTCTACACTAAAGCAGTGGACAAAACACCATACGAGTTATGGAATGGCAAAGCTCCTAAGTATTCGTACTTGAGGATTTGGGGATGTCCTGCTTACGTGAAGCGGACAGTGGGAGATAAGTTGGATAGTCGATCCACCTTATGTTATTTTGTAGGGTATCCGAAGAATTCAATCGGATATTATTTCTATTATCCTGCTGAAACAAAGGTGTTTGTTTCAAGGAATGCCACCTTCTTGGAGAAGGAGTTCTTATTGAATAAGAAAGGCGAGATGATGGAACTCGAAGAAATTCGAGAAGAACCCGAAATACAAAATAACGATCCTACACCTCAGGAACCATTGATAGACACGCCTGTACCTAGAAGATCCGAGAGGACTTCTAGACCTCCTATTCGATATGGTCTTCTTCTTGAAGGGGATCAAGATGAACCCGATGTTGGATATGATCCAAGAAACTTCAAGGAAGCAATTTCTGATGCGGATTCAAATTTATGGCTTGAAGCTATGCAGTCGGAAATAGATTCGATGCATACAAACCAAGTTTGGTCTTTAGTAGATCCTCCCGATGGAATTGTTCCAATAGGGTATAAATGGATCTACAAGAGAAAGCTTGGGCCTGATGGTAAGGTATTGACCTACAAGGCGCGATTGGTGGCGAAAGGTTATACTCAAAGACAAGGAGTTGACTATGATGAAACCTTTTCACCAGTTGCAATGTTCAAGTCCATAAGAATCCTTATTGCCATAGCTGCTTGGTATGACTATGAGACATGGCAAATGGATGTGAAGACTGCTTTTCTTAATGGAGACATTAAGGAAGAAATCTATATGAAGCAGCCTGAGGGGTACACATCCATGGGAAGCGAGCATAAGGTATGCAAGCTTCAGAGATCAATTTATGGTCTAAAACAAGCATCAAGAAGTTGGAACCAGAAATTTGATGAAACAATAAAGGATTTTGGTTTTATCAAGAACCCGGAGGAACCATGCGTGTACAAGAAAGTAGTTAAGGATGCTGTGACATTCTTAGTACTTTATGTTGATGACATCCTACTCATTGGGAATGACGTAGGGATGTTGCAATCAACAAAGATATGGTTATCAGGTAGATTCTCGATGAAGGATTTGGGTGAGGCATCCTATATTCTAGGGATACAGATCTATAGAGATAGATCTAAGAGAATGATAGGACTCACTCAATCAACCTACATCGACACCATATTGAAACGGTTTTCAATGGATGGGTCCAAGAGAGGACATCTACCCATGTGTCATGGAGTTTCTCTATCCAATTCTATGTGTCCCAAGACTGATGAAGAGATAGAGAAAATGACACATGTACCATATGCGTCAGCCATAGGTAGTATCATGTATGGGATGATATCTACCAGACCGGATGTAGCATTTGCTCTGAGTGTCACGAGCAGATATCAAGTTAATCCCGGTCAAATGCATTGGAAAGCCGTGAAGGACATTCTTAAGTACTTACGAAGGACTAAGAATATGTTCATGGTATATGGAGGAAGAGAACTAAAATTGGAAGGCTATACCGACTCTAGCTTCCAAAGTGACGTGGATGGCTCGAAGTCAACCTCTGGATTTGTGTTCATGCTCAATGGCGGTGCTGTCTCTTGGAAGAGTTCCAAGCAGGACACCACAGCGGATTCCACCACTGAGGCAGAATACATTGCAGCATCAGCTGCTGCTAAAGAGGCCGTTTGGATGAGGAATTTCGTCCAAGAGTTGGGCGTCATTCCTAAAGTTGTTGGTCCAGTCCCGGTGTACTGTGACAACACGGGTGCCATTGCTCAGGCAAAGGAACCAAGGTCTCATCAAAGATCCAAACACGTACTGAGGAAATACCACATCATCCGGGAGATTGTGGAAAGAGGAGACATCACTGCCGAAAGAGTGGCCTCTGCAGACAATATCGCTGATCCACTTACTAAGCCCTTGCCAGGACCATTATTTGACAAACATCGCGAAGCAATGGGTCTACGTAGTATGACTAGTTGGCTTTAGGGCAAGTGGGAGATTGAAAGAGTGGGTGCCCGGTGAGCCAACTTGTGGCTAAGGGCTTTGATGACTCTTTGTATAAACAATCTTTTGTTTAATATAATTTACACTTTTATTAATGGCAATGACTTTATCTTTCTTCATATTGTTATATTGTGATATACTATTGTTGTTTTGATAAAGACCTTAAATATACTATAGTGTATGTAAGATGTGGTAGAACATGGGGATGTCTATCATGAAACACATCTTATAGTCACTGTATATTCTAAACTGTTCCTAGTCGATTGAGCCGTCCGATAATAAGGATAAGGATCGCTCGAGTTTGAGACTAGCATTTGCGATGCAGAGTACCACGTTTCATTGGTAAGGAACATAGAGATGTTCGAAGCATGCAAATGGATATTCATACGATGAATGATCGAACTACCCTATCCGGACTTTTCAAGTCGTTATCACTTATCGAGTGGATAAAGTCCGCAGTTTTGGTTGTACACCATTAGTCCTTACTACTTGAAACATCATTGAGACTCTATATGCTAGTACTGTGCTTTGACTCGTTTACCGACTCTATTGGGGTCATCAGGTGTCGGGATTGGGTACAGTTACAACACATATAGGAGTTGATGCTTTGTTGTCAAGGATTCACCACATACTTGCGAGTGTGGATATCCTATGCGATCTGAGGAGATATTAGTGTGACGAATCTCTGACCAGAGTACATGATGTGTTTTAAGAAATGGTTTCTTAGTAACACATGCGATGTCACTATTTGATCTTCAAGATGTATTGCATAGTTATCGAATCTCGAACGACTCTCGATATACCAATGGTTGTTGATTCGATCGGGATATATGGATGAAGGGACCGTACTGTACGCTAACCAAAATCTATTGGTTCTTGCAGGCACTATCAGTGATACCTAGGGAATCATGGACGATGTTGCTAGGCGCTCTTACCATGATTCGATGGGCAAGTCGGAAATTGTTGTTCCGAGTCACAAGGAGTTGTGAGCCCACGGCTAGCTGTATCCCTGAACCATTGAGGGTCACACAGAGTAATGGATTTTTAATCCCCGTTGAGATAGTTAAATTTAAAGAGTTAAATTTAATGAACAAAGAAGTTGGACTTCTTATTTAAGAGTAGAGGAGTAAGATTTCCTAAAATGACATAGGGATGGACATTTTTGGAAACCACTGAATTCGGATTCAGAAAAATTTATCTTGACTTTAAAAGGTGCAGAAATGGTTTTTGTACACATTGGTGAAATCGGTTTATCAATCGGAGTCATGATGAATTTTATATTAATTTCTGAACATGCGGGCTTTGCTTGTCGGGCTTGAACTTATGACTAATGGGCCCTAAGCTGTTAGCGGCCTACATTATAAATAAGTTATTGCAGTACAGAAATTACACACAACAGGTCACAAATTTTCGAAAACCTAGTGATTTTCTCTCAGTAGTGGCCGCCCCCCTTCCCCCTCTGCTCGGTAAAATCCAGTCTGTGAATTTTGAATTACAGTCTGGTTTAACGGATCAAATTCGTTAATCTCTTCGTAGAAACTTCTGATAGATTTTCTAGTGCAATCTATCAGAGGGATTAATTATCCGTTCGTGGACCTGATTGAAGAACAGTTCGTCCATCAGTTCTAGGGATATACAACAAGAGCAGAGCAATCTGTTGGTGTCCAAAATCTCGATTCGAGATTGAAGGTAAAAATTTATAATTGTTATTTAATTTTTACACACACAATTTAATCGTAAAAGTTTTGATACCCAATATGGAATCGTTCCATATAAAATTTTAAACTTCCGCTGCACCGGGTATCAATCTTGATTGATCTGATCGCCGCGTTATCCAATACTTGGATTATAGTCGTCAGCCCGACTGCCACCGATCTTATGTATTCCCCTTCTCTTTCACTCGCCAAATATATTCTACGAATCACCTTTTAAATTTTGATTTCTTTTTCGTGGTCTTCTTCTTTGGTGAACTTGGCGCTTTCTCCTTTGATGATTCAACCACAATATCACAACAGGCTCAATCCTACATAGTTCTTCAATGGGTTGATTAGGTGCCTTCATAAATATGTTAAAAATCACATGTTCTCCTTCCACACCCATCGACAATTCACCCTTCTTCACTTCAATTTTTGCATCCGCCGTAGCCAAAAATGGTCTCCCAAAAATCAAAGGCGTGGCGTGCTCTTCTTTGATATCCAGAATCACAAAATCCGCCGAAAATATGAATTTATCCACCTTGATGAGTACATATTCTACGACACCTCGTGAATACTTGATGCTTCTATCTGCCAACTGCAGAGTGATAGATGTTGGCTTCATCTCCCCAAGATCCAATGCCCTGTAAACAGAAAATGGCATTAAATTAATACTGGCCCCTAAATCACATAACGCAGTAGTAATATGAGATCCACCAATTGAACAAGGAATAGTAAAACTCCCTGGATCCTTAAGCTTTTGTGGCATCTTCTTTTGTAGCACGACACTGCATTCTTCAATTAGATTGACCACTTCATTCTCATGAAGCCTCCTTTTCTTGGACATCACTTCCTTGATGAACTTTGCATAATTCGGAATTTTTTCCAAAGAATCAACAAAGGGGATGTTGATATGAATCTTCTTGAAAATCTCCAAGAACTTGGAGAACTGCTCATCCAAAGCCTTTTTCTTGAACCTTTGAGGATATGGAAGTGGAGGCTTGTACATCGGTTTCTGCTCAGGTTCAATCTCCTTCACCTCGACTTTTTCCTCAACTACAACTTTTTCAGGCATCTTGATCTCAGGTTGTCACTCTTCATTATCCACTTTCTTCCCATTCCTCAATGTGATAGCATTACACTGCTCCTTGGGATTTACCTCTGTGTTTCTAGGGAACTAGCCTCTATTATTATCTTTCAAGGCATTCACCAGCTGCCCAATGCTAGTCTCCATGGATTGAAGCATAGCACCCATGTTGGCCACGTGCGTCTCTAAGCTGTCCAGGTGAGTCTCAGTCCTTGCCATTCTCTTGCTCGATTCCTGCACAAAATTACTAACAACATCCTCCAAATATGGCTTACCCTCACCCTTATTTGCATTGTAACCTGGAGGAGGATTCAACACATTTTTATTGTTAGCGTAAGAAAAATTTTCATGATTTCTCAAACCTGGGTGATAAGTGTTGTGAGCAGGATTACCTCTACAACCTCCATATCCACGGTAGCCATTAGGATTGAGATAATTCACTTTCTCTGGGGGGATGGGATCCTTCAATGGCAACTGAAACTCCAGCTGAATCTGCAACGTTTACCTTATTCAAAGCATCTACTTGCGCTGTCAATGTAGATAATTGGGCAGTGATAGACGTAAGAGGATAAACGCTATACACTCCCACAGGCTTCTTGACACCCATACGCTCAGATGACCATTGAAAGCTATTGATCGTCATTTTCTCCAGCATATCATAGGCCTGTACAGGGTCCTTAGCAAAAATGGTGCCTCCAGCAGCAGAGTCCACCGACAATCGAGTAGGTTCATTCAGCCCATTATAGAACAACTCGATTTGCTCCCAATCTGCAAATTTATGGTTAAGAGAATGTCTAAGTAAATCCTTATACCTTTTCCACGCCTCGTAGAGCTGTTCATTGTCATGCTGATGAAAGGTGCTGATCTCTATCATCAGCTGGGTGGACTTGGCAAGTGGAAAATATTTCGTTAAAAATTTAATAGCCATATCCTTCCAAGTTGTGATGCTTCCTAGCGGCAATGATTGCAACCAGCTCCGTGTCTGATCCCTGAGAGAAAAAGGAAACAAGCGTAAACGTATAATATCCTCAGACACACCATTCATCTTTACCGTATCAGTTATCTCCAAGAAAGTACGCAGGTGTAGATGAGGAACGGCAATTGCACTCCCATTAAACTGGTTATGTTAAACCATGTTGATCAAGGCCGGCTTCAATTCAAAATTATTGGGGTTAATGGTCCCTTGAGCAATTCCAGAATAGTGAGCCTGGATTGTCGGCCGTAGGGGTGTTCATCGGTCAGTTCAGATTTAATTTGTCCAAATTCGGTTCGGTTTTCCGGTTTTCAATTAATGAATAATGTAATCCGAATTCAAACCGTTTTAGTTCGGTTCGGTTTGATTCGGTTTGGTTCGGTTTTGTACTATAATGGACCGGTTTATACGGTTCGGTTTAGTCGGTTTGATCATAATACATAACACAATAAAATGTAAAGGTACATCGACCGGTTCTATTCCATTTTCGGTTTATTTCGTTTCTTTCGGTTTTCGTTTTAGAGATATATAATCCGAGATCCTAACCATTTTTATTCTATTTGATTTTGTTTTCTGCCAAAATTATTCGATTATTACAGTCGGTTATTTTGATTTTGATAAGTAATATAAATATATTGTAAATATAATATGTTGTCATTTTTTACATGATTTCTTATTAAAAATTTAAAAATAAATTTTAAATGAATTACATAAACAAAAATCAACTAAAAATTACATTAAACAACCAACAATCAATTAACTATGAATCAAAAAAATAACAATAAATTACATAAACGACAATCAACTAAGAATTATTTAAAATGATTATACATTCACTAAATATTATCTCATAACATATATATAATATAAATAAAAATATAAATAAAATTATTAATTTAATGAATTTCGGTTTTTTTGGTCGGTTCGCTTTTGACATATATAATCCAAAACCAAACCAAATAAATTTCGGTTTTAAAATTATATCCAAATTACAAAATACGGTTTTTGGTTCGGTTCGGTGTTTGGTTTTTTCATTTTGGATTTCCGGTTTTATCCGAAATTTGAACATCCCTAATCGGCCGGAAGTGATCTCTGATTGGCACCGGGGGAGCTTGATTCACATTCTCTTCAGCCATTCTTTCAACTTCTTCTCTTCTTGCTTTCCTCAAAGCACGTGCAGTTCGCTCGATCTCCGGATCAAAAATTAGTGAATTTGCACTTTAAGATCTTCTCATAAACTACACTTAAAAATAAGAAAAAATCAATTAGTACTTTAAAATAAAATAAATAAAAACTCTAAATTAAAACATAGACTAATTGGTAACAAGACTAAACAAAATAAAAAATTACTCCCCGGCAACGGCGCCAAAAACTTGTTGTGAAAAATGCTCGCAAGTATACGAGTGTCAAGTTATAATAAATTGATGAATCAAGTATCGTTCCCACATAGAGTAAAATAAAAATATTCAGTACTTGTAATTAAAATAGTATTAATTTTATTTAGAAAATCAATGATCAAGAGGTTTGTAGAAAATTTAAATAAACAAAGGATTTTATAGAACGCACACAAAATTCAGAGATTTATCAATCAGAGGAAAAATGGTCTAAAGGTATAGATTTCACCTGGTTTCAACAACAATAATTTCTAAATAATTTATTTTCATGAATTCCTTTCAATTAATAACCAAGAACACTTAAGTGTATTATTCCCTCTCTCGAGTGCCGAATAAAATATATCAACCACAGTTCAATTTCAATATCCCTATTAAGAATCTTCTTGCAATGATCTATGTAAAACAATGTTCTTTTCTATGTTCCATTAAAATTATATACTCTCTCAAGATATATAAATAATTGACAGTGTAATTTCTATTGGTCCTATTCAAAATACCATCTTTCGAATGCCTGATTACAAATAAATATTACAATTCAACTGTTGATCATGTAATTGAAAAGACATTCAATTCTAGAAACAAAATTAAACTAGAGGAACTCAATTCAATAAAATCACAAATTCATGAAAGTGTCTACACTTGGTTTCATCTGACCTCTAAACTCTAAAAATTTAGTTCATAATCGAATTTAAATAAACACAAGACATGTTTATAAATCCCAACATCAATTCAATAAATATATAATTTAAAGTAAGAAAACAAACCCATAGTCGTTCTTCTGTGTCCAGTTGATCGATGTCCGTCTTTGTTGATTGATGTTCTTCTCTCCAAAATCACGTTCAAGCTCTCAAGTTTATGTTCTGATGTGTGTGGCGGCTGCTGATCCCCTTCTAGGGTCAGAAATTTCCTTTTATATGGCCTCCAAATCGTCCAAGAAAAAGCCCACGAAAAAACCGAGTTTCTTTGATTAATAAAGTTCTTGCGTCTGAATTTCCCGTCGCGCGGGTGCGCTATTCAACCAGCGCGGGCGTGCCTCAAGTTCAAACAACAATCTTCCAAATATTCCTCGCAGTGCGGGCGCTTATCGACAGGCGTGGGCGCGCCTCTGATTCAAATTCCATCATCTTTTCCACTTGTTCAAGTCTTGATTTCCACTCTTTTCTTCAATCTTTTGGCTTATTTTCACTTGAACTCATCAACTCCATTATTTCCTGCAACACAAAAACAACAACAAATAATGAAATATCTCCCAAATAATTCACAAAATTCAAGTACTATCATAAACAAATTAAGTGCACGAAATGCACTTATCTTCACCGTTATGGTTGGACACTTGTACTAGTATCAGGTCACCGTTATCCGCTGGGTATAGGGGCCACCTCCTAATATGACAGCGCAACGTGCTATATACCTTGGGCTCGGTCTGTGTGCTTGATTTCTCGACCTTGTGTCTTGGTACCTAGATCACTTGCATACATGCACGTATAATATTGTATACTCATACTCTCGTGCTGAGCGTTTTAAGCTCACGTCCTTGTACTGTTTTTTAGACAACCTATTCCATGGGGCAGGTTTGCGACTGGATGAGGCGGGTGGTTCCGGAAGAGCTTAGGCTGCAGACTGTCAGCAGTTAAAGATGTTTGTGTTCTGTCTAAGCTTTCAGTATTTATGTTATTTGGGTTTATACATTATCTTTTATATGGTTGTGTAACTAAGTATTTACAGATTCCTTTCCTTGGGATTGTAACTTATTTTATGGTTTTCGCTGTTATATTCTGATTATTGTTTAATTAAGTTAAATGCATGTGTAAGCTCCTGATTAGTAGGTGATCATATTGCGGGTCATTAAAGGTTGAGCCCATGCGACTTAGCCCAAGGGCCAAACCCTATCTGGGTAGGGAAAACGGACAACCCAGGCCCAGTAAGGGAAGTTTTTCTTAAGACAAAAAGTGTAGTGACCCGCACCGTGATCACCTAATAATCAGAAGCTTAAGCAAGAAATTAATCAATAATAAACTAAATCTGAGTAAAATGCAGAACTTAAATAAAATAATACCAAAAAAGTATAACCTAGTGCTCAACCCTGAAATCCTGCCTTGGTCACCACCTAAACTCCTCATCCTCAGGAGAACTACCTGAAATCTGCAGCCCCATCGAATGGGGTGTACACACAACAGAAAATAATCGGACGTGAGCATAAAACGCTAAGTACGAGAGTATGAGTATACTATATTATATGTGCATGTATGCAAGTGAACTGGGTACCAGGACACTCAGGTCAAGAAACAAGCTCATAGATCGGGCCCATGGTATATAGCACGCTGTGCTGTCACCTCATGAGGTGACTCCTATACCCAATGGATAATGGTGACCAGACACAAGACTTACGTATCCAACCATCCACTACTCGTAGGGTGAGAGCCCTAATACTACATGATATCTCAAAGATACAGGATCAATAGGCTCATGTATGCAGCATACAGTCATGACAGGTATATGTAGATAAAATCATGTCATATAACGAAATAAACAATGCAAACACATAATACATGCATACTCAGTTTGGATATCTCGAACAATACTTTCGTACCTTACTAAGGAAGATCCTAAAAGCTCCCATCTAGGCCTCAAGCCTACCATGCAGCACTAAAATACATAATAACCATGCATTAACTAGCATGCCAAACATCACCTATCATGATCTAAAAGCCTTAATTAAACTATAGCATAATCCCTATTTTCTATAACGAGCCAGAGCTATAACTTCGTCCTTCTTCAGCCCGCTGATGTCGAATGCCCTAGAGCTTGGGAATAGCCTTGTTATGACCCCTGGACACCTCGCCAATGCTGCGCTGCTTGGCCGTTACTACGGACACTGTTTGCAATAAAAATACAACTTCCTACTCCAACTCTTAAAGAAAGAGTCCCGAAGCCCTTAAAATAGAGCCTTTACGGAATAGGAGAGGATTTAGAATTGGCAATCAAATGAGAACCTCAGACCCCCTATTTATAGGCATCGATCGGACACTCCGATCTGTGCATGAGTGCCACGTTCTGATCGGTCAAGATCGGACGCTCCAATTCCTCTTCAGAGGCTCCGATCCCATGCATGTGGTTACGTGTTCAATTCCTGTTGACACGTGAATGCACTACGATCGGATGCTCCGATCGTCCCATAGCTTTCGAACTCCTACGTTGGCTCCGATCTAATTCGGTCCCTCCATGTAATGCCCCAAAAAATATTTAGTTTGAAAATTTACGTAATTTTGGATTTAAATTCCGAGTTTCAGAAATTAAGGGACTGAATTGAAGTTTGAAAGATTTTCCAAGGACTAAAATGCAATTTTGACTTTGACTAGTCAATCAATTATTAAATGGTATTTGTATGTATATGTGTGCATCATCTTTTTCATTCATCCACAGAGAGAGAAGGAACCGACACCATTTTTTATACTTCATGCTCCGATCCATCTTCATCCGACTGTTGGATTTTCAAAATAATCACGATTTTGGAATCCTCGTGCCGAGAGCTATGTTTTGACGTAAGTTTTGTGAAATTCTATCAATTTAAAAAATTTTGGTGTTGTTGGATTCGAGATTTAATTGTATAAACATGTTCTTGAGTTGATAGAGATGGTATATTTAAGACGGTTTGAGAAAATACCATCGTTTGAGCATGTTTTCATTTTTTTAAGCATTTTTCAAAAATCCCATGTTTAAGGTCTGATGGGTTTCGAAATGATGATGATGATTTGATGATGTTTTGAGTTGATATTGATGAATAAATGAAGTTGAGAAATTTTTGAAATATCCGACTTTTAAATGTTATGTCGTCGATTGAGATTTGATTATGTTTTTGGGTATTTGGATTAAGCTAAATATTGAGATGATATTGAGAATTTATACTATACATTTCAAATTTGAATTGGATTTTATCAAATTCGAGTTGCAAGAATTCAAGTTGATGGATGTTCGATCAAGGTTTGATTCGATTATTACCATGATATATCGATGTTTGATCATATGAGTTTGATATGAGCTTTGTATATTGTATCTTGCAGATTGAGCTATTTCAAACCGAGAATTGAGGTATGAATTGACGAGGAAAGAATGAGATTGAGTTTCGAGATGAGTTGATTTCTCGAATCCCGAGAAAAATCACACTTTACTTGTTTATGTGTTATTGCTTGTTTTATTTGATTCACATGATTTAAATGGCATGAGTTGTTTTGATGATTTCTCGATGATTATCGGTGTTATTTTATGCCATTTATATGAATCAAATGATTTGAATATGCATATGAGTTTGAGATGATTTGAAATGAGAATAAGTAAGATGTCTGAGTTACAACATCGATATATGTATATTGCATCATCTAATTCATATTGAGCTTGATTCCTTTCAGTGTTGAAATACCATCATTGACGAGTTACAACATTGGTGATTGACTGAAATACCATCAATGGCGAGTAAAACATTGATGATGAATTGAATAAAATCGATGGCGAGTTACAACATCGATAAGATGACTAGGGATGACAATAAGTCGGGTCTAAACCCGGCCCCGCATCAAACCCGGACCCGCAGAGTGGTTCTAGACCCGATCAAGTGGGTCCACATGTGGGTCCAGGGCAGGTCCTGAGTTTGGTTGGACCCGCCCTGCCAAAAATATATATATTAATATATGAATATAAAATATATGTATATATATATTAATAATATATAATTATATTTTTATATTAAATAATAAATACTTTATCCATAATTTAGTTTATAATATTTTTGGGTTGAAATGATTTTAATATATCATGATATTTTTATTATGAAAATATATTATTATAAAATTTCTTTAGTTCTTAATTATTAATTAAATAAAAAATGATATATTTTAACTTGTGAGAATATTTTGTGTCCTAAATATTGTTAATATAAATTTGAAAAATCAATTTAATGATTTTTTGTTAATTTTTTAACTTATTTAAATTTTTTATTTAATAAAATTTAATTATATAAAATTTGGCGGGTCCAACGGGTCTAACCCGGATTGGACCCGCTAGGTTCACGTGGCGTGGCGGGGCGGGTCCAAGAGGAGGCAGGGCGGGTCTCAGGTTTGCCAAAACCCGCCCTGAACCCGCCCTGCTGCCATTCCTAGAGATGACGAGTTACAACATCGATACCGAGATTGGATTTGAATCTGGATGTCAAGGTCGGATACGAACTTTGATGAATGATGTCGGTCGTTTGGAAGCCAACATATCTTTGAGCATGAATTTCACGAAAAAGCATTATTTATTTTAAAATAACATCGATTGAGTTTTATCGATTTTGAAATGTATTTGAATTGGGACATTTGATAATTATATGCTTCTGTTGTTCATACTAAGTTTTATACTTATCGGTTTTTTGGTTGTTGCTTTGTCTTGTATGTGTGCATTGCAACAGGTAATCCAGGACCGAGTACGATAGGCCATTGAGGATTTGGGATTGAGAGTAGTAGTGGAACTCTGGGTTTAGCGGTATTGTATCGAGCGTGCATTTTGATTTTTGTACTTGGAGTACTTTGTCAAACATTTGCATTGTCAAATTGTTGTATATTTTTGGTATTTCATGAATTTCGACCCCGAAAATTTGTAAGAATAGAAAATATGTTGCGTGGTTCATTCCGGAATTTTTTTGTGCAAGAATGAATAATACTCCAGCAAGGTGGTGCACCGCCCGGGTGCAACTTTTGACGGCCCGAGCGCAATACTATTCATTTTAATGAATAGTAGAACAGCAGACCCCTGTGCCCGGGCCATAAATTTTGACGGCCCTAGCGCGGTTACTGTTCACTAAAAAAATTTGTCCCGAACACGGTTGTGCGTTGTAGTATGTTGCATCCGAGGTCCCACATTAGGTGGTATCAGAGCGATAAGATACCTTGAGTCGACATTAGAAGATGGCGAGCGGGGTAGATTGAGTCGCATGATTTGCTTTGCATGAGATTAATTGCTTTGCTTGGATGAAATGATTTCATGAGAATGTACTTACCCCTATGTGCCTATGTGATTATTTGACATAACATGTAAAGTAGGTGTGATTTGAAAAGCGAGCGAATCAAAATTGATTCTTGATGATAATTTATATGCTCATGAGTTTGAGGAGCAGAAAATTATTGAAAATGAGATGATTTCGAACACAATTGAAATATTGAATGCTCACGAGTTTAAATGAATTGAGAATGATTAGACTGAGATTATGATAATGATATTTTGATTTGTTAAATGATCTCAGTGTAGCAGGTATGCCTCCCTGTTGAGCGAGAAATTATATGCTCTTGAGTGTAAAGAGCAGCGATGAATTTAATCATGATTATATGATGGCTACTGTGTACTGTGATTTCTTATGAATTATCATGACCATTTAGTGTCTGCATGAGATTTTAATGCAGGGTTCTGTATGAGATAGATACGGAAGAGCCATATCAAGATTTGACGATTTTGGCTATTGATGTCATGAGATTGAAATGACAGAGATGAAATCAGTTCTCGAGGAGATTGATTTATAATCCCTTAAGACCTGATGTGGCCGGGATTGAGCGAGGTAAGATCTGATGTTTTGATGCCTATCGATGATTAAATTGATTTTGTCAGATGACCTTGAGCAGAACAAAGATAGACCCTCGAGACTGAGGATTTCAGGATATTCTAGAAATTGATCATATTTGATCAGCGATTGAAATGATATGGTAAGAATTCTTGAGGTTTGCTGACATGTTGATTTCAAGAATTAGTTGTAGGCTTTGTGATAGTGTTGTAAACACTCTAAGATCAAAGCTAGAATTTCAAATACCCATCCTGAGTAGATGAATCGATTTATCAGTGATGCTAAAGCTTGGTTGTGCTTGATATTAAGGGATCAAATAGAGATGATTTGATTATCCCAATATACCCAGTAAGGTCATTGAACTTATTATGTCTTTTGGGTTGATGTGTATTCTTATCGCGTTATGAGTATAATGAATGAATGAATTATATCAGACTGCTTAGATTTATCACGATGAGATTTTGGCGATATACTGAATTATTGAGAACTGATCTAAGCATGCGATATAATTGAAAGTTGCTTATAAATTCAAAAATGTCAACACTCATAAGCTAAGTATTGGGATGAGTTGATTAATAGAATGTATTGAGAATTCTATTAGAGCCCAATTGATTGTATCGAGAATTTATTTTTTTATCTCATACTATTTTGCGAGAATGATGTTGCGATCGAGTCTTACATGTGAGATGTATTGGGTTATATTATTGAATTGACTCAATGAGATATTATGAACTGAATCATTGAGATGGTATGATTTGAGAAAATGTTTGAGGAGAACCTTGATTCCTCTAGAACGAGAGGATGAATTTGATGTTTTGAGGAAATGAGATTAAGCTTGATTGCATGGTACTTCGTAATTTATTTTTACTGAATTATTGGCATTTATATGCTAACCAAGTACAGGGCGACAGTGGGTTGTTTTCACAGAGTGGTCAAGTTTAGGCCAGAGATGACAAGTGACTAGAAATGATATGGTAACTGTTCTAGAGCTAAGATCCCTTTGATTTCGGTACTGTCTATGACTTATTTATTGCAGAAAGGTTCTGAAGGATTTCTAATCTATGCAATGGACGTGATGAGGTCTAGTACAGAGTTGGCAGACACTCCAGTGGTGAAAGAGTTACATATGTGTTCCAGGTGATATTTCGGGTTTTTTCCTAGCCCCTGAACTGGAATTCAGTATTAAATTGGTGCCATGTTCGTTGCCTATTTCGAAAGATCCTTATAGGATGGCATCACTTGAGTTGAAATAACTCAAGGAGCAGCTGGAAGATTGATAGCCAAAGGATACGTTAGACCGGGTGTTTTGCCTTGGGGCTCTTTGGTGCGGTTTGCGAGAAAGAAAGATGAGTCGATGAGATTATTTTGCCAGTTGCAGAGTTTATCTTTCTATTCGGAGATTGATTTGAGTTGTGATATCATTAATTGAGAGTCAGAGAGGCAGGTGTGCCTAAGACTATATTTCGAACTAGGTATGACTATTTTGAGTCCCTGGTTATTACATGCGGAGTGATGAAAACTCCAGCGATGTTCATGAGATTAATGAACAGAATTTTTTAGAGGTATATTGATGAGTTCGTTGTGATATTCATTGATGATATTTTGATATATTCTAAGAATGAGAATGAGCATGCAGAGCATTTGAGGATTATTTTGCAGATTTTTAGAACAGAGCAGTTGTATGCCACGATGTCCAAATGCTACTTTCTTACTTGCATTTCTTTTAGAATATATCCCTTTTTATTGTAACTATTTACCCAACCATGTTATCCAGTCATATGATGAATTTTATATGATTGTCAGCCTCACCTATTTGCTAATATATATTTTCACTCATAATATAGATAACCCAATATTTTTTATTAAATATATTTACCATCCTAATTTATTTGTTTGATTGGGTTATTCTGGAATATTTTGAGTTACAAAGTTTTGTAGATCGTTATTCAACTAGATTTATCTCATCACAATTGACTACGTTTTTTATGCAGCTGATTTAGTTGTTTAACCAATATGGTTAATTTTTTTTATAATTCACTTGTCCGAGCTTTTCTGAGTCACTGCAAGTCTACATGATAAAATCCATAACGCACTTCTATTATCCAAGTCATTTTACTTAGTTTCCATAATCATATTGGTTATACTATGTTAAATTAATTTTTATTTATTTTCTATCGTTAATTTGTTTCAGATATCAAAATCCTTGGTTTATGATGAAATAATCATAACTGCAATCAATATTCTATTCTTATTATTCCATGATGGAAAATATATTCAATTCCTTTCCATCATTGTCACATCTGAAAACTAAGATTCGAAAGTGTAGACTAGAATCCATTAATATTTTAGGGGGATATTATGAAATTAGGCTCCATATTAGAAATTATAAGTTGTATGTCAATTCAAAATTTACAAAATAGGTAAATCATGGTCTTATTTAGTTTAAGTTAAGACCATAGTTTCCCAATAGAAGGAGTACCTATAAGGACGAATGTAAGTTCAATTAAACAAAGAGCTTGATCGAAATTATGATCCAACAGATGTTAAGTGCCAACCTCGCATCAACTTAAAATCAAGATTTTATATATTACAAATTTCGAAGAGTTTCCAATAAAAGATGGTTTTTATGGTGAATCTTAGTGTTTTATATCAACCACAATTCAATGAAAATATTGGGATACATTTAGACCGCCGAGATTATACTACTATCACGAGCCTTAAATTTCGACGCAATTGAGTGACATGAAGAAATACTTCACTAATTGCTGCTAGATGTCAAATGTGTGGACAAAGCAAATTAGAATTCAAAGACTCGGGAGAACTTCTTCAACAACTAGAACTCATGAGATTGAAATGAGAACATATTTCCGTGAACTTTTAGTTCTTTTTCCAAAGTAAAGACTAAATCATGGGTGATCATTGATAGACTCATAAAATTCATGCATCATCGCATGAATTTATTCTAGACAAGTTGGTAACCCTATACATGGACAATATGGTGCGATTACGAGGAATCATGACAAGCATACTATCTTATAGAGATCTGATTCAAATTCTTGAAATTGGACCACTCGTGATTAAAGAAAACTTGAACGAAGTTGAAGTATGAAGAAATTCCAATTTGAATTGTGGATATAAAGGACCAAGTACTGAGGCGACGAACCATTCCCTACATCAAAGTGCAGTTGTTTAATCATTCTAAAAGGGAAGCCACATGGAAACTCGAAGAGAAGATATGGAAACAATATCCTTACCTTTTTTAAGGGCAATTCGACTCAAGTTTCGAGGACGAAACTTCCAATAAGGTGGGTGGGATGTGAAGACCCCAATCTTCAACAGCCTTAAATGACCGATTAAATCAAGAATCAAATGCACAATAATTTGGATATGCAAAGGGTCACATGTAACAACCATTTTAATGGGTTTTATGGCCATAAAAATGCTGATTATGGCCATTGAAGTGAGGCCTTTCAGCTCACCTTGAAGCCTATAAGTAGCCCTCTCAATTGTGAAGGAAATCACATCCAAGAAATAATTTTAAGTCCATTGTTCAGATTTTTTTTCCACAACAAAAGAATCCTGAATCCAATCTCCACCGTTCAAAATATACATTTTTATGTTATCCATATGCTGTCAAATTTTCAACCCAATCCAACGGTTAGATTTGTGTAAAACTCCTTCTCAAGAATACTGCACAGATTTATGCGAGAGGAGCAGATTCTGGTTTTTGTCCAGAAACCAATCTATATCACAACCAAATTCAATCTGCACCATTCAGAACTTGTTTCGCCACTATATAAATGTGGTGTCCAAAGCATGATCCAACGGTTCAACGTGTCAAAAATGCTTCTGCAAGGTGACTGATTTTCAAGCATATGCAAATCCGAAAAAAAATCATTTTTTGCTATCCTATTCTCGAGCAAGAAGCCCATCAGATTTCTTCCATTTTCTGATCAATTTCGAAGCACATCAGTAGATGAATCTATGTCCAAGAATCGATCGAAGATCCGTTGGCCAAGGCCGTGTAGATATTACAGCTTTTGAGCATCGAATTCTGCACAAGATCGAGAATTTTAAAGTCTTTACGTTTGATCATTCCAGAAAGTTACATGCATATTTGATTCAAGAAAAACAAGCAAGTGGGCTTTTTCTTTTGCGTAATATAAGTCTCTACACTTATATTCATTCTTGAGTGAGTTAAACTTTATAAAATAAATTACATATGCTTTTGAAAATTCAATCGGCATGATAAGTATATTCGTTTCACTTTGATATACCATTTGTTGGCTATTCGTTACATCATTTGAATCATGTTAGAGTTATTTGGAAGTATTTGAGATGCACGGTTAAGAATCGATTTAGAAATGGTTAATGAATTTCCGATGATTTGATTTGATTTGATATGGCCCTGATGCGGTGGGTTATAATAACTGTTCCTTTAGACTCGCCCCTTAGAAGAGTAACATATATGAGACTGCTGATCAGTAACCATGGAAAATGAGATAATTATCAGTGCAAAGTTTGGTTCATATTTGTGTCAGTTTCAACATGTTTAATTTGTTTCGAGATTATGATATGTACATATGTATATTTTGGTGTTTATCATGTCCGATCGGCCCCTACTTGCTGAGTGTTTCCCAAAACCCTCACCCCTTACTTTCATCCTCAGATAATGAAGAAGATCAGCTAGAAGGGGATCATGAACAACAACTATGTTGGGATTGGTGATTAACTTGATACACGAAGATTCAAGAATTTATTTTAGTTTTATTTCTTACTACGTTATCGCTTCCGCAGTTGTGTTTTTCCCTGTAAAAATAGTTATGGTATATGAAATAGATTGGTTTTTGACAAGATTTGTACTACGAGGCTTGTTTTTTCAATGTTAAATTGTTAACAATGCCGATGTCAGCTAGGCCCGATTTTTGGATGTGACACCTGTAACGTCCCAATTTTTATCAATCGGAGCGTTACTTAAACATACATACTTAGAATTTAGAACTTGGGAAAAATAAAAACTTTGCGGAATCATCATTTTTTTATTAAATAAGAATGTTAAAAAAAATGCACAAAATAAGGAAATACAGTTTGAAAAGACTTCGCCAATCATGGCCATAAAAAGAAATAATAAAACTTGTTTCCCCTCATCAACATAAAATGTTTTGAACAACTTTCATTCATAAATCTTTCGCACTCATGCATCACCCACTGGACCGACCCTTGCCTCTTTCTCATGTTCGCCCACATAATCATCAATGAATGCATCAACATCATCGCTACCTGCACCATTCAAGTATAGTGAGTCTAAAGACTCAGCAAGAAAATGCATAAATAGGATTTTTCTAAACTTTAAAAAAGAAAACATTATCATAAACTTTCATTCTAAACATAACATAAATGCATCTTAATGAATCCATAACATAAACAATTTGGGGTGATGAAGTATGTGAATTGTGGTAACCATCATAATGAGCCATTCATAGGTTCCTGTTGTACAACAAGCATATGGCATTACGCCCGTAAACTTTCATTCTTTGGATAGCTGCTCCGGAGCTCATCCCGAAGTGCATACCCTGTATAATCATCCTGTGAGCCATGTTTGGATAGCCGCTCCAGAGCTCATCCCGAAGTGCATACCCTGTATAATCACCACAAGATGCATAAATCATCAAAATATTTTTCCATGTAACATAACATTCACCTTATCATATCATTTCATATCATCGTAAAATCATGCTCATAAAACTTCTCATGATGCTAACAGTCTTACAAGCATCAAAACATTTCATGAGGAATTAGTTTTCAAGAGAAAGTAACATAAACATGCATTACATAACTTGACCGATCCACGTGAGGCATTCCGTCCGTCCCGGACATCGAAAACTTGAAATTTTTTCAGAAACATTGTTAAAATAATTAAAATACCGACGCAACTCTTTCTCCAAACTTTTCTCTTTTTTTTTCTGAAGTATTTCAAATGCCACAATTTTTTGAAAAACTTTTCCATCAAAATACCATTTAACACCATAAAGACTTCAAAATAATTCATGCCAAAACACTTAACAACTTCGAAGATTTTGAATTAAAACCTTCCTTCAAACTTTTTTTTTCCCAAAAATCTGATTTCTTGCCTTCAAATTATTCAAAACTCAATAAACTTGAACCGAACACATCAGGAATGCTTCACGTATCACAATCAAGCAACATACTAATAAATATTTCAAGAAAACATGCATAGATCATCAATCAAACACCTAGGGTTTTACCTTGAAAATATTTATATTCTTGAATGGGTTTTAAAACAGTAAAAATTTGTCTGATTGATTTGGTTGGGATTAACCTGGATGAAGAGATGATCTAGCCTTGGAAAAACAAAGAAACCTAGCCTTGATGCAGCGTTTGAACGAGAGTGAGAGATTGAGGAAGAGAAAGTGAGTGTTCCAAAAATGAGAGGAATAAAAGAATGAAACGCTTAATTTGATTTGTGACTAATGGGTTCCCAACGCTGCCCATTAGTTAATTAAAAGCCTCTGAAATATTTTATCTCTCCCAATAATAATTACACTATATCTACTGTAAACTTATTTAGATAAAAATATTTTTCTTAACTCGTTCCAAGGCTAGACTCGTCCCTACGATCCAAAATTAGATACCATCCTAAAAACATTAAAGATCGCATCACAACATATAAAATTTCAGGCATTAAAATGATTCACATAACTAAACATAACAATTAAATATTCAAATTAACATGTATGGAATCATATAGTTTAATTAATTAATCGTGATTAAGCTAGTGAACTTTTTGGACCTTACAACTCTACCCTCCTTAAAAGAATTTTGTCCTTGAAATTCGACATACAAAACAGTTCAGGATAGCGTTCTCGCATATCCTGTATGGTTTTCCCCATCTAGCTTCCTCAAACAATTGGTTGCGCCATAGAACTTTCACCATCGGGATCTTTATGTTCCTCAACCTACGAACTTGTCTGTCCAAGATTTGAACAGGAATCTCCTCGTAGGACAGGTCTGGCATCCATTCCACTGGTTCATGACGAATAACATGAGAAGGCTTTGCCACATACTTCCTTAGCGTGGAGATATGGAAGATGTTGTGCACACCCTCCAAGTTTGGAGGTAGAGCTACTCGGTAAGCTCGAGCCCCAATTTTCTCTAGGATCTCGAAAAGTCCTATATATCTTGGACTCAATTTATCTCTCTTTCCAAACCTCATAACACCCTTCCATGGTAACACCTTCAAAAACACATGGTCACCTACTTCGAACTCCAAATATCTACGTCGCTGATCGGCATAACTTTTTTGTCGATTTTGAGCTGTCAACATTCTGTCTTTGATCTTGGGTATCACATCTACTGTCTGAGTCACTATCTCTGGCCCCAAAATAGCTCTCTCTCCAACTTCATCCCAGTATAAGGGAGTTCTACATCTTCTCCCATACAAGGCCTGTAGTAGCCCGTGCCCTAATTGAGTAATTAAAGGATTAATGCTAATTAATTGAATTAGGTATCGGACGGATCGAAAGCTCCGAAGGCACGATCAGAAGCTCCGAACAGGATCGGAAGCTCCGATGAGCGATCGGAGGCACCGATGTTATTACGTCAGGCATGACGTGTGGTTGGATCGGAAGCTCCGATCAGGACCGGAAGCTCCGATCACCCCTATCCGGATTCATCAAGTGATATTTTGACACGTGGCAGATCAGGATCTTCGGAAGCTCCGATGACAGGATCGGACGTTCCGATCGAGGTTCGGACGTTCCGATCAAGGATCGGAAGTTCCGATCGTTGTCTATAAATAGAAGGCCGAGACTTCACTTTCATTTACCAATTCCGAGTTCTCCTTTCCTTTCTAGTCCTTTTGGAGCTGTTCTAGTCTTCTTAGGCTTGGTCCGGAGGTCGGAGAGGCGTTCGGTAGTCGTAGCGGAGTCGTGCCCAAGTTCTGGAGGCATCGACATCAAAGGGCTAACGACGGACGAAGGTATAGCTTTTGCTCCCTATAAATATTTAGGAGTATGCAATAGCTTAGGTAAGGCTTTTAGAGCACTTTAATGATAGTAGTATCATTTGGCAGTGTAGAGCAGACTATAGGCGTGGACCTAGAGTTGGTAGAGCTTTCACTGTTTTGAGGTACGAAAGTACTGTTCGAGATATCCTGACTGAGTATGCATGTATTATATGACTGCATGATTTATATGCCATGATATTATGCTGCATTCATTTGCATCTTGCTGTATCTCCTTCGAGATGTCTGTAGTAGGGTTGTACCCTATCCTGTTAGTGGATGGACTTCCATCGATTTGGGTCCGGCGTATCCACGATTATCTTGGTATGGGAGCCACCTCCTGAAGCGACGGCACAGCGTGCTACATACCAGGGCCCGGTCTGTCTCTGTTATCTGATCCTTGACCTCGAGTCTATAGGGAGTTCACTTTGCATGCATGTATACTCATACTCTCGCACTGAGCGTTTTATGCTCACGTCTCGTACTCTGTATTTTCTGGACACCCTATTCCATGGGGCAGGTTTGCGATTGGACGAGGAGGGTGGATCCAGGAGGGGCTAGTCAGTGGTTGGCCAGCTAGAGCTTTGTCTAGGTTTTATTACTGTTGTTTGGGTTTATACAGCTATTCGATTTGGTTGTATATTATTGGATAATTACAGATTCCTTTACTTGGGATTGTATAATGTTATTGGATTCCGCAGTTTTATTCTGATATCTGTTTAATTAAGTTAATTGCATGCATAAGTTCTGTTTAGTAGGTGATCCGGGTAAGGGTCACTACATTTATGGTATCAGAGCATGCAAAAGAATTCTTGGGATTTAGTCTCATCTTGAGGTATTTTTGTAGATGTCAAATCGTGACGACCAGAGTTCTCATGGCAGTGTTGGTGGGCGTTGGGGTGATGCCGACCGAGAGCATCGTCGAGAACGGCGTCATCGTCATCATGACGACGAGCGTTTCACTGTGCGTCGATTCTTAGCTATGGGTCCTAAGCCCTTAGTTGGAGGTGAGTCTCCGGAGGATGCGGAGAACTGGTTAGACCGCATGGAGACGACTTTTCAGACTTTCCAATGCACCGAGGAACAGAAGGTGGAGACCCTTGGCTATCTTCTGGATGGGCGGGCGCGCAGGTGGTGGAGGTTTACTTCTGCACCTTTTGTTGCGGCGAGAGGAGTGGCCACCTGGGCCGAGTTCCGCACAGCTTTCCAAAAGCGGTATTTTCCTCCTGCACTCCGTCAGTCGAAGGCAGGCGAGCTACTGAGTCTGCGACAGGGAACCATGTCTATCGATGAGTATCAGCAGAGGTTCTTTGATCTGCTATCCTATTGCCCCGAGATTGCTGATAGCTCAGAGATGAAGTATAATCTGTTTCTTCAGTGCCTTAACCCTGAGATCCATGACCGTGTGGCGGTTGGCGACGACATTTCCTACGAGGGTTTGGTGAGCCGTTGTCATCAGGCAGAGGACAGCATTCGGCGGAACAGGTCTTTCCCTCAGTCGAGGCCTGCTAGTTCTTTGGGTCCCTGTGCCCAAACTTTCAAGAAGTCTGGATCTTCTTCTTCCTCTGGTTCTGGAGGTATTGTCCGTTATGGTAAGAAGGACAAGTGTGATCACTGTGGGAAGAACCATCCATCCGACAAGTGCCGTAGAGCTTCTGGAGCTTGTTTCCGTTGTGGAGAGAATGGTCATATCCGGAGAGATTGTCCAATGTCTGGGGGAGGTGGTTCTGGTTCTGGTTCAGGATCGGGTTCTCAGGCTACCGTACAGCAGAGGTCGCAGGGACAGTCTGCTGGGAGTTCTCATTTGAGGCCACGAGCTTCTGGCCAGGTGTTTGCCCTGAGACATGATCAGGCTGTGGAGGAGAATGAGAAAGTCATCGCAGGTACATTTCTGCTTTATGGTATACCTGCTCTTGTACTTATTGACACTGGTGCATCTCATTCCTTCATTTCTGCACGTTTTGTTAAGAGGCATAAGTTACCATGCATTGCACTAGACGTAGTGATGTCTGTTTCTACTCCGACGGGCCAATCTTCTTTGGCTAAGCGTCTAGTGATGGGTTGCCCTTTAGAGTTCGAAGGGAACGTTCTGTTGGCGAATCTCATGGTCCTGGCGATGGACGACTTTGATTTCATTCTGGGAATAGATGTGCTGACTACCTATCGAGCTTCAGTGGACTGCTATCAGAGATTAGTACGCTTTCATCCGGAAGGGAGTGAGAGTTGGTTTTTCTATGGTGAGGGAGCGCGACCCCCGATGCCTTTGGTATCCGCTTTGAGAGCCTGTCGAGCTCTAGAGTCTGGCGGGGAAGGCTTCCTTATCTATGCAGTTGATTTTTCCGCTAAGAGTATTGGGATAGAGAGAATTTCTGTTGTGGATGAATTTCCAGATGTGTTTCCTGATGAGATTCTGGGTTTTCCTCCTGCTAGGGAAGTCGAGTTTGGCATAGAGTTGATGCCGGGTACTTCGCCTATTTCTAGAGCACCGTATCGTCTGGCTCCGTCAGAGATGCATGAGTTAAAGAATCAGCTACATGATCTTTTAGACAAGGGTACATTCGTCCTAGTGTATCTCCTTGGGGAGCTCCTGTTCTCTTCGTGAAGAAGAAGGATGGGTCGATGCGGCTGTGCATTGACTATCGGCAGCTGAATCGAGTGACTGTGAAGAACAAGTATCCGTTGCCTCGTGTTGATGACTTGTTTGACCAGCTGCAGGGCACATCAATTTACTCCAAGATTGACTTGAGATCTGGGTATCATCAGTTGAGAGTCCGTGATCAGGACGTAGCCAAGACTGCATTCCGTACTCGCTATGGGCATTACGAGTTCCTAGTGATGCCATTTGGTTTGAATAATGCGCCGGCTATATTCATTGATCTGATGAACCGTGTCTTCAGGGAGTATTTGGACAAGTTTGTCGTGGTCTTCATTGACGACATCCTGGTTTATTCGCGTAATACGGAAGAGCATGTTTCTCACTTGCGGTTGGTACTGCAGACTCTTCGAGATGAGCAATTGTACGCCAAGCTGAGCAAGTGTGAGTTCTGGATGGATAGAGTGGTCTTTCTTGACCATATCATATCCAGGGAGGGGATTTCTGTTGATCCAAGCAAGATTGAAGCGGTACTTAATTGGTCGCGTCCGACGACAGTTGCTGAGATCCGTAGTTTTCTGGGTCTAGCAGGGTATTATCGTCGCTTCATTCTGAACTTCTCTCAGTTAGCTCGACCGTTGACGCAGCTTACCCGCAAGGGTGTGGATTTTGAGTGGTCCTCCGAGTGTGAGGAGAATTTCCGTGAGCTTCGACGGCGGTTGACTTCTGCGCCGGTGTTAGCATTACCGTCAGGATCTGGAGGGTATGTAGTTTACACGGATGCTTCTCTTCAGGGGTTAGGTTGTGTCCTGACTCAAAATGGGCATGTGATCGCATACGCTTCTAGACAGCTGAAGCTTCACGAGGACAACTACCCAGTCCATGATTTGGAATTGGCAGCCATTGTGTTCGCTTTGAAGATCTGGCGTCATTATCTTTATGGCGAGAAATTTGAGATCTTCACCGACCATAAGAGTCTCAAGTATTTGTTCACTCAGGCAGAATTGAACATGAGACAGAGACGTTGGATGGACTTGCTTAAGGACTATGATTGCGAGATTAAGTACCATCCGGGAGCTGCTAATCTCACCGCTGATGCTTTGAGTCGCAAGGTGCGACTATCCGCACTTCAGACTTATTCGATGTCTAGTGCGATCAGTGACTGTTGTACTTCAGGTTTTACCTTCAAGCATAAGAAAGGTATGCAGAGTATCCAGATGTTTGCGATATTATCTGAGCCAGCCTTGTACTCGCGGATCCGAGATGCTCAGATGTCTGATTCGAAGACCCAGCGTTTAGCTCGTCTAGCTAACGAGGGTAGCTCGTCTGGATATCATTATCAGTCAGATGGCTTTCTGTGTTTGTCTGGTAGGCTTGTGATTCCACAGGATGAAGAGTTGCGAGAGGAGATTTTATCTCAGGCACATCGCACTAAGTTGAGTATTCATCCTGGGAGCAACAAGATGTACAAGGATTTACGTACTCGTTTCTGGTGGAAGGGAATGAAACGCAGTGTTTATCAGTTTGTTTCGAGATGTTTGGTGTGTCAACAGGTCAAGGCAGAGCACCGACGACCTGGAGGATTGCTTCACAGTCTGCCTATTCCTGAATGGAAATGGGAGTTTATCACTATGGACTTTGTGACCCATTTGCCGGTATCCCCGAGAAACTGTGATGCTATCTGGGTGGTGGTGGACCGACTCACCAAGTCAGCGCATTTCATTGCCTATAGCCGAGAGCACTCTGTGGATCGCATGGCACGGATGTACATTCAGGAGATCGTCCGACTTCATGGATTGCCTGTGAGCATTGTCAGCGATCGGGACCCCAGGTTTACTTCTAGATTCTGGGGGAGTGTTCAGCGTGCGATGGGTACTACTCTCAGTTTGAGTACAGCCTATCATCCGGAGACTGATGGTCAGTCAGAGCGCACTATCCGTACGTTAGAAGATATGCTTAGAGCGTGCGTCATGGATTTTGGTTCAGCCTGGCAGGATCATTTGCCGTTGATCGAGTTCGCTTACAACAATAGCTATCACACTAGTATTGGGATGGCACCTTTTGAAGCGTTGTATGGGCGACGTTATCGTACTCCACTCTTCTGGGAAGAAGTGGGGGAGAGACAGGCTGAAGGACCGGAGTTTATCCAGCAGGCGATATACATTGTTGATCACATCAAAAAACGGATTAAGACTGCCCAGGATCGTCAGGCCAGTTATGCTAATATCAAGCGTAGGCCTTTGTAGTTCGAGGTCGGGGAGAAAGTGTTTCTGAGAGTGTCACCTTTCCGTAAGATTCTCAGATTTGGCCTTAAGGGCAAGTTATCTCCCAGATTTATCGGTCCGTTTGAGATCTTGGAGAGTATTGGCGATTTGGCTTATCGACTAGCATTGCCACCGCATCTATCCAGCATTCACGACGTGTTCCACGTATCTCTGTTGCGACGATATGTGGCGGATGAATCTCATATTCTGCAGCGATCTGAGGTTCAGGTAGACAAGGATTTGACTTATGTTGAGAAACCTCTTCGCATTCTTGATTATAAGGACAAGGTTTTACGGAACAAAGTCATTCCTTTGGTTTTAGTTCAGTGGCAGCGCCGAGGCACTGAGGAAGCTACTTGGGAGCTTGAGGACAGGATGCGTAAAGACCATCCTGAGTTGTTTTGATTTCATTCTTTAAGTTGTATTCAGTTGCAAACTCTGTAAACGTTTGATTTGAATAAAGAATGTTTCTGATTTTTGTATTTGCATTCGGTACTTAAGATCTGATTTCGAGGACGAAATATCTTAAGTGGGGGAGAATGTAGTAGCCCGTGCCCTAATTGAGTAATTAAAGGATTAATGCTAATTAATTGAATTAGGTATCGGACG
This sequence comes from Henckelia pumila, assembly GCF_033568475.1. NCBI lineage: Eukaryota > Viridiplantae > Streptophyta > Magnoliopsida > Lamiales > Gesneriaceae > Henckelia > Henckelia pumila. The sequence goes on along the minus strand of NC_133121.1, from coordinate 34,447,179 downwards.
GATCGGAAGCTCCGAAGGCACGATCGGAAGCTCCGAACAGGATCGAAAGCTCCGATGAGCGATCGGAGGCACCGATGTTATTACGTCAGGCATGACGTGTGGTTGGATCGGAAGCTCCGATCAGGACCGGAAGCTCCGATCACCCCTATCCGGAGTCATCAAGTGATATTTTGACACGTGGCAGATCAGGATCTTCGGAAGCTCCGATGACAGGATCGGACGTTCCGATCGAGGTTCGGACGTTCCGATCAAGGATCGGAAGTTCCGATCGTTGTCTATAAATAGAAGGCCGAGACTTCACTTTCATTTGCCAATTCCGAGTTCTCTTTTCCTTTCAAGTCCTTTTGGAGCTGTTCTAGTCTTCTTAGGCTTGGTCCGGAGGTCGGAGAGGCGTTCGGTAGTCGTAGCGGAGTCGTGCCCAAGTTCTGGAGGCATCGATATCAAAGGGCTAACGACGGACGAAGGTATAGCTTTTGCTCCCTATAAATATTTAGGAGTATGCAATAGCTTAGTTAAGGATTTTAGAGCACTTTAATAATAGTAGTATCATTTCGCAGTGTAGAGCAGACTATAGGCATGGACCTAGAGTTGGTAGAGCTTTCACTGTTTTGAGGTACGAAAGTACTGTTCGAGATATCGTGACTGAGTATGCATGTATTATATGACTGCATGATTTATATGCCATGATATTATGCTGCATTCATTTGCATCTTGCTGTATCTCCTTCGAGATGTCTGTAGTAGGGTTGTACCCTATCCTGTTAGTGGATGGACTTCCATCGATTTGGGTCCGGCGTATCCACAATTATCTCGGTATGGGAGCCACCTCCTGAAGCGACGGCACAGCGTGCTACATACCAGGGCCCGGTCTGTCTCTGTTATCTGATCCTTGACCTCGAGTCTATAGGGAGTTCACTTTGCATGCATGTATACTCATACTCTCGCACTGAGCGTTTTATGCTCACGTCTCGTACTCTGTATTTCCTGGACACCCTATTCCATGGGGCAGGTTTGCGATTGGACGAGGAGGGTGGATCCAGGAGGGGCTAGTCAGTGGTTGGCCAGCTGGAGCTTCGTCTAGGTTTTATTACTGTTGTTTGGGTTTATACAGCTATTCGATTTGGTTGTATATTATTGGATAATTACAGATTCTTTTACTTGGGATTGTATAATGTTATTGGATTCCGCAGTTTTATTCTGATATCTGTTTAATTAAGTTAATTGCATGCATAAGCTCTGTTTAGTAGGTGATCCGGGTAAGGGTCACTACAAGGCCTCATACGGAGCCATGCCAATAGTTGCTTGATAACTATTGTTGTAGGTGAACTCCACTAAAGGTAATTTCGATTCCTAATTACCTCCAAAGTAGATCATACAACCCCTCAACATGACTTTGAGTATCTGAATTGCTCATTCTGACTGACCATCTGTCTGTGGGTGGAATGTTATACTGAAAGCCGACTTCATTCCCAATCCTCTATGTAAACTTTCCCAAAAGTTCGAGGTGAACTTGGGATCTCTTTCAGATACTATTCTCACTGGAACTCCATGCAGTCTGACTATTTCTCAAATGTACAGCTTCGCATGCTGATTCATTGAGAAATTATTCCTGAGTGGAAGAAAATGAGCTGACTTTGTTAGCCTGTCAACTATCACTCAAATCGAGTTCATCATTCGCGGTGTAACTGGTAATCCTACCACGAAATCCATCGTAACATCTTCCTACTTTCATGTCGGTATTGTCAATGGTTTCAGAAGTCCTGCCGGCCTCTGGTGCTCAATCTTCACTTGCTGACAAGTCAAGCATTCACTCACAAATCTTACAATGTCCTTCTTCATACCTGACCACCAATATAAGGATTGCAGGTCCTTATACATCTTCGTACTCCCTGGATGAAGGGAATACGGGACAGTATGGGCTTCAGTCATCACTTCTATTCTCAGTGAGTCTACTGCTGGCACCCACATTCTACCTCTGTGATGAATAATGTCATCTTTGATTGTATACAGTGTACCACCCTTAGCCTCATCTCTATTCCTCCACGTCATCAACTATTCATTAGAAGCTTGTCCTGCTCAAATTCTATCAAGCAAACTAAGTACTACTGTTAAGGCTGATAGAGTGCATACCTCCATTGGTTCGAATACCTCCAAGCTCATCCGCTCAAAATCATCAATTAACTCTTGTTGGACTGTCAATTGGTTCAATTTCGCAGACTTGCGACTCAATGCATCTGCTACTACATTAGCCTTACCTGGATGGTATCTAATATTACAATCGTAGTCCTTCACCAATTCCAGCCATCGTCTCTGCCTCATATTCAACTCCTTCTGAGTGAAGAAGTACTTTAGGCTTTTGTGATCAATGAAAATCTGGCACTTTTCACCATACAAATAGTGTCTCCATAGCTTCAAAGAAAATACAACTGCAGCCAACTCAAGGTCATGAGTCGGGTAGTTCTTCTCATAAATCTTCAGCTGACGAGATGCATAAGCTATTACTTTATCATCCTGCATCAAAACAGCCCCCAATCCACTCTTAGAAGCATCGGTGTAAACCACAAAACAACCCGTGCCTTCTGGAATTGCTAGAACTAGCGTTGTCATCTGTCTTTCCTTCAACTCTGCAAAGATTTTCTCACACTGCTCTGACCAAACGAACTTCACACCTTTTCGGGTCAAAGATATTAATGGTAGAGCTATCTTGGAAAAATCTTGAATAAACCTCCTATAGTAGCTTGCTAAAATCAAGAAACTTCGTATTTCTGTTGCATTCTTCGGAGTAACCCAATTCCGGACCGCTTCTACCTTAGACGGATCCACCTCAGTTCCCTTAGCTGAAACTATATGTCCCAAAAATGCAATCTTCTCAAGACAAAATTCACACTTACTGAACTTAGCATACAATTGTTTCTATTTCAAAATCTGCAACACTGTAGACAAGTGCTGACGATGCTCCTCTAGACTGCGAGAGTAGATCAATATGTCATCTATGAAGACTATGACAAACTGATCCAAGAAAGGTTGAAACACCCTGTTCATCAAATCCATAAACACTTCTGGTGCATTGGTCAACCCAAATGGCATTACCAAGAATTCGTAGTGGCCATAGCAAGTCCTGAATGTTGTCTTATGCACGTCTTCATCCTTCACCTTTAATTGGTGGTAGCCTGATCGTAGATCAATTTTAAAGAACACCATAGCTCCCTGCAATTGGTCAAATAGATCATCTATCCTAGGCAAGGGGTATCTGTTCTTCACTGTAACTCAATTCAACTCTCTGTAGTCAATGCACAACCTCATTGACCCATCCTTCTTCTTAACAAACAACACCAGTGCACCCCATGGCGATACACTCGGTTTGATGAACCTCTTATCCAACAACTCTTGCAACTGATCCTTCAGTTCTTTCATCTCAGTCGGTGCTAACCTGTACGGTACCTTAGAAGCAGGCTTAGTTCCAGGAAACAACTTGATCCCAAATTCAACTTCTCTGAATGGATGAAATCCCGTTACATCATCAGGAAAAACCTATGGAAAATCCTTCACCACTTCCACCTCTTCGAGTTTTGGTCGCTGCATTTCCTGATTGCACGATAGGCTTGCTAGAAAACCTGTACAACCTTTATTCAACAGTTGTCAGGCCTTACACGCTGAAATCACCCATGTCGTTCTCTTCTTAGACGCAACATAGAACACAAACGATTCCCCATTCTGAACCTTCAGAGACACCGTTCTCTCCTTACAGTCTATGGTAGCCTCATGCTGAGACAACCAATCCATTCCAAATATCACGTCAAAAACTAACATCTCCAATACAATGAAATCTGCATACAAATCTAAACCCTGCATCTGAATTTTACAATCTCTTACCACGCTGCTGCTCTTAAATTCTTCTCCTGAGGGCAACGACACACTAAAACCCAAAACGGACTCATCCGGCGCAATTCCTGATTTTATCACAAATTTAACAGACATAAAAAAATGTGTAGCTCCCGTATCTATCAACACATTATCAGGTAAATCAGAAATACAAATCATACCTGTGACAATCCCAGAATCCGGGTCAACTTGATCATGATTCATAGCAAAAACTCTTCCCTTATTAGGCTCCTTTGCTTGCGGGCAATCCTTGGCAAAATGTCCCGGCTTTTTGCATTTAAAGCCAGTATTAGTCCCCATCATGCACTGACCTGAATGTGGTTTCCCACATTTTTGATAGATAGGTACATTCGTCGGCCTTGGAGCATTGGCGTTCAGCTAATTCTTTCCCTTAGGTAGCACCTGATTAGTGTTTTGGCGTTGTTGTTGCTGCGGTTTCCTCTGAGCTGGAGCTTGGTATGACCTCTTCTGACTAGGCCCTTGTTGATCTCTCCCATGATAGCTAACCCTCTTAGCCTGTTATTCTTTGATAATATCATTCCTGTCCTTCTCAGATAACATAGCCTCGTCGACTGCTTCTCGGTAAGTGGTTGCCCCACTTAATCTGACATCACGGCGAATGGAGGCATTCAATCCCTCCATAAAATGCTTCAAATCCTCGGCGGCATTCCCAGAGATCATGGGCACAAAGTATCGCCTTTTTTCAAACTTTTTCACGTACTCCGAAATGGACATACTCCCCTGGAGGAGCTCCAGAAACTCCCTGGAAAGTCTGGTTCTGGTGCTGACAGTAAAATACTTCCCATAGAACACATCTTTGAATTCATTCCATGTCAGTGTAGCCATATCCACAGCAGAACAGGCCCCCTGCCACCAAACCCGTGCATCATCATGGAACATAAAGATAGCACACCTCACACGATCTGCATAGGTGAGCTGCATGTAGTCGAAAATGGTCTCCACTAACTGCACCCATTCCTCGGCTACAATGGGATCATCCCCTCCTTTGAACTTCGGTGTCCCTAAATCATTAAACTGCTTAAACATTGGGTTGGTTATAAGCGGCTGATTGTTTTTTCGGCCGCCTGACTATGCTTGGATCAACTGCTGGATCTGTTCTACTTGGGCCCTACTCTGCTCTTGTAACAGATTTGCCAACCCAGCCATAAACTGGTTATTCTGGTTGTTCTGATCACCCTCATTATTCGGGTTCGTACTGTTAGCCATTTTCCTGATGTCCACACAGTCCACATAATTAATTACGCTCTTTAAACATAATCATCATACTTGAAACATGCATAACTCTTAGTTTGTAAATACTATCATGCATCTTAAACAATCCATAACATAAAAACTTACAGACATGAAGACGAATCATAGGGTCGTGGCGAGTATGCAAGCGTGCGATGAATCCCAAAGCAACTGCTCTGATAACAAGTTGTAACGTCCCAATTTTTATCAATTGTAGCATTACTCAAACATACATACTTAGAATTTAGAATTTGGGGAAAATAAAAACTTTGCGGAAGCATAATCTTTTTTATTAAACAAGAATGTTAAAAAAATGCACAAAATAAGGAAATACAGTTTTAAAAGACTTCTCCAATCATGGCCATCAAAATAAATAATAAAGCTTGTTTCCCCTCATCAACATAAAATGGTTTGAACAACTTTCATTTATAAATCTTTCGCACACATGCATCACCCACTGGATCGACCCCTGCCTCTTCTTCATGTCCGCCCACATAATCATCAATGAATGCATCAACATCATCGCTACCTGCACCATTCAAGTATATTGAGACTAAAGACTCAGCAAGAAAAATGCATAAAAAGGATTTTTTTAAACTTTAAAAGAGAAAACATTATCATAAACTTTCATTCTAAACGTAACATAAATGCATCTTAATGAAGCCATAACATAAACAATTTGGGGTGATGAAGTATGAGAATTGTGGTAACAGTCATAATGAGCCATTCATAGGTTCTTGTTGTACGACAAACATATGGCATTACGCCCGTAAACTTTCATTCTTTGGATAGCCGCTTCGAAGCTCATCCCGAAGTGCATACCCCGTATAACCATCCCATGATCTATGTTTGGATAGCCGCTCTGGATCTCATCCCAAAGTGCATACCCCATATAAGCACCACAAGACGCATAAATCTTCAAAATATTTTTCATGTAACATAGTATTCACCTTATCATATCATTTCGTATCATCGTAAAATCATGCTCATAAAACTTCTCGTGATGCTAACATGCTTACATGCTTCAAAACATTTCATGAGGAATTAGTTTTCAAGAGAAAGTCACATAAACATGCATTACAAAACTTGACCGATCCACGTGAGGCATTCTGTTCGTCCCGGACATCGAAAACTTGAAACGTTTTCAGAAACATTCTTAAAATAATTAAAATACGTTAAAATATTAAAAACGTGATTTTTAAGACCCAAAAACACGTAAATAGCGGTGGGAAATGTGAACAGACAGTGCGGCCGTGCCAGCCCTGCACGGCCGCGTTGCTAAAGCAGCGCGAGCGCGCAGCCCGCACGCAGGACTGTGGCTGCGTAGCCCATGCGCGGCCGCGCCGACACGACTCTTTCTCCGAACTTTTCTTATTTTCTGTACTATTTCAAATCCCACAATATTTTGGAATACTTTTCCATCAAAATACCATTTAACACCATAAAAACTTCAAAATAATTCATGTCAAAACACTTAACAACTTCAAAGATTTTGAATTAAAACCTTCCTTCAAACTTTTTCCCAAAAATCTGATTTCTTGCCTTCAAATCGTTCAAAACTCAATAAACTTGAACCGAATACATCAGGAATGCTTCACGTATCACAATCAAGCAACATACTCATAAATTTTTCAAGAAAACATGCATAGATCATCAATCAAACCACATAGGATTTTACCTTGAAAATATCTATATTCTTGAATGAGTTTCAAAACAGTAAAAACTTGCCTGATTGATTTGGTTGGGATTAACCTGGATGAAGAGATGATCTAGCCTTGGGAAAACGAAGAACCCTAACCTTGATGCAGCGTTTGAACGAGAGTGAGAGATTGAGAGAAGAGAAAGTGAGCGTTCAAAAAATGAGAAGAATAAAAGAATGAAACGCTTAATTTGATTTGTGACTAATGGATTCCCATTGCGGCCCATTAGTTAATTAAAAGCCTTTGAAATATTTTCTCTCTCCCAATAATAATTACTCTGCATCTACTGTAAACTTATTTAAATAAAAATATTTTTCTTAACTCGTTCCAAGGCTAGACTCGTCCCTACGATCCAAAATTAGATACCAACCTAAAACTTTAAAGATCACATCACAACACATAAAATTTCAGGCATTAAAATGATTCACATAATTAAACATAACAATTAAATATTCCAATTAACATGTATTAAATCATATAATTTACTTAATTAATCGTGATTAAGCTAGTGGATTTTTTGGACCTTACAACTCTATTGGTCAAAAATAACAGAAATACTAACGGGGTAAAATAGAGCGAAGATTTGGGAACTAAATCGGGTCACTAAATTGATTTGGGACTAATCGGAAAACACCCAAAAAATATGGGATTAAACCGATAATTTTCCCACTGAAAGTAGAAAAATTGTGAATTTTTGAAGATATCATTAAAAGTATTTATTGAAGATAAAATATAGTCGTTACTAGTCGTATGATTTTTTTTTAACAAAATCCTTAAATGATTTTTTTAAAAAAATTTGAAGAATAGAATAATCTTGGTCATTGACAGTCACCAAATAATCTCATTCACTCTATTATTTTTTTTAAAAAAAAGGTTTTATTATTAATTTTATTTTTAATTTTTTAATAATTTAAATGACCAAGATTTTATCTAGCCATCGGATATGTGACCAGCTTTTATAAAAAATTTTAAAAAATAAATGTGATAGGCGGACTTCGCCGCAGAGAAAGAATCCGCACAGGGCCCGCCTACAACATTGCACGAGGAGAAATCCTCGTGCATCATTCTCGCCTATTCTAAATGACTTTATGGCCGGGTAGATCCATTAATTTGGGTTGAGTTTGTCTGATCGGTCCATCTTGCCACACAATTTAAGTGAGTTGAATTAAAAATTTTTCAACACATTTAAATGCAGGCCAACTGGAGCTTGTCGCAGGTCTAGGCGGGCAAGCATGAGGCACGTTTGGGTTTGCCCTCGGGCCTGGAAGAAATATATATTTCTTTACCATTATAGATTTATACTGATGTATGTATTTTTTTTTAATGAAAGTTGTGATTTTTTTTCCTACTTATTTTTGTATAAAATATACACGTGTGAAATAAATAATTAAAAATTTTATTGATTTTTTTAATAAATATATACTTATGAAATGTTTTTAATAAATTATAATGATTTTTATTTTTATTTTCGGTAACCCGACCCGCGGTTGAGCTCACCTTACCCGCAACCCACCTTGGTTGGGTTGAGAATTTCCAGCTGTCGAAATGGTGAGCCGCCCCACCAAATGACGAGTTGGCTCATCCTGCCTTGGGTTGACCCATATATCTAAGAGCTCTACTTATGGGTGGGTTTGAATGACAATGTTTTTATCTTTTCTTTTAAAATTAAAACTAGCAAACTATAATCGCGTACACAAATTTTTCACTTAATTAATTTTTAAAAAAAAAAACTCAGTTTTTTTAAAAAGAATTAAGATATTGATTATGATTCACAAATCATTTAGTTATTTTTCAAATTTACTAAAATATATTTATTGTAAACATTTTATTGGGTTGAAATAAAAGATACTTTTGTCAATCCATGAAATTATCAAAGTAGCTATAAGGGGTTTGGTGTATTATTATATAGTATAGAGACATAAAAACTAAATAAAAAAATCATGAATATTTATTTTATGATATGATACGTTCATTTTTACTATTTTATAATTTTGTAGATTTGTATGAAACTATTAATTATTACAAGAATTAAAATTTTATGTTTTTCGGTACTTGAATATCTACCTTTAATTAATCTATGGTGCTACTATCATTTTACCCGTTGTTTCATTCGAAATAATTAAACTATAATAAATTTAATTAGAACTAAATTTTTACGTTTAAAAATTTGAGAAATACTTTCTAGCAAAGCTGTCCCAATTCTGATATTTGTAGAACTTGATTTGAAATTTGACCACGATGGTTGCCACTTTATTATGTTTGGTGCTTTTTAGACTTCAAAATGATCAAATTCCAACTAACTTATTTCATTTACTGCTTGACACTCAGATGAGGAGTCCATTTTTTGTGAAAAAAGTTATAGGATTTTCCCTTAGAAATAAATTTTGGCCTCATTGAATTGCGACCAAGCATTCAAACCACAGAAAACTGCAATTCATAGCTCATTGTGAACTGATAAAATCACAATGTGTCAAATGCTACCTGCACAGATCCTACTTGCATGATAATTCCTACCAAATCCATTTACAACACAGTCAAATGTAAAGTGATCTTCATGAAAGAATTTTTCCTCCCCATGCTTTTCTTTTCCAACCTGGGAGTAGCTCGATCAAACGACGAGCCAGCGTAATTTTCGCTCCACGGTGGAAGTGCTTTAACTCACTGCTCTGGTTTTCAATGCTAGCATGATCATCACCTTTTGCCTCACTAGCAAACACCCTGTTAAAAAATGACCTGATCATTTTTTCACTCATTATTTGACACAAGCTTAAATTCTGATATTGCTGGATAAATAAAGTATATGTGATGTGATTGTACGTGCTGTAGCAAGTCTCGAGCATTTCAGGATTCTCTAAAAGACTACTTAAATAACCCCAAGGAAATGTAACCCATTTTTAGGTGAATATGAAAAGAAGTTCATCTCCTAATCTTGATTCTCTCTACTATCTTCTTTTCTTTTCTTTTCTCTTGCTCTATAGGAGACTCGAATCAAGGAGGGTGGAAGATAAAAGCCTAAAAAGAATATAAATACGTTGGGCAAAAATATATTTCTATATATATTATGTGAAAAAATTCTTACATTGATCTTTGTTTGGATCCAACCATCTGACACTTGAACAGTTTTTGGATTGGTGCATCATCAATCCTCATATGCTGGATAAAATGGAGCTGGATTATTCACGAAATGTTAATCCCAAAAGGCTCCAAGAAAAAATCAACTCACAGTAACAATTGGGATAAAATAAGATAAATTGCAGTTTTATTCTTTTCTGATGAATTCTGATCAATACAACACACTTGTTGCTAAAAAAACACTTCAAGAACCCATGACTTGAGACTTGCAGGATTCCTTGCTTGAGATGTTAAACAAATTTGCTAATCTTGAGGCAAAATTAACAAGGAAATGACATTAAAATCATGAAAACTACTAACCTGATCGCCATCACGGATCCCATAACTTTGAATGCAAGCTCTATCATTAATTAGCTTTTGATTTTGATAGCACAAACAGAAATGGCTCCATACAAGTGGCCTACTTGGGAAAGACAGAATAGTAGAGGTAGTCACATGTGCATAATTACCTTGCTCACAGCCAATAATTTCAATAGATACCTAATGTTGGGCTGAATCTAAATATGGCTTAACTCAATTATGGTCTACATGTGTGTACTTTTATTACACCGGAAAATGGAGCATGTATGGTTTGTGCTCCGGCTTCACAACCATGTATGTAAGATAGACAGAGTATAATGAGTTATACATACGAAAAGTTGCTTTGTAGCAAGAGCTAAGGAAATCCAAAACATTCTGGGGTGCATCATAATTCAAGTTCAGAAAGATTTGGGTTTAAAAGACCAAACATGAGTGAATGCAAATGCACGATGGAGGGAGATTACTGTCTTCTCCAGTTCTCAACCCAATCAAGTTTAAAAGTATGCATCCAATCCAACATATATATTAATTAAATAATAAATAAAATATAAATATAGGAAATAACCCAAACAAAAACTTAGCTCAGCAAGAAAATTAGTTGGGGTACGTAAGATGAAACGCGTGTAACTATTTTTGCTAGATAATACATTAATGAATGTTAACAAACAAAAATTTTCATACCATAAACTATTGCCTTCATCACCCAGAGAAAGCTCAAATTCCTCCTCCATAGCCATTTTAAGCTTCGAGACCGTAGCATTTCTGCCTACATGAAAGCCTACTCAAAGAACATCAATCTTTTAGCATTCTTAGACTTATTGTATCAAAAATGAAATAATAGATTCACAAAATCAATAAGGGGTCAGATTAATTACTAAAACAAGAGCCATCCAATTTGAGAACAGAAATTTTGAGCGGCTGCTCCGGTAGCATTCGGTACGGAAAGCTCCTTGAAATCAACCTTTGGTCACACGAGAGTCGCATTGGAAAACTTGAAGTTTGATTATTTTTGGGGGTTTTTCCGAATATCTTCACCATCGAAAGAATACTGGTAGATTTGCGCTGAAGCAGCGGAGTGTTTCTTTCTTTTGGTACTTTGAAAAGGAGACCGTTATATTTTTGTGGAGGAATGTTTGCGGGTCAGCATCACTCACCCGATTCGTCAACCTATTTATTTATTAATTAAAAAAAAAAAGGATTGCCGGACCCATCCCACATGAGTTGGCTAATTGGCTCATGCGAGATTAAATCGAGAGATGTGCACGAGCGGTGAGGACATGAGGGAGCAATAATGGGGAATTTCTTCTCAATTCACGTCTTGCCTTACCAACCTATTTATTTATTTATTTATTATTGTTACCCAAGAGTTAGAGGTATCACATTGCGATTTTGTGATATATTTTTTTAAAAAAAATTGAAATCGAACTGCCATATGCGGTTGGTTAGTAATGTTAAAAACTAATCCCGATTTTACATGTGAAATTAATTTTACGATTTTGATCGATTTCAGACGGTTGCGGTCGATTTGCGATTTTTTTTAAAAATGAAATATATTATAACATATATTAAAATTGATTGGAAAACAGTAACAATACAATGTTTTTCAAATAAAATAACTCAAATAATACAAAAATACCTAAATAAAACAATAATCATGTTTCAAAACTAAGTTAATAATTGAGCACAATACGATACTTACAACAAAATACGATACTTACAACAAAATGATATTTCCATTATGTTGTTAATTTTATTTGGGCAATTTGTTCAAAAATCTCTAAATGCAAACATGTTTTGCTTTAGGATCCCTAGTCATAAAATGTGGTACAAAACCATATAAGATGTGGTACAAAATCTTACAAAATGTGGTACAAATTAACAAAATTTGTGGTACAAAAAAGTGGCTAGGAAGTGTAGAGCAAAACATGTTTGCATTGGGGATTTTTGAGCAATTTGCACATTTTATTTTACTTTCAAACCTCAAACAAATATTTGTAAAGAAATAAATACTCTATCAATATTTGAAGATTATTTAAGAAGACGATGAATTTTCACTGTATCTATGAGATAATTTTCAAGAGAGTTGAAATATATTGAATAATGATTTCTTGATTGAGTATGTTGTTTACAAATTATTATTATAACCTTAGGCCAAAATTTATGGCAAGCGGATTAGGCGGTGCGGTTATTGACAAAAAAGTAATCGAACTATGTATGCGGTCGGTTTATGATTATTATTTTAATCATGATTTTTAATTTTTTTAAAAAAACAATACGGTGTAATTCATTTCGAGCGGTTACGACGGTTAATAAAAATATCTGATCACCCGTAGCAAGAGTCTTCTATTTATTAGTTTTATCATTATTTATTTATAACCGAAATTAATATTTCAATTTCTATTATTTGGTTGGACATTACTAAACCATGCATATAATATGTGTATTGATGGATAAACCCAATTTGTATATCTAAATATTAATTTATATTTATTTCATTTAGAAGATGTTGATTATTAAAAACAACTTATAAGCTATAGGGACTTATAAGCTGGTTTAGGTATTTATAAGCTGTTAACATATTTTAAAAACAAGATGTTAAATTTTTTGGATAAATTTATTTTAAGAAAACTAAAGATATTGATGTGTATGATATTATAAGATATTTTTATTGTCAAAATTGTCAAAAATTATATAATACTATTAAGGTTATTTATTTTTTTTAAAAATTGTATCATGAATGTTAGACCTATATTACAAAAAATAAAACTATTTCATATTTTAATTTAGAAAAACTGATATTCTTTAAAATGTATTTTTTTAAAAATATTAATATTTAATGGGTGAAGGACATGGTGAGAATTTATGATACAAGACTATTTTGGAGAAGTAAAATTTTAAAATAAGACATTTTAAAAAAGTAGGATCACCTTAGCTTTTTAAAATACAACTTATAAGCGGTCAAAATCTTATTTTAAAATCAGCCCTAGCTTATAATCTTATTTTGACCACTTATAACTTTGACCAAATTATTGTCAAAGGAATTGGAAGAATTTAGAAGCTCAACCAAACATCTTTTTAAATAAAGTCCATGCCCATAAAAGCTGAAGCCTAGTACATGGACCATAAATAGGGCAACTCTTTACTAGTCAGAGGGTTCAAATTTTTAGATTTTTAAGTATCCTTCATTTGCTCCGATCTTTGGGTAGTGATGACTTCAGCATCATAGGGTTTTCCCCAGACAAACCCCCGCACCTCTAACACTCTGTTCGCGATACAGATGACGATGCACTACTTCACTTTGAGAGTTCTTAGGACTGATGTTTGTGGACCAAGATCAATAGTCTCAGATATTTTGGAATGTCATGCCCCGAGACTGAGGCAAATTGACACCGACGTTTTCTTTAAAATTACACAATCGTATAAAAATGGTAGCGCTTAATCGTGTCACACCCAAATTACCCAACTCAATCAGATAATCACTAAAAATGTAGTAGTGTGAGTAGGGATCGTTCCCACGAGGAAAGAGAAATTTAATGTGTCCTAAGTAAACAAAAGGGGATTTTGAGATTTGAGATTAACTACTAAAAATTTAAACAATTAAATATTTAAATTATCACTATCATGCAAGATTGAAAATTGAACTGGAGAAATCAATAAGAGACAAGACTTGATATCAGTCGACTACACCCTTGATATTCATTCATTCAATCATCGATTCACTAAAAATAATTAATCCTATTAAATATTCGTCATTGAAAATTAAATTTCTATTTTACCTTAATTTTAATTAATTAGAAAACAACATTCTAAATTAACCCTTACCAGTAAATTAACCCAGATAACAACAATCTAAATTTAAATTCACGGTAGTATTCAAACTAGTAAAACTGACGAACCTAGACAACACAAACACCGGCGGTTGTATTTAGCCTAGTCAATAATTGATCCTACAATTTAATAAATTCAACAGCAGAAAATAACAAACGTAGTTGCTTCGCAAATTAGTTCATTCAAACAATTACGGATTTGAATTCTAATTTAGCTATAGCTTGCAAAAAAAAATCTTAAGATGACCAATCATAAAATCTCGCATACAAACATGAAATAAACCAAATCAGTTATTGATACTTAACAAGAATTAAACACTACGAATCGAATCTCATGAATAGAATATATCAAGGTTTCGTCTCCCTCAACCAAATATAAAAGGTTTAGCTACAACGATTCATCACCAAATCAATAAAAATTCAAAGAAAAGAAGAAAACTGGATAGAAAATTGAAGAACAAAACCTAGCTTCTAAGAGAGATTCTCCAAAATCTGATAATAATCCTCAAAAAACGGAATTAAGAGTCTAATAAAGCCTAGAGTCAAAAATAACAAAATTTCCAAAATTATAAAATTATTCCCAAACAGGCTAGCGCGCTCGATCGCATTGAGTACGTCCGATCGAGCGCGCAATAATATGCAATTCACTGCCTTGAAATTCCTCGGCCCGCGCTCGATTGCCTCGAGTTCGTCCGCTTGAGCGCGCGAAAAATGGCCAACATTCTGCCTTCATTTTCTTCATCTTGAAATCTCCTAAAAATTAAACCCGGGAGTATGTTATGAATGTAAATGCATGCAAAAGATAAAACTAAGATAAAACATGAACAAACACAATTAAATAATATCTTGATATAATATTTTCGAGTATTGATGATTATCAAATATTACCAAGATATGATTTGTTATGCTTAAAAGAGTCATGTTCCTAATAAACTCTTATTTCCTTATTTTGTAGGACTCTATCGAACTGAGCCAGAAACAAGCATTGTTGATCTATCTAGGTTAAATAAGAAGTCCGGGGAAACGGCATGGTTGTTCATTGAACGTTTCAAGAAGTCGAAGAGCCATTGTAAGGTGTTCCTCTCAGAGCCTGAGTTTGTCAAGTTAGCTCAAAGAGGATTGGACTTTGAGTTAAGGAAGAAGTTCCAAGGAATCAAATTCCGTGATTTCTATGAAATGGCCGCGAAAGTGGCCGAGTATGAGGAACTTTTACAGGAGTAATCACAGAGAAATAAAACCATTGATGGTTCTTATTATTAGGATGTGGAGGAGACAACATTAGCAGAAGTTGGAAAGTCTGGTTCCTTTATATGCCCATTTTTGAAGCGCAAAACTGGTGAACCTATGAAACTAAGTTCATCAGTGATGCAAGGTCAGAGCAACATTCAATTCACTTTTAATGTGTCAAATATAGAGGATATCTTTGATTTCCTGGTCAAGGAGAAGTTAGTCACATTTCCTTCCGATCATCAAGTGCCGAAGGAGGAAGAGTTGAAAGGGAAAGAGTGTGTAAGTATCATAATTCTTTCAATCATACTACCAACTCTTGTTGGGCATTTAAAAACATCACCTAGGATAGAATCAACAAGGAGGTATTGAAGTTCCCCGAGAAAAAAGAAACCATGCTGATTGACGAGGATCCTTTTTCTCCTGTTGCACAAGTGAATGTCAATACCCCGGATCTGAGGAGTATCATTATTCAAAAGGAGTGAACACCAGCGATATAAAGAAATAGGTCCCAGGAGGATGATAAAAAGATGTTGGGTCCCCAAGAATATGATGTTTGAGATCAAAGAAGAGTTATAAAGTGACAGGATCATCCAGTATGCCCGAAGAAAGGGAGATAGGACCCATGAATATTCAGAAAGAACCATGGCCCAAGGGGAAAATAAATATTTCGGTGGTCCAAGGAAGGTACACTTGGGGGGCAACCAAGTAGTACCTCAAAAAACTAAAATGGTAGCTCAAGCGTATGTATCATCATCCACTCGGGTGAACCACTGTCAGAAGATCCAGACAGCAAGAAGCAATAAACCCATATTTTTTGTTCCTCCAAATGTGCAACCCAATGGAAAGTGGCATTTGGTGCGGCAGAAGAAATTCCCTTTACCACTCACAAGAACTCAAAAGAGGAGAATTTTGAGAGAAAAAGGATGGCCTGAAAATCTAATAGTGAAACTTCAGGGCCAAGAAAGAACAAGTTTGGCAGAAAGGCAACTGAGGACAGAGAGTTTGAGGATGATGACTTGTTGTCCGAGGAAGAACCAAATACCAATAAACAGTTTAGTTTCCAAGTAGGCGAGTTCACCTTGTGCCACTTGATTTGTGATATTTCTTGATATGTTCAAGTCTAAGGAAGAACTGTCAGTACATTATAACCAATGCAGGAATATGATAAGGAATATGTCCTCAGGGAATCATGCAGTGGTGTTAATATACAAGAGGAGGAACCACATTTGGCTACATAAAATCCTGCATTGAAATGACCAAAAATATTAGACCATTATACATGAAGGCACATGTGAATGGTAAACCAATCTCGAGGATATTGATTGATAATGGTTCTGCAGTGAACATTCTTGCACTGAGGGTATTCAGGAAATTGGGGAAAGAAGAAACAGATCTGATTCCTACAGAATTTTCTGTAACAGCGTTCACCGGTGAAGCCACAAAGACTATTGGAGTGTTCCATGCAGAGGTATTAGTGGGGAGTAAAACTTCTATTTCAGCATTTTTTGTGGTGAAATTTTCTGTCAATTTCCAGGCCTTATTAGGCCGGTACTGGATACATGCAAATCATTGCATACCATCATCGATGCACTAGTTTCGATGTTCTGGAAAGGAGATTATGTGAAGATTGTACAGGTAGATTCTGTAATAGCCCGTACCCTAATTGAGTAATTAAAGGATTAATGCTAATTAATTGAATTGGGTATCGGATGGATCGGAAGCTCCGAAGGAACGATCGGAAGCTCCGAACAGTATCGGAAGCTCTGATGAGAGATCGGAGGCACCGATGTTATTACGTCAGGCATGACGTGTGGCAAGATCGGAAGCTCCAATCAGGACCGGAAGCTCCGATCACCCCTATCCGGAGTCAGCAAGTGGTATTTTGACACGTGGCAGATCAGGATCTTCAGAAGCTCCGATGGCAGGATCGGACGTTCCGATCGAGGTTCGGACGTTCCGATCGTTGTCTATAAATAGAAGGCCGAGACTTCACTTTCATTTGCCAATTCCGAGTTCTCCTTTCCTTTCTAGTCCTTTAGGAGCTGTTCTAGTCTTCTTAGGCTTGGTCCGGAGGTCGGCGAGGCGTTCGATAGTCGTAGAGGAGTTGTGCCCAAGTTCTGGAGGCATCGACATCAAAGGGCTAACGACGGACGAAGGTATAGCTTTTGCTTCGTATAAATATTTAGGAGTATGCAATAGCATAGTTAAGGCTTTTAGAGCACTTTAATGATAGTAGTATCATTTGGCAGTGTAGAGCAGACTATAGGCGTGGACCTAGAGTTGGTAGAGCTTGCACTGTATTGAGGTACGAAAGTACTGTTCGAGATATCCTGACTGAGTATGCATGTATTATGTGACTGCATGATTTATGTGTCATGATATTATGCTGCATTCATTTGCATCTTGCCGTATCTCTTTCGAGATGTCTGTTAGTAGGGTCGTACCCTATCCTGTTAGTGGATGGACTTCCATCGATTTGGGTCCGGCGAATCCACGATTATCTCGGTATGGGAGCCACCTCCTGAAGCGACGGCACAGCGTGCTACATACCAGGGTCCGGTCTGTCTCTGTTATCTGATCCTTGACCTCGAGTCTATAGGGAGTTCACTTTGCATGCATGTATACTCATACTCTCGCACTGAGCGTTTTATGCTCACGTCTCGTACTCTGTATTTTTTGGACACCCTATTCCATGGGGCAGGTTTGCGATTGGATGAGGAGGGTGGATCCAGGAGGGGCTAGTCAGCGGTTGGCCGGCTGGAGCTTCGCTTAGGTTTTATTACTGTTGTTTTGGGTTTATACAGCTATTCGATTTGGTTGTATATTATTGGATAAATTACAGATTCCTTTACTTGGGATTGTATAATGTTAATGGTTTCCGCAGTTTTATTCTGATATCTGTTTCATTAAGTTATTTTCATGCATAAGTTCTGTTTAGTAGGTGATCCGGGTAAGGGTCACTACATTTATGGTATCAGAGCATGCAAAAGATTTCTTGGGATTTAGTCTCATCTTGAGGTATTTTTGTAGATGTCAAATCGTGACGACCAGAGTTCTCATGGCAGTGTTGGTGGGCGTTGGGGTGATGCCGACCGGGAGCCTCGTCGAGAACGGCGTCATCGTCACCATGACGACGAGCGTTTCACTGTGCGTCGATTCTTAGCTATAGGTCCTAAGCCCTTAGTTGGAGGTGAGTCTCCGGAGGATGCGGAGAACTGGTTAGACCGCATGGAGACGACTTTTCAGACTTTCCAATGCACCGATGAGCATAAGGTGGAGACCCTTGGCTATCTTCTAGATGGGCGTGCGCGCAGGTGGTGGAGGTTTACTTCTGCACCTTTTGTTACGGCGAGAGGAGTGGCCACCTGGGCCCAGTTCCGCACAGCTTTCCAAAAGCGGTATTTTCCTCCGGCACTCCATCAGTCGAAGGCAGGCGAGCTACTGAGTCTGCGACAGGGAGCCATGTCTATCGATGAGTATCAGCAGAGGTTCTTTGATCTGCTATCCTATTGCCCCGAGATTGCTGATAGCTCAGAGATGAAGTATAATCTGTTCCTTCAGGGCCTTAACCCTGAGATCCATGACCGTGTGGCGGTTGGCGACGACATGTCCTACGAGGGTTTGGTGAGCTGTTGTCACCAGGCAGAGGACAACATTCGGCGGAACAGGTCTTTCCCTCAGTCGAGGCCTACTAGTTCTTTGGGTCCCCGTGCCCAAACTTTCAAGAAGTCTGGATCTTCTTCTTCCTATGGTTCTGGAGGTGTTGTTCGTTACGGTAAGAAGGACAAGTGTGATCACTGTGGGAAGAACCATCCATCCGACAAGTGCCGCAGAGCTTTTGGAGCTTGTTTCCGTTGTGGAGAGACTGGTCATATCTGGAGGGATTGTCCACTGTCTGGGGGAGGCGGTTCTGGTTCTGGTTCAGGATCTGGTTCTCAGGCCACCGTTCAGCAGAGGTCGCAGGGACAGTCTGCTGGGAGTTCTCATTTGAGGCCACGAGCTTCTGGCCAGGTGTTTGCCCTGAGACATGATCAGGCTGTGGAGGAGAATGAAAAAGTCATCGCAGGTACATTTCTGCTTTATGGTATACCTGCTCTTGTACTTATTGACACTGGTGCATCTCATTCCTTCATTTCTGCACGTTTTGTTAAGAGGCATAAGTTACCATGCATTGCACTAGACGTAGTGATGTCTGTTTCTACTCCGACGGGCCAATCTGCTTTGGCTAAGCGTCTAGTGATGGGTTGCCCTTTAGAGTTCGAAGAGAACATTCTGTTAGCGAATCTCATGGTCCTGGCGATGGACGACTTTGATTGCATTCTGGGAATATATGTGTTGACTACCTATCGAGCTTCAGTGGACTGCTATCAAGATTAGTACGCTTTCATCCGGAGGAGAGTGAGAGCTGGTTTTTCTATGGTGAGGGAGCGCGACCCCCGATGCCTTTGGTATCAGCTTTGAGAGCCTGTCGAGCTCTAGAGTCTGGCGGGGAAGGCTACCTTATCTATGCAGTTGATTTGTCCGCTGAGAGTATTGGGATAGAGAGCATTCCTGTTGTGGATGAATTCCCAGATGTATTTCCTGATGAGATTCCGGGTTTTCCTCCTGCTAGGGAAGTCGAGTTTGTCATAGAGTTGATGCCGGGTACTTCGCCTATTTCTAGAGCACCGTATCGTCTGGCTCCGTCAGAGATGCGTGAGTTAAAGAATCAGCTACAGGATCTTTTGGACAAGGGGTACATTCGTCCTAGTGTATCTCCTTGGGGAGCTCCTGTTCTCTTCGTGAAGAAGAAGGATGGGTCGATGCGGCTGTGCATTGACTATCGGTAGCTGAATCGAGTCACTGTGAAGAACAAGTATCCGTTGCCTCGTATTGATGACTTGTTTGACCAGCTGCAGGGCACATCAGTTTACTCCAAGATTGACTTGAGATCTGGGTATCATCAGTTGAGAGTCCGTGATCAGGACGTAGCCAAGACTGCATTTCGTACTCGCTATGGGCATTACGAGTTCCTAGTGATGCCATTTGGTTTGACTAATGCGCCGGCTATATTCATGGATTTGATGAACCGTGTCTTCAGGGAGTACTTGGACAAGTTTTTCGTGGTCTTCATTGACGACATCTTGGTATATTCGCATAATACGGAAGAGCATGTTTCTCACTTGCGGTTAATACTGCAGACTCTTAGAGATGGGCAGTTGTACGCCAAGCTGAGCAAGTGTGAGTTCTGGATGAATAGAGTGGTCTTTCTTGGCCATATCATATCCAGGGAAGGGATTTCTTTTGATCCAAGAAAGATTGAAGCAGTACTTAATTGGTCGCGTCCGATGACAGTTGCTGAGATCCGTAGTTTTCTGGGTCTAGCAGGGTATTATCGTCGCTTCATTCTGAACTTCTCTCAGTTAGCTCGACCGTTGACGCAGCTTACCCGCAAGGGTGTGGATTTTGAGTGGTCCTCCGAGTGTGAGGAGAATTTCCGTGAGCTTCGACGGCGGTTGACTTCTGCGCCGGTGTTGGCTTTACCGTCAGGATCTGGAGGGTATGTAGTTTACACGGATGCTTCTCTTCAGGGGTTAGGTTGTGTCCTGACTCAGAATGGGCATGTGATTGCATACGCTTCTAGACAGCTGAAGCTTCACGAGGACAATTACCCAGTCCATGATTTGGAATTGGCAGCCATTGTGTTCGCTTTGAAGATCTGGCGTCATTATCTGTATGGCGAGAAATTTGAGATCTTCACCGACCATAAGAGTCTCAAGTATTTGTTCACTCAGGCAGAGTTGAACATGAGGCAGAGACGTTGGATGGACTTGCTTAAGGACTATGATTGCGAGATTAAGTACCATCCGGGAGCTGCTAATCTCACCTCTGATGCTTTGAGTCGCAAGGTGCGACTATCCGTACTTCATACTTGTTCGATATCTAGTGCGATTAGTGACTGTTGTACTTCAGGTTATACCTTCAAGCATAAGAAAGGTATGCAGAGTATCCAGATGTTTGCGATATTATCTGAGCCAGCCTTGTACTCGCGGATCCGAGATGCTCAGATGTCTGATTCGAAGACCCAGCGTTTAGCTCGTCTAGCTAGCGAGGGTAGCTCGTCTGGATTTCATTATCAGTCAGATGGCTTTCTGTGTTTGTCTGGTAGGCTTGTGATTCCGCAGGACGAAGAGTTGCGAGAGGAGATTTTGTCTCAGGCACATCGCACTAAGTTGAGTATTCATCCTGGGAGCAACAAAATGTACAAGGATCTACGTACTCGTTTCTGGTGGAAGGGAATGAAACGCAGTGTTTATCAGTTTGTTTCGAGATGTTTGGTGTGTCAACAGGTCAAGGCAGAGCACCGACGACCTGGAGGATTGCTTCACAGTCTGCCTATTCCTGAATGGAAATGGGAGTTTATCACAATGGATTTGTGACCCATTTGCCGGTATCCCCGAAGAACTGTGATGCTATCTGGGTTGTGGTGGACCGACTCACCAAGTCAGCGCATTTCATTGCCTATAGCCGAGAGTACTCTGTGGATCGCATGGCACGGATGTACATTCAGGAGATCGTTCGACTTTATGGAGTGCCTGTGAGCATTGTCAGCGATCGGGACCCCAGGTTTACTTCTAGATTCTGGGGGAGTGTTCAGCGTGCGATGGGTACTACTCTCAGTTTGAGTACAGCCTATCATCCGGAGACTGATGGTCAGTCAGAGCGCACTATCCGTACTTTAGAGGATATGCTTAGAGCGTACGTCTTGGATTTTGGTTCAGCCTGGCAGGATCATTTGCCGTTGATCGAGTTCGCTTACAACAACAGCTATCACACTAGTATTGGGATGGCACCTTTTGAGGCGTTGTATGGGCGACGTTGTCGTACTCCACTCTTCTGGGAAGAAGTGGGGGAGAGACAGGCTGAGGGACCGGAGTTTATCCAGCAGGCGATAGACATTGTTGATCAGATCAAGAAACGGATTAAGACTGCACAGGATCGTCAGGCCAGCTATGCTAATATAAAGTATAGGCCTTTGCAGTTCGAGGTCGTGGAGAAAGTGTTTCTGAGAGTATCACCTTTCCGCAAGATTTTCAGATTTGGCCTTAAGGGCAAGTTGTCTCCCAGATTTATCGGTCCGTTTGAGATCTTGGAGAGCATTGGCGATTTGGCTTATCGACTAGCTTTGCCACCGCATCTATCCAGTATTCACGATGTGTTCCACGTATCTCTGTTGCGACGGTATGTGGCGGATGAATCTCATATTCTGCAGCGGTCCGAGGTTCAGGTAGACAAGGATTTGACTTATGTTGAGAAACCTCTTCGTATCCTGGATTATAAGGATAAGGTTTTACGGAACAAAGTCATTCCTTTGGTTTTAGTTCAGTGGCAGCGCCGAGGCACTGAGGAAGCTACGTGGGAGCTTGAAGATAGGATGCGTAAAGACCATCCTGAGTTGTTTTGATTTCATTCTTTAAGTTGTATTCAGTTGCAAACTCTGTAAACGTTTGATTTGAATAAAGAATGTTTCTGATTTCTGTATTTGCATTCGGTACTTAAGATCTGATTTCGAGGACGAAACATCTTAAGTGGGGGAGAATGTAATAGCCCGTACCCTAATTGAGTAATTAAAGGATTAATGCTAATTAATTGAATTGGGTATCGGATGGATCAGAAGCTCCGAAGGAACAATCGGAAGCTCCGAACAGGATCGAAAGCTCCGATGAGCGATCGGAGGCACCGATGTTATTACGTCAGGCATGACGTGTGGCAAGATCGGAAGCTCCGATCAGGACCGGAAGCTCCGATCACCCATATCCGGAGTCAGCAAGTGGTATTTTGACACGTGGCAGATCAGGATCTTCGGAAGCTCCGATGGCAGGATCGGACGTTCCGATCGAGGTTCGGACGTTCCGATCAAGGATCGGAAGTTCCGATCGTTGTCTATAAATAGAAGGCCGAGACTTCACTTTCATTTGCCAATTCTGAGTTCTCCTTTCCTTTCTAGTCCTTTAGGAGCTGTTCTAGACTTCTTAGGCTTGGTCCGGAGGTCGGCGAGGCGTTCGATAGTCATAGCGGAGTTGTGCCCAAGTTCTGGAGGCATCGACATCAAAGGGCTAACGACGGACGAAGGTATAGCTTTTGCTTCCTATAAATATTTAGGAGTATGCAATAGCTTAGTTAAGGCTTTTAGAGCACTTTAATGATAGTAGTATCATTTGGCAGTGTAGAGCAGACTATAGGCGTGGACCTAGAGTTGGTAGATCTTGCACTGTATTGAGGTACGAAAGTACTGTTCGAGATATCCTGACTGAGTATGCATGTATTATGTGGCTGCATGATTTATGTGTCATGATATTATGCTGCATTCATTTGCATCTTGCCGTATCTCTTTCGAGATGTCTGTTAATAGGGTCGTACCCTATCCTGTTAGTGGATGGACTTCCATCGATTTGGGTCCGGCGAATCCACGGTTATCTCGGTATGGGAGCCACCTCCTGAAGCGATGGCACAGCGTGCTACATACCAGGGCCCGGTCTGTCTCTGTTATCTGATCCTTGACCTCGAGTCTATAGGGAGTTCACTTTGCATGCATGTATACTCATACTCTCGCACTGAGCGTTTTATGCTCACGTCTCGTACTCTGTATTTTCTGGACACCCTATTCCATGGGGCAGGTTTGCGATTGGACGAGGAGGGTGGATCCAGGAGGGGCTAGTCAGCGGTTGGCCGGCTGGAGCTTCGCTTAGGTTTTATTACTGTTGTTTTGGGTTTATACAGCTATTCAATTTGGTTGTATATTATTGGATAAATTACAGATTCCTTTACTTGGGATTGTATAATGTTAATGGTTTCCGCAGTTTTATTCTGATATATGTTTCATTAAGTTATTTGCATGCATAAGTTCTGTTTAGTAGGTGATCCGGGTAAGGGTCACTACAGATTCTCACCCCTTCCAAAACAGTTCAAGTGTGATTGAATGAAGGTATTACAATGGTGAATTTGGTTCAATCAAGTTCCATGGATAGAACAAATATGGGCAACCCAAATCTGTATATATGGAGACACTAGGAATCAATGAAATGTTTGTTAGAATCCTAAAGACTTTTTTCATTGCGCCTCCTAGGCCGATGATCCAGCAACTCATTGAAGGTATTGATGATTGAGTTCCAAGACATAGAGTTGGAGGCAGCTGCAACCGCCATTAAAAAAGCACAGGTTCAGCAGGTAGTGGACTTAGTAAGAGGAAAGCATCTATGGGAATTGAATGTTTCTCAGATCATTAAGAGGAGGAACCTCATCCTTCCAAAGAATTGAAACTGGAGGATCTTGCACTAGCACCATCACAGATGGAGGATCACCAACATGAAGTTCAAGATCAACTAGAAGAAGTAAACTTGGGAGACTTGGATAATCCAAAGCTTGTGTATATCAGTGCCTTGCTAGAAGATGAATTCAAAATCAAGTTGAAGGAACTACTGATAGAATTCAAATATTGCTTTTCCTGGAGTTATGAAGACATGCATGGGTTAGATAAAAAAAATTTGTGGAACATTGTCTTCCCATCAAAGATGATTTCAAGTCATACAAACAACCCGCAAGGAGAATGTCCAAGGAAGTTGAGGCAAAAGTAAAGGAAGAGATAGAGAAATTGGTGAAATCAGGGTTCATAAGACCAATCAGATATGAAAAGTGTCTCTGAAATTTGGTTCTTGTCGTGAAGAAAAATGGGAATTGAGGGTCTGCATTGATTTCAGGGACCTCAATCGAGCCACTCCAAAGGATGTCTATGTGATGCCCATAGCCAACATGCTTGTGGATTCAGTGGCCAACAATGAACTACTATCATTTATGGATGGCTACTCAAGGTACATCCAAATAAAGATTGATAAAGGGGACACAACGAAGACTGCCTTCAGATGTCCAGGAGCTATTGGCACTTTTGAATGGCTTGTGATACCATTTGGTCTAAATATTTCTGGTGCAACGTACCAGCGAGAAATGAATGTCATTTTCCATGATATGATTAACTACTTTATTGAAGTTTACATTGATGATATTGGGATGAAGTCTAAAAAGGTATAGGATCATGTAGATCATTTGAAGAAGAGTTTTAAGCGAATGAGGAAACATGATCTCAAATTGAATCCATTGAAGTGTGCCTTTAGGGTTAAAGCAGGGAACTTCTTGGGTTTCTTGGTGCACCAAAGAGGTGTAGAAGTGGATCAAAACAAATCCAAAGAAATCTTGGATGCCAAACCACCGAGAAACAAAAAGGAATTGGTTCCTTGGCCAGATAAACTACATGAGGAGGTTCATTTACAAATTGGCAGGGAAAACTCGAGAGTTATCTCAGCTGTTGAAACTCAAGGACATCGAAGCATTTGTGTGGGGATCTTATCATCAAGAATCCTTCGAAAAGATAAAAAAGTATCTATCCAAGCCACCAGTCTTAATGCCCCCAATGTACGGCGTTCCTTTGAAATTATATATTGCAGCCACTCCAGAATCAATAGGGTGTTTGTTAACCCAAAATAATGATGAGGGCAAAGAGCAGGCTATATATTACTTAAGTCATTCATTGAATGATGGGGAATGTAAATATTCTACAATTGAAAAACTATGTTTAGCATTGTTCTATGCATGCTCTAAATTAAGGCATTATTTAATTCAGTCAACAATATTTGTTGTATCAAAAACAGATTTGATAAAGTATATGCTTAATAGACCTGTGTTGTCAGAGAGAATTGGTAAATGGTCACTAGATTTAGCATAGTTCAATTTGGTTTACTATCCTCAAAAGTCCATGAAAGGACATGCCACACCTCTAGATCGAGACATGTCACCGGCGTTGTTTCAAATTTACACAAATTATAAAAAAACAAGCTTCATAGTACAGTCTAAACCAAACCAGTATTTTTCATAAATAAATTCCACAAAATATATTATCTTTACAACTCAAAATTCATAGACGAATAAAAACTCGCAAAACTGACGAAAGCGTCTTTTACATCAAATTAATCAAAATACTAAATCCGATAAATCTAGAATAAATAAACAAAACTAAATCCAGAGTCTTCTCTTTACCATCCCCAAAACATATCCTGTTCTTTTTCATCTAACTCTTCTTCAACATCTGGGAGGAAAGTAAGGGTGAGCGACCTGGGTGTCGCTCACCAAGTGGGGGCCACTCGATCACACACACACACACAGATATATATATATATATATATGTATGTATATATATATATTCTTTAAACAGAATCACATACTTGGATTTAATCACGACATAATATAAAACTTTAATCAATTGCATATCTTACAATGATATAACATAACATATCATAATTCACAACAGAATTTTAACATATCTTGACTTGATATATCGTAGTATAATTTGACAAAACAATGCAAATCATCTTTTTATTCATGGCTAACTGATTAGTCCTCGATATATAATCCCTCTAATGGGTGAGGTCATAGAATGATTATTGTTACCCGCCGCATCAGGGCAATAACATACATGGTTTAGAAATTCCCTTTCCACTCCTAATTCGAGTCTTTGCAGTGTCTTAAAACAATTTAGTTTTATACATACAACCAGAAAATATCAATGATTTGAACATAATATGACAATCGAAGTTTAAAGCATACATAATATTTTAAAACAAAGCACACTTACCGTTACTGTTCTTGAAACTAACGAGATTAGGGTGGCTTGAACATGCACCAAAATTCAGCAGAGTGACACCTTGAGAACTTCAGAACCAGCAGCCAAGGTTTTCAAAATTTTGAGAGAATTCTGTGTGTTTGTATTAGCAGAAGTAGAACAAGAATATATGCTGATGGGGGGCGGTTTTGCAGCTTATTTTGGGATGGAAATATGACTTGATTTCATGGATTAAGGGAGGAAAAACTGCATTGAATATATATTGATTTGTGTCCAAAGTTCAGCCATTAGTTCTTCTAGTAAAAAGGAAAGGATGCATATACCAAGTTGAGAGACTTGTTTCCTAATTTTGAAGAACTTGGAAGCCAAGTTTTGAGTTCTCACATCCCTACCTCCTTATGAGAAGTTTCGTCCTTGAAACTTGAGTTAACTTGATCCTCAAAGAGGTAGGGATAAAGCTTGCAAATATTATCTTTGAGTTCCCATGTGGCTTCTCTTTTAGTGTGATTGGACCATAACACTTTGACGTATGAAATCTTCCGTCACCTATGCACTTGATCCTGAGTATCTAGGATTCGGATAGGAACTTCCTCGTACTTCAATTTTTCAATCAAATTCCATCAATCAAGAGTGATTCGACCTCAAGAACATGGTTTGAGTATGGAATATACTTTCTGTAGCACCTAAGATTTCATAATTTAAAATTTCATGCCTAAAATTCTTTTTAATAATTATGATTTTAATTGCTTGGAATTAATTTCTTAATTTTTCTTTAAAGTTTAAGTGCTCAAATATTTTAAGTTCTTTATTATTGAAATTTTTGAGACAGTGGTTTCCGGTTCCGGCGTATGGCGATGGTGGATTTTTGGCGGTAAATTTCAAGAATTTCTATTTTGAAAGTTTAGTAGGGAGGCAAGAGGAAAATTTAGGGGAGAATTCAAAAGTTAGAAATTTCCGGGTATCAGAAATCATTTTCCTTA
This sequence comes from Henckelia pumila, assembly GCF_033568475.1. Taxonomy (NCBI): domain Eukaryota; kingdom Viridiplantae; phylum Streptophyta; class Magnoliopsida; order Lamiales; family Gesneriaceae; genus Henckelia; species Henckelia pumila. The sequence continues at coordinate 34,419,228 of NC_133121.1, read as the reverse complement.
GTATTGCAAAATTGGGCTTATTCTTTGACTTTTTCAAAAAATTAGAATTTTCATAAACCCGGATTAGTAAAACTCAATTTAATATTTGTGATTAGGGGTTTTTAAAACTTAGGAATTTTATTGGTGTAAGTAGTAGAAAAAGTTGTACTACAAAGTTGTACTATAGAGTTGTACTTTTAAAAGCGCACACACACACCTACTTTTAATTGCATACACCTATACATATACACACATGTACACACAACTTTTAAAAACACACACTTAAAACATTCTAATTGGAACCCTAGCCACTCCCACACCCCACAATTCGATCCCCTCTCATTCCCTCTTCTAAAATCCATCGGCTATTCCCCTTCCTTCAAGCCCTAGCTGCCGCCACCGCCCTCCACCGTTGCTGCCATCACTGGAGGACCTCAAAGGGAGGTGTAGCTTGCTCTTAGTTCAAAGTTCAGCCCTCTCCCCTCTTGCTTTTCGTTTTTGTTGGGTATTAAAGGTTGAAGGCAAGTTTAAACATGTAAGGCCCGAGATTATTTAATTTTAATCCGAGAATATTTAATTTGGGAATATTTAGAGTTTAGAATTAAATTCTAATATTCTTAAATTGAAAAGGGTTGAAATTGAATTAAATCACTTTTTCGAGGACTGAATTGCAAATAGCAAAAAGTTCAGGGACTAAAGTGTAAATATGATATATATATCTAATTCTCCACTTGAAGTATTCTGAATTACACGTGAAGCATCAGAAGAAAAAGGGAAGAATGGCTGAAACCCTCCAAACTCCATTTTTGATCCTAAAAAGCTTCGATAACTCGCGATCCGGTTGTCAGAAATTCCAGATAAATATATATCTGCGATCACCGCTCCGAGACCTTCGTTTTGGTACAAGTTTCATTCATCTTTCTCATACTTTATTTTTATGTTGAAGATGGGTTGATATTCTTTTTGGTTATATATGTGATTGAGCTGTTACCGATTACGTATTCGCAAACAGTTCGAAAAAAGACTGTCGTTTGAATTTGATATGATTTATTGCAGAAAATTCGAACACTTCCAATTCTTAATTGCTTGTTGGACGTGTATATACATGTTAATATGATGAATATGAGGATGAGAATAGCTTGATATATGGCTTGTGATATTGATTCGGTTGCCGATTTTTAGCCGTTATGCCGTCGGTGTGAACAATGGCAAGATTTTGATATTGTTGATTGAACAAAGCATGGTTTGAGTTGCATCTGATCTTGTTAGTATTCGATATGTCATTTATCAGCCTTATATCGAAGTTTCCGAACTCGAGATCTCCATTTCGAACCGAGAAGGAATTGTAGAAGGTTTGAAGTCATTTGATTGATTTCCTTGCAACGAATTCGAGCAGATTTTGATATATATTCGTCATGTATGTTTTCAGATTTGAAGTACTTTCAGACTCGACATCGAAAGGTATAAATGACAGCGAATCCAGATGGGATAGAACACTCGAAATAGCTATCGTTTCGAGTATTCCCTTGTTAATCACATACGTGGTTGATTATTTATTTTATGTGATTAGATGATTTGATTTCTTTACATGCTTATGTGATTAGTTGTTCAAGATGTTTTATAGCATTTAATGCATACAGAACATGTTGCATTCATCTTGAACTCCAGCCTGAAAAGCATAGAGGGTTGAAAGGCCTAGAGTGCATATGACGTTTGGAGGGCTGTAGTTGAGTGGCACGGATTGTAGGCTTATTTCCAGAGCCAGAAGACTCACTATAGTTGCACCAAAGTCAGAGGAAATAAAGTATTTAACTTCACCTCGATTGGTGAGTTGGTGTTCGTTAAAGATTTTATTTCCTCGAGATCCCAAAGAACTTATATTCGATTGATATCAGCTTGATAGCCTCTTTTGCCATATGCATTGCATTCATGTTTATTATCTCGCACTTTATGTTGTTTATACTGGGATTTTATTCTCACCGGAGGTATCCGGCTATTGCTTTGTTTTGTATGTGTGCATGACAATAGGTGGGGCAGGAGCTGGTCAGAAAAGACAGGGATAACTCAAGATAGAGTTGTAGCATGTGAGGATACGGTTTGTAGCAGTAAGACATGTACTTTGAGTGGATAAACATGTTAGAAAAGAATACAAGAATGTTGTATAAGTTTTTAACTACATGTGTAACTTGTGTAGGAAAGCTTATCAGATGTTATTAGATTGCATGTTTATTATTTTGAAGCTTGTATCAGAGTATGTGTTTGTATGTTTCAAGTTTGGACAGCAAAAATCTTCCCTGCATTTTCTGGAAAATGTAGCCCGCTCGATCGGTAGAAACTCACCGATCGAGCGAGGCCCTTATTTTGCATGGCAGAAAAATCAAATTTGTGCCCGCTCGATCGGTAGAAATTCACCGATCGAGCGAGGCCAAATTTGTCCTGGACCGAGAGCTTCAAGTTTGAGCTCGCTCGATCGGGCAACTTTTGCCGATCGAGCGAGGCTGTGTAATTTTAAAAAAAAAAAAATTTAGCTCTTGGTTCTTTATTTTCTTTGTGTACTTGATTTATTGTTAATTTTAATATATTTCCCTAAGATAAGATTAGCAACCCGGGTCCCCACAACAGATGGTATCAGAGCATAAGTTTTTGGATTTAGTTAGAAGTTGATGAGCGGGGTAGATTGAGTCTGTCTGATTGTTTGATCTTATGACATGAGATGACATGTTGTATCTGATTATGTGCATTATTTGCAAGCATGCTTTATATTGCAATAATTATGTGATTGCATGATTATGTTCTTTTATTGCTACTGCATGCTATATATGTAATTGTATTCCAGATTATCCTCAGTCAGAACCTGAATTCTCATGAGAATGCATGAGAATGCTTATCAGAGAAGGATGGAATAAATTGCTACATATGATATTGTTTATGTACTAATCTGTTTGACAATCAGATATGCCTCCCCGTAAAGCACCGGCTATTAGACAGCCATTAGTGGTTCCACCAGCTGAACCAACACCAGTACCACCTCCAGCTGTTGAAACCCAGAATGCACAGGGTAGTACATCTGCTGACCCTATGGATCCTACTGCTACTCCAATGGAGACTTTGTTGAAGCGATTTCAGTCATTCAAACCGCCAAAATTGAAAGGAACAGAAAACTCAGTGGATTGTGAGAATTGGCTTGAAGATATAGAACAGCTATTTGAATAACTCGACTATACAGATGATCGTCTTATCCGACTGGTAATACATCAACTCCATGAAGTTGCCAAAAGTTGGTGGATTACAACAAAACGGGCATTAGAACAACGAGGTACGATTATCACCTTGACTGTCTTTAAAACTGAGTTCTATCAATGTTTCTTTCCAGTCTCCTACAGGAAGGATAAGGGTGCTGAATTTGCCAATCTAAGGCAAGGCAACTTGAATATTGAGGAATATGTGGCCAAATTTTCAAGTCTTTTGAAGTTTGCACCACATATAGCAGCTACTGATGAAGCAATGGCAGATCAGTTTATCAATGGCCTTAATCCTGATGTGTTTACCTTGGTGAACAGTGGACGACCTAATACTTTTGCGGATGCTTTGAACAAAGCTAAGGGAGCAGAAGCGGGGTTATTGCGACAACGAGGAACACCATTCATTCCACAGCATCTCCCCAGCCTGTATCAGCCCTAATGCCACAGAATCCGCCACAGTTTCAGCAACCATCTTCCAGATTTGAGGGAGGAAGCAGTGGTAGAAAGGATTCTCGTTTCAAGCCTAAAGGGAAACAGTTTAAGCGGGCAGGTAGTAGTTCTTCCAGTTCTAGTGGACAGAGACATTTTGGTACAGGTCAGAGAACTGGTGAATCAGGAGTGTTTTGTGGTAAGTGTGGTGGACGACATGCTATCGATCAGTGCAAAGGTGTATCAGGTAATTGCAATATTTGTCGCCAACCAGGTCACTATGCCAAAGTATGTCCCCAACGAGCCATCGGTGAAAGTTCTTCTCGACCAGCACCTCAGGCAGAAAGGCAATCAGTGCATTCATTCCAGCCTCAGCAACCTCAGCAACAGCCCAGAGTAGGAGGAAGCCAGACTGTGACTCAACCTCCTAGACAACAGGCTCGAGTCTTTGCACTTACTGAGGAACAGGCTCAGGCAGCACCTGATGATGTCACAGCAGGTAACTGCTCTATTTATGGTTATCCTGCCTATGTTTTGATAGATACAGGTGCATCACATACATTTATCTCTGAACAATTTGTTATGATGCATTCTTTATCGTCTGAGCCATTGCCTGCTGTTGTTTCTATTTCTTCACCTTTGGGTGAAGGTATTATCTCTGTTTGAATGATTCGAAATTGTTCTTTGCAATATGACAGGAATGTGATTGATATAGATTGTATAGTACTTGGGTTATCAGATTTCGATTGTATTATTGGTATAGACATGTTAATCAAGTACAGGGCGACTGTAGATTGTTTCCAGAAAGTGGTTCGATTTAGACCAGAAATGGCATCTGAATGGAAATTCTACGGTAATGGTTCTCGAGCCAAGATCCCTTTGATATCTGTGTTATCTATGACCCATTTATTATAGAGAGGGGCGGAAGGATTTCTTATTTATGTAGTCGATGTATTGAAATCCAGTCCAGCAGTAACAGATATTCCAGTTGTGCATGAATTTGCTGATGTATTTCCTGATGAAATTCCTGGTTTACCTCCAGCCCGAGAGATAGATTTCAGTATCGATTTAATGCCAGGTATGCAACCAATATCCAAAGCTCCTTACAGAATGTCACCTATTGAATTGAAGGAGTTGAAGGATCAACTGGAAGATTTGTTGGCTAAGGGGTACATTAGGCCAAGCGTTTCACCTTGAGGTGCTCCGGTACTGTTTGTACGAAAGAAAGATGGTTCAATGCGATTATGCATCGATTATCGTCAATTGAACAAGGTAACAATCAAGAATAAATATCCACTGCCTAGAATAAATGATTTGTTTGACCAGCTACAAGGTTCATTTATCTATTCTAAGATTGATTTGCGATCTGGATATCATCAGCTGAGAGTACAAGATGAAGATATTCCAAAAACTGCTTTCAGAACAAGGTATGGACATTATGAATTCATCGTCATGCCTTTTGGTTTAACCAATGCTCCTGCAGTATTTATGGGATTGATGAATAGGGTATTTCAAAAATACTTGGATGACTTTGTCATTATTTTTATCGATGATATCTTGATCTATTCCAAGAATGTACATGAGCATGCTGAACATCTCAGAATCATTTTACAGACTTTGAGAAATGAGAAATTATATGCCAAGTTATCGAAATGTGAATTTTGGTTGCAGAAAGTTGTGTTTCTTGGGCATATTATTTCAGGTGATGGGATTTCAGTGGATCCAAGCAAGGTCGAGGCTGTATTGAATTGGCCTAGACCTACATCAGTGCCAGAAATACGGAGTTTTATGGGCTTGGCAGGTTATTATAGACGTTTTATCAGAGATTTTTCCAGCATTGCGAAACCTATTACGCAATTGACTCAGAAAAATAAGCCGTATGTCTGGACTGAAGCGTGTGAAACTAGTTTCTTGGAGTTGAAGAAGAGGCTTACCAGTGCATCTGTCTTGACAATTCCATCAGGTACGGGTGATTTTGTAGTATATTGTGATGTTTCTCACAAGGGTCTGGGTTGTGTGCTTATGCAGAGAGGTCATGTTATCGCTTATGCTTCGAGACAGTTAAAGCCACACGAGACTCGATATCCTATTCATGATTTGGAGCTTGCCGCTATTGTCTTTGCATTGAAGATATGGCGACATTATCTTTATGGTGAGAAGTTTGACATCTTTTCGAATCACAAAAGTTTGAAATATCTGTTTTCGCAATCAGAATTGAATATGAGACAACGTAGATGGCTTGATTTATTGAAAGATTTCGATTGCGAGATTAAATATTATCCAGGAAAATCTAATGCAGCTGCAGACGCCTTAAGTATAAAGGTATGTTCTTTATCCTTGTCTACGATAGGTGTATCTCAATTGGTGGAAGATTGTTGTATTTCTGGATTAATATTTGAAACAGATATGCGACCTATTTGTGTTTGTGCTATAAGAGCTGAGCCAGAACTGTTAATAAAAATCAAAGAAGCACAGAAAGAGGATCAGAATATTCAGAATTCTATTGCTATGGTCAGATCTGGTCATCAATCTGAATATCAGGTCAGTGCTGATGATGTTTTATATGTGAATAACAGAATTGTTGTTCCAGATGTTTCAGACTTGAAACAGCAGATATTGAAAGAGGCTCACACAGTCGATTCAGTATTCATCCTGGTGGCAGAAAAATGTATAATGATCTGAAGACACAGTATTGGTGGAAATAGATGAAAGCAAATGTCACAGATTTTGTGTCTAAATGCTTGAATTGCCAACAGGTAAAAGCAGAAAGAAAGAAACCAGGTGGTCTATTGTAGAGTCTATCAGTTCCAGAATGGAAATGGGATCACATTTCCATGGATTTCGTTACACAGCTACCACGTTCATCCAGAGGGTGCGATGCCATTTGGGTGATTATTGATCGTTTGACAAAATTAGCATGTTTTATTCTGTGCAGAATGACGTACATGCATGATCAGATGGCAGAAATCTACGTCAGAGAAGTGGTAAGATTACATGGTGTGCCTAAATCTATTGTTTCAGACCGATACCCTAGATTTACATAACACTTTTGGCATAGTTTGCAACAAGCTCTTGGTACTCAATTGCATCTGAGTACAGCTTATCATCCTCAAACAGATGGACAGTCAGAGGGGACTATCCAGACACTTGAGGATATGTTGAGAGCTATAGTACTAGATTTTGGTACTAGTTGGCAAGATTCATTACCACTTGCAGAATTCTCTTATAATAATAGCTATCAGACAAGCATTGAGATGACTCCTTTTGAAGCACTGTACGGAAAGAAATGCAGATCACCGTTGTATTGGGATGATATCTCAGAAGTTCCTGATGTTGGGCCAGATATGATCCGAGAAATGACAGAAAAAGTGAAGCTTATACAGAAAAGAAGGAAAACAGCTCAAGATAGACAAGCAAAGTATGCAAATATCAGACGACGAACTCTATCTTTTGATCAGGGAGACAGAGTTTTTTTGAAGATTTCTTCGTTTAGAGGTACAGTCAGATTTGGAAAGAGAGAAAAATTATCTCCGCGTTTTATTGGTCCGTATGAGATTATTGAGAAGATAGGCGATCTTGCTTATCGACTCGCTCTTCCTCCATATTTGTCTGGTATTCATGACGTATTCCATATCTCTATGCTGCGGAAGTATCAGCCTGATCCTTCCCATACTCTTCAGCCTGATGAAGCTGAACTTGACGAGACTCTCAGTTATTTTGAGCAACCGATTCAGATTCTTGATCGCAAAGACAAACAGCTCAGAAACAAGACAATTCAACTAGTCAAAGTTCAGTGGAGTCTACATGGCACTGAAGAAGCGACTTGGGAGACTGAGTCAGACATGAGACAGAGATTTCCAGAGTTGTTTCATTGATGTGAGTTCTTATTCTGCTTTATGTTATGTCCTTATCTTATGTGTATACAGATTGTCTATACAGCTTGCTTATGATTTCGAGGACGAACTCATGTCTTAGTGGGGGAGAAATGTAAGGCCCGGGATTATTTAATTTTAATCCGAGAATATTTAATTTGGGAATATTTAGAGTTTAGAATTAAATTCTAATATTCTTAAATTGAAAAGGGTTGAAATTGAATTAAATCGCTTTTCCGGGGATTGAATTGCAAATAGCAAAAAGTTCAGGGATTAAAGTGCAAATATGCTATATATATCTAATTCTCCACTTGAAGTATTCTTAATTACACGTGAAGCATCAGAAGAAAAAGGGAAGAACGGCTGAAACCCTCCAAACTCCATTTTTTATCCTAAAAAGCTTCGATAACTCGCGATCCGGTTGTCAGAAATTCCAGATAAATACATATCTGCGATCACCGCTCCGAGACCTTCGTTTTGGTACAAGTTTCATTCATCTTTCTCATACTTTATTTTTATGTTGAAGATGGGTTGATATTCTTTTTGGTTATATATGTGATTGAGCTGTTACCGATTACGTATTCGCAGACGGTTCGGAAAAAGACTGTCGTTTGAATTTGATATGATTTATTGCAGAAAATTCGAACACTTCCAATTATTAATTGCTTGTTGGACGTGTATATACATGTTAATATGATGAATATGAGGATGAGAATAGCTTGATATATGGCTTGTGATATTGATTCGGTTGCCAATTTTTAGCCGTTATGCCGTCGGTGTGAACAATGGCAAGATTTTGATATTGTTGATTGAACAAAGCATGGTTTGAGTTGCATCTGATCATGTTAGTATTCGATATGTCATTTATCAGCCTTATATCGAAGTTGCCGAACTCGAGATCTCCATTTCGAACCGAGAAGGAATTGTAGAAGGTTTGAAGTCATTTGATTGATTTCCTTGCAACGAATTCGAGAAGATTTTGATATATATTCGTCATGTATGTTTTCAGATTTGAAGTACTTTCAGAATCTACATCGAAAGGTATAAATGAAAGCGAATCCAGATGGGATAGAACACTCGAAATAGCTATCGTTTCGAGTATTCCCTTGTTAATCACATACGTGGTTGATTATGTATTTTATGTGATTAGATGCTTTGATTTCTTTACATTCTTATGTGATTAGTTGTTCAAGATGTTTTATAGCATTTAATGCATACAGAACATGTTGCATTCATCTTGAACTCCAGCCTGAAAAGCACAGATGGTTGAAAGGTCTAGTGTGCATATGACGTTTGGAGGGCTGTAGTTGAGTGGCACGGATTGTAGACTTATTTCCAGAGCCAGAAGACTCACTATAGTTTCACCAAAGTCAGAGAAAATAAAGTATTTAACTTCAACTCGATTGGTGAGTTGGTGTTCGTTAAAGATTTTATTTCCTCGGGATCCCAAAGAACATATATTCGATTGATATCAGCTTGATAGCCTCTTTTGCCATATGCATTGCATTCACGTTTATTATCTCGCACTTTATGTTGTTTATACTGGGATTTTATTCTCACCGGAGGTATCCGGCTATTTCTTTGTTTTGTATGTGTGCATGACAATAGGTGGGGCAGGAGCTGGTCAGAAAAGACAGGGATAGCTCGAGATAGAGTTGTAGCATCTGAGGATACGGGTTGTAGCAGCAAGACATGTACTTTGAGTGGATAAACATGTTAGAAAAGAATACAAGAATGTTGTATAAGTTGTTAACTACATGTGTAACTTGTGTAGGAAAGCTTATTAGATGTTATTAGATTGCATGTTTATTATTTTGAAGCTTGTATCAGAGTATGTGTTTGTATGTTTCAAGTTTGGACAGCAAAAATCTTCCCTGCATTTTCTGGAAAATGTAGCCCGCTCGATCGGTAGAAACTCACCGATCGAGCGAGGCCCTTATTTTGCACGGCAGAGAAATCAATTTTGTGCCTGCTTGATCGGTAGAAATTCACCGATCTAGCGAGGCCAAATTTGTCCTGGACCGAGAGCTTCAAGTTTGAGCTCGCTCGATCGGGCAACTTTTGCCGATCGAGCGAGACTATGTAATTTAAAAAAAAAAAAAATTTAGCTCTTGGTTCTTTATTTTCTTTGTGTACTTGATTTATTCTTAATTTTAATATATTGCCCTAAGATAAGATTAGCAACCCGGGTCCCCACAAGACATTTCCTTGGGCTCTCAAGAAATTTATTTATGTTCTTGTGTTATGGACTTGTTAATTTTTGAAATGCTTGTTATTATGTGTATCTAGGGTTCGAATTTTTCATGAATTTCAGTAGGGTTCATGTGTGATTTTCGAAAATTTGAGTTTCTTTAAAATTTAAAGGGGGTTGCATGATGATGTATGATTGAAAGCATGAAGAGTCTTGGTTGCAATTGTAAATTTTCAAAAATCCAGAAGTTCATGCCATTTAAATTTCGAATTTGCATGATGTTTAGGCTATTTTTGAAGTATACAAGGGTATGTTTGTGAGACCCCGTTTCTAATCTTCTAAACTCGAATAATTAATCATAATCGAACACAATAAGCCGCGGAAAACGAATCAAAAAGTTTTTTTTTTTTAAAGAAGCCTCGCGCCCGCGCGAGGTAATCACCTCGCGCGCGCGCAGGCTACGCGAACAGAGACTCGCAGAGATACTCGCGCCCGTGCGAGAAGGGAGCTCGCGAGCGCGCGGGCAAAATCTCCCGAGCCTCTCAAACTCCTTGCGCGCGCGCGAGGTGTTGCCTCGCCCGCGCGCAGGCAAAATGGGCAGAGGGGTCGAGGAGCTTGCGAACAACCAACAAGGCAATTCTAAACATTCCAAGTTCAAACATAATACAAATCAATATTTAGAACATACCAAATCTAGGTTCTGCCCAAAATACAATAACCATTCGAGTTTCATAAATGAGTTCCACCGACTCAACAAAACTAATACAATTCCAAATAGACTCGACCCTACGACCTAGAGTCTCACTTCTATCAATCTCACCCCCAAGCTAACCAGGATGACTCGGTCCAGCTCCTGATCCTCCTGTTGCCAAGTTACACATACAAAACAAAGACAACAGCCGGAATAATCCGGTTAGAAATATAATTTCTAAGTAAAAGAGACATGCACCCAATATCAAATAAACACCTCAATCGAAATGTGTCAACATAAATCATAACATCGAAATGATATTGAATGAATGCATGAATTTAAAAGTCAAGATTATCAAGTCAGATAATCATAAAATCGATCAGTACTCGGTTGGGATCCCAGGGTCAAGTCTTCACGACAACTCACCGACGCACCCTTTCGGGGTGGAAGTCGATCAACTCGATCCCCTAGACTTCAAAGCAACTATAATAAGTATTCTGGCAATTGAAAAAACTCGAAATCCAAAAAGCCGCTTCAATATAGCTCTCTAAAACGTCTCATTTCAAAACGAATCGAAAGTCGGCTCAATATGAATGCAAGTGCATTAATAACTAAATCAAGTTCACGCAAGCAAATAAACAAGCGGTATGTGATTTTTGGAAACTCGAGAATAAGTCAATCTCGAGTATTCTTTCCCATTCATTTCAATGTCGACTTTTACCTTTTTCTCGAAGCTTCAATCAATCCTGTCAAACAAGAGACAACTCGATTCAAACTCTAAACAATTTGAAACTCAAAGTCGATAAATCAAACAATCTATACCGTCTTCCAACTCTTCGATTGGTAACCGATCTCCAAGTCCTCCAATTCCAATCTCTAATCAACTGTCAAAAGATCGAGACACGGATTCGATATCAACTCGGAGTTCAAACTCAATCAAGTTCGATATACAAATCAAACCGAACCAAAACCGATAACTCAAACTCAATTTCGACGGCATAACGGCTATAAACTAACTATCCGTAAAATACAAAACATCCAACAACATCACAATAAGTCAATCATCATCACAATCCATCAAAACAACTCAAATCCAACCTCAATCAAAATCACTATTTTCGAAAATATGCCACTAAAATCATATAAAATCCAAACTTCGTTCTTTTTCCAAACCGACTTCGAATACACGATCTATACTAGCTCAAGAACGACATACTCCAATATTATCAAATTCTGACAACTCAACAAAATCGAAGTTCAAGAGATCGAAGCAAAAATTACGTCTAAACAAAGCCCTCGTTGTGGTGATCGTGAATCTCAACTCGAAAATGAAATCTAACGGTCGGATCGAGCGAATCGAACGGAAAGAAAGGCTTGGAAATCGCCTCTCATGGCTTCCGGGGAGAGAGAAATCGAGAGAGGGAGTAGGGGAGGAAGGAGATGACCAATGATTGGTCAAATTGCTCCTTAATATATATAAAAATCCAAATTTTGAATTTCAGTCCTTTATTTCTCAAATCTTGCAAAGTAACCCCCTGCTAAATAACAAAACAATCCTCAATCACTGAAAACCCTGATTATCTCGATTAAACTCAATTATAATAAAATCGGGGCATTACAATTCTCCTCCTCTAAGATTCGATTTCGTCCTCGAAATCTGACAGATCACAGACTCAACAAGAACGAAACAAACTGAAGACGAACTCACCTCAATCAAACAACTTTGGAAATCGCTGCCTCATATCGGATTCGGTCTCCCAAGTCGCTTCTTCAACTCCGTGACGACTCCACTGAATCTTCACCAATGGAATCGACTTGTTTCTGAGCTGCTTCTCTTTTCTGTCAAGAATCTGAATCGGTCGCTTGAAGTAACTCAGAGTCTCATCAAGTTCGGCCTCATCCGGCTGAAGAACGTGAGACGGATCCGGATGGTACTTACGAAGCATCGAAACGTGAAACACATCGTGGATGCCTGAAAGAGACGGAGGAAGAGCAATCCTATAGGCAAGATCGCCTATCTTCTCCAGAATTTCATACAGACCAATGAACCTCGGAGACAATTTTCCTCTCTTCCCAAATCTGACAGTGCCTCGGAAAGGAGAAATCTTCAGAAACACACGGTCTCCCTGCTCGAAACACAGTGGTCTGCGTCTGACATTCGCATACTTGGCCTGTCGATCTTGGGCTGTCTTCATTCTAACTCGGATCAACTTCACCTGCTCTGCCATATCACGAATCATATCTGGACCTAACTCAGGTGATTCTGAAATCTCATCCAAAATAATGGAGATCTGCACTTTTTTCCGTACAAAGCTTCAAAAGGTGCCATTCCAATGCTCGTCTGAAAGCTGTTATTGTACGAAAACTCCACTAGAGGCAAGGACTCCTGCCAACCTGATCCAAAATCCAGCACTACAGCTCAAAGCATATCCTCCAAAGTCTGGATCGTACGCTCGGACTGACCGTCGGTCTGAGGGTGATACGCTGTGCTCAAGTGCAAACGAGTACCCAAAGCCTCCTGAAGACTGTGCCAAAAGTGAGAAGTGAATCTCCGATCTCTGTCTGATACTATCGACTTCGGAACGCCATGCAATCTCACAACCTCTCTGACATACAACTCGGCCATCTGATCGTGACGGTATGTCATACGGTAAGGAATGAAGCAAGCATATTTCGTCAACCGGTCAATCACAACCAAATCGCATCACAACCTCTGACTGAACGCGGTAGCTTCGTGACAAAATCCATTGAGATATGATCCCATTTCCATTCCGGGACAGGCAAACTGTGCAATAATCCTCCGGGCTTCTTCCTCTCAGCTTTCACCTGTTGACAATTCAGGCAATGAGATACAAACCTCGTGACGTCTCCTTTCAACTGTTTCCACCAGAACTAAGTCTTCAAGTCATTATACATCTTTCGGCCTCCTGGATGAACACTGAACCGACTGCAATGCGCCTTTCGAAGAATGCGCTGTCTCAACTTAGAAACATCGGGCACAACAATAGGGCTATTCACAAACAAAATTTCATCCCTGACCTGAAATTCTGACTGGTGACCTGATCGGACTCTCTCTATCGAACTCTGAATACTTGGATCTGATCTCTGAGCCTCTCTAATCGACTGAAACAACTCTGGCTCGGCTTGAATCGCAAAAACTCTGATGGATCTCCTATCGGTCTCAAACTCCAAACCAGAAGTACAACAATCTTCAATCAATCGAGAGACATCAATCGTAGAAAGAGACAAAGAACAAAACTTCCGACTAAGAGCGTCTGCAGCTGCATTCGACTTTCCAGGATAATACTTGATTTCGCAGTCAAAGTCCTTAAGCAAATCCATCCATCTCCTCTGTCTCATATTCAGCTCGGACTGGGAAAACAAGTATTTCAGGCTCTTGTGGTTAGAAAATATCTCAAACGACTCGCCATACAATTAATGGCGCCAAGTCTTCAAAGCAAACACGATTGCAGCTAGCTCGAGATCATGGATCGGATAACGAGTCTCGTGAGGCTTCAGCTGCCTCGAAGCATAAGCTATGACGTGCTTCCTCTGCATGAGAATGCATCCAAGACCACGGTGAGAAGCATCGCAGTACACAGAGAAACCTCCAGTACCTGATGGAATAGACAAGATCGGAGCGCTGGTCAATCTCTTCTTCAGCTCAATGAAACTAGCCTCACACTGTTCGGACCAAACAAATGGTGCATTCTTCTGGGTCAACTGAGTAATCGGCTTTGCAATGGAAGAGAATCCCTCGATAAATCGGCGATAATACCCCGCTAAACCCATGAAGCTTCGGATTTCTGGCACTGATGTTGGTCTCTGCCAATTCATAACTGCTTCGATCTTACTGGGGTCCACACATATTCCATCTTCTGATACAATGTGACCTAGGAAAACCACTCGGTTCAACCAAAACTCGCACTTCGATAGCTTAGCATACAACTGTTCGGCTCGCAAAGTCTGCAACACAATCCTCAAATGCTCGGCATGATCAGAACGGTTCTTAGATTAGATCAGAATGTCGTCGATGAAGATGATGACGAACTCATCTAGATACCGCTGAAAGATGCGATTCATCAGGTCCATAAAAACTGCTGGAGCATTGGTCAAACCAAAAGGAATGACTATGAATTCAAAATGCCCATATCTGGTTCTGAAAGCTGTCTTCGGCACATCCTCGTCGCGAACTCTCAGCTGATGATACCCTGATCGCAGATCTATCTTCGAATACACCGAAGAACCTTGCAGTTGATCAAAAAGATCGTCGATTCTTGGTAGAGGATACTTGTTCTTGACCGTCGCTTGATTCAACTGGCGGTAGTCGATGCAAAGTCGCACAGAACCGTCTTTCTTCCTCACAAAAAGCACTGGTGCACCCCAAGGCGATACGCTAGGTCGGATGTATCCTTTGGCAATCAAATCTTCTAACTGTTCCTTCAATTTCTTCAATTCTAATGGATCCATACGGTAAGGGGCTTTTGAAATAGGCTGAGTACCTGGCTCAAGTTCAATGCTAAATTCGATGTCTCGAATAGGCGGTAAACCAGGAATCTCGTCTGAAAAAACATGAGGAAACTCGCTAACCACCGGTATCTCGGACAACTCAGGGCTAAACTTCTGAATATCCAAAGCATAAATCAAGAATCCCTCTACTCCTTTCTGAAGTAAACGAGACATGGTTAACACCGAAATCAAAGAAATTTTGGATCGAGAACCCTTACCGAAAAACTTCCAATCATCTGCCATCTCAGGCCTAAAACGAACAACTTCCTGAAAGCAATCTACTGTCGCCCTATACTTGGTCAAAGCATCAATCCCGACGATACAGTCAAAATCAGATAATCCAAGAACGATGCAGTCAATCTCAATCGAATTCCCTTCGGATTCTAACACATAGTTACGGACCAATCTCACCGAAACAGTCTCTCCACCCAAAGGTGAAGTAATAGAAACAACATCAGATAAAGGCTCAACAATTAAATCATGCATCACAACAAATCTTTTAGAGATGAAACAGTGGGAAGCACCCGTATCAATCAAAACAAGTGCAGGATAACCAAAGATCGAACAGTTACCTGCTATCACGTCATTCGGAGCTGCATTGGCTTGATCCTCTATCAAGGCAAACACCCTCGCCTGCTGTCGTGGAGGTGGGTTCTGGTTCTGATTACCTCCCTGACGATTCTGTTGCTGAGGCGGAAAAGAATGGACTGCAGAAGTTGATCTCTCGGGATGAGCTGGCGGTCGTGAAGAACTGCCGCTCTGAGCTCTATTGGATCCTCGCAGAGGACAGACTCTAGCAAAATGACCCGGCTGCTGGCAGATGTTGCAACTACCAAACACGCCTCGACACTGATCACTCGGGTGACGTCCTCCACACTTGCTGCATGAAGCTCTAGAAAACCCAGAATTCTGTCCAAAACTGAACTGTCTAGAGCCACTGGAACTCGATGAACTGTTACCAGACTTCTTAAAATTCTTCCCCTTCGGCCGATACTGATCTCGCCTGCTTCTGCCACTGTTGCCTCCCTCAAACCTCTGAGGCTGATTCGACTGTTGAGATGGTTGGTACTGATACTGAGCCTGTTGAGGCTGAAATTGAACAGGCTGGTCCTGAAAAGATCTCTGCTGCTGCTGAGGAGCTACCTGATTACCTCGTTGCATCAAGAATCCGGCTTCGGCTCCCTTTGCTTGATCCATAGAATCAGCGAAGTTGTTGGGTCTTCCGGTATTGACCAAGGTAAATATCTCAGGGTTCAATCCATTGATGAAATGGTCGGCCTTGGCTTCTTCGTTATCTGCAACGTGAGGTGCAAACCTCAAGAGACTGTCAAATTTGCTCACATAGTCCTTATTGCTCAAGTTCCCTTGTTTCAGGTTCGCAAATTCGGCACCCTTTTCCTTTCGATAAGAGACAGGAAAGAAACACTTGAAGAACTCAGTCTTGAACAAGCTCCAAGTGATGGCGGTGCCTCGGTTCTCATTTGCTCTCTTGGTTGTGGTCCACCAATTCTTAGCAACACCCTGCAACTGATGACTGACTAACCTGATCCAGCGGTCATCGGTATAGTCGAGGGAATCGAAGAGGTCATCCATTTCATCTAGCCAACTTTCACAAGCAACGGAGTTCTCAATACCCGTTAAATTAGGCGGTCGAAAAGATCGGAATCTCTTCAGAAGATTCTCCATCGGGGTCGCGGTTGCATCAAACTGATCCACTCTTGTACTATCCTGATCATTCGGAGGAGTAATAACTGGCGGCGGATTCTCAGTAGAAGGAGGAGTCAAAGGTGGTTGATTCCTTCTCAAAGATCGTCGCGGTGCCATCTGATATCAAGGGTTAGGACATAATATCTCAGACTTATTCTCAATCTCTTAACCTCGATGTCCAAAACTCTGCTCTGAGTACTCATTAATCTCAACGATATACAATGACAGATATATATCACATAATTCATGCTTTATAAATTAAATCACAACTCATGTAATTCAATTAACTCAAGAATCAATAAAGCATGCTCGCACGTATTTAAAAATAATCATTTAAATAAATCAATCACATGCGAGAGTTCAATTCATGCGGACTCGATCTACCCTGCTCACTCTAGTTCAAATCCAAGAATCTTATCGCTGTGATACCACTTAATGTGAGACCCCATTTCTAATCTTCTAAACTCGAATAATTAATCATAATCGAACGCAATAAGCCGTGGAAAACGAATCAAAAAGTTTTTTTTTTTTTAAAGAAGCCTCGTGCCCGCGCGAGGTCGTCACCTCGTGCGCACGCAGGCTAAGTGAACAGAGACTCACGGAGATACTCACGCCCGCGCGAGAAGGGAGCTCGCGCACGCGCGGGCAAAATCTCCCGAGCCTCTCAAACTCCTTGCGCGCGCGCGAGGTGTTGCCTCGCCCGCGCGCAGGCAAAATGGGCAGAGGGGTCGAGGAGCCTGCGAACAACCAACAAGGCAGTTCTAAACATTCCAAGTTCAAACATAATACAAATCAATATTTAGAACATACCAAATCTAGGTTCTGCCCAAAATACAATAACCAGTCGAGTTTCATAAATGAGTTCCACCTACTCAACAAAACTAATACAATTCCAAATAGACTCGACCCTACGACCCGGAGTTTCACTTCTATCAATCTCACCCCCAAGCTAACCAGGACGACTCGGTCCAGCTCCTGATCCTCCTGTTGCCAAGTTACACATACAAAACAAAGACAACAGCCGGAATAATCTGGTTAGAAATATAATTTCTAAGTAAAAGAGACATGCACCCAATATCAAATAAACACCTCAATCGAAATGTGTCAACATAAATCATAACATCGAAATGATATTGAATGAATGCATGAATTTAAAAGTCAAGATTATCAAGTTAGATAATCATAAAATCGATCGGTACTCGGTTGGGATCCCAGGGTCAAGTCTTCACGACAACTCACCGACGCACCCTTTCGGGGTGGAAGTCGATCAACTCGATCCCCTAGACTTCAGAGCAACTGTAAGAAGTATTCTGGCAATTGGAAAAACTCGAAATCCAAAGCCGCTTCAATATAGCTCTCTAAAACTTCTCATTTCAAAACGAATCGAAAGTCAGCTCAATATGAATGCAAGTGCATTAATAACTAAATCAAGTTCACGCAAGCAAATAAAAAAGCGGTTTGTGATTTTCGGGAACTCGAGAATAAGTCGATCTCGAGTATTCTTTTCCATTCATTTCAATGTCGACTTTTACCTTTTTCTCAAAGCTTCAATCAATCCTATCAAACAAGAGACAACTCGATTCAAACTCTAAACAATTCGAAACTCAAAGTCGATAAATCAAACAATCTATACCGTCTTCCAACTCTTCGATTGGTAACCGATCTCCAAGTCCTCCAATTCCAATCTCTAATCAACTGTCAAAACATCAAGACACGGATTCGATATCAACTCGGAGTTCAAACTCAATCAAATTCGATATACAAATCAAACCGAACCAAAACCGATAACTCAAACTCAATTTCGACGGCATAACGACTATAAACTAACTATCTGGAAAATACAAACCATCCAACAACATCACAATAAGTCAATCATCATCACAATCCATCAAAACAACTCAAATCCAACCTCAATCAAAATCACTATTTTCAAAAATATGCCTCTAAAATCATATAAAATCCAAACTTCGTTCTTTTTCCAAACCGACTTCGTATACACGATCTATACTAGGTCAAGAACGACATACTCCAATATTATCAAATTCTGACAACTCAACAAAATCGAAGTTCAAGAGATCGAAGCAAAACTTAGGTCTAAACGAAGCCCTCGTTGTGGTGATCGTGAATCTCAACTCGGAAATGAAATCTAACGGTCGGATCGAGCGAATCGAACGGAAAGAAAGGCTTGGAAATCGCCTCTCATGGCTTCCGGGGAGAGATAAATCGAGAGAGGGAGTAGGGGAGGAAGGAGATGACCAATGATTGGTCAACTTGCTCCTTAATATATATAAAAATCCAACTTTTGCATTTCAGTCCTTTATTTCTCAAATCTTGCAAAGTAACCCCCTGCTAAATAACAAAACAATCCTCAATCACTGAAATCCCTGATTATCTCGATTAAACTCAATTATAATAAAATCGGGGCATTACAATGTTATTGTTTGGCTTGTGGTCTTGATTGATTATTCATGAATGTGAGACTTTTGGAGCATAATCTTGTTGATTATGAAGTGTGGAGTTGAAGTGTGGTGAAGGGGCTGCCTAGGTGGTTGATTTAAGTCCCAATAGATGTCATTAGGTTTGTTTTGAGTGGGTTGGTGGTTTGGAAGAAAGTGGAGGTAAGGGAATAAGTCTTGGTGGTTTTTCTCAAGGTAGAGGTGGGTGTGTAGAGGGATATGGTAATGGACAGGGCAGTTCGGTTTATGGGGTAGAGGAGGTTTTGGCCGAGGTCTGGGCAGGGTTAGGGCTAGTACTAGGTACATTTCATGATGTTTTGGTCTCGTCCATATAAAATGGGCTCGTTTCGGTTAAAATTTCAATAAGTTATGGATTTTTGAAGTTAGGGTGTCGGTGCAGAATTTTTAGGAGTAAAGTGGGCTGTCCAATTTTAGTTTTTGATCTTTTTGCTTGGGCTTTCAAATGAAGTTACAATTTGGTCCATTGGTTAGTTGGTAGTGTTTGGAGAGTTTCGGTTCGAGCGGAGTCGAATTTGGTTAAGGGATGATAGAGTTAAGAGATTTTTGGTGTAATTGCTCGGGTTGTTGCCTTGAATGTGAGAAATTGAGTTAAGGTTGGGATAGCACCTAGGGGCAGCCACTCACCCACCTTGCACCCATATTTTTTAGTTGAGTTCCATTTCTGAGGTTTCATATTCATGTGCGTGAGTTTCATCTTTGAGCCATACAATATTTTCAAAGGAAGTCGTTACACGTTCTTGCATGCTAAGTATTTTGGGTCGAGTCATGGAAGGAAAGAAAATATTTTTGAACAAAGTGAGTTGAATGTGACTGGACAGGGCAATGTGGGTTGAGGGATGCCTTGCCCACTTGTCATAGACGTGTAGTAAGCGGCTGGGAGACATCCTAGCTCCCCTACCAAAAGAGACGTGTAGTAAGCGGCCGGGTTCATATCGGCTCCCCTACCAAAAAGGAATGTAAAGGGGCAAATCACGTCAGGATAAATCTCGGCGTCTTGCCAGCATAGTGCACTGCAGTCATGATCATGATCGAAACTTGAGTCACAATTTGAGGATCTAAGTTCTAAAGCAAAAGCAAAAGTTAAAGTTTCAAGTATCAGTTGACTCGTCTCAATTTATTCAGTTTTATGTTATGCATGCATTTCAGTTAAGTCAAGAAAGTTCATAAGTTTCATGGCGTGAGTTGGTGTGAGTTCATACTTGCATGTTGTCTCATTTCCCTTATTTCACGCACGTTTACAGTTTAAGTTTCAAAATATATTATGTATTGTAGTTTGATTATTGCTAGGAGTATTTTAAAACCTTTGTTATATCACTGTTTATACTTGCTGGGTCATTAGACTCACTATGCTTGTTTGTTTGCCAGGTGAGGAGCAGTTTGTTGAGACCAAGGGGCAGGCTCCTCGAGGTTGAGGTCACCGGTTGTGCGAGGCCCTAAGACCGTCGCTGCTATGTTTCCACTATAGTTGATGATTGTAATAAAGAGTTTAAACTTATGTACTTTTGGTAATAGCAAGGATGTGTTTTTCCTGTGCTTAAGTTTTATTTGTTAAACTTGTTATTGCTATTTTGGCTACCGGGTGGTGGTTGCCTTTCCTATTCGCACTTATGATTATTGCAGTAGTTATGATTACCGCATTTATTGCTTTTGGTTAAAATTTTTGTCTGTGACAGGGAGGTTTTACTTACTTACAAACAAGTCATGGCAAATTTTTTTTAAAATCCGCATTTTCTTTTATTATTTATTTAAGTTTAGAGGTTAGGGTCGTATCAGAGCACGGTCTTGGTTTAGGCTGAGCCTACTGCCGGTTGCCAAAACTCAAGGGATCTCGCCTCAAAGTCTGTAAGATTTATGTTTTGCTTATTGCTATTGGTTCAGATTAGTAGCATTAGTTTCTTAAATTTTTTGAGCATGTTTTAAGTTTAAATAAAATATTTTTCTGGAGGCATGACATTTGAATTTTTGAAATTTGAACTTGCGCTCAGATGGCACCCCGACGTGATCCCCATGCTCCTCCACCACCTCCTCCGCCGCCGCCGCCTCCTCCGCCCCCTCCACTAGTTGATGTTGGGGCTCAGGTGCTAGCTGGCCTGGCTCGTATCTTAGAGCAGCATGTCGAGGCCCCGAGGGCTAGACCTAGCGCGGTCTATGAGCAGTTCAGGAAGATGGATCCTAAGGACTTCTCTAGTACTACGGATCCGATGGTAGCGAAGGGCTGGATTCGCTTGTTAGAGGCGATTTTCCGCTACATGGATTTGGGAGATGCGGACCGAGTTCGCTGTATGACCTTCCTTCTCAAGGATGAAGCCTCCTTATGGTTTGAGGGTGTGGATAAGACTGTTGACATTACCACACTGACTTGGAAAGCATTCAAGACTCTCTTCTATGAGAAGTACTGTACAGCTGAGGTTAGGGTGCAGTTGAAGAAAGAGTTCATGAGTCTCCGGCAGGGAGATCTGTCTGTGTCCGAGTTTGTTCAGAAATTTGAGAGGGGCTGCAACTTCGTGCCATTGATAGTGAATGACGAGGCGGAGAAGTTGCAGCACTTTGTTGCATGTCTGAGGCCTACCATTCGTAGGGATGTGATGATGGCTGAGCCAGTGGATTATGCAGCTGCTGTCAGGAAGGCTATGAGGTCCAAGCAGTCCTTGAAGGACATCAGTGCCGAGGCTCATGTCAAGAGGGCCTTTACTCATCAGGGTCACCCACAGCAGCTGTAAGAGTGGGTGCCCAGTGAGCCAACTGTGTGGCTATGGTCTTTGATGACTCTTTGTATAAACAATCTTTTGTTTAATATTATTTACACTTTTATGGCAATGACTTTATATTACTTCATATTGTTATATTGTGATATACTATTGTTGTTTTGATAAAGACCTTGAATATACTATAGTGTATGTAAGATGTGGTAGAACATGGAGATGTCTATCATGAAATACATCTTATAGTCACTGTATATTCTAAAAACCGTTCCTAGTCGATTGAGCCGTCCGATAATAAGGATAAGGATCGCTCGAGTTTGAGACTAGCATTTGCGATGCGGAGTACCACGTTTCATTGGTAGGGAACATGGAGATGTTCGAAGCATGCAAATGGATATTCATAGGATGAATAATCGAACTACCCTATCCGGACTTTCCAAGTGGTTATCACTTATCGAGTGGATAAAGTCCGCGGTTTTGGTTGTACACCATTAGTCCTTACGACTTGAAACATCATGGAGACTCTATATGCTAGTGCTGTGCTTTGACTCGTTTACCGACTCTATGGGGGTCATCAGGTGTCGAGATTGGGTACAGTTACGACACATATAGGAGTCAATGCATTGTTGTCAAGGATTCACCACATACTTGCGAGTATGGATATCCTATGCGATCTGAGGAGATATTAGTGTGACAAATCTCTGGCCAGAGTACTTGATGTGATTTAAGAAATGGTTTCTTAGTAGCACATGCGATGTCACTAATTTGATCTTCAAGATGTATTGCATAGTTATCGAATCTTGAGCGACTCTCGATATACCAATGGTTGTTGATTCGATCGGGATATATGGATGAAGGGACCGTACTGTACGCTAACCAAAATCTACTGGTTCTTGTAGGCACTATCAGTGATACCTAGGGAATCATGGGGCGATGTTGCTAGGCGCTTTACCATGATTCGTTGGGCAAGTCGGAAAGTGTTGTTCCGAGTCACAAGGAGTTGTGAGCCCACGGCTAGCTGTATCCCTGAACCATTGAGGGTCACACAGTGTAATGGAGTTTTAATCCCCGTTGAGATAGTTAAATTTAAAGAGTTAAATTTAATGAACTAAGGAGTTGGACTTCTTAAATAAGAGTAAGGGAGTAGGATTTCCTAAAATGACATAGGGATGGACATTTTAGGAAACCACTGAATTCGGATTCAGGAAAATTTATTTTGACTTTAAAATGTGCAGAAATGGTTTCTGTGCACATTGGTGAAATCGGTTCATCAATCGGAGTCACGATGAATTTTATATTAATTTCTGAACGTGCGGGCTTTGCTTGTCGGGCCCTAACTTATGACTAATGGGCCCTAAGGTGTTAGTGGCCTGCATTATAAATAAGTTATTTCAGTACAGAAATTACACACAACAGGTCATTATTGAGAGACAGGATTTTCGAAAATAAACCCTAGCCTCCTCTCAAGTTTTCGGCCGCCCCCCTTTAACTCTGTCAGAGAAAATTCCGGTCTGTGATTTTTGAATTGCAGTCAGGAATAACGAATCAGATTCGTTTAATCTCTTCGCAAAAAAACTTCTGATAGATTTTCTAGTGCAATCTATCAGAGGGATTTAAAACCTCATTCGTGGACCTGATTGAAGGAGTTCATCAGTTCCTGGGAGATACAAGAAGCGCAGAGAAATCTGTGTGGTGTCCATTAATCTCGCTTCGAGATTGAAGGTAAAATTTAATTAATTGTTATTTGAATTTTACACACATAATAATTTAATCGTTGAATGGTTGATACCCACACCATGGAATTGTTCCATGATAAAATTTTTAAACTTCCGCTGCACCGGGTATCAATCGTGATTGATCAGAGAGCCGCGTTTTCCAACAGTGGTATCAGAGCCAGGTTGCTCAGATCAAACGATTAAATTAATCGATTGTACAAAATTTTTGAATCTCGGTTTTTGGAAAACAAAATAAATATTTTTAAATAAAAAAATTTTTTTTTCCGAGGCAAAACCCGGGCAGCGATTGGATCGCTGCCCGGTGGGGCAGCAATTGTTGCTGCCCCGGGCGGCGCACGGCGCCGCCCAAAGGGGGCGCATGGCGCTGCCCAGGACGGCGACCGTCGCCGCCCAGGGCGGCGCACGGCGCCGCCCAGGGCGCTGTGCGCTGCCCAGCGCAGCGCTGGGCGCTGCGCAGGGCAGCGCTCGGCGCTGCCCAGGGCGGCGCACGGCGCCGCCCAGGGGCGTCGCTCGGCGCCACCCAGCGGCGGCGCCAGGCGCCGCCAGGGCAGCAATTGTTGCTGCCCTAAGGGGGTAGCCGGGCTGCCCCCGGCCCGTGCCCCGGGTGCGGGCCGGCCCGGGAGTGTCCCGGGCGGCCCGCGGGAAAAATTATTATTTTTATTAAAAATTAGTTTTAATATGTTAAAATTTTATTTTTGGTCCGGTCAAAAATTGTTTTTGATTGGTTCACGAGATTTCGGATCGAATTGTTCGAGTCCGTAAATTTTAAAATTGATTTTGGATAAATTTGAATTTTTGGAAAATTTTAATGTTTTATCCGTAAATTGAATTTTGAAATCAATTATTTTGGTACAATTGATGATAAGATATGATCTTATGATATATTGAGTAAAATATGATTTTATTTGTAAAATTGGATTTTATAGATAAAATATGATTTTATTTGATATAGAGATAAAATATGATTTTATATGTGAAATGAGATTTTATATATAAAATATGATTTTATCTTGTTTAAATTTGAATTGCCACTGCATGTTATCCAATAAATTAATTTTGAATTAAATGTTATTGGATAAGGATGATCGATTGCCATGACCAATTTTGTAGGTGTATGTTAGGAATTTACATTTTGTTTTTATTGTTGTTGGTTTTATTAATGGGCCTGGTTTATGGCCCGATATGAATGTCATATGTAATAAAAGTGGGCTTGGTTTATAGCCCGTTCCCACCCCTAAAAATGTATCCCTACTTGTCATTGTTATTTATTGTAAATACATTAGATTTAGTGGGAGATCAAGATTTGAAGACGGTGGGCCCAGCAGACAATAAAGACTGAAGAAATGTAAATTGGAAGCACATGTAATAGGATTGCATTGCATACTGCATATTACCTAGGATTGGACTAAGACCCGTGATTGGCAACCACGGGTCAATTAGAAATGGAATCGATCATCCTATATAATATTTGATATTATGATTGTATGCATGTTTAGACATAAATTGCGTGAATCCGGCAAGCATGCAATAAAATGAATATGATGAGACAAATATTTTTATAATTAAAAATCCCTCATTTTAAATATGATTTAAAATTTATATCAAGATAAATAAAGGAAATTTAAATTTGTTTAAATGTTCCCACCTTCCATCAACGGTCAATGTATGTGACGCTACCCGCGGATACGGTCCGGCTCATATTATTGGGGGGGCCCGTCCGTCGGAAAGCTGTACATTGGATCGACAAATGTTGTAAGTTGGGTGGAACTCCCATGGGATCGGCTCATATTATTGGGGGATCCACATGGCGACCGTCCATCACAACTTAATATTGATGGGTCATCTTGACATGTCACTTTAAACGGCGTCATATTATTGGGCCCTTATTGGACATGAGGTAAACACATGGGGGTTGCTTTGGAAGCAATTGGGCTCTACCTTTTGAGAATTATGGTTGGCTGATATTATTCGGGACCATAAGTTTGTCAATTGGACTCCATGTTCTCACTAAGGAAAAAGTTTCCCGTTTTCACTAGAGGGTGGTGAAATCGTTAAAATAGTGGGAGTGAGATTCATAAAATTAAATTCGCCTATTTTATGTCTTAGTAAATTGTTAAACAATCATTGATATATGTCTGTTTTTCTTTTCAGTATTTCATACAATGAATTCGCGAAATCCATTATTCTCGATCCTCGAACAAAACAAGTTGACTGGCGCCAACTATACGGAATGGTTCCGAAAGTTGAAGATTGTCTTAACTTCGGAGAAAAATGCTCTACGTGTTAGAGAAAGCACCTCCGAAGGAAGCACCAGCTGACATAAGTCCGGAGGAATTGGCCAAACTTGATGCATGGTGTGACCATGACATCAAGACCAAATGCTATATGCAAGCCTCGATGTCTGATGAACTCCAGAGGCGATTTGAGGACACGGTGAATGCTGCTGACATTCACACGCAACTCAAGGAACTTTTTGGGGCTCAGTCGAGGGCTGAAAGGTTCGCTACTGTTAAGGAGTTGATGACGTGCCGCATGCGTGAAGGGACTTCGGTCCGTGATCATGGGGTACGAGTGATTTGGCTCATACAGAAGTTGGCGACCCTAGATTTGGTGTTGGAGCATGAACTCAATGTGGATTTATTGCTTCTGTCTCTTCCTTCTTCATTTGATGGATTTGTGATAAATTTTAATATGAACAAGATAGAGGCCACCCTTGAAGAGATGGTCAATATGCTCGTTACATATGAATCCACACTTAAGAAGGATAAGCCAGCTTTCTTGGTGGGCTCCTCATCTTCTGCGAAGAAGGGGCCAAGTATGAAGGGCAAGAAACGTTCTACCCCACCCAAGAAAGTCGAGCCCGAGAAGAAGCAAAAGACAAAGGCTTCAAACAATGGAAAATCCAAGGATGTTTGCCATTACTGCAAGAAGCCGGGTCATTGGAAGCGCAACTGCAAGGAATATCTTGAGCAGTTGGGAACTGCAAAGGGTATGTTCTATATTGAAATAAACATGTCACTTAATACAACTTCTTGGGTATTGGATACCGGATGTGGATCTCACATTTGCAATGATTTGCAGGTGATGACAAGAAGTCGCAGGCTTAGAATGGGTGAGACCCAGCTGAGGCTCGGGAATGGTTCCAGAGTTGAAGCTACGGCCATTGGAGATGTTTGTTTGACTTTGCAGAACGGTTTTAAATTATTGTTAAGAGATGTTTTATTTGTGCCAGATTTAATTAAAAACATTATTTCTATTTCTATGCTTGATAGAGATGGTTATTCTTGCAATTTTGTGAATGGGATTTGCAATATTTACAAGAATGAATGTTTAATTGGAAATGGACAACTTGAAAACGATCTATACAACTTAAAACTAAAAGACGTTCCAGTGAATTATGTTGATAAACCGGCGACAACAAACAAAAGGAAAATCGATAGTCAAAACCCGGCAAACCTTTGGCATGCTAGGCTAGGTCATATTTCCTCAAGGAGGATGAACAAGCTAGTGGGAGAGGGCATGTTTGATATGTCTGATATTAATTCTCTACCTACTTGTGAATCCTGCCTAAAAGGAAAAATGACTAAATCTCCTTTTAAGGGGAAACCTGAGCGTAGTCAGAATCTGTTGGATTTGATCCACACAGATGTTTGTGGTCCATTTAGAGTAGGGACTCAACATGGCCACACCTACTTCATTACCTTTACTGATGATTATTCAAGGTATGGGTATTTATATTTAATGAAATATAAGTCTGAAGCATTTGAAAAGTTCAAAGAATTCAAGGCTGAAGTAGAAAACAAGCTAGGTAAAAGTATTAAAGCACTTCGATCGGATCGAGGTGGAGAATACTTGAGTACCGAGTTTTTGGACTATCTGAAAGAGAATGGGATTCTCTCTCAGTGGACTCCTCCTATGACACCACAACTTAATGGTGTATCGGAGCGTCGTAATCGAACTTTGTTGGACATGGTTCGATCTATGATGAGCTTCACTGAGCTTCCACCTTCGTTTTGGGGCTATGCGCTTGAAACGGCGGTATTGTTGTTGAACAACGTCCACACTAAAGCAGTGGACAAAACACCATACGAGTTATGGAATGGCAAAGCTCCTAAGTATTCGTACTTGAGGATTTGGGGATGTCCTGCTTACGTGAAGCGGACAGTGGGAGATAAGTTGGATAGTCGATCCAGCTTATGTTATTTTGTAGGGTATCCGAAGAATTCAATCGGATATTATTTCTATTATCCTGCTGAAACAAAGGTGTTTGTTTCTAGGAATGCCACCTTCTTGGAGAAGGAATTCTTATTGGATAAGAAAGGCGAGATGATGGAACTCGAAGAAGTTCGAGAAGAACCCGAAATACAAAATAACGATCCTACACCTCAGGAACCATTGCTGGACACGCCTGCACCTAGAAGATCCGAAAGGACTTCTAGACCTCCAGTTCGATATGGTCTTCTTCTTGAAGGGGATCAAGATGAACCCGACATTGGATGTGATCCAAGAAACTTCAAGGAAGCAATTTCTGATGCGGATTCGAATTTATGGCTTGAAGCTATGCAGTCAGAATTGGATTCGATGCATACAAACCAAGTTTGGTCTTTAGTAGATCCTCCCGATGGAATTGTTCCGATAGGGTGTAAATGGATCTACAAAAGAAAGCTTGGGCCTGATGGTAAGGTATTGACCTACAAGGCGCGATTGGTGGCTAAAGGTTATACTCAAAGGCAAGGAGTTGACTATGACGAAACCTTTTCACCAGTTGCAATGTTCAAGTCCATAAGAATCCTAATTGCCATAGCTGCATGGTATGACTATGAGATATAGCAAATGGATGTGAAGACTGCTTTTCTTAATGGAGACATTAAGGAGGAAATCTATATGAAGCAGCCTGAGGGGTACACATCCATGGGAAGCGAGCATAAGGTATGCAAGCTTCAGAGATCAATTTATGGTCTAAAACAAGCATCAAGAAGTTGGAACCAGAAATTTGATGAAACAATAAAAGATTTTGGTTTCATCAAGAACCCGGAGGAACCTTGCATGTACAAGAAAGTAGTTAAGGATGCGGTGACATTCTTAGTACTTTATGTTGATGACATCCTACTCATTGGGAATGATGTAGGGATGTTGCAGTCAACAAAGATATGGTTATCAGGTAGATTTTCGATGAAGGATTTGGGAGAGGCATCCTACATTCTTGGGATACAGATCTATAGAGATAGGTCTAAGAGAATGATAGGACTCACTCAATCAATCTACATCGATACCATATTGAAACGGTTTTCAATGGATGGGTCCAAAAGAGGACATCTACCCATGTGTCATGGAGTTTCTCTATCCAAGTCTATGTGTCCCAAGACTGATGAAGAGATAGAGAATATGACACATGTACCATATGCGTCAGCTATAGGTAGTATCATGTATGGGATGATATCTACCAGACCGGATGTAGCATTTGCTCTGAGTGTCACGAGCAGATATCAGTCTAATCCTGGTCAAATGCATTGGAAAGCCATGAAGGACATTCTTAAGTACTTGCGAAGGACTAAGAATATGTTCATGGTTTATGGAGGACGAGAACTCAAATTGGAAGGCTATACCGACTCTAGCTTCCAAAGTGATGTGGATGACTCGAAGTCAACCTCTGGATTTGTGTTCATGCTCAATGGCGGTGCTGTCTCTTGGAAGAGTTCCAAGCAGGACACCACAGCGGATTCCACCACTGAGGCTGAATACAGTGCAGCATCAGCTGCTGCTAAAGAGGCCGTTTGGATGAGGAAGTTCGTCCAAGAGTTGGGCGTCATTCCTGAATTTGTTGGTCCAGTCCCGGTATACTGTGACAACACGGGTGCCGTTGCTCAAGCAAAGGAACCAAGGTCTCATCAAAGATCCAAACACGTACTGAGGAAATACCACATAATCCGGGAGATTGTGGAAAGAGGAGACATCATTGTCGAACGAGTGGCCTCTGCAGACAATATCGCTGATCCGCTTACTAAGCCCTTGCCAGGACCATTGTTTGACAAACATCGCGAAGCAATGGGTCTACGTAGTATGACTAGTTGGCTATAGGGCAAGTGGGAGATTGTAAGAGTGGGTGCCCAGTGAGCCAACTGTGTGGCTATGGTCTTTGATGACTCTTTGTATAAACAATCTTTTGTTTAATATTATTTACACTTTTATGGCAATGACTTTATATTACTTCATATTGTTATATTGTGATATACTATTGTTGTTTTGATAAAGACCTTGAATATACTATAGTGTATGTAAGATGTGGTAGAACATGGAGATGTCTATCATGAAATACATCTTATAGTCACTGTATATTCTAAAAACCGTTCCTAGTCGATTGAGCCGTCCGATAATAAGGATAAGGATCGCTCGAGTTTGAGACTAGCATTTGCGATGCGGAGTACCACGTTTCATTGGTAGGGAACATGGAGATGTTCGAAGCATGCAAATGGATATTCATAGGATGAATAATCGAACTACCCTATCCGGACTTTCCAAGTGGTTATCACTTATCGAGTGGATAAAGTCCGCGGTTTTGGTTGTACACCATTAGTCCTTACGACTTGAAACATCATGTTATGTCCTTATCTTATGTGTATACAGATTGTCTATACAGCTTGCTTATGATTTCGAGGACGAACTCATGTCTTAGTGGGGGAGAAATGTAAGGCCCGGGATTATTTAATTTTAATCCGAGAATATTTAATTTGGGAATATTTAGAGTTTAGAATTAAATTCTAATATTCTTAAATTGAAAAGGGTTGAAATTGAATTAAATCGCTTTTCCGGGGATTGAATTGCAAATAGCAAAAAGTTCAGGGACTAAAGTGCAAATATGCTATATATATCTAATTCTCCACTTGAAGTATTCTTAATTACACGTGAAGCATCAGAAGAAAAAGGGAAGAACGGCTGAAACCCTCCAAACTCCATTTTTTATCCTAAAAAGCTTCGATAACTCGCGATCCGGTTGTCAGAAATTCCAGATAAATACATATCTGCGATCACCGCTCCGAGACCTTCGTTTTGGTACAAGTTTCATTCATCTTTCTCATACTTTATTTTTATGTTGAAGATGGTTGATATTCTTTTTGGTTATATATGTGATTGAGCTGTTACCGATTACGTATTCGCAGACGGTTCGGAAAAAGACTGTCGTTTGAATTTGATATGATTTATTGCAGAAAATTCGAACACTTCCAATTATTAATTGCTTGTTGGACGTGTATATACATGTTAATATGATGAATATGAGGATGAGAATAGCTTGATATATGGCTTGTGATATTGATTCGGTTGCCAATTTTTAGCCGTTATGCCGTCGGTGTGAACAATGGCAATATTTTGATATTGTTGATTGAACAAAGCATGGTTTGAGTTGCATCTGATCATGTTAGTATTCGATATGTCATTTATCAGCCTTATATCGAAGTTGCCGAACTCGAGATCTCCATTTCGAACCGAGAAGGAATTGTAGAAGGTTTGAAGTCATTTGATTGATTTCCTTGCAACGAATTCGAGAAGATTTTGATATATATTCGTCATGTATGTTTTCAGATTTGAAGTACTTTCAGAATCTACATCGAAAGGTATAAATGAAAGCGAATCCAGATGGGATAGAACACTCGAAATAGCTATCGTTTCGAGTATTCCCTTGTTAATCACATACGTGGTTGATTATGTATTTTATGTGATTAGATACTTTGATTTCTTTACATTCTTATGTGATTAGTTGTTCAAGATGTTTTATAGCATTTAATGCATACAGAACATGTTGCATTCATCTTGAACTCCAGCCTGAAAAGCACAGATGGTTGAAAGGTCTAGTGTGCATATGACGTTTGGAGGGCTGTAGTTGAGTGGCACGGATTGTAGACTTATTTCCAGAGCCAGAAGACTCACTATAGTTTCACCAAAGTCAGAGAAAATAAAGTATTTAACTTCAACTCGATTGGTGAGTTGGTGTTCGTTAAAGATTTTATTTCCTCGGGATCCCAAAGAACATATATTCGATTGATATCAGCTTGATAGCCTCTTTTGCCATATGCATTGCATTCACGTTTATTATCTCGCACTTTATGTTGTTTATACTGGGATTTTATTCTCACCGGAGGTATCCGGCTATTTCTTTGTTTTGTATGTGTGCATGACAATAGGTGGGGCAGGAGCTGGTCAGAAAAGACAGGGATAGCTCGAGATAGAGTTGTAGCATCTGAGGATACGGGTTGTAGCAGCAAGACATGTACTTTGAGTGGATAAACATGTTAGAAAAGAATACAAGAATGTTGTATAAGTTGTTAACTACATGTGTAACTTGTGTAGGAAAGCTTATTAGATGTTATTAGATTGCATGTTTATTATTTTGAAGCTTGTATCAGAGTATGTGTTTGTATGTTTCAAGTTTGGACAGCAAAAATCTTCCCTGCATTTTCTGGAAAATGTAGCCCGCTCGATCGGTAGAAACTCACCGATCGAGCGAGGCCCTTATTTTGCACGGCAGAGAAATCAATTTTGTGCCTGCTTGATCGGTAGAAATTCACCGATCTAGCGAGGCCAAATTTGTCCTGGACCGAGAGCTTCAAGTTTGAGCTCGCTCGATCGGGCAACTTTTGCCGATCGAGCGAGACTATGTAATTTAAAAAAAAAAAAATTTAGCTCTTGGTTCTTTATTTTCTTTGTGTACTTGATTTATTCTTAATTTTAATATATTGCCCTAAGATAAGATTAGCAACCCGGGTCCCCACAAGACATTTCCTTGGGCTCTCAAGAAATTTATTTATGTTCTTGTGTTATGGACTTGTTAATTTTTGAAATGCTTGTTATTATGTGTATCTAGGGTTCGAATTTTTCATGAATTTCAGTAGGGTTCATGTGTGATTTTCGAAAATTTGAGTTTCTTTAAAATTTAAAGGGGGTTGCATGATGATGTATGATTGAAAGCATGAAGAGTCTTGGTTGCAATTGTAAATTTTCAAAAATCCAGAAGTTCATGCCATTTAAATTTCGAATTTGCATGATGTTTAGGCTATTTTTGAAGTATACAAGGGTATGTTTGTGAGACCCCATTTCTAATCTTCTAAACTCGAATAATTAATCATAATCGAACACAATAAGCCGCGGAAAACGAATCAAAAAGTTTTTTTTTTTTTAAAGAAGCCTCGCGCCCGCGCGAGGTAATCACCTCGCGCGCGCGCAGGCTACGCGAACAGAGACTCGCAGAGATACTCGCGCCCGTGCGAGAAGGGAGCTCGCGAGCGCGCGGGCAAAATCTCCCGAGCCTCTCAAACTCCTTGCGCGCGCGCGAGGTGTTGCCTCGCCCGCGCGCAGGCAAAATGGGCAGAGGGGTCGAGGAGCTTGCGAACAACCAACAAGGCAATTCTAAACATTCCAAGTTCAAACATAATACAAATCAATATTTAGAACATACCAAATCTAGGTTCTGCCCAAAATACAATAACCATTCGAGTTTCATAAATGAGTTCCACCGACTCAACAAAACTAATACAATTCCAAATAGACTCGACCCTACGACCTAGAGTCTCACTTCTATCAATCTCACCCCCAAGCTAACCAGGATGACTCGGTCCAGCTCCTGATCCTCCTGTTGCCAAGTTACACATACAAAACAAAGACAACAGCCGGAATAATCCGGTTAGAAATATAATTTCTAAGTAAAAGAGACATGCACCCAATATCAAATAAACACCTCAATCGAAATGTGTCAACATAAATCATAACATCGAAATGATATTGAATGAATGCATGAATTTAAAAGTCAAGATTATCAAGTCAGATAATCATAAAATCGATCGGTACTCGGTTGGGATCCCAGGGTCAAGTCTTCACGACAACTCACCGACGCACCCTTTCGGGGTGGAAGTCGATCAACTCGATCCCCTAGACTTCAAGCAACTATAATAAGTATTCTGGCAATTGAAAAAACTCGAAATCCAAAAAGCCGCTTCAATATAGCTCTCTAAAACGTCTCATTTCAAAACGAATCGAAAGTCGGCTCAATATGAATGCAAGTGCATTAATAACTAAATCAAGTTCACGCAAGCAAATAAACAAGCGGTATGTGATTTTTGGAAACTCGAGAATAAGTCAATCTCGAGTATTCTTTCCCATTCATTTCAATGTCGACTTTTACCTTTTTCTCGAAGCTTCAATCAATCCTGTCAAACAAGAGACAACTCGATTCAAACTCTAAACAATTTGAAACTCAAAGTCGATAAATCAAACAATCTATACCGTCTTCCAACTCTTCGATTGGTAACCGATCTCCAAGTCCTCCAATTCCAATCTCTAATCAACTGTCAAAAGATCGAGACACGGATTCGATATCAACTCGGAGTTCAAACTCAATCAAGTTCGATATACAAATCAAACCGAACCAAAACCGATAACTCAAACTCAATTTCGACGGCATAACGGCTATAAACTAACTATCCGTAAAATACAAAACATCCAACAACATCACAATAAGTCAATCATCATCACAATCCATCAAAACAACTCAAATCCAACATCAATCAAAATCACTATTTTCGAAAATATGCCTCTAAAATCATATAAAATCCAAACTTCGTTCTTTTTCCAAACCGACTTCGAATACACGATCTATACTAGCTCAAGAACGACATACTCCAATATTATCAAATTCTGACAACTCAACAAAATCGAAGTTCAAGAGATCGAAGCAAAAATTACGTCTAAACAAAGCCCTCGTTGTGGTGATCGTGAATCTCAACTCGAAAATGAAATCTAACGGTCGGATCGAGCGAATCGAACGGAAAGAAAGGCTTGGAAATCGCCTCTCATGGCTTCCGGGGAGAGAGAAATCGAGAGAGGGAGTAGGGGAGGAAGGAGATGACCAATGATTGGTCAAATTGCTCCTTAATATATATAAAAATCCAAATTTTGAATTTCAGTCCTTTATTTCTCAAATCTTGCAAAGTAACCCCCTGCTAAATAACAAAACAATCCTCAATCACTGAAAACCCTGATTATCTCGATTAAACTCAATTATAATAAAATCGGGGCATTACAATTCTCCTCCTCTAAGATTCGATTTCGTCCTCGAAATCTGACAGATCACAGACTCAACAAGAACGAAACAAACTGAAGACGAACTCACCTCAATCAAACAACTTTGGAAATCGCTGCCTCATATCGGATTCGGTCTCCCAAGTCGCTTCTTCAACTCCGTGACGACTCCACTGAATCTTCACCAACGGAATCGACTTGTTTCTGAGCTGCTTCTCTTTTCTGTCAAGAATCTGAATCGGTCGCTTGAAGTAACTCAGAGTCTCATCAAGTTCGGCCTCATCCGGCTGAAGAACGTGAGACGGATCCGGATGGTACTTACGAAGCATCGAAACGTGAAACACATCGTGGATGCCTGAAAGAGACGGAGGAAGAGCAATCCTATAGGCAAGATCGCCTATCTTCTCCAGAATTTCATACAGACCAATGAACCTCGGAGACAATTTTCCTCTCTTCCCAAATCTGACAGTTCCTCGAAAAGGAGAAATCTTCAGAAACACACGGTCTCCCTGCTCGAAACACAGTGGTCTGCGTCTGACATTCGCATACTTGGCCTGTCGATCTTGGGCTGTCTTCATTCTAACTCGGATCAACTTCACCTGCTCTGCCATATCACGAATCATATCTGGACCTAACTCAGGTGATTCTGAAATCTCATCCAAAAATAATGGAGATCTGCACTTTTTTCCGTACAAAGCTTCAAAAGGTGCCATTCCAATGCTCGTCTGAAAGCTGTTATTGTACGAAAACTCCACTAGAGGCAAGGACTCCTGCCAACCTGATCCAAAATCCAGCACTACAGCTCAAAGCATATCCTCCAAAGTCTGGATCGTACGCTCGGACTGACCGTCGGTCTGAGGGTGATACGCTGTGCTCAAGTGCAAACGAGTACCCAAAGCCTCCTGAAGACTGTGCCAAAAGTGAGAAGTGAATCTCCGATCTCTGTCTGATACTATCGACTTCGGAACGCCATGCAATCTCACAACCTCTCTGACATACAACTCGGCCATCTGATCGTGACGGTATGTCATACGGTAAGGAATGAAGCAAGCATATTTCGTCAACCGGTCAATCACAACCCAAATCGCATCACAACCTCTGACTGAACGCGGTAGCTTCGTGACAAAATCCATTGAGATATGATCCCATTTCCATTCCGGGACAGGCAAACTGTGCAATAATCCTCCGGGCTTCTTCCTCTCAGCTTTCACCTGTTGACAATTCAGGCAATGAGATACAAACCTCGTGACGTCTCCTTTCAACTGTTTCCACCAGAACTAAGTCTTCAAGTCATTATACATCTTTCGGCCTCCTGGATGAACACTGAACCGACTGCAATGCGCCTCTCGAAGAATGCGCTGTCTCAACTTAGAAACATCGGGCACAACAATACGGCTATTCACAAACAAAATGTCATCCCTGACCTGAAATTCTGACTGGTGACCTGATCGGACTCTCTCTATCGAACTCTGAATACTTGGATCTGATCTCTGAGCCTCTCTAATCGACTGAAACAACTCTGGCTCGGCTTGAATCGCAAAAACTCTGATGGATCTCCTATCGGTCTCAAACTCCAAACCAGAAGTACAACAATCTTCAATCAATCGAGAGACATCAATCGTAGAAAGAGACAAAGAACAAAACTTCCGACTAAGAGCGTCTGCAGCTGCATTCGACTTTCCAGGATAATACTTGATTTCGCAGTCAAAGTCCTTAAGCAAATCCATCCATCTCCTCTGTCTCATATTCAGCTCGGACTGGGAAAACAAGTATTTCAGGCTCTTGTGGTTAGAAAATATCTCAAACGACTCGCCATACAATTAATGGCGCCAAGTCTTCAAAGCAAACACGATTGCAGCTAGCTCGAGATCATGGATCGGATAACGAGTCTCGTGAGGCTTCAGCTGCCTCGAAGCATAAGCTATGACGTGCTTCCTCTGCATGAGAATGCATCCAAGACCACGGTGAGAAGCATCGCAGTACACAGAGAAACCTCCAGTACCTGATGGAATAGACAAGATCGGAGCGCTGGTCAATCTCTTCTTCAGCTCAATGAAACTAGCCTCACACTGTTCGGACCAAACAAATGGTGCATTCTTCTGGGTCAACTGAGTAATCGGCTTTGCAATGGAAGAGAATCCCTCGATAAATCGGCGATAATACCCCGCTAAACCCATGAAGCTTCGGATTTCTGGCACTGATGTTGGTCTCTGCCAATTCATAACTGCTTCGATCTTACTGGGGTCCACACATATTCCATCTTCTGATACAATGTGACCTAGGAAAACCACTCGGTTCAACCAAAACTCGCACTTCGATAGCTTAGCATACAACTGTTCGGCTCGCAAAGTCTGCAACACAATCCTCAAATGCTCGGCATGATCAGAACGGTTCTTAGATTAGATCAGAATGTCGTCGATGAAGATGATGACGAACTCATCTAGATACCGCTGAAAGATGCGATTCATCAGGTCCATAAAAACTGCTGGAGCATTGGTCAAACCAAAAGGAATGACTATGAATTCAAAATGCCCATATCTGGTTCTGAAAGCTGTCTTCGGCACATCCTCGTCGCGAACTCTCAGCTGATGATACCCTGATCGCAGATCTATCTTCGAATACACCGAAGAACCTTGCAGTTGATCAAAAAGATCGTCGATTCTTGGTAGAGGATACTTGTTCTTGACCGTCGCTTGATTCAACTGGCGGTAGTCGATGCAAAGTCGCACAGAACCGTCTTTCTTCCTCACAAAAAGCACTGGTGCACCCCAAGGCGATACGCTAGGTCGGATGTATCCTTTGGCAATCAAATCTTCTAACTGTTCCTTCAATTTCTTCAATTCTAATGGAGCCATACGGTAAGGGGCTTTTGAAATAGGCTGAGTAGGCTCAAGTTCAATGCTAAATTCGATGTCTCGAATAGGCGGTAAACCAGGAATCTCGTCTGAAAAAACATGAGGAAACTCGCTAACCACCGGTATCTCGGACAACTCAGGGCTAAACTTCTGAATATCCAAAGCATAAATCAAGAATCCCTCTACTCCTTTCTGAAGTAAACGAGACATGGTTAACACCGAAATCAAAGAAATTTTGGATCGAGAACCCTTACCGAAAAACTTCCAATCATCTGCCATCTCAGGCCTAAAACGAACAACTTCCTGAAAGCAATCTACTGTCGCCCTATACTTGGTCAAAGCATCAATCCCGACGATACAGTCAAAATCAGATAATCCAAGAACGATGCAGTCAATCTCAATCGAATTCCCTTCGGATTCTAACACATAGTTACGGACCAATCTCACCGAAACAGTCTCTCCACCCAAAGGTGAAGTAATAGAAACAACATCAGATAAAGGCTCAACAATTAAATCATGCATCACAACAAATCTTTTAGAGATGAAACAGTGGGAAGCACCCGTATCAATCAAAACAAGTGCAGGATAACCAAAGATCGAACAGTTACCTGCTATCACGTCATTCGGAGCTGCATTGGCTTGATCCTCTATCAAGGCAAACACCCTCGCCTGCTGTCGTGGAGGTGGGTTCTGGTTCTGATTACCTCCCTGACGATTCTGTTGCTGAGGCGGAAAAGAATGGACTGCAGAAGTTGATCTCTCGGGATGAGCTGGCGGTCGTGAAGAACTGCCGCTCTGAGCTCTATTGGATCCTCGCAGAGGACAGACTCTAGCAAAATGACCCGGCTGCTGGCAGATGTTGCAACTACCAAACACGCCTCGACACTGATCACTCGGGTGACGTCCTCCACACTTGCTGCATGAAGCTCTAGAAAACCCAGAATTCTGTCCAAAACTGAACTGTCTAGAGCCACTGGAACTCGATGAACTGTTACCAGACTTCTTAAAATTCTTCCCCTTCGGCCGATACTGATCTCGCCTGCTTCTGCCACTGTTGCCTCCCTCAAACCTCTGAGGCTGATTCGACTGTTGAGATGGTTGGTACTGATACTGAGCCTGTTGAGGCTGAAATTGAACAGGCTGGTCCTGAAAAGATCTCTGCTGCTGCTGAGGAGCTACCTGATTACCTCGTTGCATCAAGAATCCGGCTTCGGCTCCCTTTGCTTGATCCATAGAATCAGCGAAGTTGTTGGGTCTTCCGGTATTGACCAAGGTAAATATCTCAGGGTTCAATCCATTGATGAAATGGTCGGCCTTGGCTTCTTCGTTATCTGCAACGTGAGGTGCAAACCTCAAGAGACTGTCAAATTTGCTCACATAGTCCTTATGCTCAAGTTCCCTTGTTTCAGGTTCGCAAATTCGGCACCCTTTTCCTTTCGATAAGAGACAGGAAAGAAACACTTGAAGAACTCAGTCTTGAACAAGCTCCAAGTGATGGCGGTGCCTCGGTTCTCATTTGCTCTCTTGGTTGTGGTCCACCAATTCTTAGCAACACCCTGCAACTGATGACTGACTA
Source organism: Henckelia pumila (assembly GCF_033568475.1). NCBI lineage: Eukaryota > Viridiplantae > Streptophyta > Magnoliopsida > Lamiales > Gesneriaceae > Henckelia > Henckelia pumila. The sequence goes on along the minus strand of NC_133121.1, from coordinate 34,380,195 downwards.
ACCTGATCCAGCGGTCATCGGTATAGTCGAGGGAATCGAAGAGGTCATCCATTTCATCTAGCCAACTTTCACAAGCAACGGAGTTCTCAATACCCGTTAAATTAGGCGGTCGAAAAGATCGGAATCTCTTCAGAAGATTCTCCATCGGGGTCGCGGTTGCATCAAACTGATCCACTCTTGTACTATCCTGATCATTCGGAGGAGTAATAACTGGCGGCGGATTCTCAGTAGAAGGAGGAGTCAAAGGTGGTTGATTCCTTCTCAAAGATCGTCGCGGTGCCATCTGATATCAAGGGTTAGGACATAATATCTCAGACTTATTCTCAATCTCTTAACCTCGATGTCCAAAACTCTGCTCTGAGTACTCATTAATCTCAACGATATACAATGACAGATATATATATATCACATAATTCATGCTTTATAAATTAAATCACAACTCATGTAATTCAATTAACTCAAGAATCAATAAAGCATGCTCGCACGTATTTAAAAATAATCATTTAAATAAATCAATCACATGCGAGAGTTCAATTCATGCGGACTCGATCTACCCTGCTCACTCTAGTTCAAATCCAAGAATCTTATCGCTGTGATACCACTTAATGTGAGACCCCATTTCTAATCTTCTAAACTCGAATAATTAATCATAATCGAACGCAATAAGCCGTGGAAAACGAATCAAAAAGTTTTTTTTTTTTTAAAGAAGCCTCGTGCCCGCGCGAGGTCGTCACCTCGTGCGCACGCAGGCTACGTGAACAGAGACTCACGGAGATACTCACGCCCGCGCGAGAAGGGAGCTCGCGCACGCGCGGGCAAAATCTCCCGAGCCTCTCAAACTCCTTGCGCGCGCGCGAGGTGTTGCCTCGCCCGCGCGCAGGCAAAATGGGCAGAGGGGTCGAGGAGCCTGCGAACAACCAACAAGGCAGTTCTAAACATTCCAAGTTCAAACATAATACAAATCAATATTTAGAACATACCAAATCTAGGTTCTGCCCAAAATACAATAACCAGTCGAGTTTCATAAATGAGTTCCACCTACTCAACAAAACTAATACAATTCCAAATAGACTCGACCCTACGACCCGGAGTTTCACTTCTATCAATCTCACCCCCAAGCTAACCAGGACGACTCGGTCCAGCTCCTGATCCTCCTGTTGCCAAGTTACACATACAAAACAAAGACAACAGCCGGAATAATCTGGTTAGAAATATAATTTCTAAGTAAAAGAGACATGCACCCAATATCAAATAAACACCTCAATCGAAATGTGTCAACATAAATCATAACATCGAAATGATATTGAATGAATGCATGAATTTAAAAGTCAAGATTATCAAGTTAGATAATCATAAAATCGATCGGTACTCGGTTGGGATCCCAGGGTCAAGTCTTCACGACAACTCACCGACGCACCCTTTCGGGGTGGAAGTCGATCAACTCGATCCCCTAGACTTCAGAGCAACTGTAAGAAGTATTCTGGCAATTGGAAAAACTCGAAATCCAAAGCCGCTTCAATATAGCTCTCTAAAACTTCTCATTTCAAAACGAATCGAAAGTCAGCTCAATATGAATGCAAGTGCATTAATAACTAAATCAAGTTCACGCAAGCAAATAAAAAAGCGGTTTGTGATTTTCGGGAACTCGAGAATAAGTCGATCTCGAGTATTCTTTTCCATTCATTTCAATGTCGACTTTTACCTTTTTCTCAAAGCTTCAATCAATCCTATCAAACAAGAGACAACTCGATTCAAACTCTAAACAATTCGAAACTCAAAGTCGATAAATCAAACAATCTATACCGTCTTCCAACTCTTCGATTGGTAACCGATCTCCAAGTCCTCCAATTCCAATCTCTAATCAACTGTCAAAACATCAAGACACGGATTCGATATCAACTCGGAGTTCAAACTCAATCAAATTCGATATACAAATCAAACCGAACCAAAACCGATAACTCAAACTCAATTTCGACGGCATAACGACTATAAACTAACTATCTGGAAAATACAAACCATCCAACAACATCACAATAAGTCAATCATCATCACAATCCATCAAAACAACTCAAATCCAACGTCAATCAAAATCACTATTTTCAAAAATATGCCTCTAAAATCATATAAAATCCAAACTTCGTTCTTTTTCCAAACCGACTTCGTATACACGATCTATACTAGGTCAAGAACGACATACTCCAATATTATCAAATTCTGACAACTCAACAAAATCGAAGTTCAAGAGATCGAAGCAAAACTTAGGTCTAAACGAAGCCCTCGTTGTGGTGATCGTGAATCTCAACTCGGAAATGAAATCTAACGGTCGGATCGAGCGAATCGAACGGAAAGAAAGGCTTGGAAATCGCCTCTCATGGCTTCCGGGGAGAGATAAATCGAGAGAGGGAGTAGGGGAGGAAGGAGATGACCAATGATTGGTCAACTTGCTCCTTAATATATATAAAAATCCAACTTTTGCATTTCAGTCCTTTATTTCTCAAATCTTGCAAAGTAACCCCCTGCTAAATAACAAAACAATCCTCAATCACTGAAATCCCTGATTATCTCGATTAAACTCAATTATAATAAAATCGGGGCATTACAATGTTATTGTTTGGCTTGTGGTCTTGATTGATTATTCATGAATGTGAGACTTTTGGAGCATAATCTTGTTGATTATGAAGTGTGGAGTTGAAGTGTGGTGAAGGGGCTGCCTAGGTGGTTGATTTAAGTCCCAATAGATGTCATTAGGTTTGTTTTGAGTGGGTTGGTGGTTTGGAAGAAAGTGGAGGTAAGGGAATAAGTCTTGGTGGTTTTTCTCAAGGTAGAGGTGTGTAGAGGGATATGGTAATGGACAGGGCAGTTCGGTTTATGGGGTAGAGGAGGTTTTGGCCGAGGTCTGGGCAGGGTTAGGGCTAGTACTAGGTACATTTCATGATGTTTTGGTCTCGTCCATATAAAATGGGCTCGTTTCGGTTAAGATTTCAATAAGTTATGGATTTTTGAAGTTAGGGTGTCGGTGCAGAATTTTTAGGAGTAAAGTGGGCTGTCCAATTTTAGTTTTTGATCTTTTTGCTTGGGCTTTCAAATGAAGTTACAATTTGGTCCATTGGTTAGTTGGTAGTGTTTGGAGAGTTTCGGTTCGAGCGGAGTCGAATTTGGTTAAGGGATGATAGAGTTAAGAGATTTTTGGTGTAATTGCTCGGGTTGTTGCCTTGAATGTGAGAAATTGAGTTAAGGTTGGGATAGCACCTAGGGGCAGCCACTCACCCACCTTGCACCCATATTTTTTAGTTGAGTTCCATTTCTGAAGTTTCATATTCATGTGCGTGAGTTTCATCTTTGAGCCATACAATATTTTCAAAGGAAGTCGTTACACGTTCTTGCATGCTAAGTATTTTGGGTCGAGTCATGGAAGGAAAGAAAATATTTTTGAACAAAGTGAGTTGAATGTGACTGGACAGGGCAATGTGGGTTGAGGGATGCCTTGCCCACTTGTCATAGACGTGTAGTAAGCGGCTGGGAGACATCCTAGCTCCCCTACCAAAAGAGACGTGTAGTAAGCGGCCGGGTTCATATCGGCTCCCCTACCAAAAAGGAATGTAAAGGGGCAAATCACGTCGGGATAAATCTCGGCGTCTTGCCAGCATAGTGCACTGCAGTCATGATCATGATCGAAACTTGAGTCACAATTTGAGGATCTAAGTTCTAAAGCAAAAGCAAAAGTTAAAGTTTCAAGTATCAGTTGACTCGTCTCAATTTATTCAGTTTTATGTTATGCATGCATTTCAGTTAAGTCAAGAAAGTTCATAAGTTTCATGGCGTGAGTTGGTGTGAGTTCATACTTGCATGTTGTCTCATTTCCCTTATTTCACGCACGTTTACAGTTTAAGTTTCAAAATATATTATGTATTGTAGTTTGAGTATTGCTAGGAGTATTTTAAAACCTTTGTTATATCACTGTTTATACTTGCTGGGTCATTAGACTCACTATGCTTGTTTGTTTGCCAGGTGAGGAGCAGTTTGTTGAGACCAAGGGGCAGGCTCCTCGAGGTTGAGGTCACCGGTTGTGCGAGGCCCTAAGACCGTCGCTGCTATGTTTCCACTATAGTTGATGATTGTAATAAAGAGTTTAAACTTATGTACTTTTGGTAATAGCAAGGATGTGTTTTTCCTGTGCTTAAGTTTTATTTGTTAAACTTGTTATTGCTATTTTGGCTACCGGGTGGTGGTTGCCTTTCCTATTCGCACTTATGATTATTGCAGTAGTTATGATTACCGCATTTATTGCTTTTGGTTAAAATTTTTGTCTGTGACAGGGAGGTTTTACTTACTTACAAACAAGTCATGGCAAATTTTTTTTAAAATCCGCATTTTCTTTTATTATTTATTTAAGTTTAGAGGTTAGGGTCGTATCAGAGCACGGTCTTGGTTTAGGCTGAGCCTACTGCCGGTTGCCAAAACTCAAGGGATCTCGCCTCAAAGTCTGTAAGATTTATGTTTTGCTTATTGCTATTGGTTCAGATTAGTAGCATTAGTTTCTTAAATTTTTTGAGCATGTTTTAAGTTTAAATAAAATATTTTTCTGGAGGCATGACATTTGAATTTTTGAAATTTGAACTTGCGCTCAGATGGCACCCCGACGTGATCCCCATGCTCCTCCACCACCTCCGCCGCCGCCGCCGCCTCCTCCGCCCCCTCCACTAGTTGATGTTGGGGCTCAGGTGCTAGCTGGCCTGGCTCGTATCTTAGAGCAGCATGTCGAGGCCCCGAGGGCTAGACCTAGCGCGGTCTATGAGCAGTTCAGGAAGATGGATCCTAAGGACTTCTCTAGTACTACGGATCCGATGGTAGCGAAGGGCTGGATTCGCTTGTTAGAGGCGATTTTCCGCTACATGGATTTGGGAGATGCGGACCGAGTTCGCTGTATGACCTTCCTTCTCAAGGATGAAGCCTCCTTATGGTTTGAGGGTGTGGATAAGACTGTTGACATTACCACACTGACTTGGAAAGCATTCAAGACTCTCTTCTATGAGAAGTACTGTACAGCTGAGGTGAGGGTGCAGTTGAAGAAAGAGTTCATGAGTCTCCGGCAGGGAGATCTGTCTGTGTCCGAGTTTGTTCAGAAATTTGAGAGGGGCTGCAACTTCGTGCCATTGATAGTGAATGACGAGGCGGAGAAGTTGCAGCACTTTGTTGCATGTCTGAGGCCTACCATTCGTAGGGATGTGATGATGGCTGAGCCAGTGGATTATGCAGCTGCTGTCAGGAAGGCTATGAGGTCCAAGCAGTCCTTGAAGGACATCAGTGCCGAGGCTCATGTCAAGAGGGCCTTTACTCATCAGGGTCACCCACAGCAGCTGTAAGAGTGGGTGCCCAGTGAGCCAACTGTGTGGCTATGGTCTTTGATGACTCTTTGTATAAACAATCTTTTGTTTAATATTATTTACACTTTTATGGCAATGACTTTATATTACTTCATATTGTTATATTGTGATATACTATTGTTGTTTTGATAAAGACCTTGAATATACTATAGTGTATGTAAGATGTGGTAGAACATGGAGATGTCTATCATGAAATACATCTTATAGTCACTGTATATTCTAAAAACCGTTCCTAGTCGATTGAGCCGTTCGATAATAAGGATAAGGATCGCTCGAGTTTGAGACTAGCATTTGCGATGCGGAGTACCACGTTTCATTGGTAGGGAACATGGAGATGTTCGAAGCATGCAAATGGATATTCATAGGATGAATAATCGAACTACCCTATCCGGACTTTCCAAGTGGTTATCACTTATCGAGTGGATAAAGTCCGCGGTTTTGGTTGTACACCATTAGTCCTTACGACTTGAAACATCATGGAGACTCTATATGCTAGTGCTGTGCTTTGACTCGTTTACCGACTCTATGGGGGTCATCAGGTGTCGAGATTGGGTACAGTTACGACACATATAGGAGTCAATGCATTGTTGTCAAGGATTCACCACATACTTGCGAGTATGGATATCCTATGCGATCTGAGGAGATATTAGTGTGACAAATCTCTGGCCAGAGTACTTGATGTGATTTAAGAAATGGTTTCTTAGTAGCACATGCGATGTCACTAATTTGATCTTCAAGATGTATTGCATAGTTATCGAATCTTGAGCGACTCTCGATATACCAATGGTTGTTGATTCGATCGGGATATATGGATGAAGGGACCGTACTGTACGCTAACCAAAATCTACTGGTTCTTGTAGGCACTATCAGTGATACCTAGGGAATCATGGGGCGATGTTGCTAGGCGCTTTACCATGATTCGTTGGGCAAGTCGGAAAGTGTTGTTCCGAGTCACAAGGAGTTGTGAGCCCACGGCTAGCTGTATCCCTGAACCATTGAGGGTCACACAGTGTAATGGAGTTTTAATCCCCGTTGAGATAGTTAAATTTAAAGAGTTAAATTTAATGAACTAAGGAGTTGGACTTCTTAAATAAGAGTAAGGGAGTAGGATTTCCTAAAATGACATAGGGATGGACATTTTAGGAAACCACTGAATTCGGATTCAGGAAAATTTATTTTGACTTTAAAATGTGCAGAAATGGTTTCTGTGCACATTGGTGAAATCGGTTCATCAATCGGAGTCACGATGAATTTTATATTAATTTCTGAACGTGCGGGCTTTGCTTGTCGGGCCCTAACTTATGACTAATGGGCCCTAAGGTGTTAGTGGCCTGCATTATAAATAAGTTATTTCAGTACAGAAATTACACACAACAGGTCATTATTGAGAGACAGGATTTTCGAAAATAAACCCTAGCCTCCTCTCAAGTTTTCGGCCGCCCCCCTTTAACTCTGTCAGAGAAAATTCCGGTCTGTGATTTTTGAATTGCAGTCAGGAATAACGAATCAGATTCGTTTAATCTCTTCGCAAAAAAACTTCTGATAGATTTTCTAGTGCAATCTATCAGAGGGATTTAAAACCTCATTCGTGGACCTGATTGAAGGAGTTCATCAGTTCCTGGGAGATACAAGAAGCGCAGAGAAATCTGTGTGGTGTCCATTAATCTCGCTTCGAGATTGAAGGTAAAATTTAATTAATTGTTATTTGAATTTTACACACATAATAATTTAATCGTTGAATGGTTGATACCCACACCATGGAATAGTTCCATGATAAAATTTTTAAACTTCCGCTGCACCGGGTATCAATCGTGATTGATCAGAGAGCCGCGTTTTCCAACAGTGGTATCAGAGCCAGGTTGCTCAGATCAAACGATTAAATTAATCGATTGTACAAAATTTTTGAATCTCGGTTTTTGGAAAACAAAATAAATATTTTTAAATAAAAAATTTTTTTTTTCCGAGGCAAAACCCGGGCAGCGATTGGATCGCTGCCCGGTGGGGCAGCAATTGTTGCTGCCCCGGGCGGCGCACGGCGCCGCCCAAAGGGGGCGCATGGCGCCGCCCAGGACGGCGACCGTCGCCGCCCAGGGCGGCGCACGGCGCCGCCCAGGGGCGTCGCTCGGCGCCACCCAGCGGCGGCGCCAGGCGCCGCCAGGGCAGCAATTGTTGCTGCCCTAAGGGGGTAGCCGGGCTGCCCCCGGCCCGCGCCCCGGGTGCGGGCCGGCCCGGGAGTGTCCCGGGCGGCCCGCGGGAAAAATTATTATTTTTATTAAAAATTAGTTTTAATATGTTAAAATTTTATTTTTGGTCCGGTCAAAAATTGTTTTTGATTGGTTCACGAGATTTCGGATCGAATTGTTCGAGTCCGTAAATTTTAAAATTGATTTTGGATAAATTTGAATTTTTGGAAAATTTTAATGTTTTATCCGTAAATTGAATTTTGAAATCAATTATTTTGGTACAATTGATGATAAGATATGATCTTATGATATATTGAGTAAAATATGATTTTATTTGTAAAATTGGATTTTATAGATAAAATATGATTTTATTTGATATAGAGATAAAATATGATTTTATATGTGAAATGAGATTTTATATATAAAATATGATTTTATCTTGTTTAAATTTGAATTGCCACTGCATGTTATCCAATAAATTAATTTTGAATTAAATGTTATTGGATAAGGATGATCGATTGCCATGACCAATTTTGTAGGTGTATGTTAGGAATTTACATTTTGTTTTTATTGTTGTTGGTTTTATTAATGGGCCTGGTTTATGGCCCGATATGAATGTCATATGTAATAAAAGTGGGCTTGGTTTATAACCCGTTCGCACCCCTAAAAATGTATCCCTACTTGTCATTGTTATTTATTGTAAATACATTAGATTTAGTGGGAGATCAAGATTTGAAGACGGTGGGCCCAGCAGACAATAAAGACTGAAGAAATGTAAATTGGAAGCACATGTAATAGGATTGCATTGCATACTGCATATTACCTAGGATTGGACTAAGACCCGTGATTGGCAACCACGGGTCAATTAGAAATGGAATCGATCATCCTATATAATATTTGATATTATGATTGTATGCATGTTTAGACATAAATTGCGTGAATCCGGCAAGCATGCAATAAAATGAATATGATGAGACAAATATTTTTATAATTAAAAATCCCTCATTTTAAATATGATTTAAAATTTATATCAAGATAAATAAAGGAAATTTAAATTTGTTTAAATGTTCCCACCTTCCATCAACGGTCAATGTATGTGACGCTACCCGCGGATACGGTCCGGCTCATATTATTGGGGGGGCCCGTCCGTCGGAAAGCTGTACATTGGATCGACAAATGTTGTAAGTTGGGTGGAACTCCCATGGGATCGGCTCATATTATTGGGGGATCCACATGGCGACCGTCCATCACAACTTAATATTGATGGGTCATCTTGACATGTCACTTTAAACGGCGTCATATTATTGGGCCCTTATTGGACATGAGGTAAACACATGGGGGTTGCTTTGGAAGCAATTGGGCTCTACCTTTTGAGAATTATGGTTGGCTGATATTATTCTGGACCATAAGTTTGTCAATTGGACTCCATGTTCTCACTAAGGAAAAAGTTTCCCGTTTTCACTAGAGGGTGGTGAAATCGTTAAAATAGTGGGAGTGAGATTCATAAAATTAAATTCGCCTATTTTATGTCTTAGTAAATTGTTAAACAATAATTGATATATGTCTGTTTTTCTTTTCAGTATTTCATACAATGAATTCGCGAAATCCATTATTCTCGATCCTCGAACAAAACAAGTTGACTGGCGCCAACTATACGGAATGGTTCCGGAAGTTGAAGATTGTCTTAACTTCGGAGAAAATGCTCTACGTGTTAGAGAAAGCACCTCCGAAGGAAGCACCAGCTGACATAAGTCCGGAGGAATTGGCCAAACTTGATGCATGGTGTGACCATGACATCAAGACCAAATGCTATATGCAAGCCTCGATGTCTGATGAACTCCAGAGGCGATTTGAGGACACGGTGAATGCTGCTGACATTCACACGCAACTCAAGGAACTTTTTGGGGCTCAGTCGAGGGCTGAAAGGTTCGCTACTGTTAAGGAGTTGATGACGTGCCGCATGCGTGAAGGGACTTCGGTCCGTGATCATGGGGTACGAGTGATTTGGCTCATACAGAAGTTGGCGACCCTAGATTTGGTGTTGGAGCATGAACTCAATGTGGATTTATTGCTTCTGTCTCTTCCTTCTTCATTTGATGGATTTGTGATAAATTTTAATATGAACAAGATAGAGGCCACCCTTGAAGAGATGGTCAATATGCTCGTTACATATGAATCCACACTTAAGAAGGATAAGCCAGCTTTCTTGGTGGGCTCCTCATCTTCTGCGAAGAAGGGGCCAAGTATGAAGGGCAAGAAACGTTCTACCCCACCCAAGAAAGTCGAGCCCGAGAAGAAGCAAAAGACAAAGGCTTCAAACAATGGAAAATCCAAGGATGTTTGCCATTACTGCAAGAAGCCGGGTCATTGGAAGCGCAACTGCAAGGAATATCTTGAGCAGTTGGGAACTGCAAAGGGTATGTTCTATATTGAAATAAACATGTCACTTAATACAACTTCTTGGGTATTGGATACCGGATGTGGATCTCACATTTGCAATGATTTGCAGGTGATGACAAGAAGTCGCAGGCTTAGAATGGGTGAGACCCAGCTGAGGCTCGGGAATGGTTCCAGAGTTGAAGCTACGGCCATTGGAGATGTTTGTTTGACTTTGCAGAACGGTTTTAAATTATTGTTAAGAGATGTTTTATTTGTGCCAGATTTAATTAAAAACATTATTTCTATTTCTATGCTTGATAGAGATGGTTATTCTTGCAATTTTGTGAATGGGATTTGCAATATTTACAAGAATGAATGTTTAATTGGAAATGGACAACTTGAAAACGATCTATACAACTTAAAACTAAAAGACGTTCCAGTGAATTATGTTGATAAACCGGCGACAACAAACAAAAGGAAAATCGATAGTCAAAACCCGGCAAACCTTTGGCATGCTAGGCTAGGTCATATTTCCTCAAGGAGGATGAACAAGCTAGTGGGAGAGGGCATGTTTGATATGTCTGATATTAATTCTCTACCTACTTGTGAATCCTGCCTAAAAGGAAAAATGACTAAATCTCCTCTTAAGGGGAAACCTGAGCGTAGTCAGAATCTGTTGGATTTGATCCACACAGATGTTTGTGGTCCATTTAGAGTAGGGACTCAACATGGCCACACCTACTTCATTACCTTTACTGATGATTATTCAAGGTATGGGTATTTATATTTAATGAAATATAAGTCTGAAGCATTTGAAAAGTTCAAAGAATTCAAGGCTGAAGTAGAAAACAAGCTAGGTAAAAGTATTAAAGCACTTCGATCGGATCGAGGTGGAGAATACTTGAGTACCGAGTTTTTGGACTATCTGAAAGAGAATGGGATTCTCTCTCAGTGGACTCCTCCTATGACACCACAACTTAATGGTGTATCGGAGCGTCGTAATCGAACTTTGTTGGACATGGTTCGATCTATGATGAGCTTCACTGAGCTTCCACCTTCGTTTTGGGGCTATGCGCTTGAAACGGCGGTATTGTTGTTGAACAACGTCCACACTAAAGCAGTGGACAAAACACCATACGAGTTATGGAATGGCAAAGCTCCTAAGTATTCGTACTTGAGGATTTGGGGATGTCCTGCTTACGTGAAGCGGACAGTGGGAGATAAGTTGGATAGTCGATCCAGCTTATGTTATTTTGTAGGGTATCCGAAGAATTCAATCGGATATTATTTCTATTATCCTGCTGAAACAAAGGTGTTTGTTTCTAGGAATGCCACCTTCTTGGAGAAGGAATTCTTATTGGATAAGAAAGGCGAGATGATGGAACTCGAAGAAGTTCGAGAAGAACCCGAAATACAAAATAACGATCCTACACCTCAGGAACCATTGCTGGACACGCCTGCACCTAGAAGATCCGAAAGGACTTCTAGACCTCCAGTTCGATATGGTCTTCTTCTTGAAGGGGATCAAGATGAACCCGACATTGGATGTGATCCAAGAAACTTCAAGGAAGCAATTTCTGATGCGGATTCGAATTTATGGCTTGAAGCTATGCAGTCAGAATTGGATTCGATGCATACAAACCAAGTTTGGTCTTTAGTAGATCCTCCCGATGGAATTGTTCCGATAGGGTGTAAATGGATCTACAAAAGAAAGCTTGGGCCTGATGGTAAGGTATTGACCTACAAGGCGCGATTGGTGGCTAAAGGTTATACTCAAAGGCAAGGAGTTGACTATGACGAAACCTTTTCACCAGTTGCAATGTTCAAGTCCATAAGAATCCTAATTGCCATAGCTGCATGGTATGACTATGAGATATAGCAAATGGATGTGAAGACTGCTTTTCTTAATGGAGACATTAAGGAGGAAATCTATATGAAGCAGCCTGAGGGGTACACATCCATGGGAAGCGAGCATAAGGTATGCAAGCTTCAGAGATCAATTTATGGTCTAAAACAAGCATCAAGAAGTTGGAACCAGAAATTTGATGAAACAATAAAAGATTTTGGTTTCATCAAGAACCCGGAGGAACCTTGCATGTACAAGAAAGTAGTTAAGGATGCGGTGACATTCTTAGTACTTTATGTTGATGACATCCTACTCATTGGGAATGATGTAGGGATGTTGCAGTCAACAAAGATATGGTTATCAGGTAGATTTTCGATGAAGGATTTGGGAGAGGCATCCTACATTCTTGGGATACAGATCTATAGAGATAGGTCTAAGAGAATGATAGGACTCACTCAATCAACCTACATCGATACCATATTGAAACGGTTTTCAATGGATGGGTCCAAAAGAGGACATCTACCCATGTGTCATGGAGTTTCTCTATCCAAGTCTATGTGTCCCAAGACTGATGAAGAGATAGAGAATATGACACATGTACCATATGCGTCAGCTATAGGTAGTATCATGTATGGGATGATATCTACAAGACCGGATGTAGCATTTGCTCTGAGTGTCACGAGCAGATATCAGTCTAATCCTGGTCAAATGCATTGGAAAGCCGTGAAGGACATTCTTAAGTACTTGCGAAGGACTAAGAATATGTTCATGGTTTATGGAGGACGAGAACTCAAATTGGAAGGCTATACCGACTCTAGCTTCCAAAGTGATGTGGATGACTCGAAGTCAACCTCTGGATTTGTGTTCATGCTCAATGGCGGTGCTGTCTCTTGGAAGAGTTCCAAGCAGGACACCACAGCGGATTCCACCACTGAGGCTGAATACAGTGCAGCATCAGCTGCTGCTAAAGAGGCCGTTTGGATGAGGAAGTTCGTCCAAGAGTTGGGCGTCATTCCTGAATTTGTTGGTCCAGTCCCGGTATACTGTGACAACACGGGTGCCGTTGCTCAAGCAAAGGAACCAAGGTCTCATCAAAGATCCAAACACGTACTGAGGAAATACCACATAATCCGGGAGATTGTGGAAAGAGGAGACATCATTGTCGAACGAGTGGCCTCTGCAGACAATATCGCTGATCCGCTTACTAAGCCCTTGCCAGGACCATTGTTTGACAAACATCGCGAAGCAATGGGTCTACGTAGTATGACTAGTTGGCTATAGGGCAAGTGGGAGATTGTAAGAGTGGGTGCCCAGTGAGCCAACTGTGTGGCTATGGTCTTTGATGACTCTTTGTATAAACAATCTTTTGTTTAATATTATTTACACTTTTATGGCAATGACTTTATATTACTTCATATTGTTATATTGTGATATACTATTGTTGTTTTGATAAAGACCTTGAATATACTATAGTGTATGTAAGATGTGGTAGAACATGGAGATGTCTATCATGAAATACATCTTATAGTCACTGTATATTCTAAAAACCGTTCCTAGTCGATTGAGCCGTCCGATAATAAGGATAAGGATCGCTCGAGTTTGAGACTAGCATTTGCGATGCGGAGTACCACGTTTCATTGGTAGGGAACATGGAGATGTTCGAAGCATGCAAATGGATATTCATAGGATGAATAATCGAACTACCCTATCCGGACTTTCCAAGTGGTTATCACTTATCGAGTGGATAAAGTCCGCGGTTTTGGTTGTAGACCATTAGTCCTTACGACTTGAAACATCATGTTATGTCCTTATCTTATGTGTATACAGATTGTCTATACAGCTTGCTTATGATTTCGAGGACGAACTCATGTCTTAGTGGGGGAGAAATGTAAGGCCCGGGATTATTTAATTTTAATCCGAGAATATTTAATTTGGGAATATTTAGAGTTTAGAATTAAATTCTAATATTCTTAAATTGAAAAGGGTTGAAATTGAATTAAATCGCTTTTCCGGGGATTGAATTGCAAATAGCAAAAAGTTCAGGGACTAAAGTGCAAATATGCTATATATATCTAATTCTCCACTTGAAGTATTCTTAATTACACGTGAAGCATCAGAAGAAAAAGGGAAGAACGGCTGAAACCCTCCAAACTCCATTTTTTATCCTAAAAAGCTTCGATAACTCGCGATCCGGTTGTCAGAAATTCCAGATAAATACATATCTGCGATCACCGCTCCGAGACCTTCGTTTTGGTACAAGTTTCATTCATCTTTCTCATACTTTATTTTTATGTTGAAGATGGTTGATATTCTTTTTGGTTATATATGTGATTGAGCTGTTACAGATTACGTATTCGCAGACGGTTCGGAAAAAGACTGTCGTTTGAATTTGATATGATTTATTGCAGAAAATTCGAACACTTCCAATTATTAATTGCTTGTTGGACGTGTATATACATGTTAATATGATGAATATGAGGATGAGAATAGCTTGATATATGGCTTGTGATATTGATTCGGTTGCCAATTTTTAGCCGTTATGCCGTCGGTGTGAACAATGGCAATATTTTGATATTGTTGATTGAACAAAGCATGGTTTGAGTTGCATCTGATCATGTTAGTATTCGATATGTCATTTATCAGCCTTATATCGAAGTTGCCGAACTCGAGATCTCCATTTCGAACCGAGAAGGAATTGTAGAAGGTTTGAAGTCATTTGATTGATTTCCTTGCAACGAATTCGAGAAGATTTTGATATATATTCGTCATGTATGTTTTCAGATTTGAAGTACTTTCAGAATCTACATCGAAAGGTATAAATGAAAGCGAATCCAGATGGGATAGAACACTCGAAATAGCTATCGTTTCGAGTATTCCCTTGTTAATCACATTACGTGGTTGATTATGTATTTTATGTGATTAGATGCTTTGATTTCTTTACATTCTTATGTGATTAGTTTGTTCAAGATGTTTTATAGCATTTAATGCATACAGAACATGTTGCATTCATCTTGAACTCCAGCCTGAAAAGCACAGATGGTTGAAAGGTCTAGTGTGCATATGACGTTTGGAGGGCTGTAGTTGAGTGGCACGGATTGTAGACTTATTTCCAGAGCCAGAAGACTCACTATAGTTTCACCAAAGTCAGAGAAAAATAATATTTAACTTCAACTCGATTGGTGAGTTGGTGTTCGTTAAAGATTTTATTTCCTCGGGATCCCAAAGAACATATATTCGATTGATATCAGCTTGATAGCCTCTTTTGCCATATGCATTTGCATTCACGTTTATTATCTCGCACTTTATGTTGTTTATACTGGGATTTTATTCTCACCGGAGGTATCCGGCTATTTCTTTGTTTTGTATGTGTGCATGACAATAGGTGGGGCAGGAGCTGGTCAGAAAAGACAGGGATAGCTCGAGATAGAGTTGTAGCATCTGAGGATAACGGGTTGTAGCAGCAAGACATGTACTTTGAGTGGATAAACATGTTAGAAAAGAATACAAGAATGTTGTATAAGTTGTTAACTACATGTGTAACTTGTGTAGGAAAGCTTATTAGATGTAATTAGATTGCATGTTTATTATTTGAAGCTTGTATCAGAGTATGTGTTTGTATGTTTCAAGTTTGGACAGCAAAAATCTTCCCTGCATTTTCTGGAAAATGTAGCCCGCTCGATCGGTAGAAACTCACCGATCGAGCGAGGCCCTTATTTTGCACGGCAGAGAAATCAATTTTGTGCCTGCTTGATCGGTAGAAATTCACCGATCTAGCGAGGCCAAATTTGTCCTGGACCGAGAGCTTCAAGTTTGAGCTCGCTCGATCGGGCAACTTTTGCCGATCGAGCGAGACTATGTAATTTAAAAAAAAAAAAATTTAGCTCTTGGTTCTTTATTTTCTTTGTGTACTTGATTTATTCTTAATTTTAATATATTGCCCTAAGATAAGATTAGCAACCCGGGTCCCCACAAGACATTTCCTTGGGCTCTCAAGAAATTTATTTATGTTCTTGTGTTATGGACTTGTTAATTTTTGAAATGCTTGTTATTATGTGTATCTAGGGTTCGAATTTTTCATGAATTTCAGTAGGGTTCATGTGTGATTTTCGAAAATTTGAGTTTCTTTAAAATTTAAAGGGGGTTGCATGATGATGTATGATTGAAAGCATGAAGAGTCTTGGTTGCAATTGTAAATTTTCAAAAATCCAGAAGTTCATGCCATTTAAATTTCGAATTTGCATGATGTTTAGGCTATTTTTGAAGTATACAAGGGTATGTTTGTGAGACCCCGTTTCTAATCTTCTAAACTCGAATAATTAATCATAATCGAACACAATAAGCCGCGGAAAACGAATCAAAAAGTTTTTTTTTTTTTAAAGAAGCCTCGCGCCCGCGAGGTAATCACCTCGCGCGCGCGCAGGCTACGCGAACATAGACTCGCAGAGATACTCGCGCCCGTGCGAGAAGGGAGCTCGCGAGCGCGCGGGCAAAATCTCCCGAGCCTCTCAAACTCCTTGCGCGCGCGCGAGGTGTTGCCTCGCCCGCGCGCAGCAAAATGGGCAGAGGGGTCGAGGAGCTTGCGAACAACCAACAAGGCAATTCTAAACATTCCAAGTTCAAACATAATACAAATCAATATTTAGAACATACCAAATCTAGGTTCTGCCCAAAATACAATAACCAGTCGAGTTTCATAAATGAGTTCCACCGACTCAACAAAACTAATACAATTCCAAATAGACTCGACCCTACGACCTAGAGTCTCACTTCTATCAATCTCACCCCCAAGCTAACCAGGATGACTCGGTCCAGCTCCTGATCCTCCTGTTGCCAAGTTACTACATACAAAACAAAGACAACAGCCGGAATAATCCGGTTAGAAATATAATTTCTAAGTAAAAGAGACATGCACCCAATATCAAATAAACACCTCAATCGAAATGTGTCAACATAAATCATAACATCGAAATGATATTGAATAAATGCATGAATTTAAAAGTCAAATTATCAAGTCAGATAATCATAAAATCGATCGGTACTCGGTTGGGATCCCAGGGTCAAGTCTTCACGACAACTCACCGAACGCACCCTTTCGGGGTGGAAGTCGATCAACTCGATCCCCTAGACTTCAAAGCAACTATAATAAGTATTCTGGCAATTGAAAAAACTCGAAATCCAAAAAGCCGCTTCAATATAGCTCTCTAAAACGTCTCATTTCAAAACGAATCGAAAGTCGGCTCAATATGAAGGCAAGTGCATTAATAACTAAATCAAGTTCACGCAAGCAAATAAACAAGCGGTATGTGATTTTTGAAAACTCGAGAATAAGTCAATCTCGAGTATTCTTTCCCATTCATTTCAATGTCGACTTTTACCTTTTTCTCGAAGCTTCAATCAATCCTGTCAAACAAGAGACAACTCGATTCAAACTCTAAACAATTTGAAACTCAAAGTCGATAAATCAAACAATCTATACCGTCTTCCAACTCTTCGATTGGTAACCGATCTCCAAGTCCTCCAATTCCAATCTCTAATCAACTGTCAAAAGATCGAGACACGGATTCGATATCAAATCGGAGTTCAAACTCAATCAAGTTCGATATACAAATCAAACCGAACCAAAACCGATAACTCAAACTCAATTTCGACGGCATAACGGCTATAAACTAACTATCCGTAAAATACAAAAACATCCAACAACATCACAATAAGTCAATCATCATCACAATCCATCAAAACAACTCAAATCCAACCTCAATCAAAATCACTATTTTCGAAAATATGCCTCTAAAATCATATAAAATCCAAACTTCGTTCTTTTTCCAAACCGACTTCGAATACACGATCTATACTAGCTCAAGAACGACATACTCCAATATTATCAAATTCTGACAACTCAACAAAATCGAAGTTCAAGAGATCGAAGCAAAAATTAACGTCTAAACAAAGCCCTCGTTGTGGTGATCGTGAATCTCAACTCGAAAATGAAATCTAACGGTCGGATCGAGCGAATCGAACGGGAAAGAAAGGCTTGGAAATCGCCTCTCATGGCTTCCGGGGAGAGAGAAATCGAGAGAGGGAGTAGGTGAGGAAAGGAGATGACCAATGATTGGTCAAATTGCTCCTTAATATATATAAAAATCCAAATTTTGAATTTCAGTCCTTTATTTCTCAAAATTCTTGCAAAGTAACCCCCTGCTAAATAACAAAACAATCCTCAATCACTGAAAACCCTGATTATCTCGATTAAACGCAATTATAATAAAATCGGGCATTACAATTCTCCTCCTCTAAGATTCGATTTCGTCCTCGAAATCTGACAGATCACAATACTCAACAAGAACGAAACAAACTGAAGACGAACTCACCTCAATCTAACAACTTTGGAAATCGCTGCCTCATATCGGATTCGGTCTCCCAAGTCGCTTCTTTCAACTCCGTGATGACTCCACTGAATCTTCACCAACGGAATCGACTAGTTTCTGAGCTGCTTCTCTTTTCTGTCAAGAATCTGAATCGGTCGCTTGAAGTAACTCAGAGTCCTCATCAAGTTCGCCCTCATCCGGCTGAAGAACGTGAGACGGATCCGGATGGTACTTACGAAGCATCGAAACGTGAAACACATCGTGGATTCCTGAAAGAGACGGAGGAAGAGCAATCCTATAGGCAAGATCGCCTATCTTCTCCAGAATTTCATACAGACCAATGAACCTCGAGACAATTTTCCTCTCTTCCCAAATCTGACAGTGCCTCGGAAAGGAGAAATCTTCAGAAACACACGGTCTCCCTGCTCGAAACACAGTGGTCTGCGTCTGACATTCGCATACTTGGCCTGTCGATCTTGGGCTGTCTTCATTCTAACTCGGATCAACTTCACCTGCTCTGCCATATCACGAATCATATCTGGACCTAACTCAGGTGATTCTGAAATCTCATCCAAAATAATGGAGATCTGCACTTTTTTTTCCGTACAAAGCTTCAAAAGGTGCCATTCCAATGCTCGTCTGAAGCTGTTATTGTACGAAAACTCCACTAGAGGCAAGGACTCCTGCCAACCTGATCCAAAATCCGAGCACTACAGCTCAAAGCATATCCTCCAAAGTCTGGATCGTACGCTCGGACTGACCGTCGGTCTGAGGGTGATACGCTGTGCTCAAGTGCAAACGAGTACCCAAAGCCTCCTGAAGACTGTGCCAAAAGTGAGAAGTGAATCTCGATCTCTGTCTGATACTATCGACTTCGGAACGCCATGCAATCTCACAACCTCTCTGACATACAACTCGGCCATCTGATCGTGACGGTATGTCATACGGTAAGGAATGAAGCAAGCATATTTCGTCAACCGGTCAATCACAACCCAAATCGCATCACAACCTCTGACTGAACGCGGTAGCTTCGTGACAAAATCCATTGAGATATGATCCCATTTCCATTCCGGGACAGGCAAACTGTGCAATAATCCTCCGGGCTTCTTCCTCTCAGCTTTCACCTGTTGACAATTCAGGCAATGAGATACAAACCTCGTGACGTCTCCTTTCAACTGATTCCACCAGAACTAAGTCTTCAAGTCATTATACATCTTTCGGCCTCCTGGATGAACACTGAACCGACTGCAATGCGCCTCTCGAAGAATGCGCTGTCTCAACTTAGAAACATCGGGCACAACAATACGGCTATTCACAAACAAAATGTCATCCCTGACCTGAAATTCTGACTGGTGACCTGATCGGACTCTCTCTAACGAACTCTGAATACTTGGATCTGATCTCTGAGCCTCTCTAATCGACTGAAACAACTCTGGCTCGGCTTGAATCGCAAAAACTCTGATGGATCTCCTATCGGTCCTCAAACTCCAAACCATAAGTACAACAATCTTCAATCAATCGAGAGACATCAATCGTAGAAAGAGACAAAGAAACAAAACTTTCCCGACTAAGAGCGTCTGCAGCTGCATTCGACTTTCCAGGATAATACTTGATTTTCGCAGTCAAAGTCCTTAAGCAAATCCATCCATCTCCTCTGTCTCATATTCAGCTCGGACTGGGAAAACAAGTATTTCAGGCTCTTGTGGTTAGAAAATATCTCAAACGACTCGCCATACAATTAATGGCGCCAAGTCTTCAAAGCAAACACGATTGCAGCTAGCTCGAGATCATGGATCGGATAACGAGTCTCGTGAGGCTTCAGCTGCCTCGAAGCATAAGCTATGACGTGCTTCCTCTGCATGAGAATGCATCCAAGACCACGGTGAGAAGCATCGCAGTACACAGAGAAACCTCCAGTACCTGATGGAATAGACAAGATCGGAGCGCTGGTCAATCTCTTCTTCAGCTCAATGAAACTAGCCTCACAATGTTCGGACCAAACAAATGGTGCATTCTTCTGGGTCAACTGAGTAATCGGCTTTGCAATGGAAGAGAATCCCTCGATAAATCGGCGATAATACCCCGCTAAAACCCATGAAGCTTCGGATTTCTGGCACTGATGTTGGTCTCTGCCAATTCATTAACTGCTTCGATCTTACTGGGGTCCACACATATTCCATCTTCTGATACAATGTGACCTAGGAAAACCACTCGGTTCAACCAAAACTCGCACTTCGATAGCTTAGCATACAAACTGTTCGGCTCGCAAAGTCTGCAACACAATCCTCAAATGCTCGGCATGATCAGAACGGTTCTTAGATTAGATCAGAATGTCGTCGATGAAGATGATGACGAACTCATCTAGATACCGCTGAAAGATGCGATTCATCAGGTCCATAAAAACTGCTGGAGCATTGGTCAAACCAAAAGGAATGACTATGAATTCAAAATGCCCATATCTGGTTCTGAAAGCTGTCTTCGGCACATCCTCGTCGCGAACTCTCAGCTGATGATACCCTGATCGCAGATCTATCTTCGAATACACGAAGAACCTTGCAGTTGATCAAAAAGATCGTCGATTCTTGGTAGAGGATACTTGTTCTTGACCGTCGCTTGATTCAACTGGCGGTAGTCGATGCAAAGTCGCACAGAACCGTCTTCTTCCTCACAAAAAGCACTGGTGCACCCCAAGGCGATACGCTAGGTCGGATGTATCCTTTGGCAATCAAATCTTCTAACTGTTCCTTCAATTTCTTCAATTCTAATGGATCCATACGGTAAGGGGCTTTTGCAATAGGCTGAGTACCTGGCTCAAGTTCAATGCTAAATTCGATGTCTCGAATAGGCGGTAAACCAGGAATCTCGTCTGAAAAAACATGAGGAAACTCGCTAACCCCCGGTATCACGGACAACTCAGGGCTAAACTTCTGAATATCCAAAGCATAAATCAAGAATCCCTCTACTCCTTTCTGAAGTAAACGAGACATGGTTAACACCGAAATCAAAGAAATTTTGGATCGAGAACCCTTACCGAAAAACTTCCAATCATCTGCCATCTCAGGCCTAAAACGAACAACTTCCTGAAAGCAATCTACTGTCGCCCTATACTTGGTCAAAGCATCAATCCCGACGATACAGTCAAAATCAGATAATCCAAGAACGATGCAGTCAATCTCAATCGAATTCCCTTCGGATTCTAACACATAGTTACGGACCAATCTCACCGAAACAGTCTCTCCACCCAAAGGTGAAGTAATAGAAACAACATCAGATAAAGGCTCAACAATTAAATCATGCATCACAACAAATCTTTTAGAGATGAAACAGTGGGAAGCACCCGTATCAATCAAAACAAGTGCAGGATAACCAAAGATCGAACAGTTACCTGCTATCACGTCATTCGGAGCTGCATTGGCTTGATCCTCTATCAAGGCAAACACCCTCGCCTGCTGTCTTGGAGGTGGGTTCTGGTTCTGATTACCTCCCTGACGATTCTGTTGCTGAGGCGGAAAAGAATGGACTGCAGAAGTTGATCTCTCGGGATGAGCTGGCGGTCGTGAAGAACTGCCGCTCTGAGCTCTATGGATCCTCGCAGAGGACAGACTCTAGCAAAATGACCCGGCTGCTGGCAGATGTTGCAACTACCAAACACGCCTCGACACTGATCACTCGGGTGACGTCCTCCACACTTGCTGCATGAAGCTCTAGAAAACCCAGAATTCTGTCCAAAACTGAACTGTCTAGAGCCACTGGAACTCGTTGAACTGTTACCAGACTTCTTAAAATTCTTCCCCTTCGGCCGATACTGATCTCGCCTGCTTCTGCCACTGTTGCCTCCCTCAAACCTCTGAGGCTGATTCGACTGTTGAGATGGTTGGTACTGATACTGAGCCTGTTGAGGCTGAAATTGAACAGGCTGGTCCTGAAAAGATCTCTGCTGCTGCTGAGGAGCTACCTGATTACCTCGTTGCATCAAGAATCCGGCTTCGGCTCCCTTTGCTTGATCCATAGAATCAGCGAAGTTGTTGGGTCTTCCGGTATTGACCAAGGTAAATATCTCAGGGTTCAATCCATTGATGAAATGGTCGGCCTTGGCTTCTTCGTTATCTGCAACGTGAGGTGCAAACCTCAAGAGACTGTCAAATTTGCTCACATAGTCCTTATTGCTCAAGTTCCCTTGTTTCAGGTTCGCAAATTCGGCACCCTTTTCCTTTCGATAAGAGACAGGAAAGAAACGCTTGAAGAACCCGTCTTGAACAAGCTCCAAGTGATGGCGGTGCCTCGGTTCTCATTTGCTCTCTTGGTTGTGGTCCACCAATTCTTAGCAACACCCTGCAACTGATGACTGACTAACCTGATCCAGCGGTCATCGGTATAGTCGAGGGAATCGAAGAGGTCATCCATTTCATCTAGCCAACTTTCACAAGCAACGGAGTTCTCAATACCCGTTAAATTAGGCGGTCGAAAAGATCGGAATCTCTTCAGAAGATTCTCCATCGGGGTCGCGGTTGCATCAAACTGATCCACTCTTGTACTATCCTGATCATTCGGAGGAGTAATAACTGGCGGCGGATTCTCAGTAGAAGGAGGAGTCAAAGGTGGTTGATTCCTTCTCAAAGATCGTCGCGGTGCCATCTGATATCAAGGGTTAGGACATAATATCTCAGACTTATTCTCAATCTCTTAACCTCGATGTCCAAAACTCTGCTCTGAGTACTCATTAATCTCAACGATATACACTGACAGATATATATATCACATAATTCATGCTTTATAAATTAAATCACAACTCATGTAATCAATTAACTCAAGAATCAATAAAGCATGCTCGCACGTATTTAAAAATAATCATTTAAATAAATCCATCACATGCGAGAGTTCAATTCATGCGGACTCGATCTACCCTGATCACTCTAGTTCAAATCCAAGAATCTTATCGCTGTGATACCACTTAATGTGAGACCCCATTTCTAATCTTCTAAACTCGAATAATTAATCATAATCGAACGCAATAAGCCGTGGAAAACGAATCAAAAAGTTTTTTTTTTTTAAAGAAGCCTCGTGCCCGCGCGAGGTCGTCACCTCGTGCGCACGCAGGCTAAGTGAACAGAGACTCACGGAGATACTCACGCACGCGCGAGAAGGGAGCTCGCGCACGCGCGGGCAAAATCTCCCGAGCCTCTCAAACTCCTTGCGCGCGAGCGAGGTGTTGCCTCGCCCGCGCGCAGGCAAAATGGGCAGAGGGGTCGAGGAGCCTTGCGAACAACCAACAAGGCATTCTAAACATTCCAAGTTCAAACATAATACAAATCAAGATTTAGAACATACCAAATCTAGGTTCTGCCCAAAAATACAATAACCAGTCGAGTTTCATAAATGAGTTCCACCTACTCAACAAAACTAATACAATTCCAAATAGACTCGACCCTACGACCCGAGTTTCAACTTCTATCAATCTCACCCCCAAGCTAACCAGGACGACTCGGTCCAGCTCCTGATCCTCCTGTTGCCAAGTTACACATACAAAACAAAGACAACAGCCGGAAGAATCTGGTTAGAAATATAATTTCTAAGTAAAAGAGACATGCACCCAATATCAAATAAACACCTCTATCGAAATGTGTCAACATAAAGCATAACATCGAAATGATATTGAATGAATGCATGAATTTAAAAGTCAAGATTATCAAGTTAGATAATCATAAAATCGATCGTACTCGGTTGGGATCCCAGGGTCAAGTCTTCACGACAACTCACCGACGCACCCTTTCGGGGTGGAAGTCGATCAACTCGATCCCCTAGACTTCAGAGCAACTGTAAGAAGTATTCTGGCAATTGGAAAAACTCGAAATCCAAAGCCGCTTCAATATAGCTCTCTAAAACTTCTCATTTCAAAACGAATCGAAAGTCAGCTCAATATGAATGCAAGTGCATTAATAACTAAATCAAGTTCACGCAAGCAAATAAAAAAGCGGTTTGTGATTTTCGGGAACTCGAGAATAAGTCGATCTCGAGTATTCTTTTCCATTCATTTCAATGTCGACTTTTACCTTTTTCTCAAAGCTTCAATCAATCCTATCAAACAAGAGACAACTCGATTCAAACTCTAAACAATTCGAAACTCAAAGTCGATAAATCAAACAATCTATACCGTCATCCAACTCTTCGATTGGTAACCGATCTCCAAGTCCTCCAATTCCAATCTCTAATCAACTGTCAAAACATCAAGACACGGATTCGATATCAACTCGGAGTTCAAACTCAATCAAATTCGATATACAAATCAAACCGAACCAAAACCGATAACTCAAACACAATTTCGACGGCATAACGACTATAAACTAACTATCTGGAAAATACAAACCATCCAACAACATCACAATAAGTCAATCATCATCAACAATCCATCAAAACAACTCAAATCCAACCCAATCAAAATCACTATTTCCAAAAATATGCCTCTAAAATCATATAAAACCAAACTTCGTTCTTTTTCCAAACCGACTTCGTATACACGATCTATACTAGGTCAAGAACGACATACTCCAATATTATCAAATTCTGACAACTCAACAAAATCGAAGTTCAAGAGATCGAAGCAAAACTTAGGTCTAAACGAAGCCCTCGTTGTGGTGATCGTGAATCTCAACTCGGAAATGAAATCTAACGGTCGGATCGAGCGAATCGAACGGAAAGATAGGCTTGGAAATCGCCTCTCAAGGCTTCCGGGGAGAGATAAATCGAGAGAGGGAGTAGGGGAGGAAGGAGATGACCAATGATTGGTCAACTTGCTCCTTAATATATATAAAAATCCAACTTTTGCATTTCAGTCCTTTATTTCTCAAATCTTGCAAAGTAACCCCCTGCTAAATAACAAAACAATCCTCAATCACTGAATCCCTGATTATCTCGATTAAACTCAATTATAATAAAATCGGGGCATTACAATGTTATTGTTGGCTTGTGGTCTTGATTGATTATTCATGAATGTGAGACTTTTGGAGCATAATCTTGTTGATTATGAAGTGTGGAGTTGAAGTGTGGTGAAGGGGCTGCCTAGGTGGTTGATTTAAGTCCCAATAGATGTCATTAGGTTTGTTTTGAGTGGGTTGGTGGTTTGGAAGAAAGTGGAGGTAAGGGAATAAGTCTTGGTGGTTTTTTCCAAGGTAGAGGTGTGTAGAGGGATATGGTAATGGACAGGGCAGTTCGGTTTATGGGGTAGGAGGTTTTGGCCGAGGTCTGGGCAGGGTTAGGGCTAGTACTAGGTACATTCATGATGTTTTGGTCTCGTCCATATAAAATGGGCTCGTTTCGGTTAAAATTTCAATAAGTTATGGATTTTGAAAGTTAGGGTGTCGGTGCAGAATTTTTAGGAGTAAAGTGGGCTGTCCAATTTAGTTTTTGATCTTTTTGCTTGGGCTTTCAAATGAAGTTACAATTTGGTCCATTGGTTAGTTGGTAGTGTTTGGAGAGTTTCGGTTCGAGCGGAGTCGAATTTGGTTAAGGGATGATAGAGTTAAGAGATTTTTGGTGTAATTGCTCGGGTTGTTGCCTTGAATGTGAGAAATTGAGTTAAGGTTGGGATAGCACCTAGGGGCAGCCACTCACCCACCTTGCACCCATATTTTTTAGTTGAGTTCCATTTCTGAGGTTTCATATTCATGTGCGTGAGTTTCATCTTTGAGCCATACAATATTTTCAAAGGAAGTCGTTACACGTTCTTGCATGCTAAGTATTTTGGGTCGAGTCATGGAAGGAAAGAAAATATTTTTGAACAAAGTGAGTTGAATGTGACTGGACAGGGCAATGTGGGTTGAGGGATGCCTTGCCCACTTGTCATAGACGTGTAGTAAGCGGCTGGGAGACATCCTAGCTCCCCTACCAAAAGAGACGTGTAGTAAGCGGCCGGGTTCAAATCGGCTCCCCTACCAAAAAGGAATGTAAAGGGCAAATCACGTCAGGATAAATCTCGGCGTCTTGCCAGCATAGTGCACTGCAGTCATGATCATGATCGAAACTTGAGTCACAATTTGAGGATCTAAGTTCTAAAGCAAAAGCAAAAGTTAAAGTTTCAAGTATCAGTTGACTCGTCTCAATTTAATCAGTTTTATGTTATGCATGCATTTCAGTTAAGTCAAGAAAGTTCATAATTTTCATGGCGTGAGTTGGTGTGAGTTCATACTTGCATGTTGTCTCATTTCCCTTATTTCACGCACGTTTACAGTTTAAGTTTCAAAATATATTATGTATTGTAGTTTGATTATTGCTAGGAGTATTTTAAAACCTTTGTTATATCACTGTTTATACTTGCTGGGTCATTAGACTCACTATGCTTGTTTGTTTGCCAGGTGAGGAGCTGTTTGTTGAGACCAAGGGCAGGCTCTCGAGGTTGAGGTCACCGGTTGTGCGCGGCCCTAAGACCGTCGCTGCTTTGTTTCCACTATAGTTGATGATTGTAATAAAGAGTTTAAACTTATGTACTTTTGGTAATAGCAAGGATGTGTTTTTCCTGTGCTTAAGTTTTATTTGTTAAACTTGTTATTGCTATTTTGGCTACGGGTGGTGGTTGCCTTTCCTATTCGCACTTATGATTATTGCAGTATTATGATTACCGCATTTATTGCTTTTGGTTAAAATTTTTGTCTGTGACAGGGAGGTTTTACTTACTTACAAACAAGTCATGGCAAATTTTTTTTAAAATCCGCATTTTTCTTTTATTAATTATTTAAGTTTAGAGGTTAGGGTCGTATCAGAGCACGGTCTTGGTTTAGGCTGAGCCTACTGCCGGTTGCCAAAAAAAACTCAAGGGATCTCGCCTCAAAGTCTGTAAGATTTATGTTTTGCTTATTTGCTATTGGTTCAGATTAGTAGCATTAGTTTCTTAAATTTTTTGAGCATGTTTTAAGTTTAAATAAAATATTTTTCTGGAGGCATGACATTTGAATTTTTGAAATTTGAACTTGCGCTCAGATGGCACCCCGACGTGATCCCATGCTCCTCCACCACCTCCTCCGCCGCCGCCGCCTCCTCCGCCCCTCCACTAGTTGATGTTGGGGCTCAGGTGCTAGCTGGCCTGGCTCGTATCTTAGAGCAGCATGTCGAGGCCCCGAGGGCTAGACCTAGCGCGGTCTATGAGCAGTTCAGGAAGATGGATCCTAAGGACTTCTCTAGTACTACGGATCCGATGGTAGCGAAGGGCTGGATTCGCTTGTTAGAGGCGATTTTCCGCTACATGGATTTTGGAGATGCGGACCGAGTTCGCTGTATGACCTTCCTTCTCAAGGATGAAGCCTCCTTATGGTTTGAGGGTGTGGATAAGACTGTTGACATTACCACACTGACTTGGAAAGCATTCAAGACTCTCTTCTATGAGAAGTACTGTACAGCTGAGGTAGGGTGCAGTTGAAGAAAGAGTTCATGAGTCTCCGGCAGGAGATCTGTCTGTGTCCGAGTTTGTTCAGAATTTTGAGGGGCTGCAACTTCGTGCCATTGATAGTGAAGACGAGGCGGAGAAGTTGCAGCACTTTGTTGCATGTCTGAGGCCTACCATTCGTAGGGATGTGATGATGGCTGAGGCCAGTGGATTATGCAGCTGCTGTCAGGAAGGCTATGAGGTCCAAGCAGTCCTTGAAGGACATCAGTGCCGAGGCTCATGTCAAGAGGGCCTTTACTCATCAGGGTCACCCACAGCAGCTGTAAGAGTGGGTGCCCAGTGAGCCAACTGTGTGGCTATGGTCTTTGATGGACTCTTTGTATAAACAATCTTTTGTTTAATATTATTTACACTTTTATGGCAATGACTTTATATTACTTCATATTGTTATATTGTGATATACTATTGTTGTTTTGATAAAGACCTTGAATATACTATAGTGTATGTAAGATGTGTTAGAACATGGAGATGTCTATCATGAAATACATCTTATAGTCACTGTATTTCTAAAAACCGTTCCTAGTCGATTGAGCCGTCCGATAATAAGGATAAGGATCGCTCGAGTTTGAGACTAGCATTTGCGATGCGGGAGTACCACGTTTCATTGGTAGGGAAACATGGAGATGTTCGAAGCATGCAAATGGATATTCATAGGATGAATAATCGAACTACCCTATCCGGACTTTCCAAGTGGTTATCACATTATCGAGTGGATAAAGTCCGCGGTTTTGGTTGTACACCATTAGTCCTTACGACTTGAAACATCATGGAGACTCTATATGCTAGTGCTGTGCTTTGACTCGTTTACCGACTCTATGGGGGTCATCAGGTGTCGAGATTGGGTACAGTTACGACACATATAGGAGTCAATGCATTGTTGTCAAGGATTCACCACATACTTGCGAGTATGGATATCCTATGCGATCTGAGGAGATATTAGTGTGACAAATCTCTGGCCAGAGTACTTGATGTGATTTAAGAAATGGTTTCTTAGTAGCACATGCGATGTCACTAATTTGATCTTCAAGATGTATTGCATAGTTATCGAATCTTTGAGCGACTCTCGATATACCAATGTTTGTTGATTCGTCGATCGGGATATATGGATGAAGGACCGTACTGTACGCTAACCAAAATCTACTGGTTCTTGTAGGCACTATCAGTGATACCTAGGGAATCATGGGCGATGTTGCTAGGCGCTTACCATGATTCGTTGGGCAAGTCGGAAGTGTTGTTCCGAGTCACAAGGAGTTGTGAGCCCACGGCTAGCTGTATCCTGAACCATTGAGGGTCACACAGTGTAATGGAGTTTTAATCCCCGTTGAGATAGTTAAATTTAAAGAGTTAAATTTAATGAACTAAGGAGTTGGACTTCTTAAATAAGAGTAAGGGAGTAGGATTTCCTAAAATGACATAGGGATGGACATTTTAGAAACCACTGAATTCGGATTCAGGAAAATTTATTTTGACTTTAAAATGTGCAGAAATGGTTTCTGTGCACATTGGTGAAATCGGTTCATCAATCGGAGTCACGATGAATTTTATATTAATTTCTGAACGTGCGGGCTTTGCTTGTCGGGCCTAACTTATGACTAATGGGCCCTAAGGTGTTAGTGGCCTGCATTATAAATAAGTTATTTCAGTACAGAAAATTACACACAACAGTCATTATTGAGAGACAGGATTTTCGAAAATAAACCCTAGCCTCCTCTCAAGTTTTCGGCCGCCCCCCTTTAACTCTGTCAGAGAAAATTCCGGTCTGTGATTTTTGAATTGCAGTCAGGAATAACGAATCAGATTCGTTTAATCTCTTCGCAAAAAAACTCTGATAGATTTCTAGTGCAATCTATCAGAGGGATTTAAAACCTCATTCGTGGACCTGATTGAAGGAGTTCATCAGTTCCTGGGAGATACAAGAAGCGCAGAGAAATCTGTGTGGTGTCCATTAATCTCGCTTCGAGATTGAAGGTAAAATTTAATTAATTGTTATTTGAATTTTACACACATAATAATTTAATCGTTGAATGGTTGATACCCACACCATGGAATTGTTCCATGATAAAATTTTTAAACTTCCGCTGCACCGGGTATCAATCGTGATTGATCAGAGAGCCGCGTTTTCCAACAGTGGTATCAGAGCCAGGTTGCTCAGATCAAACGATTAAATTAATCGATTGTACAAAATTTTTGAATCTCGGTTTTTGGAAAACAAAATAAATATTTTTAAATAAAAAAATTTTTTTTTCCGAGGCAAAACCCGGGCAGCGATTG
The DNA here is from genome assembly GCF_033568475.1 of Henckelia pumila. Lineage (NCBI taxonomy): Eukaryota > Viridiplantae > Streptophyta > Magnoliopsida > Lamiales > Gesneriaceae > Henckelia > Henckelia pumila. The sequence continues at coordinate 34,350,334 of NC_133121.1, read as the reverse complement.
GATCGCTGCCCGGTGGGGCAGCAATTGTTGCTGCCCCGGGCGGCGCACGGCGCCGCCCAAAGGGGGCGCATGGCGCTGCCCAGGACGGCGACCGTCGCCGCCCAGGGCGGCGCACGGCGCCGCCCAGGGCAGCGCTGTGCGCTGCCCAGCGCAGCGCTGGGCGCTGCGCAGGGCAGCGCTCGGCGCTGCCCAGGGCGGCGCACGGCGCCGCCCAGGGGCGTCGCTCGGCGCCACCCAGCGGCGGCGCCAGGCGCCGCCAGGGCAGCAATTGTTGCTGCCCTAAGGGGGTAGCCGGGCTGCCCCCGGCCCGTGCCCCGGGTGCGGGCCGGCCCGGGAGTGTCCCGGGCGGCCCGCGGGAAAAATTATTATTTTTATTAAAAATTAGTTTTAATATGTTAAAATTTTATTTTTGGTCCGGTCAAAAATTGTTTTTGATTGGTTCACGAGATTTCGGATCGAATTGTTCGAGTCCGTAAATTTTAAAATTGATTTTGGATAAATTTGAATTTTTGGAAAATTTTAATGTTTTATCCGTAAATTGAATTTTGAAATCAATTATTTTGGTACAATTGATGATAAGATATGATCTTATGATATATTGAGTAAAATATGATTTTATTTGTAAAATTGGATTTTATAGATAAAATATGATTTTATTTGATATAGAGATAAAATATGATTTTATATGTGAAATGAGATTTTATATATAAAATATGATTTTATCTTGTTTAAATTTGAATTGCCACTGCATGTTATCCAATAAATTAATTTTGAATTAAATGTTATTGGATAAGGATGATCGATTGCCATGACCAATTTTGTAGGTGTATGTTAGGAATTTACATTTTGTTTTTATTGTTGTTGGTTTTATTAATGGGCCTGGTTTATGGCCCGATATGAATGTCATATGTAATAAAAGTGGGCTTGGTTTATAGCCCGTTCCACCCCTAAAAATGTATCCCTACTTGTCATTGTTATTTATTGTAAATACATTAGATTTAGTGGGAGATCAAGATTTGAAGACGGTGGGCCCAGCAGACAATAAAGACTGAAGAAATGTAAATTGGAAGCACATGTAATAGGATTGCATTGCATACTGCATATTACCTAGGATTGGACTAAGACCCGTGATTGGCAACCACGGGTCAATTAGAAATGGAATCGATCATCCTATATAATATTTGATATTATGATTGTATGCATGTTTAGACATAAATTGCGTGAATCCGGCAAGCATGCAATAAAATGAATATGATGAGACAAATATTTTTATAATTAAAAATCCCTCATTTTAAATATGATTTAAAATTTATATCAAGATAAATAAAGGAAATTTAAATTTGTTTAAATGTTCCCACCTTCCATCAACGGTCAATGTATGTGACGCTACCCGCGGATACGGTCCGGCTCATATTATTGGGGGGGCCCGTCCGTCGGAAAGCTGTACATTGGATCGACAAATGTTGTAAGTTGGGTGGAACTCCCATGGGATCGGCTCATATTATTGGGGGATCCACATGGCGACCGTCCATCACAACTTAATATTGATGGGTCATCTTGACATGTCACTTTAAACGGCGTCATATTATTGGGCCCTTATTGGACATGAGGTAAACACATGGGGGTTGCTTTGGAAGCAATTGGGCTCTACCTTTTGAGAATTATGGTTGGCTGATATTATTCGGGACCATAAGTTTGTCAATTGGACTCCATGTTCTCACTAAGGAAAAAGTTTCCCGTTTTCACTAGAGGGTGGTGAAATCGTTAAAATAGTGGGAGTGAGATTCATAAAATTAAATTCGCCTATTTTATGTCTTAGTAAATTGTTAAACAATAATTGATATATGTCTGTTTTTCTTTTCAGTATTTCATACAATGAATTCGCGAAATCCATTATTCTCGATCCTCGAACAAAACAAGTTGACTGGCGCCAACTATACGGAATGGTTCCGAAAGTTGAAGATTGTCTTAACTTCGGAGAAAATGCTCTACGTGTTAGAGAAAGCACCTCCGAAGGAAGCACCAGCTGACATAAGTCCGGAGGAATTGGCCAAACTTGATGCATGGTGTGACCATGACATCAAGACCAAATGCTATATGCAAGCCTCGATGTCTGATGAACTCCAGAGGCGATTTGAGGACACGGTGAATGCTGCTGACATTCACACGCAACTCAAGGAACTTTTTGGGGCTCAGTCGAGGGCTGAAAGGTTCGCTACTGTTAAGGAGTTGATGACGTGCCGCATGCGTGAAGGGACTTCGGTCCGTGATCATGGGGTACGAGTGATTTGGCTCATACAGAAGTTGGCGACCCTAGATTTGGTGTTGGAGCATGAACTCAATGTGGATTTATTGCTTCTGTCTCTTCCTTCTTCATTTGATGGATTTGTGATAAATTTTAATATGAACAAGATAGAGGCCACCCTTGAAGAGATGGTCAATATGCTCGTTACATATGAATCCACACTTAAGAAGGATAAGCCAGCTTTCTTGGTGGGCTCCTCATCTTCTGCGAAGAAGGGGCCAAGTATGAAGGGCAAGAAACGTTCTACCCCACCCAAGAAAGTCGAGCCCGAGAAGAAGCAAAAGACAAAGGCTTCAAACAATGGAAAATCCAAGGATGTTTGCCATTACTGCAAGAAGCCGGGTCATTGGAAGCGCAACTGCAAGGAATATCTTGAGCAGTTGGGAACTGCAAAGGGTATGTTCTATATTGAAATAAACATGTCACTTAATACAACTTCTTGGGTATTGGATACCGGATGTGGATCTCACATTTGCAATGATTTGCAGGTGATGACAAGAAGTCGCAGGCTTAGAATGGGTGAGACCCAGCTGAGGCTCGGGAATGGTTCCAGAGTTGAAGCTACGGCCATTGGAGATGTTTGTTTGACTTTGCAGAACGGTTTTAAATTATTGTTAAGAGATGTTTTATTTGTGCCAGATTTAATTAAAAACATTATTTCTATTTCTATGCTTGATAGAGATGGTTATTCTTGCAATTTTGTGAATGGGATTTGCAATATTTACAAGAATGAATGTTTAATTGGAAATGGACAACTTGAAAACGATCTATACAACTTAAAACTAAAAGACGTTCCAGTGAATTATGTTGATAAACCGGCGACAACAAACAAAAGGAAAATCGATAGTCAAAACCCGGCAAACCTTTGGCATGCTAGGCTAGGTCATATTTCCTCAAGGAGGATGAACAAGCTAGTGGGAGAGGGCATGTTTGATATGTCTGATATTAATTCTCTACCTACTTGTGAATCCTGCCTAAAAGGAAAAATGACTAAATCTCCTTTTAAGGGGAAACCTGAGCGTAGTCAGAATCTGTTGGATTTGATCCACACAGATGTTTGTGGTCCATTTAGAGTAGGGACTCAACATGGCCACACCTACTTCATTACCTTTACTGATGATTATTCAAGGTATGGGTATTTATATTTAATGAAATATAAGTCTGAAGCATTTGAAAAGTTCAAAGAATTCAAGGCTGAAGTAGAAAACAAGCTAGGTAAAAGTATTAAAGCACTTCGATCGGATCGAGGTGGAGAATACTTGAGTACCGAGTTTTTGGACTATCTGAAAGAGAATGGGATTCTCTCTCAGTGGACTCCTCCTATGACACCACAACTTAATGGTGTATCGGAGCGTCGTAATCGAACTTTGTTGGACATGGTTCGATCTATGATGAGCTTCACTGAGCTTCCACCTTCGTTTTGGGGCTATGCGCTTGAAACGGCGGTATTGTTGTTGAACAACGTCCACACTAAAGCAGTGGACAAAACACCATACGAGTTATGGAATGGCAAAGCTCCTAAGTATTCGTACTTGAGGATTTGGGGATGTCCTGCTTACGTGAAGCGGACAGTGGGAGATAAGTTGGATAGTCGATCCAGCTTATGTTATTTTGTAGGGTATCCGAAGAATTCAATCGGATATTATTTCTATTATCCTGCTGAAACAAAGGTGTTTGTTTCTAGGAATGCCACCTTCTTGGAGAAGGAATTCTTATTGGATAAGAAAGGCGAGATGATGGAACTCGAAGAAGTTCGAGAAGAACCCGAAATACAAAATAACGATCCTACACCTCAGGAACCATTGCTGGACACGCCTGCACCTAGAAGATCCGAAAGGACTTCTAGACCTCCAGTTCGATATGGTCTTCTTCTTGAAGGGGATCAAGATGAACCCGACATTGGATGTGATCCAAGAAACTTCAAGGAAGCAATTTCTGATGCGGATTCGAATTTATGGCTTGAAGCTATGCAGTCAGAATTGGATTCGATGCATACAAACCAAGTTTGGTCTTTAGTAGATCCTCCCGATGGAATTGTTCCGATAGGGTGTAAATGGATCTACAAAAGAAAGCTTGGGCCTGATGGTAAGGTATTGACCTACAAGGCGCGATTGGTGGCTAAAGGTTATACTCAAAGGCAAGGAGTTGACTATGACGAAACCTTTTCACCAGTTGCAATGTTCAAGTCCATAAGAATCCTAATTGCCATAGCTGCATGGTATGACTATGAGATATAGCAAATGGATGTGAAGACTGCTTTTCTTAATGGAGACATTAAGGAGGAAATCTATATGAAGCAGCCTGAGGGGTACACATCCATGGGAAGCGAGCATAAGGTATGCAAGCTTCAGAGATCAATTTATGGTCTAAAACAAGCATCAAGAAGTTGGAACCAGAAATTTGATGAAACAATAAAAGATTTTGGTTTCATCAAGAACCCGGAGGAACCTTGCATGTACAAGAAAGTAGTTAAGGATGCGGTGACATTCTTAGTACTTTATGTTGATGACATCCTACTCATTGGGAATGATGTAGGGATGTTGCAGTCAACAAAGATATGGTTATCAGGTAGATTTTCGATGAAGGATTTGGGAGAGGCATCCTACATTCTTGGGATACAGATCTATAGAGATAGGTCTAAGAGAATGATAGGACTCACTCAATCAATCTACATCGATACCATATTGAAACGGTTTTCAATGGATGGGTCCAAAAGAGGACATCTACCCATGTGTCATGGAGTTTCTCTATCCAAGTCTATGTGTCCCAAGACTGATGAAGAGATAGAGAATATGACACATGTACCATATGCGTCAGCTATAGGTAGTATCATGTATGGGATGATATCTACCAGACCGGATGTAGCATTTGCTCTGAGTGTCACGAGCAGATATCAGTCTAATCCTGGTCAAATGCATTGGAAAGCCATGAAGGACATTCTTAAGTACTTGCGAAGGACTAAGAATATGTTCATGGTTTATGGAGGACGAGAACTCAAATTGGAAGGCTATACCGACTCTAGCTTCCAAAGTGATGTGGATGACTCGAAGTCAACCTCTGGATTTGTGTTCATGCTCAATGGCGGTGCTGTCTCTTGGAAGAGTTCCAAGCAGGACACCACAGCGGATTCCACCACTGAGGCTGAATACAGTGCAGCATCAGCTGCTGCTAAAGAGGCCGTTTGGATGAGGAAGTTCGTCCAAGAGTTGGGCGTCATTCCTGAATTTGTTGGTCCAGTCCCGGTATACTGTGACAACACGGGTGCCGTTGCTCAAGCAAAGGAACCAAGGTCTCATCAAAGATCCAAACACGTACTGAGGAAATACCACATAATCCGGGAGATTGTGGAAAGAGGAGACATCATTGTCGAACGAGTGGCCTCTGCAGACAATATCGCTGATCCGCTTACTAAGCCCTTGCCAGGACCATTGTTTGACAAACATCGCGAAGCAATGGGTCTACGTAGTATGACTAGTTGGCTATAGGGCAAGTGGGAGATTGTAAGAGTGGGTGCCCAGTGAGCCAACTGTGTGGCTATGGTCTTTGATGACTCTTTGTATAAACAATCTTTTGTTTAATATTATTTACACTTTTATGGCAATGACTTTATATTACTTCATATTGTTATATTGTGATATACTATTGTTGTTTTGATAAAGACCTTGAATATACTATAGTGTATGTAAGATGTGGTAGAACATGGAGATGTCTATCATGAAATACATCTTATAGTCACTGTATATTCTAAAAACCGTTCCTAGTCGATTGAGCCGTCCGATAATAAGGATAAGGATCGCTCGAGTTTGAGACTAGCATTTGCGATGCGGAGTACCACGTTTCATTGGTAGGGAACATGGAGATGTTCGAAGCATGCAAATGGATATTCATAGGATGAATAATCGAACTACCCTATCCGGACTTTCCAAGTGGTTATCACTTATCGAGTGGATAAAGTCCGCGGTTTTGGTTGTACACCATTAGTCCTTACGACTTGAAACATCATGTTATGTCCTTATCTTATGTGTATACAGATTGTCTATACAGCTTGCTTATGATTTCGAGGACGAACTCATGTCTTAGTGGGGGAGAAATGTAAGGCCCGGGATTATTTAATTTTAATCCGAGAATATTTAATTTGGGAATATTTAGAGTTTAGAATTAAATTCTAATATTCTTAAATTGAAAAGGGTTGAAATTGAATTAAATCGCTTTTCCGGGGATTGAATTGCAAATAGCAAAAAGTTCAGGGACTAAAGTGCAAATATGCTATATATATCTAATTCTCCACTTGAAGTATTCTTAATTACACGTGAAGCATCAGAAGAAAAAGGGAAGAACGGCTGAAACCCTCCAAACTCCATTTTTTATCCTAAAAAGCTTCGATAACTCGCGATCCGGTTGTCAGAAATTCCAGATAAATACATATCTGCGATCACCGCTCCGAGACCTTCGTTTTGGTACAAGTTTCATTCATCTTTCTCATACTTTATTTTTATGTTGAAGATGGTTGATATTCTTTTTGGTTATATATGTGATTGAGCTGTTACCGATTACGTATTCGCAGACGGTTCGGAAAAAGACTGTCGTTTGAATTTGATATGATTTATTGCAGAAAATTCGAACACTTCCAATTATTAATTGCTTGTTGGACGTGTATATACATGTTAATATGATGAATATGAGGATGAGAATAGCTTGATATATGGCTTGTGATATTGATTCGGTTGCCAATTTTTAGCCGTTATGCCGTCGGTGTGAACAATGGCAATATTTTGATATTGTTGATTGAACAAAGCATGGTTTGAGTTGCATCTGATCATGTTAGTATTCGATATGTCATTTATCAGCCTTATATCGAAGTTGCCGAACTCGAGATCTCCATTTCGAACCGAGAAGGAATTGTAGAAGGTTTGAAGTCATTTGATTGATTTCCTTGCAACGAATTCGAGAAGATTTTGATATATATTCGTCATGTATGTTTTCAGATTTGAAGTACTTTCAGAATCTACATCGAAAGGTATAAATGAAAGCGAATCCAGATGGGATAGAACACTCGAAATAGCTATCGTTTCGAGTATTCCCTTGTTAATCACATACGTGGTTGATTATGTATTTTATGTGATTAGATACTTTGATTTCTTTACATTCTTATGTGATTAGTTGTTCAAGATGTTTTATAGCATTTAATGCATACAGAACATGTTGCATTCATCTTGAACTCCAGCCTGAAAAGCACAGATGGTTGAAAGGTCTAGTGTGCATATGACGTTTGGAGGGCTGTAGTTGAGTGGCACGGATTGTAGACTTATTTCCAGAGCCAGAAGACTCACTATAGTTTCACCAAAGTCAGAGAAAATAAAGTATTTAACTTCAACTCGATTGGTGAGTTGGTGTTCGTTAAAGATTTTATTTCCTCGGGATCCCAAAGAACATATATTCGATTGATATCAGCTTGATAGCCTCTTTTGCCATATGCATTGCATTCACGTTTATTATCTCGCACTTTATGTTGTTTATACTGGGATTTTATTCTCACCGGAGGTATCCGGCTATTTCTTTGTTTTGTATGTGTGCATGACAATAGGTGGGGCAGGAGCTGGTCAGAAAAGACAGGGATAGCTCGAGATAGAGTTGTAGCATCTGAGGATACGGGTTGTAGCAGCAAGACATGTACTTTGAGTGGATAAACATGTTAGAAAAGAATACAAGAATGTTGTATAAGTTGTTAACTACATGTGTAACTTGTGTAGGAAAGCTTATTAGATGTTATTAGATTGCATGTTTATTATTTTGAAGCTTGTATCAGAGTATGTGTTTGTATGTTTCAAGTTTGGACAGCAAAAATCTTCCCTGCATTTTCTGGAAAATGTAGCCCGCTCGATCGGTAGAAACTCACCGATCGAGCGAGGCCCTTATTTTGCACGGCAGAGAAATCAATTTTGTGCCTGCTTGATCGGTAGAAATTCACCGATCTAGCGAGGCCAAATTTGTCCTGGACCGAGAGCTTCAAGTTTGAGCTCGCTCGATCGGGCAACTTTTGCCGATCGAGCGAGACTATGTAATTTAAAAAAAAAAAAATTTAGCTCTTGGTTCTTTATTTTCTTTGTGTACTTGATTTATTCTTAATTTTAATATATTGCCCTAAGATAAGATTAGCAACCCGGGTCCCCACAAGACATTTCCTTGGGCTCTCAAGAAATTTATTTATGTTCTTGTGTTATGGACTTGTTAATTTTTGAAATGCTTGTTATTATGTGTATCTAGGGTTCGAATTTTTCATGAATTTCAGTAGGGTTCATGTGTGATTTTCGAAAATTTGAGTTTCTTTAAAATTTAAAGGGGGTTGCATGATGATGTATGATTGAAAGCATGAAGAGTCTTGGTTGCAATTGTAAATTTTCAAAAATCCAGAAGTTCATGCCATTTAAATTTCGAATTTGCATGATGTTTAGGCTATTTTTGAAGTATACAAGGGTATGTTTGTGAGACCCCATTTCTAATCTTCTAAACTCGAATAATTAATCATAATCGAACACAATAAGCCGCGGAAAACGAATCAAAAAGTTTTTTTTTTTTAAAGAAGCCTCGCGCCCGCGCGAGGTAATCACCTCGCGCGCGCGCAGGCTACGCGAACAGAGACTCGCAGAGATACTCGCGCCCGTGCGAGAAGGGAGCTCGCGAGCGCGCGGGCAAAATCTCCCGAGCCTCTCAAACTCCTTGCGCGCGCGCGAGGTGTTGCCTCGCCCGCGCGCAGGCAAAATGGGCAGAGGGGTCGAGGAGCTTGCGAACAACCAACAAGGCAATTCTAAACATTCCAAGTTCAAACATAATACAAATCAATATTTAGAACATACCAAATCTAGGTTCTGCCCAAAATACAATAACCATTCGAGTTTCATAAATGAGTTCCACCGACTCAACAAAACTAATACAATTCCAAATAGACTCGACCCTACGACCTAGAGTCTCACTTCTATCAATCTCACCCCCAAGCTAACCAGGATGACTCGGTCCAGCTCCTGATCCTCCTGTTGCCAAGTTACACATACAAAACAAAGACAACAGCCGGAATAATCCGGTTAGAAATATAATTTCTAAGTAAAAGAGACATGCACCCAATATCAAATAAACACCTCAATCGAAATGTGTCAACATAAATCATAACATCGAAATGATATTGAATGAATGCATGAATTTAAAAGTCAAGATTATCAAGTCAGATAATCATAAAATCGATCGGTACTCGGTTGGGATCCCAGGGTCAAGTCTTCACGACAACTCACCGACGCACCCTTTCGGGGTGGAAGTCGATCAACTCGATCCCCTAGACTTCAAAGCAACTATAATAAGTATTCTGGCAATTGAAAAAACTCGAAATCCAAAAAGCCGCTTCAATATAGCTCTCTAAAACGTCTCATTTCAAAACGAATCGAAAGTCGGCTCAATATGAATGCAAGTGCATTAATAACTAAATCAAGTTCACGCAAGCAAATAAACAAGCGGTATGTGATTTTTGGAAACTCGAGAATAAGTCAATCTCGAGTATTCTTTCCCATTCATTTCAATGTCGACTTTTACCTTTTTCTCGAAGCTTCAATCAATCCTGTCAAACAAGAGACAACTCGATTCAAACTCTAAACAATTTGAAACTCAAAGTCGATAAATCAAACAATCTATACCGTCTTCCAACTCTTCGATTGGTAACCGATCTCCAAGTCCTCCAATTCCAATCTCTAATCAACTGTCAAAAGATCGAGACACGGATTCGATATCAACTCGGAGTTCAAACTCAATCAAGTTCGATATACAAATCAAACCGAACCAAAACCGATAACTCAAACTCAATTTCGACGGCATAACGGCTATAAACTAACTATCCGTAAAATACAAAACATCCAACAACATCACAATAAGTCAATCATCATCACAATCCATCAAAACAACTCAAATCCAACCTCAATCAAAATCACTATTTTCGAAAATATGCCTCTAAAATCATATAAAATCCAAACTTCGTTCTTTTTCCAAACCGACTTCGAATACACGATCTATACTAGCTCAAGAACGACATACTCCAATATTATCAAATTCTGACAACTCAACAAAATCGAAGTTCAAGAGATCGAAGCAAAAATTACGTCTAAACAAAGCCCTCGTTGTGGTGATCGTGAATCTCAACTCGAAAATGAAATCTAACGGTCGGATCGAGCGAATCGAACGGAAAGAAAGGCTTGGAAATCGCCTCTCATGGCTTCCGGGGAGAGAGAAATCGAGAGAGGGAGTAGGGGAGGAAGGAGATGACCAATGATTGGTCAAATTGCTCCTTAATATATATAAAAATCCAAATTTTGAATTTCAGTCCTTTATTTCTCAAATCTTGCAAAGTAACCCCCTGCTAAATAACAAAACAATCCTCAATCACTGAAAACCCTGATTATCTCGATTAAACTCAATTATAATAAAATCGGGGCATTACAATTCTCCTCCTCTAAGATTCGATTTCGTCCTCGAAATCTGACAGATCACAGACTCAACAAGAACGAAACAAACTGAAGACGAACTCACCTCAATCAAACAACTTTGGAAATCGCTGCCTCATATCGGATTCGGTCTCCCAAGTCGCTTCTTCAACTCCGTGATGACTCCACTGAATCTTCACCAACGGAATCGACTTGTTTCTGAGCTGCTTCTCTTTTCTGTCAAGAATCTGAATCGGTCGCTTGAAGTAACTCAGAGTCTCATCAAGTTCGGCCTCATCCGGCTGAAGAACGTGAGACGGATCCGGATGGTACTTACGAAGCATCGAAACGTGAAACACATCGTGGATGCCTGAAAGAGACGGAGGAAGAGCAATCCTATAGGCAAGATCGCCTATCTTCTCCAGAATTTCATACAGACCAATGAACCTCGGAGACAATTTTCCTCTCTTCCCAAATCTGACAGTGCCTCGGAAAGGAGAAATCTTCAGAAACACACGGTCTCCCTGCTCGAAACACAGTGGTCTGCGTCTGACATTCGCATACTTGGCCTGTCGATCTTGGGCTGTCTTCATTCTAACTCGGATCAACTTCACCTGCTCTGCCATATCACGAATCATATCTGGACCTAACTCAGGTGATTCTGAAATCTCATCCAAAAATAATGGAGATCTGCACTTTTTTCCGTACAAAGCTTCAAAAGGTGCCATTCCAATGCTCGTCTGAAAGCTGTTATTGTACGAAAACTCCACTAGAGGCAAGGACTCCTGCCAACCTGATCCAAAATCCAGCACTACAGCTCAAAGCATATCCTCCAAAGTCTGGATCGTACGCTCGGACTGACCGTCGGTCTGAGGGTGATACGCTGTGCTCAAGTGCAAACGAGTACCCAAAGCCTCCTGAAGACTGTGCCAAAAGTGAGAAGTGAATCTCCGATCTCTGTCTGATACTATCGACTTCGGAACGCCATGCAATCTCACAACCTCTCTGACATACAACTCGGCCATCTGATCGTGACGGTATGTCATACGGTAAGGAATGAAGCAAGCATATTTCGTCAACCGGTCAATCACAACCAAATCGCATCACAACCTCTGACTGAACGCGGTAGCTTCGTGACAAAATCCATTGAGATATGATCCCATTTCCATTCCGGGACAGGCAAACTGTGCAATAATCCTCCGGGCTTCTTCCTCTCAGCTTTCACCTGTTGACAATTCAGGCAATGAGATACAAACCTCGTGACGTCTCCTTTCAACTGTTTCCACCAGAACTAAGTCTTCAAGTCATTATACATCTTTCGGCCTCCTGGATGAACACTGAACCGACTGCAATGCGCCTCTCGAAGAATGCGCTGTCTCAACTTAGAAACATCGGGCACAACAATACGGCTATTCACAAACAAAATGTCATCCCTGACCTGAAATTCTGACTGGTGACCTGATCGGACTCTCTCTATCGAACTCTGAATACTTGGATCTGATCTCTGAGCCTCTCTAATCGACTGAAACAACTCTGGCTCGGCTTGAATCGCAAAAACTCTGATGGATCTCCTATCGGTCTCAAACTCCAAACCAGAAGTACAACAATCTTCAATCAATCGAGAGACATCAATCGTAGAAAGAGACAAAGAACAAAACTTCCGACTAAGAGCGTCTGCAGCTGCATTCGACTTTCCAGGATAATACTTGATTTCGCAGTCAAAGTCCTTAAGCAAATCCATCCATCTCCTCTGTCTCATATTCAGCTCGGACTGGGAAAACAAGTATTTCAGGCTCTTGTGGTTAGAAAATATCTCAAACGACTCGCCATACAATTAATGGCGCCAAGTCTTCAAAGCAAACACGATTGCAGCTAGCTCGAGATCATGGATCGGATAACGAGTCTCGTGAGGCTTCAGCTGCCTCGAAGCATAAGCTATGACGTGCTTCCTCTGCATGAGAATGCATCCAAGACCACGGTGAGAAGCATCGCAGTACACAGAGAAACCTCCAGTACCTGATGGAATAGACAAGATCGGAGCGCTGGTCAATCTCTTCTTCAGCTCAATGAAACTAGCCTCACACTGTTCGGACCAAACAAATGGTGCATTCTTCTGGGTCAACTGAGTAATCGGCTTTGCAATGGAAGAGAATCCCTCGATAAATCGGCGATAATACCCCGCTAAACCCATGAAGCTTCGGATTTCTGGCACTGATGTTGGTCTCTGCCAATTCATAACTGCTTCGATCTTACTGGGGTCCACACATATTCCATCTTCTGATACAATGTGACCTAGGAAAACCACTCGGTTCAACCAAAACTCGCACTTCGATAGCTTAGCATACAACTGTTCGGCTCGCAAAGTCTGCAACACAATCCTCAAATGCTCGGCATGATCAGAACGGTTCTTAGATTAGATCAGAATGTCGTCGATGAAGATGATGACGAACTCATCTAGATACCGCTGAAAGATGCGATTCATCAGGTCCATAAAAACTGCTGGAGCATTGGTCAAACCAAAAGGAATGACTATGAATTCAAAATGCCCATATCTGGTTCTGAAAGCTGTCTTCGGCACATCCTCGTCGCGAACTCTCAGCTGATGATACCCTGATCGCAGATCTATCTTCGAATACACCGAAGAACCTTGCAGTTGATCAAAAAGATCGTCGATTCTTGGTAGAGGATACTTGTTCTTGACCGTCGCTTGATTCAACTGGCGGTAGTCGATGCAAAGTCGCACAGAACCGTCTTTCTTCCTCACAAAAAGCACTGGTGCACCCCAAGGCGATACGCTAGGTCGGATGTATCCTTTGGCAATCAAATCTTCTAACTGTTCCTTCAATTTCTTCAATTCTAATGGAGCCATACGGTAAGGGGCTTTTGAAATAGGCTGAGTAGGCTCAAGTTCAATGCTAAATTCGATGTCTCGAATAGGCGGTAAACCAGGAATCTCGTCTGAAAAAACATGAGGAAACTCGCTAACCACCGGTATCTCGGACAACTCAGGGCTAAACTTCTGAATATCCAAAGCATAAATCAAGAATCCCTCTACTCTCTTTCTGAAGTAAACGAGACATGGTTAACACCGAAATCAAAGAAATTTTGGATCGAGAACCCTTACCGAAAAACTTCCAATCATCTGCCATCTCAGGCCTAAAACGAACAACTTCCTGAAAGCAATCTACTGTCGCCCTATACTTGGTCAAAGCATCAATCCCGACGATACAGTCAAAATCAGATAATCCAAGAACGATGCAGTCAATCTCAATCGAATTCCCTTCGGATTCTAACACATAGTTACGGACCAATCTCACCGAAACAGTCTCTCCACCCAAAGGTGAAGTAATAGAAACAACATCAGATAAAGGCTCAACAATTAAATCATGCATCACAACAAATCTTTTAGAGATGAAACAGTGGGAAGCACCCGTATCAATCAAAACAAGTGCAGGATAACCAAAGATCGAACAGTTACCTGCTATCACGTCATTCGGAGCTGCATTGGCTTGATCCTCTATCAAGGCAAACACCCTCGCCTGCTGTCGTGGAGGTGGGTTCTGGTTCTGATTACCTCCCTGACGATTCTGTTGCTGAGGCGGAAAAGAATGGACTGCAGAAGTTGATCTCTCGGGATGAGCTGGCGGTCGTGAAGAACTGCCGCTCTGAGCTCTATTGGATCCTCGCAGAGGACAGACTCTAGCAAAATGACCCGGCTGCTGGCAGATGTTGCAACTACCAAACACGCCTCGACACTGATCACTCGGGTGACGTCCTCCACACTTGCTGCATGAAGCTCTAGAAAACCCAGAATTCTGTCCAAAACTGAACTGTCTAGAGCCACTGGAACTCGATGAACTGTTACCAGACTTCTTAAAATTCTTCCCCTTCGGCCGATACTGATCTCGCCTGCTTCTGCCACTGTTGCCTCCCTCAAACCTCTGAGGCTGATTCGACTGTTGAGATGGTTGGTACTGATACTGAGCCTGTTGAGGCTGAAATTGAACAGGCTGGTCCTGAAAAGATCTCTGCTGCTGCTGAGGAGCTACCTGATTACCTCGTTGCATCAAGAATCCGGCTTCGGCTCCCTTTGCTTGATCCATAGAATCAGCGAAGTTGTTGGGTCTTCCGGTATTGACCAAGGTAAATATCTCAGGGTTCAATCCATTGATGAAATGGTCGGCCTTGGCTTCTTCGTTATCTGCAACGTGAGGTGCAAACCTCAAGAGACTGTCAAATTTGCTCACATAGTCCTTATTGCTCAAGTTCCCTTGTTTCAGGTTCGCAAATTCGGCACCCTTTTCCTTTCGATAAGAGACAGGAAAGAAACACTTGAAGAACTCAGTCTTGAACAAGCTCCAAGTGATGGCGGTGCCTCGGTTCTCATTTGCTCTCTTGGTTGTGGTCCACCAATTCTTAGCAACACCCTGCAACTGATGACTGACTAACCTGATCCAGCGGTCATCGGTATAGTCGAGGGAATCGAAGAGGTCATCCATTTCATCTAGCCAACTTTCACAAGCAACGGAGTTCTCAATACCCGTTAAATTAGGCGGTCGAAAAGATCGGAATCTCTTCAGAAGATTCTCCATCGGGGTCGCGGTTGCATCAAACTGATCCACTCTTGTACTATCCTGATCATTCGGAGGAGTAATAACTGGCGGCGGATTCTCAGTAGAAGGAGGAGTCAAAGGTGGTTGATTCCTTCTCAAAGATCGTCGCGGTGCCATCTGATATCAAGGGTTAGGACATAATATCTCAGACTTATTCTCAATCTCTTAACCTCGATGTCCAAAACTCTGCTCTGAGTACTCATTAATCTCAACGATATACAATGACAGATATATATATCACATAATTCATGCTTTATAAATTAAATCACAACTCATGTAATTCAATTAACTCAAGAATCAATAAAGCATGCTCGCACGTATTTAAAAATAATCATTTAAATAAATCAATCACATGCGAGAGTTCAATTCATGCGGACTCGATCTACCCTGCTCACTCTAGTTCAAATCCAAGAATCTTATCGCTGTGATACCACTTAATGTGAGACCCCATTTCTAATCTTCTAAACTCGAATAATTAATCATAATCGAACGCAATAAGCCGTGGAAAACGAATCAAAAAGTTTTTTTTTTTTTAAAGAAGCCTCGTGCCCGCGCGAGGTCGTCACCTCGTGCGCACGCAGGCTACGTGAACAGAGACTCACGGAGATACTCACGCCCGCGCGAGAAGGGAGCTCGCGCACGCGCGGGCAAAATCTCCCGAGCCTCTCAAACTCCTTGCGCGCGCGCGAGGTGTTGCCTCGCCCGCGCGCAGGCAAAATGGGCAGAGGGGTCGAGGAGCCTGCGAACAACCAACAAGGCAGTTCTAAACATTCCAAGTTCAAACATAATACAAATCAATATTTAGAACATACCAAATCTAGGTTCTGCCCAAAATACAATAACCAGTCGAGTTTCATAAATGAGTTCCACCTACTGAACAAAACTAATACAATTCCAAATAGACTCGACCCTACGACCCGGAGTTTCACTTCTATCAATCTCACCCCCAAGCTAACCAGGACGACTCGGTCCAGCTCCTGATCCTCCTGTTGCCAAGTTACACATACAAAACAAAGACAACAGCCGGAATAATCTGGTTAGAAATATAATTTCTAAGTAAAAGAGACATGCACCCAATATCAAATAAACACCTCAATCGAAATGTGTCAACATAAATCATAACATCGAAATGATATTGAATGAATGCATGAATTTAAAAGTCAAGATTATCAAGTTAGATAATCATAAAATCGATCGGTACTCGGTTGGGATCCCAGGGTCAAGTCTTCACGACAACTCACCGACGCACCCTTTCGGGGTGGAAGTCGATCAACTCGATCCCCTAGACTTCAGAGCAACTGTAAGAAGTATTCTGGCAATTGGAAAAACTCGAAATCCAAAGCCGCTTCAATATAGCTCTCTAAAACTTCTCATTTCAAAACGAATCGAAAGTCAGCTCAATATGAATGCAAGTGCATTAATAACTAAATCAAGTTCACGCAAGCAAATAAAAAAGCGGTTTGTGATTTTCGGGAACTCGAGAATAAGTCGATCTCGAGTATTCTTTTCCATTCATTTCAATGTCGACTTTTACCTTTTTCTCAAAGCTTCAATCAATCCTATCAAACAAGAGACAACTCGATTCAAACTCTAAACAATTCGAAACTCAAAGTCGATAAATCAAACAATCTATACCGTCTTCCAACTCTTCGATTGGTAACCGATCTCCAAGTCCTCCAATTCCAATCTCTAATCAACTGTCAAAACATCAAGACACGGATTCGATATCAACTCGGAGTTCAAACTCAATCAAATTCGATATACAAATCAAACCGAACCAAAACCGATAACTCAAACTCAATTTCGACGGCATAACGACTATAAACTAACTATCTGGAAAATACAAACCATCCAACAACATCACAATAAGTCAATCATCATCACAATCCATCAAAACAACTCAAATCCAACCTCAATCAAAATCACTATTTTCAAAATATGCCTCTAAAATCATATAAAATCCAAACTTCGTTCTTTTTCCAAACCGACTTCGTATACACGATCTATACTAGGTCAAGAACGACATACTCCAATATTATCAAATTCTGACAACTCAACAAAATCGAAGTTCAAGAGATCGAAGCAAAACTTAGGTCTAAACGAAGCCCTCGTTGTGGTGATCGTGAATCTCAACTCGGAAATGAAATCTAACGGTCGGATCGAGCGAATCGAACGGAAAGAAAGGCTTGGAAATCGCCTCTCATGGCTTCCGGGGAGAGATAAATCGAGAGAGGGAGTAGGGGAGGAAGGAGATGACCAATGATTGGTCAACTTGCTCCTTAATATATATAAAAATCCAACTTTTGCATTTCAGTCCTTTATTTCTCAAATCTTGCAAAGTAACCCCCTGCTAAATAACAAAACAATCCTCAATCACTGAAATCCCTGATTATCTCGATTAAACTCAATTATAATAAAATCGGGGCATTACAATGTTATTGTTTGGCTTGTGGTCTTGATTGATTATTCATGAATGTGAGACTTTTGGAGCATAATCTTGTTGATTATGAAGTGTGGAGTTGAAGTGTGGTGAAGGGGCTGCCTAGGTGGTTGATTTAAGTCCCAATAGATGTCATTAGGTTTGTTTTGAGTGGGTTGGTGGTTTGGAAGAAAGTGGAGGTAAGGGAATAAGTCTTGGTGGTTTTTCTCAAGGTAGAGGTGTGTAGAGGGATATGGTAATGGACAGGGCAGTTCGGTTTATGGGGTAGAGGAGGTTTTGGCCGAGGTCTGGGCAGGGTTAGGGCTAGTACTAGGTACATTTCATGATGTTTTGGTCTCGTCCATATAAAATGGGCTCGTTTCGGTTAAGATTTCAATAAGTTATGGATTTTTGAAGTTAGGGTGTCGGTGCAGAATTTTTAGGAGTAAAGTGGGCTGTCCAATTTTAGTTTTTGATCTTTTTGCTTGGGCTTTCAAATGAAGTTACAATTTGGTCCATTGGTTAGTTGGTAGTGTTTGGAGAGTTTCGGTTCGAGCGGAGTCGAATTTGGTTAAGGGATGATAGAGTTTAAGAGATTTTTGGTGTAATTGCTCGGGTTGTTGCCTTGAATGTGAGAAATTGAGTTAAGGTTGGGATAGCACCTAGGGGCAGCCACTCACCCACCTTGCACCCATATTTTTTAGTTGAGTTCCATTTCTGAAGTTTCATATTCATGTGCGTGAGTTTCATCTTTGAGCCATACAATATTTTCAAAGGAAGTCGTTACACGTTCTTGCATGCTAAGTATTTTGGGTCGAGTCATGGAAGGAAAGAAAATATTTTTGAACAAAGTGAGTTGAATGTGACTGGACAGGGCAATGTGGGTTGAGGGATGCCTTGCCCACTTGTCATAGACGTGTAGTAAGCGGCTGGGAGACATCCTAGCTCCCCTACCAAAAGAGACGTGTAGTAAGCGGCCGGGTTCATATCGGCTCCCCTACCAAAAAGGAATGTAAAGGGGCAAATCACGTCGGGATAAATCTCGGCGTCTTGCCAGCATAGTGCACTGCAGTCATGATCATGATCGAAACTTGAGTCACAATTTGAGGATCTAAGTTCTAAAGCAAAAGCAAAAGTTAAAGTTTCAAGTATCAGTTGACTCGTCTCAATTTATTCAGTTTTATGTTATGCATGCATTTCAGTTAAGTCAAGAAAGTTCATAAGTTTCATGGCGTGAGTTGGTGTGAGTTCATACTTGCATGTTGTCTCATTTCCCTTATTTCACGCACGTTTACAGTTTAAGTTTCAAAATATATTATGTATTGTAGTTTGAGTATTGCTAGGAGTATTTAAAACCTTTGTTATATCACTGTTTATACTTGCTGGGTCATTAGACTCACTATGCTTGTTTGTTTGCCAGGTGAGGAGCAGTTTGTTGAGACCAAGGGGCAGGCTCCTCGAGTTGAGGTCACCGGTTGTGCGAGGCCCTAAGACCGTCGCTGCTATGTTTCCACTATAGTTGATGATTGTAATAAAGAGTTTAAACTTATGTACTTTTGGTAATAGCAAGGATGTGTTTTTCCTGTGCTTAAGTTTTATTTGTTAAACTTGTTATTGCTATTTTGGCTACCGGGTGGTGGTTGCCTTTCCTATTCGCACTTATGATTATTGCAGTAGTTATGATTACCGCATTTATTGCTTTTGGTTAAAATTTTTGTCTGTGACAGGGAGGTTTTACTTACTTACAAACAAGTCATGGCAAATTTTTTTTAAAATCCGCATTTTCTTTTATTATTTATTTAAGTTTAGAGGTTAGGGTCGTATCAGAGCACGGTCTTGGTTTAGGCTGAGCCTACTGCCGGTTGCCAAAACTCAAGGGATCTCGCCTCAAAGTCTGTAAGATTTATGTTTTGCTTATTGCTATTGGTTCAGATTAGTAGCATTAGTTTCTTAAATTTTTGAGCATGTTTTAAGTTTAAATAAAATATTTTTCTGGAGGCATGACATTTGAATTTTTGAAATTTGAACTTGCGCTCAGATGGCACCCCGACGTGATCCCCATGCTCCTCCACCACCTCCCCGCCGCCGCCGCCTCCTCCGCCCCCTCCACTAGTTGATGTTGGGGCTCAGGTGCTAGCTGGCCTGGCTCGTATCTTAGAGCAGCATGTCGAGGCCCCGAGGGCCTAGACCTAGCGCGGTCTATGAGCAGTTCAGGAAGATGGATCCTAAGGACTTCTCTAGTACTACGGATCCGATGGTAGCGAAGGGCTGGATTCGCTTGTTAGAGGCGATTTTCCGCTACATGGATTTGGGAGATGCGGACCGAGTTCGCTGTATGACCTTCCTTCTCAAGGATGAAGCCTCCTTATGGTTTGAGGGTGTGGATAAGACTGTTGACATTACCACACTGACTTGGAAAGCATTCAAGACTCTCTTCTATGAGAAGTACTGTACAGCTGAGGTGGAGTGCAGTTGAAGAAAGAGTTCATGAGTCTCCGGCAGGGAGATCTGTCTGTGTCCGAGTTTGTTCAGAAATTTGAGAGGGGCTGCAACTTCGTGCCATTGATAGTGAATGACGAGGCGGAGAAGTTGCAGCACTTTGTTGCATGTCTGAGGCCTACCATTCGTAGGGATGTGATGATGGCTGAGCCAGTGGATTATGCAGCTGCTGTCAGGAAGGCTATGAGGTCCAAGCAGTCCTTGAAGGACATCAGTGCCGAGGCTCATGTCAAGAGGGCCTTTACTCATCAGGGTCACCCACAGCAGCTGTAAGAGTGGGTGCCCAGTGAGCCACTGTGTGGCTATGGTCTTTGATGACTCTTTGTATAAACAATCTTTTGTTTAATATTATTTACACTTTTATGGCAATGACTTTATATTACTTCATATTGTTATATTGTGATATACTATTGTTGTTTTGATAAAGACCTTGAATATACTATAGTGTATGTAAGATGTGGTAGAACATGGAGATGTCTATCATGAAATACATCTTATAGTCACTGTATATTCTAAAAACCGTTCCTAGTCGATTGAGCCGTTCGATAATAAGGATAAGGATCGCTCGAGTTTGAGACTAGCATTTGCGATGCGGAGTACCACGTTTCATTGGTAGGGAACATGGAGATGTTCGAAGCATGCAAATGGATATTCATAGGATGAATAATCGAACTACCCTATCCGGACTTTCCAAGTGGTTATCACTTATCGAGTGGATAAAGTCCGCGGTTTTGGTTGTACACCATTAGTCCTTACGACTTGAAACATCATGGAGACTCTATATGCTAGTGCTGTGCTTTGACTCGTTTACCGACTCTATGGGGGTCATCAGGTGTCGAGATTGGGTACAGTTACGACACATATAGGAGTCAATGCATTGTTGTCAAGGATTCACCACATACTTGCGAGTATGGATATCCTATGCGATCTGAGGAGATATTAGTGTGACAAATCTCTGGCCAGAGTACTTGATGTGATTTAAGAAATGGTTTCTTAGTAGCACATGCGATGTCACTAATTTGATCTTCAAGATGTATTGCATAGTTATCGAATCTTGAGCGACTCTCGATATACCAATGGTTGTTGATTCGATCGGGATATATGGATGAAGGGACCGTACTGTACGCTAACCAAAATCTACTGGTTCTTGTAGGCACTATCAGTGATACCTAGGAATCATGGGGCGATGTTGCTAGGCGCTTTACCATGATTCGTTGGGCAAGTCGGAAAGTGTTGTTCCGAGTCACAAGGAGTTGTGAGCCCACGGCTAGCTGTATCCCTGAACCATTGAGGGTCACACAGTGTAATGGAGTTTTAATCCCCGTTGAGATAGTTAAATTTAAAGAGTTAAATTTAATGAACTAAGGAGTTGGACTTCTTAAATAAGAGTAAGGGAGTAGGATTTCCTAAAATGACATAGGGATGGACATTTTAGGAAACCACTGAATTCGGATTCAGGAAAATTTATTTTGACTTTAAAATGTGCAGAAATGGTTTCTGTGCACATTGGTGAAATCGGTTCATCAATCGGAGTCACGATGAATTTTATATTAATTTCTGAACGTGCGGGCTTTGCTTGTCGGGCCCTAACTTATGACTAATGGGCCCTAAGGTGTTAGTGGCCTGCATTATAAATAAGTTATTTCAGTACAGAAATTACACACAACAGGTCATTATTGAGAGACAGGATTTTCGAAAATAAACCCTAGCCTCCTCTCAAGTTTTCGGCCGCCCCCTTTAACTCTGTCAGAGAAAATTCCGGTCTGTGATTTTTGAATTGCAGTCAGGAAATAACGAATCAGATTCGTTTAATCTCTTCGCAAAAAAACTTCTGATAGATTTTCTAGTGCAATCTATCAGAGGGATTTAAAACCTCATTCGTGGACCTGATTGAAGGAGTTCATCAGTTCCTGGGAGATACAAGAAGCGCAGAGAAATCTGTGTGGTGTCCATTAATCTCGCTTCGAGATTGAAGGTAAAATTTAATTAATTGTTATTTGAATTTTACACACATAATAATTTAATCGTTGAATGGTTGATACCCACACCATGGAATAGTTCCATGATAAAATTTTTAAACTTCCGCTGCACCGGGTATCAATCGTGATTGATCAGAGAGCCGCGTTTTCCAACAGTGGTATCAGAGCCAGGTTGCTCAGATCAAACGATTAAATTAATCGATTGTACAAAATTTTTGAATCTCGGTTTTTTTGAAAACAAAATAAATATTTTTAAATAAAAAAATTTTTTTTTCCGAGGCAAAACCCGGGCAGCGATTGGATCGCTGCCCGGTGGGCAGCAATTGTTGCTGCCCCGGGCGGCGCACGGCGCCGCCCAAAGGGGGCGCATGGCGCCGCCCAGGACGGCGACCGTCGCCGCCCAGGGCGGCGCACGGCGCCGCCCAGGGCGTCGCTCGGCGCCACCCAGCCGGCCGGCGCCAGGCGCCGCCAGGGCAGCAATTGTTGCTGCCCTAAGGGGGTAGCCGGGCTGCCCCGGCCCGCGCCCCGGGTGCGGGCCGGCCCGGGAGTGTCTCGGGCGGCCCGCGGGAAAAATTATTATTTTTATTAAAAATTAATTTTAATATGTTAAAATTTTATTTTTGGTCTGGTCAAAAATTGTTTTTGATTGGTTCACGAGATTTCGGATCGAATTGTTCGAGTCCGTAAATTTTAAAATTGATTTTGGATAAATTTGAATTTTTGGAAAATTTTAATGTTTTATCCGTAAATTGAATTTTGAAATCAATTATTTTTGGTACAATTGATGATAAGATATGATCTTATGATATATTGAGTAAAATATGATTTTATTTGTAAAATTGGATTTTATAGATAAAATATGATTTTATTTGATATATAGATAAAATATGATTTTATATGTGAAATAAGATTTTTATATAAAAAATATGATTTTATCTTGTTTAAATTTGAATTGCCACTGCATGTTATCCAATAAATTAATTTTGAATTAAATGTTTATTGGATAAGGATGATCGATTGCCATGACCAATTTTGTAGGTGTATGTTAGGAATTTACATTTTGTTTTTATTGTTGTTGGTTTTATTAAGGGGCCTGGTTTATGGCCCGATATGAATGTCATATGTAATAAAAGTGGGCTTGGTTTTATAACCGTTCGCACCCCTAAAAATGTATCCCTACTTGTCATTGTTATTTATTGTAAATACATTAGATTTAGTGGGAGATCAAGATTTGAAGACGGTGGGCCCAGCAGACAATAAAGACTGAAGAAATGTAAATTGGAAGCACATGTAAAAGGATTGCATTGCATACTGCATTTTACCTAGGATTGGACTAAGACCCGTGATTGGCAACCACGGGTCAATTAGAAATGGAATCGATCATCCTATATAATATTTGATATTATTTGTATGCATGTTTAGACATAAATTGCGTGAATCCGGCAAGCATGCAATAAAATGAATATGAGAGACAAATATTTTTATAATTAAAAATCCCTCATTTTAAATATGATTTAAAATTTATATCAAGATAAATAAAGGAAATTTAAATTTGTTTAAATGTTCCACCTTCCATCAACGGTCAATGTATGTGACGCTACCGCGCGGATACGGTCCGGCTCATATTATTTGGGGGGGCCCGTCCGTCGGAAAGCTGTACATTGGATCGACAAATGTTGTAAGTTGGGTGGAACTCCCATGGGATCGGCTCATATTATTGGGGGATCCACATGCGACCGTCCATCACAACTTAATATTGATGGGTCATCTTGACATGTCACTTTAAACGGCGTCATATTATTGGGCCCTTATTGGACATGAGGTAAACACATGGGGGTTGCTTTGGAAGCAATTGGGCTCTACCTTTTGAGAATTATGGTTGGCTGATATTATTCTGGACCATAAGTTTGTCAATTGGACTCCATGTTCTCACTAAGGAAAAAGTTTCCCGTTTTCACTAGAGGGTGGTGAAATCGTTAAAATAGTGGGAGTGAGATTCATAAAATTAAATTCGCCTATTTTATGTCTTAGTAAATTGTTAAACAATAATTGATATATGTCTGTTTTTCTTTCAGTATTTCATACAATGAATCGCGAAAATCCATTATTCTCGATCCTCGAACAAAACAAGTTGACTGGCGCCAACTATACGGAATGGTTCCGGAAGTTGAAGATTGGTCTTAACTTCGGAGAAAATGCACTACGTGTTAGAGAAAGCACCTCCGAAGGAAGCACCAGCTGACATAAGTCCGGAGGAATTGGCCAAACTTGATGCATGGTGTGACCATGACATCAAGACCCAAATGCTATATGCAAGCCTCGATGTCTGATGAACTCCAAGGCGATTTGAGGACACGGTGAATGCTGCTGACATTCACACGCAACTCAAGGAACTTTTTGGGGCTCAGTCGAGGGCTGAAAGGTTCGCTACTGTTAAGGAGTTGATGACGTGCCGCATGCGTGAAGGACTTCGGTCCGTGATCATGGGGTACGAGTGATTTGGCTCATACAGAAGTTGGCGACCCTAGATTTGGTGTTGGAGCATGAACTCAATGTGGATTTATTGCTTCTGTCTCTTCCTTCTTCATTTGATGGATTTGTGATAAATTTTAATATGAACAAGATAGAGGCCACCCTTGAAGAGATGGTCAATATGCTCGTTACATATGAATCCACACTTAAGAAGGATAAGCCAGCTTTCTTGGTGGGCTCCTCATCTTCTGCGAAGAAGGGGCCAAGTATGAAGGGCAAGAAACGTTCTACCCCACCCCAAGAAAGTCGAGCCCGAGAAGAAGCAAAAGACAAAGGCTTCAAACAATGGAAAATCCAAGGATGTTTGCCATTACTGCAAGAAGCCGGGTCATTGGAAGCGCAACTGCAAGGAATATCTTGAGCAGTTGGGAACTGCAAAGGGTATGTTCTATATTGAAATAAACATGTCACTTAATACAACTTCTTGGGTATTGGATACCGGATGGTGGATCTCACATTTGCAATGATTTGCAGGTGATGACAAGAAGTCGCAGGCTTAGAATGGGTGAGACCCAGCTGAGGCTCGGGAATGGTTCCAGAGTTGAAGCTACGGCCATTGGAGATGTTTGTTTGACTTTGCAGAACGGTTTTTAAATTATTGTTAAGAGATGTTTTATTTGTGCCAGATTTAATTAAAAACATTATTTCTATTTCTATGCTTGATAGAGATGGTTATTCTTGCAATTTTGTGAATGGGATTTGCAATATTTACAAGAATGAATGTTTTAATTGGAAATGGACAACTTGAAAACGATCTATACAACTTAAAACTAAAAGACGTTCCAGTGAATTATGTTGATAAACCGGCGACAACAAACAAAAGGAAAATCGAATAGTCAAAACCCGGCAAAACCTTTGGCATGCTAGGCTAGGTCATATTTCCTCAAGGAGGATGAACAAGCTAGTGGGAGAGGGCATGTTTGATATGTCTGATATTAATTCTCTACCTACTTGTGAATCCTGCCTAAAAGGAAAAAATGACTAAATCTCCTCTTAAGGAAACCTGAGCGTAGTCAGAATCTGTTGGATTTGATCCACACTAGATGTTTGTGGTCCATTTAGAGTAGGGACTCAACATGGCCAACACCTACTTCATTACCTTTACTGATGATTATTCAAGGTATGGGTATTTATATTTAATGAAATATAAGTCTGAAGCATTTGAAAAGTTCAAAGAATTCAAGGCTGAAGTAGAAAAACAAGCTAGGTAAAAGTATTAAAGCACTTCGATCGGATCGAGGTGGAGAATACTTGAGTACCGAGTTTTTGGACTATCTGAAAGAGAATGGGATTCTCTCTCAGTGGACTCCTCCTATGACACCACAACTTAATGGTGTATCGGAGCGTCGTAATCGAAACTTTGTTGGACATGGTTCGATCTATGATGAGCTTCACTGAGCTTCCACCTTCGTTTTGGGGCTATGCGCTTGAAACGGCAGGATTGTTGTTGAACAACGTCCACACTAAAGCAGTGGACAAAACACCATACGAGTTATGGAATGGCAAAGCTCCTAAGTATTCGTACTTGAGGATTTGGGGATGTCCTGCTTACGTGAAGCGGACAGTGGGAGATAAGTTGGATAGTCGATCCAGCTTATGTTATTTTGTAGGGTATCCGAAGAATTCAATCGGATATTATTTCTATTATCCTGCTGAAACAAAGGTGTTTGTTTCTAGGAATGCCACCTTCTTGGAGAAGGAATTCTTATTGGATAAGAAAGGCGAGATGATGGAACTCGAAGAAGTTCGAGAAGAACCCGAAATACAAAATAACGATCCTACACCTCAGGAACCATTGCTGGACACGCCTGCACCTAGAAGATCCGAAAGGACTTCTAGACCTCCAGTTCGATATGGTCTTCTTCTTGAAGGGGATCAAGATGAACCCGACATTGGATGTGATCCAAGAAACTTCAAGGAAGCAATTTCTGATGCGGATTCGAATTTATGGCTTGAAGCTATGCAGTCAGAATTGGATTCGATGCATACAAACCAAGTTTGGTCTTTAGTAGATCCTCCCGATGGAATTGTTCCGATAGGGTGTAAATGGATCTACAAAAGAAAGCTTGGGCCTGATGGTAAGGTATTGACCTACAAGGCGCGATTGGTGGCTAAAGGTTATACTCAAAGGCAAGGAGTTGACTATGACGAAACCTTTTCACCAGTTGCAATGTTCAAGTCCATAAGAATCCTAATTGCCATAGCTGCATGGTATGACTATGAGATATAGCAAATGGATGTGAAGACTGCTTTTCTTAATGGAGACATTAAGGAGGAAATCTATATGAAGCAGCCTGAGGGGTACACATCCATGGGAAGCGAGCATAAGGTATGCAAGCTTCAGAGATCAATTTATTGGTCCTAAAACAAGCATCAAGAAGTTGGAACCAGAAATTTGATGAAACAATAAAAGATTTTGGTTTCATCAAGAACCCGGAGGAACCTTGCATGTACAAGAAAAGTAGTTAAGGATGCGGTGACATTCTTAGTACATTATGTTGATGACATCCTACTCATTGGGAATGATGTAGGGAGTGTTGCAGTCAACAAAGATATGGTTATCAGGTAGATTTTCGATGAAGGATTTGGGAGAGGGCATCCTACATTCTTGGGATACAGATCTATTAGAGATAGGTCTAAGAGAATGATAGGACTCACTCAATCAACCTACATCGATACCATATTGAAAACGGTTTTCAATGGATGGGTCCAAAAGAGGACATCTACCCATGTGTCCATGGAGTTTCTCTATCCAAGTCTATGTGTCCCAAGACTGATGAAGAGATAGAGAATATGACACATGTACCATATGCGTCAGCTATAGGTAGTATCATGTATGGGATGATATCTACAAGACCGGATGTAGCATTTGCTCTGAGTGTCACGAGCAGATATCAGTCTAATCCTGGTCAAATGCATTGGAAAGCCGTGAAGGACATTCTTAAGTACTTGCGAAGGACTAAGAATATGTTCATGGTTTATGGAGGACGAGAACTCAAATTGGAAGGCTATACCGACTCTAGCTTCCAAAGTGATGTGGATGACTCGAAGTCAACCTCTGGATTTGTGTTCATGCTCAATGGCGGTGCTGTCTCTTGGAAGAGTTCCAAGCAGGACACCACAGCGGATTCCACCCCTGAGGCTGAATACAGTGCAGCATCAGCTGCTGCTTAAAGAGGCCGTTTGGATGAGGAAGTTCGTCCAAGAGTTGGGCGTCATTCCTGAATTTGTTGGTCCAGTCCCGGTATACTGTGGACAACACGGGTGCCGTTGCTCAAGCAAAGGAACCAAGGTCTCATCAAAGATCCAAACACGTACTGAGGAAATACCACATAATCCGGGAGATTGTGGAAAGAGGAGACATCATTGTCGAACGAGTGGCCTCTGCAGACAATATCGCTGATCCGCTTACTAAGCCCTTGCCAGGACCATTGTTTGACAAACATCGCGAAGCAATGGGTCTACGTAGTATGACTAGTTGGCTATAGGGCAAGTGGGAGATTGTAAGAGTGGGTGCCCAGTGAGCCAACTGTGTGGCTATGGTCTTTGATGACTCTTTGTATAAACAATCTTTTGTTTAATATTATTTACACTTTTATGGCAATGACTTTATATTCATATTGTTATATTGTGATATACTATTGTTGTTTTGATAAAGACCTTGAATATACTATAGTGTATGTAAGATGTGGTAGAACATGGAGATGTCTATCATGAAATACATCTTATAGTCACTGTATATTCTAAAAACCGTTCCTAGTCGATTGAGCCGTCCGATAATAAGGATAAGGATCGCTCGAGTTTGAGACTAGCATTTGCGATGCGGAGTACCACGTTTCATTGGTAGGGAACATGGAGATGTTCGAAGCATGCAAATGGATATTCATAGGATGAATAATCGAACTACCCTATCCGGACTTTCCAAGTGGTTATCACTTATCGAGTGGATAAAGTCCGCGGTTTTGGTTGTAGACCATTAGTCCTTACGACTTGAAACATCATGTTATGTCCTTATCTTATGTGTATACAGATTGTCTATACAGCTTGCTTATGATTTCGAGGACGAACTCATGTCTTAGTGGGGGAGAAATGTAAGGCCCGGGATTATTTAATTTTAATCCGAGAATATTTAATTTGGGAATATTTAGAGTTTAGAATTAAATTCTAATATTCTTAAATTGAAAAGGGTTGAAATTGAATTAAATCGCTTTTCCGGGGATTGAATTGCAAATAGCAAAAAGTTCAGGGACTAAAGTGCAAAATATGCTATATATATCTAATTCATCCACTTGAAGTATCTTAATTACACGTGAAGCATCAGAAGAAAAAGGGAAGAACGGCTGAAACCCTCCAAACTCCATTTTTTATCCTAAAAAGCTTCGATAACTCGCGATCCTGTTGTCAGAAATTCCAGATAAATACATATCTGCGATCACCGCTCCGAGACCTTCGTTTTGGTACAAGTTTCATTCATCTTTCTCATACTTTATTTTTATGTTGAAGATGGTTGATATTCTTTTTGGTTATATATGTGATTGAGCTGTTACGATTACGTATTCGCAGACGGTTCGGAAAAAAGACTGTCGTTTGAATTTGATATGATTTATTGCAGAAAATTCGAACACTTCCAATTATTAATTGCTTGTTGGACGTGTATATACATGTTAAATATGATGAATATGAGGATGAGAATAGCTTGATATATGGCTTGTGATATTGATTCGGTTGCCAATTTTTAGCCGTTATGCCGTCGGATGTGAACAATGGCAATATTTTGATATTGTTGATTGAACAAAGCATGGTTTGAGTTGCATCTGATCATGTTAGTATTCGATATGTCATTTATCAGCCTTATATCGGAAGTTGCCGAACTCGAGATCTCCATTTCGAACCGAGAAGGAATTGTAGAAGGTTTGAAGTCATTTGATTGATTTCCTTGCAACGAATTCGAGAAGATTTTGATATATATTCGTCATGTATGTTTTCAGATTTGAAGTACTTTCAGAATCTACATCGAAAGGTATAAATGAAAGCGAATCCAGATGGGATAGAACACTCGAAATAGCTATCGTTTCGAGTATTCCCTTGTTAATCACATACGTGGTTGATTATGTATTTTATGTGATTAGATGCTTTGATTTCTTTACATTCTTATGTGATTAGTTGTTCAAGATGTTTTATAGCATTTAATGCATACAGAACATGTTGCATTCATCTTGAACTCCAGCCTGAAAAGCACAGATGGTTGAAAGGTCTAGTGTGCATATGACGTTTGGAGGGCTGTAGTTGAGTGGCACGGATTGTAGACTTATTTCCAGAGCCAGAAGACTCACTATAGTTTCACCAAAGTCAGAGAAAATAAAGTATTTAACTTCAACTCGATTGGTGAGTTGGTGTTCGTTAAAGATTTTATTTCCTCGGGATCCCAAAGAACATATATTCGATTGATATCAGCTTGATAGCCTCTTTTGCCATATGCATTGCATTCACGTTTATTATCTCGCACTTTATGTTGTTTATACTGGGATTTTATTCTCACCGGAGGTATCCGGCTATTTCTTTGTTTTGTATGTGTGCATGACAATAGGTGGGGCAGGAGCTGGTCAGAAAAGACAGGGATAGCTCGAGATAGAGTTGTAGCATCTGAGGATACGGGTTGTAGCAGCAAGACATGTACTTTGAGTGGATAAACATGTTAGAAAAGAATACAAGAATGTTGTATAAGTTGTTAACTACATGTGTAACTTGTGTAGGAAAGCTTATTAGATGTAATTAGATTGCATGTTTATTATTTTGAAGCTTGTATCAGAGTATGTGTTTGTATGTTTCAAGTTTGGACAGCAAAAATCTTCCCTGCATTTTCTGGAAAATGTAGCCCGCTCGATCGGTAGAAACTCACCGATCGAGCGAGGCCCTTATTTTGCACGGCAGAGAAATCAATTTTGTGCCTGCTTGATCGGTAGAAATTCACCGATCTAGCGAGGCCAAATTTGTCCTGGACCGAGAGCTTCAAGTTTGAGCTCGCTCGATCGGGCAACTTTTGCCGATCGAGCGAGACTATGTAATTTAAAAAAAAAAAAAATTTAGCTCTTGTTTCTTTATTTTCTTTGTGTACTTGATTTATTCTTAATTTTAATATATTGCCCTAAGATAAGATTAGCAACCCGGGTCCCCACAAGACATTTCCTTGGGCTCTCAAGAAATTTATTTATGTTCTTGTGTTATGGACTTGTTAATTTTTGAAATGCTTGTTATTATGTGTATCTAGGGTTCGAATTTTTCATGAATTTCAGTAGGGTTCATGTGTGATTTTCGAAAATTTGAGTTTCTTTAAAATTTAAAGGGGGTTGCATGATGATGTATGATTGAAAGCATGAAGAGTCTTGGTTGCAATTGTAAATTTTCAAAAATCCAGAAGTTCATGCCATTTAAATTTCGAATTTGCATGATGTTTAGGCTATTTTTGAAGTATACAAGGGTATGTTTGTGAGACCCCGTTTCTAATCTTCTAAACTCGAATAATTAATCATAATCGAACACAATAAGCCGCGGAAAACGAATCAAAAAGTTTTTTTTTTTTAAAGAAGCCTCGCGCCGCGCGAGGTAATCACCTCGCGCGCGCGCAGGCTACGCGAACAGAGACTCGCAGAGATACTCGCGCCCGTGCGAGAAGGGAGCTCGCGAGCGCGCGGGCAAAATCTCCCGAGCCTCTCAAACTCCTTGCGCGCGCGCGAGGTGTTGCCTCGCCCGCGCGCAGGCAAAATGGGCAGAGGGGTCGAGGAGCTTGCGAACAACCAACAAGGCAATTCTAAACATTCCAAGTTCAAACATAATACAAATCAATATTTAGAACATACCAAATCTAGGTTCTGCCCAAAATACAATAACCAGTCGAGTTTCATAAATGAGTTCCACCGACTCAACAAAACTAATACAATTCCAAATAGACTCGACCCTACGACCTAGAGTCTCACTTCTATCAATCTCACCCCCAAGCTAACCAGGATGACTCGGTCCAGCTCCTGATCCTCCTGTTGCCAAGTTACACATACAAAACAAAGACAACAGCCGGAATAATCCGGTTAGAAATATAATTTCTAAGTAAAAGAGACATGCACCCAATATCAAATAAACACCTCAATCGAAATGTGTCAACATAAATCATAACATCGAAATGATATTGAATAAATGCATGAATTTAAAAGTCAAGATTATCAAGTCAGATAATCATAAAATCGATCGGTACTCGGTTGGGATCCCAGGGTCAAGTCTTCACGACAACTCACCGACGCACCCTTTCGGGGTGGAAGTCGATCAACTCGATCCCCTAGACTTCAAAGCAACTATAATAAGTATTCTGGCAATTGAAAAAACTCGAAATCCAAAAAGCCGCTTCAATATAGCTCTCTAAAACGTCTCATTTCAAAACGAATCGAAAGTCGGCTCAATATGAATGCAAGTGCATTAATAACTAAATCAAGTTCACGCAAGCAAATAAACAAGCGGTATGTGATTTTTGGAAACTCGAGAATAAGTCAATCTCGAGTATTCTTTCCCATTCATTTCAATGTCGACTTTTACCTTTTTCTCGAAGCTTCAATCAATCCTGTCAAACAAGAGACAAACTCGATTCAAACTCTAAACAATTTTGAAACTCAAAGTCGATAAATCAAACAATCTATACCGTCTTCCAACTCTTCGATTGGTAACCGATCTCCAAGTCCTCCAATTCCAATCTCTAATCAACTGTCAAAAGATCGAGACACGGATTCGATATCAACTCGGAGTTCAAACTCAATCAAGTTCGATATACAAATCAAACCGAACCAAAACCGATAACTCAAACTCAATTTCGACGGCATAACGGCTATAAACTAACTATCCGTAAAATACAAAACATCCAACAACATCACAATAAGTCAATCATCATCACAATCCATCAAAACAACTCAAATCCAACCTCAATCAAAATCACTATTTTCGAAAATATGCCTCTAAAATCATATAAAATCCAAACTTCGTTCTTTTTCCAAACCGACTTCGAATACACGATCTATACTAGCTCAAGAACGACATACTCCAATATTATCAAATTCTGACAACTCAACAAAATCGAAGTTCAAGAGATCGAAGCAAAAATTACGTCTAAACAAAGCCCTCGTTGTGGTGATCGTGAATCTCAACTCGAAATGAAATCTAACGGTCGGATCGAGCGAATCGAACGGAAAGAAAGGCTTGGAAATCGCCTCTCATGGCTTCCGGGGAGAGAGAAATCGAGAGAGGGAGTAGGGGAGGAAGGAGATGACCAATGATTGGTCAAATTGCTCCTTAATATATATAAAAATCCAAATTTTGAATTTCAGTCCTTTATTTCTCAAATCTTGCAAAGTAACCCCCTGCTAAATAACAAAACAATCCTCAATCACTGAAAACCCTGATTATCTCGATTAAACTCAATTATAATAAAATCGGGGCATTACAATTCTCCTCCTCTAAGATTCGATTTCGTCCTCGAAATCTGACAGATCACAGACTCAACAAGAACGAAACAAACTGAAGACGAACTCACCTCAATCAAACAACTTTGGAAATCGCTGCCTCATATCGGATTCGGTCTCCCAAGTCGCTTCTTCAACTCCGTGATGACTCCACTGAATCTTCACCAACGGAATCGACTTGTTTCTGAGCTGCTTCTCTTTTCTGTCAAGAATCTGAATCGGTCGCTTGAAGTAACTCAGAGTCTCATCAAGTTCGGCCTCATCCGGCTGAAGAACGTGAGACGGATCCGGATGGTACTTACGAAGCATCGAAACGTGAAACACATCGTGGATGCCTGAAAGAGACGGAGGAAGAGCAATCCTATAGGCAAGATCGCCTATCTTCTCCAGAATTTCATACAGACCAATGAACCTCGGAGACAATTTTCCTCTCTTCCCAAATCTGACAGTGCCTCGGAAAGGAGAAATCTTCAGAAACACACGGTCTCCCTGCTCGAAACACAGTGGTCTGCGTCTGACATTCGCATACTTGGCCTGTCGATCTTGGGCTGTCTTCATTCTAACTCGGATCAACTTCACCTGCTCTGCCATATCACGAATCATATCTGGACCTAACTCAGGTGATTCTGAAATCTCATCCAAAAATAATGGAGATCTGCACTTTTTTCCGTACAAAGCTTCAAAAGGTGCCATTCCAATGCTCGTCTGAAAGCTGTTATTGTACGAAAACTCCACTAGAGGCAAGGACTCCTGCCAACCTGATCCAAAATCCAGCACTACAGCTCAAAGCATATCCTCCAAAGTCTGGATCGTACGCTCGGACTGACCGTCGGTCTGAGGGTGATACGCTGTGCTCAAGTGCAAACGAAGTACCCAAAGCCTCCTGAAGACTGTGCCAAAAGTGAGAAGTGAATCTCCGATCTCTGTCTGATACTATCGACTTCGGAACGCCATGCAATCTCACAACCTCTCTGACATACAACTCGGCCATCTGATCGTGACGGTATGTCATACGGTAAGGAATGAAGCAAGCATATTTCGTTCAACCGGTCAATCACAACCCAAATCGCATCACAACCTCTGACTGAACGCGGTAGCTTCGTGACAAAATCCATTGAGATATGATCCCATTTCCATTCCGGGACAGGCAAACTGTGCAATAATCCTCCGGGCTTCTTCCTCTCAGCTTTCACCTGTTGACAATTCAGGCAATGAGATACAAACCTCGTGACGTCTCCTTTCAACTGTTTCCACCAGAACTAAGTCTTCAAGTCATTATACATCTTTCGGCCTCCTGGATGAACACTGAACCGACTGCAATGCGCCTCTCGAAGAATGCGCTGTCTCAACTTAGAAACATCGGGCACAACAATACGGCTATTCACAAACAAAATGTCATCCCTGACCTGAAATTCTGACTGGTGACCTGATCGGACTCTCTCTATCGAACTCTGAATACTTGGATCTGATCTCTGAGCCTCTCTAATCGACTGAAACAACTCTGGCTCGGCTTGAATCGCAAAAACTCTGATGGATCTCCTATCGGTCTCAAACTCCAAACCAGAAGTACAACAATCTTCAATCAATCGAGAGACATCAATCGTAGAAAGAGACAAAGAACAAAACTTCCGACTAAGAGCGTCTGCAGCTGCATTCGACTTTCCAGGATAATACTTGATTTCGCAGTCAAAGTCCTTAAGCAAATCCATCCATCTCCTCTGTCTCATATTCAGCTCGGACTGGGAAAACAAGTATTTCAGGCTCTTGTGGTTAGAAAATATCTCAAACGACTCGCCATACAATTAATGGCGCCAAGTCTTCAAAGCAAACACGATTGCAGCTAGCTCGAGATCATGGATCGGATAACGAGTCTCGTGAGGCTTCAGCTGCCTCGAAGCATAAGCTATGACGTGCTTCCTCTGCATGAGAATGCATCCAAGACCACGGTGAGAAGCATCGCAGTACACAGAGAAACCTCCAGTACCTGATGGAATAGACAAGATCGGAGCGCTGGTCAATCTCTTCTTCAGCTCAATGAAACTAGCCTCACACTGTTCGGACCAAACAAATGGTGCATTCTTCTGGGTCAACTGAGTAATCGGCTTTGCAATGGAAGAGAATCCCTCGATAAATCGGCGATAATACCCCGCTAAACCCATGAAGCTTCGGATTTCTGGCACTGATGTTGGTCTCTGCCAATTCATAACTGCTTCGATCTTACTGGGGTCCACACATATTCCATCTTCTGATACAATGTGACCTAGGAAAACCACTCGGTTCAACCAAAACTCGCACTTCGATAGCTTAGCATACAACTGTTCGGCTCGCAAAGTCTGCAACACAATCCTCAAATGCTCGGCATGATCAGAACGGTTCTTAGATTAGATCAGAATGTCGTCGATGAAGATGATGACGAACTCATCTAGATACCGCTGAAAGATGCGATTCATCAGGTCCATAAAAACTGCTGGAGCATTGGTCAAACCAAAAGGAATGACTATGAATTCAAAATGCCCATATCTGGTTCTGAAAGCTGTCTTCGGCACATCCTCGTCGCGAACTCTCAGCTGATGATACCCTGATCGCAGATCTATCTTCGAATACACCGAAGAACCTTGCAGTTGATCAAAAAGATCGTCGATTCTTGGTAGAGGATACTTGTTCTTGACCGTCGCTTGATTCAACTGGCGGTAGTCGATGCAAAGTCGCACAGAACCGTCTTTCTTCCTCACAAAAAGCACTGGTGCACCCCAAGGCGATACGCTAGGTCGGATGTATCCTTTGGCAATCAAATCTTCTAACTGTTCCTTCAATTTCTTCAATTCTAATGGAGCCATACGGTAAGGGGCTTTTGAAATAGGCTGAGTACCTGGCTCAAGTTCAATGCTAAATTCGATGTCTCGAATAGGCGGTAAACCAGGAATCTCGTCTGAAAAAACATGAGGAAACTCGCTAACCACCGGTATCTCGGACAACTCAGGGCTAAACTTCTGAATATCCAAAGCATAAATCAAGAATCCCTCTACTCCTTTCTGAAGTAAACGAGACATGGTTAACACCGAAATCAAAGAAATTTTGGATCGAGAACCCTTACCGAAAAACTTCCAATCATCTGCCATCTCAGGCCTAAAACGAACAACTTCCTGAAAGCAATCTACTGTCGCCCTATACTTGGTCAAAGCATCAATCCCGACGATACAGTCAAAATCAGATAATCCAAGAACGATGCAGTCAATCTCAATCGAATTCCCTTCGGATTCTAACACATAGTTACGGACCAATCTCACCGAAACAGTCTCTCCACCCAAAGGTGAAGTAATAGAAACAACATCAGATAAAGGCTCAACAATTAAATCATGCATCACAACAAATCTTTTAGAGATGAAACAGTGGGAAGCACCCGTATCAATCAAAACAAGTGCAGGATAACCAAAGATCGAACAGTTACCTGCTATCACGTCATTCGGAGCTGCATTGGCTTGATCCTCTATCAAGGCAAACACCCTCGCCTGCTGTCGTGGAGGTGGGTTCTGGTTCTGATTACCTCCCTGACGATTCTGTTGCTGAGGCGGAAAATAATGGACTGCAGAAGTTGATCTCTCGGGATGAGCTGGCGGTCATGAAGAACTGCCGCTCTGAGCTCTATTGGATCCTCGCAGAGGACAGACTCTAGCAAAATGACTCGGCTGCTGGCAGATGTTGCAACTACCAAACACGCCTCGACACTGATCACTCGGGTGACGTCCTCCACACTTGCTGCATGAAGCTCTAGAAAACCCAGAATTCTGTCCAAAACTGAACTGTCTAGAGCCACTGGAACTCGATGAACTGTTACCAGACTTCTTAAAATTCTTCCCCTTCGGCCGATACTGATCTCGCCTGTTTCTGCCACTGTTGCCTCCCTCAAACCTCTGAGGCTGATTCGACTGTTGAGATGGTTGGTACTGATACTGAGCCTGTTGAGGCTGAAATTGAACAGGCTGGTCCTGAAAAGATCTCTGCTGCTGCTGAGGAGCTACCTGATTACCTCGTTGCATCAAGAATCCGGCTTCGGCTCCCTTTGCTTGATCCATAGAATCAGCGAAGTTGTTGGGTCTTCCGGTATTGACCAAGGTAAATATCTCAGGGTTCAATCCATTGATGAAATGGTCGGCCTTGGCTTTCGTTATCTGCAACGTGAGGTGCAAACCTCAAGAGACTGTCAAATTTGCTCACATAGTCCTTATTGCTCAAGTTCCCTTGTTTCAGGTTCGCAAATTCGGCACCCTTTTCCTTTCGATAAGAGACAGGAAAGAAACGCTTGAAGAACTCAGTCTTGAACAAGCTCCAAGTGATGGCGGTGCCTCGGTTCTCATTTGCTCTCTTGGTTGTGGTCCACCAATTCTTAGCAACACCCTGCAACTGATGACTGACTAACCTGATCCAGCGGTCATCGGTATAGTCGAGGGAATCGAAGAGGTCATCCATTTCATCTAGCCAACTTTCACAAGCAACGGAGTTCTCAATACCCGTTAAATTAGGCGGTCGAAAAGATCGGAATCTCTTCAGAAGATTCTCCATCGGGGTCGCGGTTGCATCAAACTGATCCACTCTTGTACTATCCTGATCATTCGGAGGAGTAATAACTGGCGGCGGATTCTCAGTAGAAGGAGGAGTCAAAGGTGGTTGATTCCTTCTCAAAGATCGTCGCGGTGCCATCTGATATCAAGGGTTAGGACATAATATCTCAGACTTATTCTCAATCTCTTAACCTCGATGTCCAAAACTCTGCTCTGAGTACTCATTAATCTCAACGATATACAATGACAGATATATATATCACATAATTCATGCTTTATAAATTAAATCACAACTCATGTAATTCAATTAACTCAAGAATCAATAAAGCATGCTCGCACGTATTTAAAATAATCATTTAAATAAATCAATCACATGCGAGAGTTCAATTCATGCGGACTCGATCTACCCTGCTCACTCTAGTTCAAATCCAAGAATCTTATCGCTGTGATACCACTTAATGTGAGACCCCATTTCTAATCTTCTAAACTCGAATAATTAATCATAATCGAACGCAATAAGCCGTGGAAAACGAATCAAAAAGTTTTTTTTTTTTAAAGAAGCCTCGTGCCCGCGCGAGGTCGTCACCTCGTGCGCACGCAGGCTACGTGAACAGAGACTCACGGAGATACTCACGCCCGCGCGAGAAGGGAGCTCGCGCACGCGCGGGCAAAATCTCCCGAGCCTCTCAAACTCCTTGCGCGCGCGCGAGGTGTTGCCTCGCCCGCGCGCAGGCAAAATGGGCAGAGGGGTCGAGGAGCCTGCGAACAACCAACAAGGCAGTTCTAAACATTCCAAGTTCAAACATAATACAAATCAATATTTAGAACATACCAAATCTAGGTTCTGCCCAAAATACAATAACCAGTCGAGTTTCATAAATGAGTTCCACCTACTCAACAAAACTAATACAATTCCAAATAGACTCGACCCTACGACCCGGAGTTTCACTTCTATCAATCTCACCCCCAAGCTAACCAGGACGACT
This sequence comes from Henckelia pumila, assembly GCF_033568475.1. Classification (NCBI taxonomy): domain Eukaryota; kingdom Viridiplantae; phylum Streptophyta; class Magnoliopsida; order Lamiales; family Gesneriaceae; genus Henckelia; species Henckelia pumila. The sequence goes on along the minus strand of NC_133121.1, from coordinate 34,311,485 downwards.
CGGTCCAGCTCCTGATCCTCCTGTTGCCAAGTTACACATACAAAACAAAGACAACAGCCGGAATAATCTGGTTAGAAATATAATTTCTAAGTAAAAGAGACATGCACCCAATATCAAATAAACACCTCAATCGAAATGTGTCAACATAAATCATAACATCGAAATGATATTGAATGAATGCATGAATTTAAAAGTCAAGATTATCAAGTTAGATAATCATAAAATCGATCGGTACTCGGTTGGGATCCCAGGGTCAAGTCTTCACGAAAACTCACCGACGCACCCTTTCGGGGTGGAAGTCGATCAACTCGATCCCCTAGACTTCAGAGCAACTGTAAGAAGTATTCTGGCAATTGGAAAAACTCGAAATCCAAAGCCGCTTCAATATAGCTCTCTAAAACTTCTCATTTCAAAACGAATCGAAAGTCAGCTCAATATGAATGCAAGTGCATTAATAACTAAATCAAGTTCACGCAAGCAAATAAAAAAGCGGTTTGTGATTTTCGGGAACTCGAGAATAAGTCGATCTCGAGTATTCTTTTCCATTCATTTCAATGTCGACTTTTACCTTTTTCTCAAAGCTTCAATCAATCCTATCAAACAAGAGACAACTCGATTCAAACTCTAAACAATTCGAAACTCAAAGTCGATAAATCAAACAATCTATACCGTCTTCTAACTCTTCGATTGGTAACCGATCTCCAAGTCCTCCAATTCCAATCTCTAATCAACTGTCAAAACATCAAGACACGGATTCGATATCAACTCGGAGTTCAAACTCAATCAAATTCGATATACAAATCAAACCGAACCAAAACCGATAACTCAAACTCAATTTCGACGGCATAACGACTATAAACTAACTATCTGGAAAATACAAACCATCCAACAACATCACAATAAGTCAATCATCATCACAATCCATCAAAACAACTCAAATCCAACCTCAATCAAAATCACTATTTTCAAAAATATGCCTCTAAAATCATATAAAATCCAAACTTCGTTCTTTTTCCAAACCGACTTCGTATACACGATCTATACTAGGTCAAGAACGACATACTCCAATATTATCAAATTCTGACAACTCAACAAAATCGAAGTTCAAGAGATCGAAGCAAAACTTAGGTCTAAACGAAGCCCTCGTTGTGGTGATCGTGAATCTCAACTCGGAAATGAAATCTAACGGTCGGATCGAGCGAATCGAACGGAAAGAAAGGCTTGGAAATCGCCTCTCATGGCTTCCGGGGAGAGATAAATCGAGAGAGGGAGTAGGGAGGAAGGAGATGACCAATGATTGGTCAACTTGCTCCTTAATATATATAAAAATCCAACTTTTGCATTTCAGTCCTTTATTTCTCAAATCTTGCAAAGTAACCCCCTGCTAAATAACAAAACAATCCTCAATCACTGAAAACCCTGATTATCTCGATTAAACTCAATTATAATAAAATCGGGGCATTACAATGTTATTGTTTGGCTTGTGGTCTTGATTGATTATTCATGAATGTGAGACTTTTGGAGCATAATCTTGTTGATTATGAAGTGTGGAGTTGAAGTGTGGTGAAGGGGCTGCCTAGGTGGTTGATTTAAGTCCCAATAGATGTCATTAGGTTTGTTTTGAGTGGGTTGGTGGTTTGGAAGAAAGTGGAGGTAAGGGAATAAGTCTTGGTGGTTTTTCTCAAGGTAGAGGTGTGTAGAGGGATATGGTAATGGACAGGGCAGTTCGGTTTATGGGGTAGAGGAGGTTTTGGCCGAGGTCTGGGCAGGGTTAGGGCTAGTACTAGGTACATTTCATGATGTTTTGGTCTCGTCCATATAAAATGGGCTCGTTTCGGTTAAGATTTCAATAAGTTATGGATTTTTGAAGTTAGGGTGTCGGTGCAGAATTTTTAGGAGTAAAGTGGGCTGTCCAATTTAGTTTTTGATCTTTTTGCTTGGGCTTTCAAATGAAGTTACAATTTGGTCCATTGGTTAGTTGGTAGTGTTTGGAGAGTTTCGGTTCGAGCGGAGTCGAATTTGGTTAAGGGATGATAGAGTTAAGAGATTTTTGGTGTAATTGCTCGGGTTGTTGCCTTGAATGTGAGAAATTGAGTTAAGGTTGGGATAGCACCTAGGGGCAGCCACTCACCCACCTTGCACCCATATTTTTTAGTTGAGTTCCATTTCTGAAGTTTCATATTCATGTGCGTGAGTTTCATCTTTGAGCCATACAATATTTTCAAAGGAAGTCGTTACACGTTCTTGCATGCTAAGTATTTTGGGTCGAGTCATGGAAGGAAAGAAAATATTTTTGAACAAAGTGAGTTGAATGTGACTGGACAGGGCAATGTGGGTTGAGGGATGCCTTGCCCACTTGTCATAGACGTGTAGTAAGCGGCTGGGAGACATCCTAGCTCCCCTACCAAAAGAGACGTGTAGTAAGCGGTCGGGTTCATATCGGCTCCCCTACCAAAAAGGAATGTAAAGGGGCAAATCACGTCGGGATAAATCTCGGCGTCTTGCCAGCATAGTGCACTGCAGTCATGATCATGATCGAAACTTGAGTCACAATTTGAGGATCTAAGTTCTAAAGCAAAAGCAAAAGTTAAAGTTTCAAGTATCAGTTGACTCGTCTCAATTTATTCAGTTTTATGTTATGCATGCATTTCAGTTAAGTCAAGAAAGTTCATAAGTTTCATGGCGTGAGTTGGTGTGAGTTCATACTTGCATGTTGTCTCATTTCCCTTATTTCACGCACGTTTACAGTTTAAGTTTCAAAATATATTATGTATTGTAGTTTGAGTATTGCTAGGAGTATTTTAAAACCTTTGTTATATCACTGTTTATACTTGCTGGGTCATTAGACTCACTATGCTTGTTTGTTTTCCAGGTGAGGAGCAGTTTGTTGAGACCAAGGGGCAGGCTCCTCGAGGTTGAGGTCACCGGTTGTGCGAGGCCCTAAGACCGTCGCTGCTATGTTTCCACTATAGTTGATGATTGTAATAAAGAGTTTAAACTTATGTACTTTTGGTAATAGCAAGGATGTGTTTTTCCTGTGCTTAAGTTTTATTTGTTAAACTTGTTATTGCTATTTTGGCTACCGGGTGGTGGTTGCCTTTCCTATTCGCACTTATGATTATTGCAGTAGTTATGATTACCGCATTTATTGCTTTTGGTTAAAATTTTTGTCTGTGACAGGGAGGTTTTACTTACTTACAAACAAGTCATGGCAAATTTTTTTTAAAATCCGCATTTTCTTTTATTATTTATTTAAGTTTAGAGGTTAGGGTCGTATCAGAGCACGGTCTTGGTTTAGGCTGAGCCTACTGCCGGTTGCCAAAACTCAAGGGATCTCGCCTCAAAGTCTGTAAGATTTATGTTTTGCTTATTTCTATTGGTTCAGATTAGTAGCATTAGTTTCTTAAATTTTTTGAGCATGTTTTAAGTTTAAATAAAATATTTTTCTGGAGGCATGACATTTGAATTTTTGAAATTTGAACTTGCGCTCAGATGGCACCCCGACGTGATCCCCATGCTCCTCCACCACCTCCTCCGCCGCCGCCGCCTCCTCCGCCCCCTCCACTAGTTGATGTTGGGGCTCAGGTGCTAGCTGGCCTGGCTCGTATCTTAGAGCAGCATGTCGAGGCCCCGAGGGCTAGACCTAGCGCGGTCTATGAGCAGTTCAGGAAGATGGATCCTAAGGACTTCTCTAGTACTACGGATCCGATGGTAGCGAAGGGCTGGATTCGCTTGTTAGAGGCGATTTTCCGCTACATGGATTTGGGAGATGCGGACCGAGTTCGCTGTATGACCTTCCTTCTCAAGGATGAAGCCTCCTTATGGTTTGAGGGTGTGGATAAGACTGTTGACATTACCACACTGACTTGGAAAGCATTCAAGACTCTCTTCTATGAGAAGTACTGTACAGCTGAGGTGAGGGTGCAGTTGAAGAAAGAGTTCATGAGTCTCCGGCAGGGAGATCTGTCTGTGTCCGAGTTTGTTCAGAAATTTGAGAGGGGCTGCAACTTCGTGCCATTGATAGTGAATGACGAGGCGGAGAAGTTGCAGCACTTTGTTGCATGTCTGAGGCCTACCATTCGTAGGGATGTGATGATGGCTGAGCCAGTGGATTATGCAGCTGCTGTCAGGAAGGCTATGAGGTCCAAGCAGTCCTTGAAGGACATCAGTGCCGAGGCTCATGTCAAGAGGGCCTTTACTCATCAGGGTCACCCACAGCAGCTGTAAGAGTGGGTGCCCAGTGAGCCAACTGTGTGGCTATGGTCTTTGATGACTCTTTGTATAAACAATCTTTTGTTTAATATTATTTACACTTTTATGGCAATGACTTTATATTACTTCATATTGTTATATTGTGATATACTATTGTTGTTTTGATAAAGACCTTGAATATACTATAGTGTATGTAAGATGTGGTAGAACATGGAGATGTCTATCATGAAATACATCTTATAGTCACTGTATATTCTAAAAACCGTTCCTAGTCGATTGAGCCGTCCGATAATAAGGATAAGGATCGCTCGAGTTTGAGACTAGCATTTGCGATGCGGAGTACCACGTTTCATTGGTAGGGAACATGGAGATGTTCGAAGCATGCAAATGGATATTCATAGGATGAATAATCGAACTACCCTATCCGGACTTTCCAAGTGGTTATCACTTATCGAGTGGATAAAGTCCGCGGTTTTGGTTGTACACCATTAGTCCTTACGACTTGAAACATCATGGAGACTCTATATGCTAGTGCTGTGCTTTGACTCGTTTACCGACTCTATGGGGGTCATCAGGTGTCGAGATTGGGTACAGTTACGACACATATAGGAGTCAATGCATTGTTGTCAAGGATTCACCACATACTTGCGAGTATGGATATCCTATGCGATCTGAGGAGATATTAGTGTGACAAATCTCTGGCCAGAGTACTTGATGTGATTTAAGAAATGGTTTCTTAGTAGCACATGCGATGTCACTAATTTGATCTTCAAGATGTATTGCATAGTTATCGAATCTTGAGCGACTCTCGATATACCAATGGTTGTTGATTCGATCGGGATATATGGATGAAGGGACCGTACTGTACGCTAACCAAAATCTACTGGTTCTTGTAGGCACTATCAGTGATACCTAGGGAATCATGGGGCGATGTTGCTAGGCGCTTTACCATGATTCGTTGGGCAAGTCGGAAAGTGTTGTTCCGAGTCACAAGGAGTTGTGAGCCCACGGCTAGCTGTATCCCTGAACCATTGAGGGTCACACAGTGTAATGGAGTTTTAATCCCCGTTGAGATAGTTAAATTTAAAGAGTTAAATTTAATGAACTAAGGAGTTGGACTTCTTAAATAAGAGTAAGGGAGTAGGATTTCCTAAAATGACATAGGGATGGACATTTTAGGAAACCACTGAATTCGGATTCAGGAAAATTTATTTTGACTTTAAAATGTGCAGAAATGGTTTCTGTGCACATTGGTGAAATCGGTTCATCAATCGGAGTCACGATGAATTTTATATTAATTTCTAAACGTGCGGGCTTTGCTTGTCGGGCCCTAACTTATGACTAATGGGCCCTAAGGTGTTAGTGGCCTGCATTATAAATAAGTTATTTCAGTACAGAAATTACACACAACAGGTCATTATTGAGAGACAGGATTTTCGAAAATAAACCCTAGCCTCCTCTCAAGTTTTCGGCCGCCCCCCTTTAACTCTGTCAGAGAAAATTCCGGTCTGTGATTTTTGAATTGCAGTCAGGAATAACGAATCAGATTCGTTTAATCTCTTCACAGAAAAACTTCTGATAGATTTTCTAGTGCAATCTATCAGAGGGATTTAAAACCTCATTCGTGGACCTGATTGAAGGAGTTCATCAGTTCCTGGGAGATACAAGAAGCGCAGAGAAATCTGTGTGGTGTCCATTAATCTCGCTTCGAGATTGAAGGTAAAATTTAATTAATTGTTATTTGAATTTTACACACATAATAATTTAATCGTTGAATGGTTGATACCCACACCATGGAATTGTTCCATGATAAAATTTTTAAACTTCCGCTGCACCGGGTATCAATCGTGATTGATCAGAGAGCCGCGTTTTCCAACAGTGGTATCAGAGCCAGGTTGCTCAGATCAAACGATTAAATTAATCGATTGTACAAAATTTTTGAATCTCGGTTTTTGGAAAACAAAATAAATATTTTTAAATAAAAAAAATTTTTTTTCCGGGGCAAAACACGGGCAGCGATTGGATCGCTGCCCGGTGGGGCAGCAATTGTTGCTGCCCCGGGCGGCGCACGGCGCCGCCCAAAGGGGGCGCATGGCGCCGCCCAGGACGGCGACCGTCGCCGCCCAGGGCAGCGCTGGGCGCTGCGCAGGGCAGCGCTCGGCGCTGCCCAGGGCGGCGCACGGCGCCGCCCAGGGGCGGCGCTCGGCGCCACCCAGCGGCGGCGCCAGGCGCCGCCAGGGCAGCAATTGTTGCTGCCCTAAGGGGGTAGCCGGGCTGCCCCCGGCCCGCGGCCCGCGGGAAAAATTATTATTTTTATTAAAAATTAGTTTTAATATGTTAAAATTTTATTTTTGGTCCGGTCAAAAATTGTTTTTGATTGGTTCACGAGATTTCGGATCGAATTGTTCGAGTCCGTAAATTTTAAAATTGATTTTGGATAAATTTGAATTTTTGGAAAATTTTAATGTTTTATCCGTAAATTGAATTTTGAAATCAATTATTTTGGTACAATTGATGATAAGATATGATCTTATGATATATTGAGTAAAATATGATTTTATTTGTAAAATTGGATTTTATAGATAAAATATGATTTTATTTGATATAGAGATAAAATATGATTTTATATGTGAAATGAGATTTTATATATAAAATATGATTTTATCTTGTTTAAATTTGAATTGCCACTGCATATTATCCAATAAATTAATTTTGAATTAAATGTTATTGGATAAGGATGATCGATTGCCATGACCAATTTTGTAGGTGTATGTTAGGAATTTACATTTTGTTTTTATTGTTGTTGGTTTTATTAATGGGCCTGGTTTATGGCCCGATATGAATGTCATATGTAATAAAAGTGGGCTTGGTTTATAGCCCGTTCCCACCCCTAAAAATGTATCCCTACTTGTCATTGTTATTTATTGTAAATACATTAGATTTAGTGGGAGATCAAGATTTGAAGACGGTGGGCCCAGCAGACAATAAAGACTGAAGAAATGTAAATTGGAAGCACATGTAATAGGATTGCATTGCATACTGCATATTACCTAGGATTGGACTAAGACCCGTGATTGGCAACCACGGGTCAATTAGAAATGGAATCGATCATCCTATATAATATTTGATATTATGATTGTATGCATGTTTAGACATAAATTGCGTGAATCCGGCAAGCATGCAATAAAATGAATATGATGAGACAAATATTTTTATAATTAAAAATCCCTCATTTTAAATATGATTTAAAATTTATATCAAGATAAATAAAGGAAATTTAAATTTGTTTAAATGTTCCCACCTTCCATCAACGGTCAATGTATGTGACGCTACCCGCGGATACGGTCCGGCTCATATTATTGGGGGGGCCCGTCCGTCGGAAAGCTGTACATTGGATCGACAAATGTTGTAAGTTGGGTGGAACTCCCATGGGATCGGCTCATATTATTGGGGGATCCACATGGCGACCGTCCATCACAACTTAATATTGATGGGTCATCTTGACATGTCACTTTAAACGGCGTCATATTATTGGGCCCTTATTGGACATGAGGTAAACACATGGGGGTTGCTTTGGAAGCAATTGGGCTCTACCTTTTGAGAATTATGGTTGGCTGATATTATTCGGGACCATAAGTTTGTCAATTGGACTCCATGTTCTCACTAAGGAAAAAGTTTCCCGTTTTCACTAGAGGGTGGTGAAATCGTTAAAATAGTGGGAGTGAGATTCATAAAATTAAATTCGCCTATTTTATGTCTTAGTAAATTGTTAAACAATCATTGATATATGTCTGTTTTTCTTTTCAGTATTTCATACAATGAATTCGCGAAATCCATTATTCTCGATCCTCGAACAAAACAAGTTGACTGGCGCCAACTATACGGAATGGTTCCGGAAGTTGAAGATTGTCTTAACTTCGGAGAAAATGCTCTACGTGTTAGAGAAAGCACCTCCGAAGGAAGCACCAGCTGACATAAGTCCGGAGGAATTGGCCAAACTTGATGCATGGTGTGACCATGACATCAAGACCAAATGCTATATGCAAGCCTCGATGTCTGATGAACTCCAGAGGCGATTTGAGGACACGGTGAATGCTGCTGACATTCACACGCAACTCAAGGAACTTTTTGGGGCTCAGTCGAGGGCTGAAAGGTTCGCTACTGTTAAGGAGTTGATGACGTGCTGCATGCGTGAAGGGACTTCGGTCCGTGATCATGGGGTACGAGTGATTTGGCTCATACAGAAGTTGGCGACCCTAGATTTGGTGTTGGAGCATGAACTCAATGTGGATTTATTGCTTCTGTCTCTTCCTTCTTCATTTGATGGATTTGTGATAAATTTTAATATGAACAAGATAGAGGCCACCCTTGAAGAGATGGTCAATATGCTCGTTACATATGAATCCACACTTAAGAAGGATAAGCCAGCTTTCTTGGTGGGCTCCTCATCTTCTGCGAAGAAGGGGCCAAGTATGAAGGGCAAGAAACGTTCTACCCCACCCAAGAAAGTCGAGCCCGAGAAGAAGCAAAAGACAAAGGCTTCAAACAATGGAAAATCCAAGGATGTTTGCCATTACTGCAAGAAGCCGGGTCATTGGAAGCGCAACTGCAAGGAATATCTTGAGCAGTTGGGAACTGCAAAGGGTATGTTCTATATTGAAATAAACATGTCACTTAATACAACTTCTTGGGTATTGGATACCGGATGTGGATCTCACATTTGCAATGATTTGCAGGTGATGACAAGAAGTCGCAGGCTTAGAATGGGTGAGACCCAGCTGAGGCTCGGGAATGGTTCCAGAGTTGAAGCTACGGCCATTGGAGATGTTTGTTTGACTTTGCAGAACGGTTTTAAATTATTGTTAAGAGATGTTTTATTTGTGCCAGATTTAATTAAAAACATTATTTCTATTTCTATGCTTGATAGAGATGGTTATTCTTGCAATTTTGTGAATGGGATTTGCAATATTTACAAGAATGAATGTTTAATTGGAAATGGACAACTTGAAAACGATCTATACAACTTAAAACTAAAAGACGTTCCAGTGAATTATGTTGATAAACCGGCGACAACAAACAAAAGGAAAATCGATAGTCAAAACCCGGAAAACCTTTGGCATGCTAGGCTAGGTCATATTTCCTCAAGGAGGATGAACAAGCTAGTGGGAGAGGGCATGTTTGATATGTCTGATATTAATTCTCTACCTACTTGTGAATCCTGCCTAAAAGGAAAAATGACTAAATCTCCTTTTAAGGGGAAACCTGAGCGTAGTCAGAATCTGTTGGATTTGATCCACACAGATGTTTGTGGTCCATTTAGAGTAGGGACTCAACATGGCCACACCTACTTCATTACCTTTACTGATGATTATTCAAGGTATGGGTATTTATATTTAATGAAATATAAGTCTGAAGCATTTGAAAAGTTCAAAGAATTCAAGGCTGAAGTAGAAAACAAGCTAGGTAAAAGTATTAAAGCACTTCGATCGGATCGAGGTGGAGAATACTTGAGTACCGAGTTTTTGGACTATCTGAAAGAGAATGGGATTCTCTCTCAGTGGACTCCTCCTATGACACCACAGCTTAATGGTGTATCGGAGCGTCGTAATCGAACTTTGTTGGACATGGTTCGATCTATGATGAGCTTCACTGAGCTTCCACCTTCGTTTTGGGGCTATGCGCTTGAAACGGCGGTATTGTTGTTGAACAACGTCCACACTAAAGCAGTGGACAAAACACCATACGAGTTATGGAATGGCAAAGCTCCTAAGTATTCGTACTTGAGGATTTGGGGATGTCCTGCTTACGTGAAGCGGACAGTGGGAGATAAGTTGGATAGTCGATCCAGCTTATGTTATTTTGTAGGGTATCCGAAGAATTCAATCGGATATTATTTCTATTATCCTGCTGAAACAAAGGTGTTTGTTTCTAGGAATGCCACCTTCTTGGAGAAGGAATTCTTATTGGATAAGAAAGGCGAGATGATGGAACTCGAAGAAGTTCGAGAAGAACCCGAAATACAAAATAACGATCCTACACCTCAGGAACCATTGCTGGACACGCCTGCACCTAGAAGATCCGAAAGGACTTCTAGACCTCCAGTTCGATATGGTCTTCTTCTTGAAGGGGATCAAGATGAACCCGACATTGGATGTGATCCAAGAAACTTCAAGGAAGCAATTTCTGATGCGGATTCGAATTTATGGCTTGAAGCTATGCAGTCAGAATTGGATTCGATGCATACAAACCAAGTTTGGTCTTTAGTAGATCCTCCCGATGGAATTGTTCCGATAGGGTGTAAATGGATCTACAAAAGAAAGCTTGGGCCTGATGGTAAGGTATTGACCTACAAGGCGCGATTGGTGGCTAAAGGTTATACTCAAAGGCAAGGAGTTGACTATGACGAAACCTTTTCACCAGTTGCAATGTTCAAGTCCATAAGAATCCTAATTGCCATAGCTGCATGGTATGACTATGAGATATAGCAAATGGATGTGAAGACTGCTTTTCTTAATGGAGACATTAAGGAGGAAATCTATATGAAGCAGCCTGAGGGGTACACATCCATGGGAAGCGAGCATAAGGTATGCAAGCTTCAGAGATCAATTTATGGTCTAAAACAAGCATCAAGAAGTTGGAACCAGAAATTTGATGAAACAATAAAAGATTTTGGTTTCATCAAGAACCCGGAGGAACCTTGCATGTACAAGAAAGTAGTTAAGGATGCGGTGACATTCTTAGTACTTTATGTTGATGACATCCTACTCATTGGGAATGATGTAGGGATGTTGCAGTCAACAAAGATATGGTTATCAGGTAGATTTTCGATGAAGGATTTGGGAGAGGCATCCTACATTCTTGGGATACAGATCTATAGAGATAGGTCTAAGAGAATGATAGGACTCACTCAATCAACCTACATCGATACCATATTGAAACGGTTTTCAATGGATGGGTCCAAAAGAGGACATCTACCCATGTGTCATGGAGTTTCTCTATCCAAGTCTATGTGTCCCAAGACTGATGAAGAAATAGAGAATATGACACATGTACCATATGCGTCAGCTATAGGTAGTATCATGTATGGGATGATATCTACCAGACCGGATGTAGCATTTGCTCTGAGTGTCACGAGCAGATATCAGTCTAATCCTGGTCAAATGCATTGGAAAGCCGTGAAGGACATTCTTAAGTACTTGCGAAGGACTAAGAATATGTTCATGGTTTATGGAGGACGAGAACTCAAATTGGAAGGCTATACCGACTCTAGCTTCCAAAGTGATGTGGATGACTCGAAGTCAACCTCTGGATTTGTGTTCATGCTCAATGGCGGTGCTGTCTCTTGGAAGAGTTCCAAGCAGGACACCACAGCGGATTCCACCACTGAGGCTGAATACATTGCAGCATCAGCTGCTGCTAAAGAGGCCGTTTGGATGAGGAAGTTCGTCCAAGAGTTGGGCGTCATTCCTGAATTTGTTGGTCCAGTCCCGGTATACTGTGACAACACGGGTGCCGTTGCTCAAGCAAAGGAACCAAGGTCTCATCAAAGATCCAAACACGTACTGAGGAAATACCACATAATCCGGGAGATTGTGGAAAGAGGAGACATCATTGTCGAACGAGTGGCCTCTGCAGACAATATCGCTGATCCGCTTACTAAGCCCTTGCCAGGACCATTGTTTGACAAACATCGCGAAGCAATGGGTCTACGTAGTATGACTAGTTGGCTATAGGGCAAGTGGGAGATTGTAAGAGTGGGTGCCCAGTGAGCCAACTGTGTGGCTATGGTCTTTGATGACTCTTTGTATAAACAATCTTTTGTTTAATATTATTTACACTTTTATGGCAATGACTTTATATTACTTCATATTGTTATATTGTGATATACTATTGTTGTTTTGATAAAGACCTTGAATATACTATAGTGTATGTAAGATGTGGTAGAACATGGAGATGTCTATCATGAAATACATCTTATAGTCACTGTATATTCTAAAAACCGTTCCTAGTCGATTGAGCCGTCCGATAATAAGGATAAGGATCGCTCGAGTTTGAGACTAGCATTTGCGATGCGGAGTACCACGTTTCATTGGTAGGGAACATGGAGATGTTCGAAGCATGCAAATGGATATTCATAGGATGAATAATCGAACTACCCTATCCGGACTTTCCAAGTGGTTATCACTTATCGAGTGGATAAAGTCCGCGGTTTTGGTTGTACACCATTAGTCCTTACGACTTGAAACATCATGGAGACTCTATATGCTAGTGCTGTGCTTTGACTCGTTTACCGACTCTATGGGGGTCATCAGGTGTCGAGATTGGGTACAGTTACGACACATATAGGAGTCAATGCATTGTTGTCAAGGATTCACCACATACTTGCAAGTATGGATATCCTATGCGATCTGAGGAGATATTAGTGTGACAAATCTCTGGCCAGAGTACTTGATGTGATTTAAGAAATGGTTTCTTAGTAGCACATGCGATGTCACTAATTTGATCTTCAAGATGTATTGCATAGTTATCGAATCTTGAGCGACTCTCGATATACCAATGGTTGTTGATTCGATCGGGATATATGGATGAAGGGACCGTACTGTACGCTAACCAAAATCTACTGGTTCTTGTAGGCACTATCAGTGATACCTAGGGAATCATGGGGCGATGTTGCTAGGCGCTTTACCATGATTCGTTGGGCAAGTCGGAAAGTGTTGTTCCGAGTCACAAGGAGTTGTGAGCCCACGGCTAGCTGTATCCCTGAACCATTGAGGGTCACACAGTGTAATGGAGTTTTAATCCCCGTTGAGATAGTTAAATTTAAAGAGTTAAATTTAATGAACTAAGGAGTTGGACTTCTTAAATAAGAGTAAGGGAGTAGGATTTCCTAAAATGACATAGGGATGGACATTTTAGGAAACCACTGAATTCGGATTCAGGAAAATTTATTTTGACTTTAAAATGTGCAGAAATGGTTTTTGTGCACATTGGTGAAATCGGTTCATCAATCGGAGTCACGATGAATTTTATATTAATTTCTGAACGTGCGGGCTTTGCTTGTCGGGCCCTAACTTATGACTAATGGGCCCTAAGGTGTTAGTGGCCTGCATTATAAATAAGTTATTTCAGTACAGAAATTACACACAACAGGTCATTATTGAGAGACAGGATTTTCGAAAATAAACCCTAGCCTCCTCTCAAGTTTTCGGCCGCCCCCCTTTAACTCTGTCAGAGAAAATTCCGGTCTGTGATTTTTGAATTGCAGTCAGGAATAACGAATCAGATTCGTTTAATCTCTTCACAGAAAAACTTCTGATAGATTTTCTAGTGCAATCTATCAGAGGGATTTAAAACCTCATTCGTGGACCTGATTGAAGGAGTTCATCAGTTCCTGGGAGATACAAGAAGCGCAGAGAAATCTGTGTGGTGTCCATTAATCTCGCTTCGAGATTGAAGGTAAAATTTAATTAATTGTTATTTGAATTTTACACACATAATAATTTAATCGTTGAATGGTTGATACCCACACCATGGAATTGTTCCATGATAAAATTTTTAAACTTCCGCTGCACCGGGTATCAATCGTGATTGATCAGAGAGCCGCGTTTTCCAACAGCAGCATGGCAAGAAGACATATCAGGGACAGCAGAGGCAGCAGAGGCCCCAGGGGCACCATCAGGCCTAGAGACCTGCTTCTCCCAGGGCTGAGGATAAGCTTATTCGCCAGAAATTCCGCCGTCACCATTTTGGTAAGTGCTTGATGAATGCAGGAGTGTGTTTCAAATGCAAGAAGCCGGGCCATATGGCCAAGGATTGCCCGGAGATGAGGAGGCCCATGCAGGGTCGACTGTTCGTGATGCAGGCCGAGGAAACCGACCCAGACACCACACTCATCACAGGTAACATCTTAAGTTTTCTCGGGTTAGAGCAGTTGATCGATTTACTGATGCATGTGGTTTTAAGTTTTCTTGTTTGGGGTCAATAATTTTGTAGCATGATGCATGATAGGAGAACTTGACTGTTTTATCATGCGTAGTATCTTGTTTGGGATTTGATGACTTAGTATGAGCCTAAGTAGAACTTGTGTTACTTAACTTCAATCTTTTCTGTGGATGTATTCACCGTTAATGCAGGTAGGATTGTAGTAGCTGGTGTAGCCACTAGAGCTTTGTTAGACTCGGGAGCTACACATTCTTTTTTTTCGGAGGCATTTATCAGTAAGCGGAGTATTGAGTATGAAGAGTTGTTGGGGGGTTTCACAGTGACCATCCCATCAGGGGAAGAATTGTCTACGAGGAATATGGTGAAGAATCTTGAGCTCTTGCTGCAAGGGCAATCAGTGAGTGCCGATTTGATAGTGTTGCCCATGCCTGAGTTTGACTTGATACTCGGGATGGATTGGATGACGAAGAATGCTGTGGTGATTGATTTTCAGCAGCGATCAGTGTTAGTCAGACCAGAGGGAGAGGAACCATTCTGTTTCGAGGCTACTAGGAGTTCGAAGAGGACTCAACTTATATCTCTCATGCAAGCTAAGAAGTTGGTGCATGATGGATGTGAGGCATTCTTAGCCAGTGTATCTTTGACAGAGTTGCCAGCATGTCCAGATATTTCAGTTGTGGACGTGGTCAGGGATTTTGAGGATGTGTTTTCGAATGAGGTTGCAGGTATTCCACCAGATAGAGAAGTCAAGTTCTCTATCGACTTGATACCAGGTACTGTGCCAATCTCTAAGGCACCGTACAGACTAGCTCCCACATAAATGAAGGAACTGAAGGAGCAGATTCAAGAGTTGCTTGATAAGGGATTCATACGCCCTAGTTTCTCTCCATGGGGCGCGCCAGTCCTCTTTGTGAAAAAGAAGGACGGAAGCCTAAGGTTGTGCATTGATTACCGAGGGCTGAATGGAGTGACGGTAAAGAACAAGTACCCACTTCCTAGGATTGAGGACCTCTTTGATCAGTTGCAAGGAGCTTCTGTGTTTTTGAAGATTGATCTTCGTTCGGGATATCACCAGTTGAAGGTGAAGGAGTTTGATGTGTTCAAGACAGCGTTTAGGACTCGTTATGGCCACTACGATTTCCTTGTGATGCCGTTCGGGATGACGAACGCGCCCGCAATCTTCATGGATCTTATGAACCGCGTGTTCCAGCCATACTTGGATCAGTTTGTCATTGTATTTATTGACGACATCCTCATTTACTCAAAGGATAGAGAAGAACATTTGCAACATTTGAGGACTATCCTAGGAGTACTCCGAGAGAGGAAGTTGTATGCTAAGTTCGAAAAGTGCAAATTCTGGTTAGAGAGAGTACCATTCTTGGGCCATATTATTTCCAAGGATAGAGTAGAAGTGGATCCTTCTAAGGTTCAAGCAGTGAAGGAGTGGTCTGTTCCAAGAAACGCATCGGAGATTCGTAGTTTCCTCGGCTTGGCCGGTTACTACCGGAATATTATCAAGGGCTATTCATCGATTGTTGTGCCCTTGACCGCATTGACCAAGAAGAATGACAAGTTTATTTGAAAGCCAGAGTGTCAAGAGAGCTTTGATGTGTTGAAGGAAGCTCTCACGACAACACCATTGTTAGCTATGCCATCTGGAGAGGGAGATTTTGTGGTTTACACTGATGCTTCCAAGTTGGGACTTGGGGCAGTACTTATGCAGCGAGATAGGATTATCGTTTATGCTTCTAGGCAGTTGAAGGAGCATGAAAAGAACTACCCTACTCATGATTTGGAGTTAGCAGCAGTAGTGTTCGCTCTCAAGATTTGGAGGAACTATCTCTACGGAGAGAAGTGTAAAATATTCACCGACCATAAAAGCCTCAAATACTTCTTCACTCAGAAGGAGTTGAATATGAGACAGCGGAGATGGTTAAAGCTTGTGAAAGACTATGACTGTGATATTAGCTACCACCCAGGTAAGGCTAATGTAGTCGCAGATGCATTGAGAAGAAAGTCAGTTGTGATTGTTTCTTTGACGGTGTCTAGACCTTTGCATGATGAGATTCAGAAATTTGGACTAGAGTTCTATGCCAAGGGTAGAGCTCCTAGATTGTCAGTGCAGACTTCGCTGTTTGACCGTATCAGAGTTGCTCAAGCAGTTGATGAGCAGTTGGGTAAGTGGAGACAGAGAGCAGAGGAGAAAGACAGTGGTCTGTATTCTGTAGTTGATGGGATTGTGAAGTTCAGAGGTCGTTTCTGGATTCCCACAGGTGATTATCTGCGAGATACTTTCATGGCAAAGGCACATACATCGTCGTACTCTATCCACCCAGGGAGTACAAAGATGTATAGGGACCTTTAGCAGTTGTACTGGTGGACAGACATGAAGCGTGATATCACTCATTTCGTGTCAGAGTGCTTGACATGCCAGCAGGTCAAGGCAGAACATCAGAGACCTATAGGGTTGCTTAAGCCACTCCCTATCCCAGAGTGGAAATAAGAGAATATTACCATGGATTTTGTTGTTGGCTTGCCGAGGACAGTGAGAGGTTTGGATGCTATTTGGGTTATTGTAGACCGTCTCACTAAGTCGGCTCAATTCTTACCTGTGAGGAAGACCTTCACTATGACTCAGTATGCGGAGTTGTATATCCGGGAGATAGTCAGACTACATGGTATTCCTGTGTCCATAGTGTCTGATAGAGATCCGCGGTTTACTTCGTCATTTTGGAAGAGTCTTCATTCAGCTTTGGGTACGAAGCTTCTGTTTAGTACAGCCTTCCACCCCTAGACGGATGGACAGTCCGAGAGGGTGATTCAGATACTAGAGGATCTTCTGAGAGCTTGCGCTATTGACTTTCATAATAGTTGGGAGTCGAGGTTACCATTGGTGGAATTTGCATATAACAACAGCTATCAGGCCACCATTGGTATGGCCCTTACGAGGCACTCTATGGGAGACCTTGTAGATCACCGGAATTATGGATCGAGATCGGTGAGAGGTCAGAGTTTGGACCCGAGATTGTTCAGCAGACTGCTGAAGTTGTAGCCAGGATCCATGATAGGATGAGGATTGCGCAGAGCAGGCATAAGAGTTATGCCGATCATAGGAGGAGAGACTTGGAGTTCTCAGTGGGTGATCATGTCTTCATCCGGGTCGCTCCTTTGAAAGGCGTGATGAGGTTCGAAAAGAAGGGGAAATTGGCTCCGAGGTTCGTTGGACCTTTTTAGATTCTTGATAGAGTGGGGACTTTAGCCTATAGGGTGGCCTTGCTGCCTAATCTTGCTGGAGTACACAACTTCTACCACGTATCCATGTTGAGGAAATATATCTCGAATCCTTCTCATGTGCTCAACCTTGAGCCTCTTCAGATATCGCCTCATATGAATTATGATGAGAGACCTGACCGGATTTTGGAAAAACAGGAGAGGAGACTCCGCAACAAGACTATTCCAATGGTCAAGGTTAAGTGGTTGAATAATTCAGATGAAGAGGCCACTTGGGAGACAGAGGCAGATATTAGGACTCGATATCCAGAGCTATTTGGTAAGTTCTAATTTCGAGGACGAAATTCCATATTAGGGAGGGAGGAATTGTAGCACCTAAAATTTATAATTTAAAATTCCATGCCTAAAATTCTTTTAATAATTATGATTTTAATTGCTTGGAATTAATTGCTTAATTTTCCTAATGTTTAAGTGCTCAAATATTTTAAGTTTTTTATTATTGAAATTTTTGAGACAGTGGCTTCCGGTTCCGGCGTATGGCGATGGTGGATTTTTGGCGGTAAATTCCAAGAATTTCTATTTTGAAAGTTTAGTAGGGAGGTAAGAGGAAAATTTAGGAAGGAATTCAAAAGTTAGAAATTTCCGAGTATCAGAAATCATTTTCCTTAGTATTGCAATATTGGGCTTATTCTTTGACTTTTTCAAAAATTAGAATTTTCATAAACCCGGATTAGTAAAACTCAATTTAATATTTGTGATTAGGATTTTTAAAACATAGGAATTTTATTGGTGTAAGTAGTAGGAAAAGTTGTACTATAGAGTTGTACTTTTAAAAGCACACACACACACACCTACTTTTAATTGCATACACCTATACATATACACAAATTTTAAAAACACACACATAAAACATTCTAATTGGTACCCTAGCCACTCCCACACCCCACAATTCGATCCCCTCTCATTCCCTCTTCTAAAATCCATTGGCTATTCCCCCTCCTTCAAGCCCTAGCTGCCGCCGCCGCCCTCCACCACCACTGCCATTGCCGGAGGACCTCCAAGGGAGGTGTAGCTTGCTCTTAGTTTGAATTTCAGCCCTCTCCCCTCTTGCTTTTCGTTTTTGTTGGGTATTAAAGGTTGAAGACAAGTTTAAACATTTCCTTGGGCTCTCAAGGAAGATATTTATTTTCTTGTGCTTATGGACTTGTTAATTTTCGAAATGCTTGTTATTATGTGTATGTAGGGTTCGAATTTTTCATGAATTTCAGTGGGGTTCATGTGTGATTTTCGAAAATTTGAGTTTCTTTAGACTTTAAAGGGGGTTGCATGATGATGTATGATTGAAAGCACGAAGAGTCTTGGTTGCAATTGTTAATTTTCGAAAATTCAGAAGTTCATGCCATTTGAATTTCGAATTTTCATGATGTTTAGGCTGTTTTTGGAGTATACAAGGGTATGTTATTGTTTGGCTTGTGGTCTTGATTGATTATTCATGAATGTGAGACTTTTGGAGCATAATCTTGTTGATTATGAAGTGTGGAGTTGAAGTGTGGTGAAGGGGCTGCCTAGGTGGTTGATTTAAGTCCCA
Source organism: Henckelia pumila (assembly GCF_033568475.1). Lineage (NCBI taxonomy): Eukaryota > Viridiplantae > Streptophyta > Magnoliopsida > Lamiales > Gesneriaceae > Henckelia > Henckelia pumila. The sequence goes on along the minus strand of NC_133121.1, from coordinate 34,292,512 downwards.
AGAGATGTCATTAGGTTGGTTTTGAGTGGGTTGGTGGTTTGGAAGAAAGTGGAGGTAAGGGAATAAGTCTTGGTGGTTTTTCTCAAGGTAGAGGTGTGTAGAGGGATATGGTAATGGACAGGGCAGCTCGGTTTTTGGGGCAGGGAGGATTTGGCCGAGGTCTGGGCATGGTTAGGGCTAGTCCTAGGTCAATTTCATGATGTTGTGGTCACGTCGATATAAAATGGGCTCGTTTCGGTTAAAATTTCAATAAGTTATGGATTTTTGAAGTTAGGGTGTCGGTGCAGAATTTTTAGGAGTAAAGTGGGCTGTCCAATTTAGTTTTTGATCTTTTTGCTTGGGCTTTCAAATGAAGTTACAATTTGGTCCATTGGTTAGTTGGTATTGTTTGGAGAGAGTCGGTTTGAGTGGAGTTGAATTTGGTTAAGGGATGATAGAGTTAAGAGATTTTTGGTGTAATTGCTCGGGTTGTTGCCTTGAATGTGAGAAATTGAGTTAAGGTTGGGATAGCACCTAGGGGCAGCCACTCACCCACTTTGCACCCATATTTTTTAGTTGAGTTCCATTTCTTAAGTTTCATATTCGTGTGCGTGAGTTTCATCTTTGAGCCAAACAATATTTTCAAAGGAAATCGTTACAAGTTCTTGCATGCTAAGTATTTTGGGTCGAGTCATGGAAGGAAAGAAAATATTTTTGAACAAAGTGAGTTGAATGTGACTGGACAGGGGAATGTGGGTTGAGGGATACCTCGCCCACTTGTCATAGACGTGTGGTAAGCGGCTGAGAGACATCCCAGCTCCCCTACCAAAAGAGACGTGTAGTAAGCGGCCGGGTTCATCTCGGCTCCCCTACCAAAAAGGAAAGTAAAGGGGCAAATCGCGTCGGGAGAAATCTCGGTGTCTTGCCGGCATAGTGCACTGAAGCCATGATCATGATCGAAACTTGAGTCACAATTCGAGGATCTAAGTTCTAAAGCAAAACAAAAGTTAAAGTTTCAAGTATCAGTTGACTCGTCTCAATTTATTCAGTTTTATGTTATGCATGCATTTCAGTTAAGTCAAGAAAGTTCATAAGTTTCATGGCGTGAGTTCATACTTGCTTGTTGTCTCATTTCCCTTATTTCACGCACGTTTACAGTTTAAGTTTCAAAGTATATTATGTATTGTAGTTTGAGTATTGCTAGGAGTATTTTAAAACCTTTGTTATATCACTATTTATACTTGCTGGGTCATTAGACTCACTATGCTTGTTTGTTTGCCAGGTGAGGAGCAGTTTGTTGAGACCGAGGGGCAGGCTCCTCGAGGTTGAGGTCGCCGGTGGTGCGAGGCTCTAAGACCGTCGCTGCTATGTTTCCTCTTTAGTTGTTGATTGTAATAAAGAGTTTAAACTTATGTACTTTTGGTAATAGCCAAGATGTGTTTTCCCTGTGATTAAGTTTTATTTGTTAAACTTGTTATTGCTATTTTGGCAACCGGGTGGTGGTTGCCTGTCCTATTCGTACTTATGATTATTTCAGTAGTTATGATTACCGCATTTATTGCTTTTGGTTAAAATTGTTGTCTGTGACAGGGAGGTTTTACTTACTTACAAACAAGTCATGGCAAATTTTTTTTAAAATCCGCATTTTCTTTTATTATTTATTTAAGTTTAGAGGTTAGGGTCGTTTCACTTTCTCAATTATGAGACATGGAACACATCATGAATTCTTGACATAATTGGTGGGAGTGCTAGTCTATAAGCAATTGTACCCACCCTCTCCAAAATTTCGAAGGGTCCGACGTATCGAGGGTTTAGCTTCCCAGCTTGGATGAATCAGACAATCCATTTTATTGGTGATACATTTATGTAGGCTTTCTCACCAATCTCAAGTTCAAGGGGTCTTCTTTTCATGTCCGCTCAACTCTTCTGTCGATCTTGGGCAGTCTTGAGTCTTTACATTATAATCAAAACTTTCTCCACTATTGTTTGGACAAGTTATACTCCGGTAATGGACTTCTCTCCAACTTCATCCCAATATAGTGGCGATCAACATTTTCTTCCATACAGTGCCTCATAGGGTATCATCCATATACTGCTTTGATAACTGTTATTGTAAGCGAACTCAATTAAGGGTAAGTGTTCGCTCCAATTACTTCTGAAGTCTAGAGCACATACCCTAAACATATCCTCAAGAGTTTGAATTGTTCTCTTGGTTTGACCGTCAGTTTGAGGATGATAGGTCGTAATGAGGGTGACCTTGGTTCCCATAGCCTCTTGGAAACTTTTCCAAAAACAAGACACAAACCTCGGGTATCTGTCTGACAAGGTTCTTGCTGGAACTCCATGAAGTCTGACTATATTGTCTATGTATAACATAGCCCACTTATCCAAGTTGTAATTCATACGGACTGGTAGAAAATGTGCGGACTTTGTGAGTCTATCGACAATTACCCAAATACCGTCATGACTTTGTCTTGATTTTGGCATCCCTACTACAAAGTTCATGGAAATGTGCTCCCATTTTCATTCGGGAATTTCTAGGGGTTCAAGAAGTCCTCGAGGTCATTGATGTTCTGCTTTGACCTTTTGACATACTTGACATCTAGAGACGATTTCTGCCACATCTCCTTTCATCCCGTTCCACTAGAAGTTCTTCTTTAAATCTCTATACATATTTGTATTGCTAGGGTAGACTGAAATTTGGATTTATGTGCCTTAGAAATTATTTTTTTACGGATATTATCAATGTCTGGTACACACAATCATCCTTTCATCCATAAGACTCCTTTCTCATCTGATTGAAAATCTTTCGACTTCCCTTATTTGATTTGTTCCTTAAGTTTTATCAAGAAGGGATATCGATCTTGGTTTAATTTAACTGTTTCTCGAAGACATGGTTGGATCGCAACTGAAGCCAAGATCATTTTACTCATATCTTTTCGACTTAAGGCATCAGCCACCTTATTTGCCTTGCTTGGATAGTAGTTGATGGTCAACTCGTAATCCTTCAAAAGTTCAATCCATCTCCTCTGCCTCATATTTAACTCCTTCCGAGTGAACAAATACTTGAGGCTTTGATGATCAGTGAAAATCTCGCACTTGGAACCGTAGAGATAGTGCCTCCAAATTTTTAGTGAGAACACTACGGCAGCCAATTCAAGATCATGAGTTGGGTAGTTCTGCTCATATGGTTTTAATTGCCTTGAAGCGTAAGTGTTGTGAAAATTACTCGAAAGCGTACGAGTGTCAAATTTTAATATAGTGATAAAATCAAGAATCGATCCCACAGAGAGTAAAATGAAAATATTTAGTTCTTGTAATTAAAATAGTCCAAACTTTATCTAGAAAATCAATATTTGAGAGATTGCATAAAAATAAAAATAAGCAGATGATTTTATAGCACACACACAACTTTCAGATAAATATCAATCAGAGAAAAATAGTCTAGAGGTATAGATTTCACCTGGTTTCAACAACAATCAATCCTAATTAATTAATCTTCATGAATTCCAGTCAATTAATAGCCAAGAACACTTAAGTGTATTATTCCCTCTCCCAAGTGCCGAATAAAATATATCAACTACAATTCAATTCCAATATCCTTATTAAGAATCTACTTGCAGTGATCAATTCAAAACAATGTTCTTTTTAAAAGCTCTGTTAAAATTATACACTCTCTCGAGCAATATAAATAATTAACAATGTATTTTCTAATGGTCCTATTCAAAATCTCCTCTTCCGAGCGCCATATTTCAAATAAATATAACAAATCAATTATTGATCAAGTAATTGAAAAGACAATAAATTCTAGAAAAAAACAATTAATCTAGAAGAAATTCAATTCAATAAAATCAAAAATTCATGAAAGCGTCTACACGAGGTTCCATCCAACCTCTAGACTCTAAAAAATTAGTTCATAATAAAATTCTGAATAAAACAAATCATGTTCAGAAAATTCAACATAAATTCCGAATTAAATAAAAAGTAGAAAACAAATCCGTTGTCGATGTTGTGTCCGGTCTATCGATCTCCGTCTTTGTTCTTCAAATAAGCTCCAGAAATTCTTCCCAGAAATCCTTAACATTCCAATCTCTGATTCTCTGATGTGTGTGTAAATGTGGCTGTGTGGCTCTCCTCTCAAGTTTGATAAAAATCCCTTTTTATATCATGCACCAAAGCCCAATAATAAAGCTCACAAAATATTAAAACTTCCCTTGCCCGATAATTAATCAATCACTGAATTGCGACAGGCGGGCGCTCAGTTGAGCTAGGCGGGCGCGCATGCATCTCTGCTTTGAATCTCCCATTCTTCACCAATCTAGCGTGTTTGCTCTTCCTTCTCACTCGTTAGCGCTAAGTTAGCGCTAACAATCTCCTCCAAGCCCATTAAGAAAAAGCCCATTTTGCTTTTATCGATTCTTGTATGTTCCTTTCTTCTTTCTTCTATTTTATTTCTTTTCTGTTATTATTTTTCTCACACACTTTTCTTCTTCTTCCACAATAATTCTTCTTTTCCATTAATTTCTTATTTTGTCCACCAAATGTCCATAATTCCGTACGAACACAAAAACAACAAAACCCACACATAAATCTGCTCGAAACCAACAATTAATAATTAAAATCATAATTAATTAAGTGTATAAAATACACTTATTAGTAAGCAATTAATCTTCCATCTTGCATGAGCTATGAAACCTCGGTTCTAAAAATCTAAACAAGGATTAAACTATCAAGCAACAACAAGCCATGGCATGAAGCCACAAAAGTTTTTTTTTAAAGGACGACCGCGTGCCCGCGCTGACCAAGGCGCGCCCGCGCCCGAGCCTCTCTAAAATCAAGCGCGCCCGCGCGCACGCCTGTTCTTGCTCCTTGCAAGAAGCCGCGCGCCCACGCCGAACCCTCGCTCCAACATGCCAAACCAACTAAACAACTCCATTCCAAACCTCAAAGCATGTATTTAAAATATCCAACAATCCAAGAACAAAACATGAAGAGTATAGAGTTGAAATACATCAATTCTCGCTTACGAAAGAGAATAAAATAATTTTGAATTCTAAACATGCTCGCAAAACATAAACTAGATAGACATGCGGATATGACTTCTAAACCGAGTCCCACTTCTATCTCTAACTCTTGACGCTAACCAGTTCTTTGTTGACTTGATCCTGCCTCACCTGTTGCCAAGTACACATACAAAACAAAGCAACAGCCGGATAACTCCGGTGAGAAATATATTCCCAGTAAAAGCAACATAACATGAAAACAAGTAATATAACAACAACATGCTTTCAAGACAACAACATATTGATAAGTGTATTTTATACAATTAATTTATATTTGATTTTAATTGTTAAATATTTGTTTCGGGCAGATTTATGTGGGTATTTTGTTGTTTTTGTGTTTACAGTGATTTATTGAATTTATGTGGAAATGAGAGGAAAAAGGAGAAAAGAAGAATAAAAGAAAGGAAAAAGAAAAGAAGAGAAAATTGAAGAGAAGAAAGGAACGATCAGATCAAGAGAAGGAAGAAAATGGGCTTTCTTAATGGGCTTTTCATTGGGCCAAAGGTTAGCGCTAAAAGTTAGCATTTGAGAAGAGCAATTGCGCTAAGTTCCTGAAGACTTGAGAATTGAGATTTCGAGACAAAGGGGCGCCCGCGTCTTTACTAGAGCGCCCGCCCCGTCGCTGTGATTTGGAAATTTTATTATATCGGGCAATTATTTTATGGGCTTTTGAGTGGGCTTTTGTGCACCATATAAAAAGGATTTTTGTCAGATAGAAGGGAGAGCCGCCACAATCACACAAAATATCAGAGTTTGATCGGGAACTTGTGAAGATTTCTGGGAAGAAATCTGGAGCTTTATCTGAAGAACAAAGACGGAGTTCGATAGACCAGACACGGCGTCGACGACGGATTTGTTTCTTTTATCTTTTATTTATTTAATTCTGAATATGTTTGAATTTTTGAACATGTTTTGTTTTATTCAAAATTTTATTATGAACTAAATTTTTAGAGTCTAGAGGTCGGATGGAACTTGGTTGAGACACTTTCATGAATTTTTGATTTTATTGAATTGATTTTCTTCTAGATTAATTGTTTTTTCTAGAATTGATTGTCTTTTCAATTATCTGATCAATAATTGATTTGTTATATTTATTTGAAATCATTGCTCGGGAGAGGGGATTTTGAATAGGACAGTAGAAACTACACTGTTAATTATTTATATAGCTCGGGAGAGTGTATGATTTTAACAGAGCTTTTAAAAAGAACATTGTTTTGTGATAGATCACTGCGATAAATTCTTAATAGGAATATTGGAATTGAATTGTAGTTGATAAACATTATTTGTTGCTCGGGAGAGGGAAATAATAAACTTAAGTGTTCTTGGCTATTAATTGACTGAAATTCATGAAGATTAATTATTTAGGATTGACTGTTGTTGAAACCAGATGAAATCTATACCTCTAGACCAATTTTCTCTGATTGATTATATCTGCAAGTTGTGTGCGTGCTATCAAAAACATCCTGATTATTTTTATTTATTGCAAATTTCTCAAAGTTTAATTTTCTAGATAAAGTTTAGACTATTTTAATTACAAGCACTGAATATTTTCATTTTACTCCCTGTGGGATCGATATCTGATTTAATCACTATATTAAAGCTTGGCACTCGTACGCTTGCGAGGAATCTTTCACAACATGTTTTTGGCGCCGTTGCCGAGGAGTAATTTTGATTATTTTTTTTAGTCTTGTTACCAATTAGTCTAGATTTTAATTTAGAGTTTTTTTATTTTATTTTGAAGTTACTAATTAAATTCTTCTTAATTTTAATTGCAGTTTATGCGACGATCTCAAAGTGCGAATTCTCTACTTTTTGATCCGGAGATCGAACGAACTGCACGTGCTTTGAGAAGAGCGAGAAGAGAAGAAATTAATAACATGGCGGAAGAGAATGTGAATCAAGCTCCCCTGGTGCCTATCAGAGATCATTTCAGGCCGACGATCCAGGCTCACTACTCTGGAATAGCTCGAGGAACTATCAACGCCAACAACTTTGAGCTGAAACCTGCTTTGATCAACATGGTTCAACAGAACCAATTTAATGGGAGTGCCACTGCTGATCCTCACCTACACCTACGCACCTTCTTGGAGATAACTGATACGGTAAAAATTAATGGTGTGTCTGAGGATATTATTCGCTTACGCTTGTTTCCTTTTTCTCTCAGGGATCAAGCCAGAAGTTGGTTGCAATCACTGCCGCTAGGAAGCATCACTACTTGGGAGGGGATGACAGAAAAATTTTTTGCTAAATATTTTCCACCTGCCAAGTCCACCCAGTTGAAGATAGAGATCAGCACGTTCCGGCAGATAGACACTGAACAGCTCTACGAGGTGTGGGAAAGGTACAAATAATTACTTAGACGTTGTCCTAACCACAATGTTGCAGATTGGGAACAGATCGAGTGGTTTTACAACGAAATGAATGCGCCTACAAGGATGAATGTCGATTCTGCTTTTGGAGGAACTATTTTTGCAAAGGACCCCGCTCAAACCTATGATATGCTGGAACAGATGATGATAAACAGTTTCCAATGGCCATCTGAGCATATAGGAGTAAAGAAGCCAGTTGGAGTGTATGCTGTGGATCCTCTCACGTCTATCACTGCTCAATTATCTGCACTGACTACATAGGTAGCTTCTTTGAATAAGATTCATGTTACAGATTCAACTGGAGTTGAAGGATCACATGCCATAGAGGAAGTTAATTATATTTCTCCTAATGGCTACCGAGGTTATGGAGCTTACAGAGGTAACCCTGTTCCTAATACTTACCATCCTAGCTTGCGTAATTATGAAAATTTTTTGTATGCTAACAATAAAAATGTGCTGAATCCTCTGGGGTTCAATACAAATAAGGATGAGGGTAAGCAGTCTTTGGAGGATGTGGTTAGTACTTTTGTGCAGGAATCAGGTAAGAGGATGGCGAGAACTGAGTCTCGCCTCGATAGCTTGGAGACGCACATGGCCAACATGGGCGCAGTGTTGCAATCCATGGAGACTAGTATTGGGCAATTGGCGAACACACTGAAAGACAACAACCGCGGCCAGTTCCCTAGCAATACTGAGGTAAATCCTAAGGAGCAGTGCAATGCTATCACGTTGAAGAGTGGGAATCAAGTAGATAGAGAAGAGTGCCAACCTGAGAGCAAGATGCCTGAAAAAGCTGTAGTTGAAGAAAAGAAATTCGAAGAGAAGGAGCTTAAAACTAAGCCGAAACCAATGTACAAGCCTCCACTTTCCTACCCGCAGAGGTTCAAGAAGAAAGCTTTAGATGAGCAGTTCTCCAAATTTTTGGAGATTTTCAAGAAGATTCATATCAACATCCCCTTTGCTGATTCTTTGGAGCAAATGCCGAACTATGAAAAATTCATCAAGGAGGTGATGCCCAAGAAGAGGAGGCTGCTAGAGAACGAGGTGGTCAATCTGACTGAAGAGTGCAGTGCAGTGCGGTGCTTCAAAAGAAGATGCCACAAAAGCTTAAGGATCCAGGGAGTTTTACTATTCCTTGTTCTATTGGCTTTTCTTATTTTAATAATGCACTTTGTGATTTAGGGGCAAGTATTAATTTAATGCCATTATCTATTTACAGGGCCTTGGAGTTGGGAGACATGAAATCGACTAAGATTTCATTGCAATTGGCGGATCGGAGCATTACATATCCACTATGAATTGTTGAAGATGTTCTAGTCAAGGTGGATAAATTTATCTTCCCAGCGAATTTTGTGATCTTGGATATTGAAGCAGATCATGGTGCTCCGCTGATTTTTGGACGCCCGTTTTTGGCTACTGCTGATGCCAAAATAGATGTCAAGAAGGGTGAATTATCGATGGGTGTGGAGTACGAACGAGTGGTCTTCAACTTATTCACGAAAGCACCCACTCCACCCATTGAAGAATTGTGTTTGATTGATCCAGTTGTAAAGTTGGAGAGTTGTCCAAGAGCCGATATTGAGGTTGAATCCAAGAGTAAAGCGCCAAATTTATCGACAAAGAAAACCGCTAAGAAGAAGAAAGCAAAATTTAAAAGGCGGTTCTTGGAATTGATTTGACGAGTAAAAGAGAAAGGGAAGATCTAACACCGGTGAAAGTCGGGCTGATGACTTTAAACCAAGCGCTACTTGGGAGGCAATCCAAGCATTTTCTTTTATTTTATTTTATTTTATTTGCTTTTATTTTCAATTTATTTAATTTTTGTTTTTATTTATTTTTTTTAGTATTTTTTTTTCAATTTTTGAGCTTAATTTTTCTTAATTTTCAATTTTTTTTCAGGCTCCAAAATCTCAAATTCGAGCTGACAGCGCGCCCGCCCCTTTAGTTGGAGCGCCCGCGCAGCTCCTGGACGAATTAGGCTTGATTTATGAGCAAACGGCGCGCCCGCGCCACTTCTCCCGAGCGCCCGTGCCTCTTCACCCGTATTGGAGCTTACTCGCTCGCGCAACAACCAGCGCAATCGCGCATCTTCCCACAACCCACCATCAGCGTAGAACAAAGCGCCATCGCGCTCCTAGCTCATCAACCACGCCACAATGTGCGCTATCGCGCATCACCATAGCACTCCTAATCTGCGCACCTACAAGCGCTATCGCGCTACATCCCCAACCCTTCAGCGCCGGCCAGCAGCCCTCCATCTTGCGCAATCGTGCCTCCAGCATCTCCATCTGCACGCACTAGTTTGTGCTATCGCGCCTCCTTCAGGCGCCATCCAGCCTCTTATCTGCACAACATCTCATGCAATCAAGCTCCTACCAATTGCTGCAACCATGCACTCCAAGACAGATATCCCATGAGCAAACGTGCAGCTTTACATGCCAAATAGCTCTCCAATACAGCCTCATGATGCTTGATTGTGTCTCTAGCTGCTACAAATTGTGCCTTCTACCATATCCAAACAACCCTTCAGCAGCAGCAATCCTATGCGCAAATGTTCTTCCCAGCTGCTCCTTCCATAAGAACTTGAAGTCGATCTTCTCCTTCACTTGTTAATTTGGACGTTCATGTTGTGTTTATCACCTCCTCTCCATTTGTCTTGCTGCTACGGGTTCGTTTTTATGGATATATTTATGAAACCGAGTACTGATGCTTGGTGTCGAAGGTACGCGTCCCGTGTCCCTTGTTATTTTTATTGTTTTAATCATTCGGGACAATGATTATATTAAGTTTGGGGGGGTGAATCAGTGGCTGATATTGATGTTTGGTTGATAGTTGAGTAGTTGAATTTTATTGTGTGCTTAATATATAAAATTTTTGTTTGAGTGGTTGAGTTTTGTTGAATTGAGTTGAAAAGAAGTTGAGAAATAAATGGATGCATGGCCAATGATGATAAATTTTTGTTTTGTGCTATAACTAAAATATTGAGTTGAAAAGAAGTTGAGAAAGAAATGGATGCATGGCCAATGATGATAAATTTTTGTTTTGTGCTATTACTAAAATCCATGATTGTCTACCTATTTTGACAAATATTTTTGAACAATTTCCTATATACTATGTGATTAATACTTGAATCTGATTTTTGAAACATACAGACATAGATATGATTGAGGAATTGTTTGAATATTTGGGCCTAATTTTTATTGAACAAATTTATCCTTAGTTTCCCATTTGAGCTTACACTTATATCTGTACTATGAGGTACGAAAATCTAAAATTTGTGAAAATCATCGTTAAATGCTGATGATTATCTTTTCTGCATTGGTTGAATTTGTATGATTTAATTGTGGATTGAGACTTGTCTAGAACTAGTTCAAACACTCTTCGAGGCGAAATACGGGCAAAACTGAGATTAGGAATGATTTAGGCGATTTTTTCTGAATTCGTTTAAGCCTTTCAAGCTACCCATTAATACATGTTATCCCTAGTACCTTGTTTGAGCTTTATTGAAAATCGAATGGCATGCGTGTAAACGTGTGACTAAACCCCCATTCGTCATTATTTCAAGGTCCTACATTGACTACCTGAATAGCCTATACACTATTTCCTACCTTTAAGGGAGTAATTTGAATGCTAAAATGGTATATACTCCTAGTTTTATTTGTGAAAAATGGAATGGTGTGGTGGTGAATTGAAAAGAAAAAAATGAAAAAGGTAGTAGAAAAAAAAATGATGAAAGTTGAAAAGAGTTGTGAAAGAAGATGAAGTGAAAAAAAGTTGAAAAATGAATGAAGTGAAAGAAAAATAAGTATGAAATTGTGAATGTAAAGGAGTTGAAATTAGAGTTTAAGCATGAATATAAATTACTCCTTAATTTGAATTCTTATCTTTTATTTATAGTCATGAGCCAGGCCTTACATTATAAGCTGAATAAGTCCTATTGACCGAGTCTCAGTTGCCCAATATACTAGTGGAGAAGAGTTGCGAGAATTTAGCCTATGGACTGTTGATTGATGCTTTTAATGATTATGAATTTTGATCGAAACAAGCACACACTATTATTCATTGCATTAACCTTATTATGAGTGTTTTTGATTTTATATCCTTTATTTGATCATATGCTACCTTGAAAAGTCCTCATGATCTATGAATGTTTGAAATGAACTTGGAGAATGGTGTTTTGAACTTGAGTTGCGGAGATTGTGAGTTTATGCGGTTATTTTGTTATGACTGAAACTTTCAAGTGTTAGTAGGTTGGATGAGATTGGATTTGAAAATTCTTTGAAATCATTGTCGAGGCCATTGCTGCATAATATTTCTTGACTATTCTTGTTGGTTTGATAGAATGAGTTTTTAGAATTTGTTTTTAATAGTTTTGCTCGGGACTAGCAAAAGTCTAAGTTTGGGGGTATTTGATAAGTGTATTTTATAAACTTAATTTATATATGATTTTAATTGTTAAATATTTGTTTCGGGCAGATTTATGTGGGTATTTTGTTGTTTTTGTGTTTACAGTTATTTATTGAATTTATGTGGAAATGAGAGGAAAAAGGAGAAAAGAAGAATAAAAGAAAGGAAAAAGAAAAGAAGAGAAAATTGAAGAGAAGAAAGGAACGATCAGATCAAGAGAAGGAAGAAAATGAGCTTTCTTAATGGGCTTTTCTTTGGGCCAAAGGTTAGCGCTAAAAGTTAGCGTTTGAGAAGAGCAATCGTGCTAAGTTCCTGAAGACTTGAGAATTGAGATTTCGAGACAAAGGGGCGCCCGCGCCTTCACTAGAGCGCCCGCCCCGTCGCTGTGATTTGGAAATTTTATTATATCGGGCAATTATTTTATGGGCTTTTGAGTGGGCTTTTGTGCACCATATAAAAAGGATTTTTGTCAGATAGAAGGGAGGGCCGCCACAATCACACAAAATATCAGAGTTTGATCGGGAACTTGTGAAGATTTTTGGGAAGAAATCTGGAGCTTTATCTAAAGAACAAAGACGGAGTTCGATAGATCGGACACGGCGTCGATGACGGATTTGTTTCTTTTATCTTTTATTTATTTAATTCTGAATATGTTTGGATTTTTGAACATGTTTTGTTTTATTCAGAATTTTATTATGAACTAAATTTTTAGAGTCTAGAGGTCGGATGGAACCTGGTTGAGACACTTTCATGAATTTTTGATTTTATTGAATTGAGTTTCTTCTAGATTAATTGTTTTTTCTAGAATTGATTGTCTTTTCAATTATCTGATCAATAATTGATTTGTTATATTTATTTGAAATCATTTCTCGGGAGAGGGGATTTTGAATAGGACAGTAGAAACTACACTGTTAATTATTTATATAGCTCGGGAGAGTGTATGATTTTAACAGAGCTTTTAAAAAGAACATTGTTTTGTGATAGATCACTGCGATAAATTCTTAATAGGAATATTGAAATTGAATTGTAGTTGATAAACATTATTTGTTGCTCGGGAGAGGGAAATAATAAACTTAAGTGTTCTTGGCTATTAATTGACTGAAATTCATGAAGATTAATTATTTAGGATTGACTGTTGTTGAAACCAGGTGAAATCTATACCTCTAGACCAATTTTCTCTGATTGATTATATCTGCAAGTTGTGTGCGTGCTATCAAAAACATCCTGATTATTTTTATTTATTGCAAATTTCTCAAAGTTTAATTTTCTTGATAAATTTTAGACTATTTTAATTACAAGCATTGAATATTTTCATTTTACTCCCTGTGGGATCGATATCTGATTTAATCACAATATTAAAACTTGATACGCGTACGCTTGCAAGGAATCTTTCACAACACATATTCAATGTTAATACGAATGAAATGCATGTCTTTAAAATTGGGATATCAACTCTGATAAACAAGGGATTGCTGCTATGCTTTTGGGATCCCGAGGATGAGATCACGTAACGACTCACCGACTCTCCCAATCAAGGTGGTGCCACGTATCCCAATCCCCTAGACTTTGGAGCGACTATAAGGAGTATGCTGACACTAGGTGAAATTCTACAACCCAGGTCACTCGCAGTATAGCCCCCTAAACTTCTAAATAAAAAGGGCAGTTCTGCCCACTGAAATCAAAGGTTTGGTTCAAGATGAATGCAAAAGAAAAACATAAAGCATTAAGTCATATAACAAAAGCTCAATCAACAAAATACAATTCCCATATTCTAGAACAAGTATTGATGCAAGTATGTGATTTAAGGAAACTCAAGAACCAACTGTCCCGAGTGTGCTATCTTGCTAAAACGATGGCTGCTTGTACCTTTCGATACGAATAGCTCCAACTCTGGATAAGCTACAATAAAAGGTTATATCAAAAACTATACAACCTAAACAATAACATCGCTCAAGGTAAACTCTTTATTGCTCTTCGTCCAACTCTTCGACAATCGACTTCTTTTAACTTTGGGCTAGACAAACTCCAATTGAATCTGTACATAGGCAAAAGATGATCAACAATGACGAACAAACCCATTTTCCAAAGTACTACGATTCAAACGGTTCAAAATCTCAAAACTCAAACCGACGGCATAACGACTATAAACTGATCAAATCGGAAACGCAGACAACAGTACAACATTGCAAACAACTCAAATCAATGCTAAAACAACAATAACAACTCAAATTCAGCACATCTCAAAATCCATTTTTTTCAAAAATTCTTCCAAAAACCATAACAATTCCGAACGACGCTCTATTTCAAAACCGACTGAGAATAAATGATAAGAACTCGTTCAAGAACAACATAACTGAAACTCAATCGATTCTGACAACATCCAAAAATAGAATTCTAGCTGATCGAAGAAAAACTTACGATAGAATGAAGCTCTCGCTGCTGTGATCGCTAATCTGCCTTCATAAATAAATTCTAACAGACGGATCGACCGGAAACTGAAATCTGAAAGCTTGAAGTCAAGTTTTCTCTCATCAATGGGGTATTGGGCATGTTGGGGAAGAAGGGAATGGAGGAGACCAAGTCAAGACTCCAATAATAATATAAAAAATCCCTTTTTGCATTTTAGTCCCTGAAAAATCCGAAAATTAAAAAATAGACACTGATCAAAATCAAGTCAGCTCTTGAACTCTATAATCTCCGATTATCTCGAATAAACTCAATTAAGATAAATTTGGGGCATTACATGAGCACACACCCTAAACCTCTTTTAGATGCATCACTATAAATGGTGAAGTTTTTGTCTTCTTCAAGTAGTAATTGAAAGAGTGGGTGCCCAGTGAGCCAACTTGTGGCTATGGGCTTTGATGACTCTTTGTAAAAACAATCTTTTGTTTAATGTAATTTACACTTTTATTAATGGCAATGACTTTATATTACTTCATATTGTTATATTGTGATATACTATTGTTGTTTTGATAAAGACCTTGAATATACCATAGTGTATGTAAGATGTGGTAGAACATGGAGATGTCTATCATGAAATACATCTTATAGTCACTGTATATTCTAAACTGTTCCTAGTCGATTGAGCCGTCCGATAATAAGGATAAGGATCGCTCGAGTTTGAGACTAGCATTTGCGATGCGGAGTACCACGTTTCATTGGTAGGGAACATGGAGATGTTCGAAGCATGCAAATGGATATTCATAGGATGAATAATCGAACTACCCTATCCGGACTTTCCAAGTGGTTATCACTTATCGAGTGGATAAAGTCCGCGGTTTTGGTTGTACACCATTAGTCCTTACGACTTGAAACATCATGGAGACTCTATATGCTAGTGCTGTGCTTTGACTCGTTTATCGACTCTATGGGGGTCATCAGGTGTCGAGATTGGGTACAGTTACGACACATATAGGAGTCGATGCATTGTTGTCAAGGATTCACCACATACTTGCGAGTGTGGATATCCTATGCGATCTGAGGAGATATTAGTGTGACAAATCTCTGGCCAGAGTACTTGATGTGATTTAAGAAATGGTTTCTTAAGTAGCACATGCGATGTCACTAATTTGATCTTCAAGATGTATTGCATAGTTATCGAATCTTGAGCGACTCTCGATATACCAATGGTTGTTGATTCGATCGGGATATTTGGATGAAGGGACCGTACTGTACGCTAACCAAAATCTACTGGTTCTTGTAGGCACTATCAGTGATACCTAGGGAATCATGGGGCGATGTTGCTAGGCGCTTTACCATGATTCGTTGGGCAAGTCGGAAAGTGTTGTTCCGAGTCACAAGGAGTTGTGAGCCCACGGCTAGCTGTATCCCTGAACCATTGAGGGTCACACAGTGTAATGGAGTTTTAATCCCCGTTGAGATAGTTAAATTTAAAGAGTTAAATTTAATGAACAAAGAAGTTGGACTTCTTAAATAAGAGTAAGGGAGTAGGATTTCCTAAAATGACATAGGGATGGACATTTTTGGAAACCACTGAATTCGGATTCAGGAAAATTTATTTTGACTTTAAAATGTGCAGAAATGGTTTCTGTGCACATTGGTGAAATCGGTTCATCAATCGGAGTCACGATGAATTTTATATTAATTTCTGAACGTGCGGGCTTTGCTTGTCGGGCCCTAACTTATGATTAATGGGCCCTAAGGTGTTAGTGGCCTGCATTATAAATAAGTTATTGCAGTACAGAAATTAGACACAACAGGTCATTATTGAGAGACAGGATTTTCGAAAATAAACCCTAGCCTCCTCTCAAGTTTTCGGCCGCCCCCCCCTTCACTCTGTCAGAGAAAATTCCGGTCTGTGATTTTTGAATTGCAGTCAGGAATAACGAATCAGATTCGTTTAATCTCTTCGCAGAAAAACTTCTGACAGATTTTCTAGTGCAATCTGTCAGAGGGATTTAAACCTCATTCGTGGACCTGATTGAAGGAGTTCATCAGTTCCTGGGAGATACAAGAAGCGCAGAGAAATCTGTGTGGTGTCCAATAATCTCGCTTCGAGATTGAAGGTAAAATTTAATTAATTGTTATTTGAATTTTACACACACAATAATTTAATTGTTGAATGGTTGATACCCACACCATGGAATTGTTCCATGATAAAAATTTTAAACTTCCGCTGCACCGGGTATCAATCGTGATTGATCTGACCGCCAGTTTTTCAACAGTGGTATCAGAGCCAGGTTGCTCAGATCAAACGATTAAATTAATCGATTGTACAAAAATTTTTGAGTCTCGGTTTTTGAAACAAAATAAATATTTTTAAATAAAAAAAAAAAAATTTTCGGGGCAAAACCCGGGCAGCGATTGGATCGCTGCCCGGTGGGGCAGCAATTGTTGCTGCCCCGGGCGGCGCACGGCGCCGCCCAAAGGGGGCGCACGGCGCCGCCCACGGCGGCGCACGGCGTCGCCCAGGGGGGCGGCGCTCAGCGCCGCCAGGGCAGCGCTCGGCGCTGCCCAGGGCGGCGCTCGGCGCTGCCCAGGGCGGCGTACGGCGCCGCCCAGGGGCGACGCTCGGCGCCGCCCAGGGCAGCGCACGGCGCCGCCAGGGCAGCAACTGTTGCTGCCCTAAAGGGGCAGCCGGGCTGCCCCGGCCCGCGCCCACGGGTGCGGGCCGGCCCGGGAGTGTCCCGGGCGGCCCGCGGGAAAAATTAAATTTTTTATTTTAAAATTAATTTTAATGTGTTAAAATTTTATTTTTGGTCCGGTCAAAAATTGTTTTTGATTGGTTCACGAGATTTCGGATCGAATTGTTCGAGTCCGTAAACTTTAAAATTGATTTTTGGATAAATTTGAATTTTTGGAAAATTTTAATATTTTATCCTTAAATTGAATTTTGAAATCAATTATTTTTGGTACAATTGATGATAAGATTTGATCTTATGAATATATTAAGTAAAATATGATTTTATCTATAAAATTGGATTTTGTAGATAAAATATGATTTTATTTGATAAAGAGATAAAATATGATTTTATATGTAAAATGAGATTTTATATATAAAATATGATTTTATCCTGTTTAAATTTGAAATGCCACTGCATGTTATCCAATAAATTAATTTTGAATTAAATATTATTGGATAAGGATGATCGATTGCCATGACCAATTTTGTAGGTGTATGTTAGGAATTTACATTTTGTTTTTATTGTTGTTGGTTTTATTAATGGGCTTGGTTTATGGCCCGATATGAATGTCATATGTAATAAAAGTGGGCTTGGTTTATGGCCCGTTCCCACCCCCTAAAAATGTATCCCCTACTTGTCATTGTTATTTATTGTAAATACATTAGATTTAGTGGGAGATCAAGATTTGAAGACGGTGGGCCCAGCAGACAATAAAGACTGAAGAAATGTAAATTGGAAGCACATGTAATAGGATTGCATTGCATACTGCATATTACCTAGGATTGGACTAAGACCCGTGATTGGAAACCACGTGTCAATTAGAAATGGAATCGATCATCCTATATAATATTTGATATTATGATTGTATGCATGTTTAGACATAATTGCGTGAATCCGGCAAGCATGCAATAAATTAAATATGATGAGACAAATATTTTTATAATTAAAAATCCCTCATTTTAAATATGATTTAAAATTGATATCAAGATAAATAAAGGAAATTTAAATTTGTTTAAATGTTCCTACCTTCCATCAACGGTCGATGTATGTGATGCTACCCGCGGATACGGTCCGGCTCATATTATTGGGGGGGCCCGTCCGTTGGAAAGCTGTACATTGGATCGACAAATGTTGTAAGTTGGGTGGAACTCCCATGGGATCGGCTCATATTATTGGGGGATCCACATGGCGACCGTCCATCACAACTTAATATTGATGGGTCATCTTGACATGTAACTTTAAACGGCGTCATATTATTGGGCCCTTATTGGACATGAGGTAAATAAATGGGGGTTGCTTTGGAAGCAATTGGGCTCTACCTTTTGAGAATTATGGTTGGCTGATATTATTCGGGACCATAAGTTTGTCAATTGGACTCCATGTTTTCACTAAGGAAAAAGTTTCCCGTTTTCACTAGAGGGTGGTGAAATCGTTAAAATAGTGGGAGTGAGATTCATAAAATAAAATTCGCCAATTTTATGTCTTAGTAAATTATTTAAACAATCATCGATAATTGTCTGTTTTATCTCAGTAATCCACATGTTTCTGTTCTCCAACAAAACAAACTTATTGACGCAAACAATACAGAATGATTCCATAAGTTAAGATTGTCCTAAGTTCGGAAAAAGATTTTCTAAGTGTTAGAAAAGGCTTCTCCGAAAACAGCCCCGGCTGATGTAACTGCCGAAAGGTTGGCCGAATTAGAGAAATGGTTGGACCATGATCTCAAGGCCAAATGTTACATGCAAAATTGGACAAGTCTAAACAAGTTTGCCATCACTGCAAGAAACCCAGTAATTGGAAACGTAACTGCAAGGAATACCCCAAGCAATTGCGAACTGCAAAGGGTATGTTTTACATTGAAATAAATGTTTTTCTTAATACTACTTCTTGGGTATTGGATACCAGATGTAGATCTCATATTTTCAATGAGTTGCAAATGATAACAAGAAGTAATAGGATAAGGATGGGTGAGACCCAGTCAAGGCTCGGGAATGGTTCCAGAGTTAAATCCATAGCTATGGGAAATATTTATTTTTGCATAACGGTTTTAAGTTACTTTTGATAGATGTTTTATTTGTTCCAGATTTAATTAAAACATTATTTCTGTTTCTATGCTAGATAGAGATGGTTATTCTTGCAATTTTGTGAATGAGATTTGCAATATTTACAAAAATGAATGTTTAATTGGAAATGGACAATTTGAAAACGATCTATACAACTTAAAACTAAAAGACGTTCCAATGAATTATGTTGATAAACCGGCTACAACAAACAAAAGGAAAAACGATAGTCAAAACCCGGCAAACCTATGGCACGCTAGGCTAGGTCATATTTTCTCAAGAAGGATGAACAAGCTAGTGGGAGAGGGCATGTTTGATATGTCTGATATTAACTCTCTACCTACTTGTGAATCTTGTCTAAAAGGAAAAATGACTAAATCTCCTTTTAAGGGGAAACCTGAGCGTAGACAAAATCTGTTGGATTTGATCCATATAGATGTTTGTGGTCCATTTAGAGTAGAGACTCAACATGGCCACACCTACGTCATTACCTTTACTGATGATTATTCAAGGTATGGGTATTTATATTTGATGAAATATAAGTCTGAAGCATTTGAAAAGTTCAAAGAATTCAAGGCTGAAGTAGAAAACAAGCTAGGTAAAAGTATTAAAGCACTTCGATCGGATCGAGGTGGAGAATACTTGAGTACCGAGTTTTTGGACTATCTGAAAGAGAATGGGATTCTCTCTCAGTGGACTCCTCCTATGACACCACAGCTTAATGGTGTATCGGAGCGTCGTAATCGAACTTTGTTGGACATGGTTCGATCTATGATGAGCTTCACTGAGCTTCCACCTTCGTTTTGGGGCTATGCGCTTGAAACGGCGGTATTGTTGTTGAACAACGTCCACACTAAAGCAGTGGACAAAACACCATACGAGTTATGGAATGGCAAAGCTCCTAAGTATTCGTACTTGAGGATTTGGGGATGTCCTGCTTACGTGAAGCAGACAGTGGGAGACAAGTTGGATAGTCGATCCAGCTTATGTTATTTTGTGGGGTATCCGAAGAACTCAATCGGATATTATTTCTATTATCCTGCTGAAACAAAGGTGTTTGTTTCTAGGAATGCCACCTTCTTGGAGAAGGAGTTCTTATTGGATAAGAAAGGCGAGATGATGGAACTCGAAGAAGTTCGAGAAGAACCCGAAATACAAAATAACGATCCTACACCTCAGGAACCATTGCTGGACACGTCTGAATCTAGAAGATCCGAGAGGACTTCTAGACCTCCAGTTCGATATGGTCTTCTTCTTGAAGGGGGTCAAGATGAACCCGACATTCGATGTGATCCAAGAAACTTCAAGGAAGCAATTTCTGATGCGGATTCGAATTTATGGCTTGAAGCTATGCAGTCAGAATTGGATTCGATGCATACAAACCAAGTTTGGTCTTTAGTAGATCCTCCCGATGGAATTGTTCCAATAGGGTGTAAATGGATCTACAAAAGAAAGCTTGGGCCTGATGGTAAGGTATTGACCTACAAGGCGCGATTGGTGGCGAAAGGTTATACTCAAAGGCAAGGAGTTGACTATGATGAAACCTTTTCACCAGTTGCTATGTTCAAGTCCATAAGAATCCTTATTGCCATAGCTGCATGGTATGACTATGAGATATGGCAAATGGATGTGAAGACTGCTTTTCTTAATGGAGACATTAAGGAGGAAATCTATATGAAGCAGCCTGAAGGGTTCACATCCATGGGAAGCGAGCATGAGGTATGCAAGCTTCAGAGATCAATTTATGGTCTAAAACAAGCATCAAGAAGTTGGAACCAGAAATTTGATGAAACAATAAAAGATTTTGGTTTCATCAAGAACCCGGAGGAACCATGCGTGTACAAGAAAGTAGTTAAGGATGCGGTGACATTCTTAGTACTTTATGTTGACGACATCCTACTCATTGGGAATGACGTAGGGATGTTGCAGTCAACAAAGATATGGTTATCAGGTAGATTCTCGATGAAGGATTTGGGTGAGGCATCCTACATTCTTGGGATACAGATCTATAGAGATAGATCTAAGAGAATGATAGGACTCACACAATCAACCTACATCGACACCATATTGAAACGGTTTTCAATGGATGGGTCCAAGAGAGGACATCTACCCATGTGTCATGGAGTTTCTCTATCCAAGTCGATGTGTCCCAAGACTGATGCAGAGATAGAGAATATGACACATGTACCATATGCGTCAGCTATAGGTAGTATCATGTATGGGATGATATCTACCAGACCGGATGTAGCATTTGCTCTGAGTGTCACGAGCAGATATCAGTCTAATCCTGGTCAAATGCATTGGAAAGCCGTGAAGGACATTCTTAAGTACTTACGAAGGACTAAGAATATGTTCATGGTTTATGGAGGACGAGAACTCAAATTGGAAGGCTATACCGACTCTAGCTTCCAAAGTGACGTGGATGACTCGAAGTCAACCTCTGGATTTGTGTTCATGCTCAATGGCGGTGCTGTCTCTTGGAAGAGTTCCAAGCAGGACACCACAGCGGATTCCACCACTGAGGCTGAATACATTGCAGCATCAGCTGCTGCTAAAGAGGCCGTTTGGATAAGGAATTTCGTCCAAGAGTTGGGCGTCATTCCTGAATTTGTTGATCCAGTCCCGGTGTACTGTGACAACACGGGTGCCGTTGCTCAAGCAAAGGAACCAAGGTCTCATCAAAGATCCAAACACGTACTGAGGAAATACCACATCATCCGGGAAATTGTGGAAAGAGGAGACATCACTGTCGAACGAGTGGCCTCTGCAGACAATATCGCTGATCCGCTTACTAAGCCCTTGCCAGGACCATTGTTTGACAAACATCGCGAAGCAATGGGTCTACGTAGTATGACTAGTTGGCTATAGGGCAAGTGGGAGATTGAAAGAGTGGGTGCCCAGTGAGCCAACTTGTGGCTATGGGCTTTGATGACTCTTTGTAAAAACAATCTTTTGTTTAATGTAATTTACACTTTTATTAATGGCAATGACTTTATATTACTTCATATTGTTATATTGTGATATACTATTGTTGTTTTGATAAAGACCTTGAATATACCATAGTGTATGTAAGATGTGGTAGAACATGGAGATGTCTATCATGAAATACATCTTATAGTCACTGTATATTCTAAACCGTTCCTAGTCGATTGAGCCGTCCGATAATAAGGATAAGGATCGCTCGAGTTTGAGACTAGCATTTGCGATGCGGAGTACCACGTTTCATTGGTAGGGAACATGGAGATGTTCGAAGCATGCAAATGGATATTCATAGGATGAATAATCGAACTACCCTATCCGGACTTTCCAAGTGGTTATCACTTATCGAGTGGATAAAGTCCGCGGTTTTGGTTGTACACCATTAGTCCTTACGACTTGAAACATCATGGAGACTCTATATGCTAGTGCTGTTCTTTGACTCGTTTACCGACTCTATGGGGGTCATCAGGTGTCGAGATTGGGTACAGTTACGACACATATAGGAGTCGATGCATTGTTGTCAAGGATTCACCACATACTTGCGAGTGTGGATATCCTATGCGATCTGAGGAGATATTAGTGTGACAAATCTCTGGCCAGAGTACTTGATGTGATTTAAGAAATGGTTTCTTAAGTAGCACATGCGATGTCACTAATTTGATCTTCAAGATGTATTGCATAGTTATCGAATCTTGAGCGACTCTCGATATACCAATGGTTGTTGATTCGATCGGGATATTTGGATGA
Organism: Henckelia pumila; assembly: GCF_033568475.1. NCBI lineage: Eukaryota > Viridiplantae > Streptophyta > Magnoliopsida > Lamiales > Gesneriaceae > Henckelia > Henckelia pumila. The sequence continues at coordinate 34,269,758 of NC_133121.1, read as the reverse complement.
AGGGACCGTACTGTACGCTAACCAAAATCTACTGGTTCTTGTAGGCACTATCAGTGATACCTAGGGAATCATGGGGCGATGTTGCTAGGCGCTTTACCATGATTCGTTGGGCAAGTCGGAAAGTGTTGTTCCGAGTCACAAGGAGTTGTGAGCCCACGGCTAGCTGTATCCCTGAACCATTGAGGGTCACACAGTGTAATGGAGTTTTAATCCCCGTTGAGATAGTTAAATTTAAAGAGTTAAATTTAATGAACAAAGAAGTTGGACTTCTTAAATAAGAGTAAGGGAGTAGGATTTCCTAAAATGACATAGGGATGGACATTTTTGGAAACCACTGAATTCGGATTCAGGAAAATTTATTTTGACTTTAAAATGTGCAGAAATGGTTTCTGTGCACATTGGTGAAATCGGTTCATCAATCGGAGTCACGATGAATTTTATATTAATTTCTGAACGTGCGGGCTTTGCTTGTCGGGCCCTAACTTATGATTAATGGGCCCTAAGGTGTTAGTGGCCTGCATTATAAATAAGTTATTGCAGTACAGAAATTAGACACAACAGGTCATTATTGAGAGACAGGATTTTCGAAAATAAACCCTAGCCTCCTCTCAAGTTTTCGGCCGCCCCCCCCCCCCCTTCACTCTGTCAGAGAAAATTCCGGTCTGTGATTTTTGAATTGCAGTCAGGAATAACGAATCAGATTCGTTTAATCTCTTCGCAGAAAAACTTCTGACAGATTTTCTAGTGCAATCTGTCAGAGGGATTTAAACCTCATTCGTGGACCTGATTGAAGGAGTTCATCAGTTCCTGGGAGATACAACAAGCGCAGAGAAATCTGTGTGGTGTCCAATAATCTCGCTTCGAGATTGAAGGTAAAATTTAATTAATTGTTATTTGAATTTTACACACACAATAATTTAATCGTTGAATGGTTGATACCCACACCATGGAATTGTTCCATGATAAAAATTTTAAACTTCCGCTGCACCGGGTATCAATCGTGATTGATCTGACCGCCAGTTTTCCAACAGTAATAACACCGGTGTAGACGTAAGTCTCTTCTTTAGAGTCTCGAAGCTCTTTCCACATTCATCATTCTAGTTAAACTTAGAGTTCTTGTGTGTGAGCATGGTTAGAGGTGTAGATATTGAAGAAAACACTTCAACAAACTTTCGATAATATCCTGATAAGCCCAAAAAGCTCTGAATTTCAATCACTGTCTTAGGCCTGGGCCAGTCAGAGATTGCTTCCACTTTCTTGGGATCCATAGACACTCCGGCTTCCGAAATGATATGGCCCAATAATGTGACAATTTTGAGCCAAAATTCACACTTCTGGAATTTTGCGTACAACTCTCTTTCCCTAAGTGTCTGCAGGGTAAGACGAATATGTTACTTATGGTCTTCCTCACTTGGTGAATACATGAGAATGTCGTCGATAAAAACCACCAAAAATTTATCGAGGAAGGGTTTGAACACTATATATAACGCCCCGAAATTATCCTAATTGAGTTTATTAGTGATATTCGGAGATTATGAATTCGAGGGCTAAATTTGTTATTTGATTAGGGACTGATTTTCAATTTTCGAAGAATTCGGGGACTAATGTGAAAATTCCTATGTTTGACTTAGTCTTAATAATTATATGCATGACAAGGCTTCTCCTTTGTTTCTTCTTCTTCTTACACGCCTCTTTCCTCCATTGAAGCCTAAAACGTGATCTTCAAGCTTTTGAAATTCCGATCTTGCACGATCCGCCCGATAGAATCTTAATCTGAAGGTATATTCATGATCACGGCATCGAAGGCTTCATTCTGTCGTAAGTTTTTCTTCGATCGGTATACTTCAACTTATGGATGTTGTTGGAATCGAATTATGTTTGGATATAACGTGCTGGAGCTAGCATAGATCATTTATTCGAAGTCAGATCGGTAAAAAGAACGACGTTCGGATTTATTGTGAATTTTGAACATTATTCGAAAATGGGGGGTTTGGAATAGAGTTTATTTTGAGTTTATTTTGATGAGATTGAAGTTGATATGAGTTGTATTGTTAGTTATGCTGAGTTTGTGGTTTTTCGGCTATCCGTTTTTAGCCGTTATGCCGCCGGTCTGAGATTTTCGAAATTTGGGAGTTTGTTTGAGTTTTTAGAATTGATTTGAATTGAATGAATGATATTGAATCCTTTTCATCTCCGTATAGATTTTTTGGAAGGCTGTGAACTCGGAGTTGGTAGGATTTGAACCGACGAGTTGATCGTGAATTGGTAACAAGTCTACCTTGTTATTTTTTATTTGAGTTAAGATGGATTTTGATTGAAAACTCTTGTCTTTGTAGCTTATCCTGAGTTGGAGCTTTGAATCGGGAAAGGTATAAGTCGAAATTGAATCGAATAGGGACGAATACTCGAATATGAGATGATTATTGAGTTCCCTGAAATCACATACTTTTATGTCTATTTGAATTACTTGAATTATATGTTTGAATGTATTACGATTGCACTTGCATTCATATTGAGCCAAATGATTTGATTTCATTTTGAATTACACGTTTTGAGGACTATATTCGTGTGGCTTTGTTCGTTGAGTTACTCCAATAGCCAGAAAACTCCTTATAGTTGCTCTAGAGTCTAAGAGATTGAGATATACATCATTCACCTCGATCGGAAGAGTCGGTGAGATTGTTGTGATATCTTGTCCTCGGGATCCCAACCGAAGAACCGAGAATCTTTTTTATTATCCGACTAGATAATCCTGAATTTTAAAGACATGCATCTCATTCTATTTTACTTTTGAACTATGCTGAAGTTATATCATGTTTTTGATATATTACTTGATATTCCATGTCTTGTTGCTTTTACTGGGAATATTATTCTCACCGGATTTATCCGTATGTTGTCTTGTTTTTGTATGTTTACTTGGCAAACAGGTGGGGCAGGATCGAGTCAGAGGCAGCATGGCTAGATCGGGTTATGATTGATAGAAGTGGGGACTTGGTTTATAGAAGTCGACTTTGTATTCGAACTTGGTTGTATTTTGAACTGTAGCAACTATGAACCGATGCATGTTCTATCTTTTGAGTTTTTGGACAACTTAGTTATTTCATGTTTCATAATATGCTAGATTGAAGAATTAATGCATTTTATGGATTGTATTTGAGTTGTTGTTGGGAATTTTCAGATTTTATGCCTTTATTTACTTTTTGAGTTTTAGCAGGGCACGAATTCCGTGCATACCTCCGTGTATGAGTCTGTGTAACTTTTCATGTTGAATTGATGATTTTGGCTATGCACGGACCCTAGCAGAAGGGGCACAGAGTTCGTGCCGAAACCAGAGAATTGGCTTTTCAGTGTATTGATGTACATGGACCCTGAAACTGAGGTGTGCACGGGGTCCATGTAGAAAACAGAGAGTTGAGTTTTTAGTGCATTTTTGTGCACGGACCTATGCACGTAGGTGTGCACGGGGTCCGTGTACCCTTTAGTCTCCGAAGCTTGGCTACAGATTAATGAACGGACCCAAGCTTGGAGGTGTGCACGGGGTCCATGCATTCCTTTTTAAATTTTTTTTTTTACTTTTTGTCTTGACTCTCTGTGGATGTTTCATTGATTTATTCTCGATTAGATGATTAGAACCGAGGTCCTCACATTAAGTGGTATCAGAGCGATAAGTTCTTGGATTGAATTAGAAGTGAGCGGGGTAGATCGAGCCTGCTCGAATTATATCTCTCGCATGTGATTGAATTCTTTATTTGGTTATTTGAATTCCATGCGAGAATGCTTTACTAATTGAGAGTTATTTGAATTACATGATTTTGTGATTTAAATTGTAAAGCATGAATTACTTAAAATACGAATTGTAATTGTTTCCTGTTTTAAATTTGAATGCTTCTAAGATTGAATGAATATTAGAAAAAGAGATTGAAGGGCACCGAATTTTTGAATTGAGGTATATGTGTCCTTGAATATCAGATATGTCACCTCGACGAGTTTTGAACAAGAAACAACCAGCAGTAACTCCTCCGAATGATCAAGTTAGTACAGAGGCCGATGGGATGAATGTAACTGCGACGCCAATGGAAACCTTGCTAAAGCGGTTTCAGTCTTTCAAACCAAGGGTACCGAGAATGAAGTTGATTGTGAGAGTTGGTTGGAAGACATCGAGCAGTTGTTTTATTTTCTGGACTACACAAACGACCGTCGAATCCGGTTAGTTGTTCATCAGCTTCAGGGTATTGCAAAAATTTGGTGGATTTCAATGAAGAAAGCCCTAGAGAATCGAGGTACGATTATGTCCTGGAGTTTGAATATATATCTGCTATCATTGCTCCGTGAGCTTCGTTTTGGTACAACTTTTATTGAGCTTTCTCATATTTGATTTTTATGTTGAATATGGGTTTTTATTATTACTGGATATATGCGTTTATGAGTTAGTACCGATTATATATTCGAAGACGTATCGGGACAAGACTGTTGTTAGGATTTATTGTGAATTTTAGAGCAAAAGTTGAACACTTTCATATTTAAGAATCTGATTTGGCTGTGTATATGCTGAAGTGAATGTGTATATCTATTGTTGAGGATTGTTGTACCATATTTGATATTGTTTTGGTTGTCGGTTTGTAGCAGTTACGCCGCCAGTTTTAGAATTTCTATATTGTTGAATCGATTGAACTGGCCATCTTTAAATTGAGTTGTGAGCTTCTTATCATTTCATTTCAGCTTGTTATTCTCGTGTTTCGAGTTCGAGAATTCAGCAGCGCAATCGGAAAATACAAGAGCAAGATTTGAAGAAGGTTTGAAGCCATTTGCCTTTGACGAATTGAGTTGGAAAGTTGAGCAGTTTTTGATATATTTTCTTGATGTTAGGTTTTCATAATTGAAGTATTTACAGACTCGACATTGAAATGTATAAATGACAACATATCTAGATGGGATAGAACACTCGAGATAGATATGATTCTCGAGTATTCCCTTATCAATCACATACTTGTTTGCTTATATGTCTTTATGTGACTTTGATGAATTTGTTGCTTTTCTTGCTTATGTGATTAGATGTTCAAGATGTTTTACAGTCTTTAATGCATACAGATTATGTTGCATTCATCTTGAACTCCAGCCTGAAAAACACATAGGGCTGAAAGGCCAAAAGTTCAGATGACTTTTGGAGTTCTATAGTTGAGTGGCACGGAATGTAGATTTACTTTCAGAGCTAGATGACTCACTATAGTTGCACCAAAGTCAGGGAAAATGAGATACTTGACGTCACCGCGATTGGTGAGTTGGTGATTTGTTGAGATTTTATTTCCCGGGATCCCAAGAACCAAGATTTTATCGATACTTGATAGACTTTCTTTAGAAACATGCATTGCATTATTGTTTATTATCTCACATGTTATGTTATTTATAATGGGAATTGTATTTCTCACCGGAGTTATCCGGCTATTGTTGTGTTTTGTATGTGTGAATGACAATAGGTGGGGCAGAAGCTGGACATAGTGGTCTTGAATAGCTCGAGATAGCAAGATTAGCACGTGGTGACTTCGGGCTATGATTAGAGTTGATCTCAAACCTTGTATTGCTTTTAGTTGAAACTTCCTTGTACATAGAATAAACCTTTTAGAACACTTGGTTATGATTGTATCTAGCATGTGTATATGTTTTCCAACTTTGGAAAAGATTGAGGTAGCAATACATGATTAGTTTGTGTTTTTGATGTGTTCTTCTTTTGTATATCAAAGATCAGCAATAGAGCAGAAATTCAGCAGGTCGGGCAGAACTCAGCTCGCTCGAGCGCAGCTTGGGCTCGCTCGAGCGAGCCAAGGGGGTCCTAGACCCGAGTGGTGCTTGCTCGAGTGCAACCTAGGCTTGATCGAGCGAGCCACCTTATATAAAAAAAATTTGTTTTCATTTCTTACATTCTTGGTTGATGATTAGTAGTTAATGATGTTTAACTTTTAATTGCCCCTTAAGATGATATTAGCACCCGAGGTCCCAACAAAATCAATTCTTAGAGGGGGAGAATTATAACTCCCCAAAATTATTCCAATTGAGTTTATTAGTGATATTCAGAGATTATGAATTTGAGGGCTAAATTTGTTATTTTATCAGGGACTGATTTGCAATTTTTAAAGAATTTGGGGTCTAATGTGCAAATTCATATGTTTGAATTAGTCTTAATAATTATATGCATGACAAGGATTCTCCTTCATTTATTCTTCTTCTTACACTCCTCTTTTCTCCATTGAAGCCTAAAACGTGATTTCAAGCTTTTGAAATTCCGATCTTGCACGATCCACTCGATAGAATCTTAATCTGAAGGTATATTCGCAATCACGGCATCAAAGGCTTCGTTCTATCGTAAGTTTTTCTTCGATCGGTATACTTCAACTAATGGATGTTGTTGGAATCAAATTATTTTTGGATATAACGTGCTTGAGCTAGCAAAGATCATTTATTCGAAGTCAAATCGGAAAAAGAACGACGTTCGGATTTATTGTGAATTTTGAAGAATGATTCGAAAATGGGGGGTTTGGAATAGTGTTGATTTTGAGTTGATTTTGATGATATTGAAGTTGATATGAGTTGTATTGTTAGTTATGCTGAGTTTGTGGTTTTTCGGTTGTCCGTTTTTAGCTGTTATGCCGCCGGTTTGAGATTTTTAGAATTTGGGAGTTTGTTTGAATTTTTAGAATTGATTTGAATTGAATGAATTATATTGAATCCTTTTCATCTCCATACAGATTTTTTGGAAGGCTGTGAACTCGGAGTTGGTAGGATTTGAACCGACGAGTTGATCGTGAATTGGTAACAAGTCTACCTGGTTATTTTTTATTTGAGTTAAGATGGATTTTGATTTGAAACTCTTGTCTTTGTAGCTTATCCAAGGTTGGAGCTTCGAATCGAGAAAGTTATAAGTTGACATTGATTCGAATAGGGATGAATACTCGAATATGAGATGATTTTTGAGTTCCCTGAAATCACATACTTTCATGTTTATTTGAATTACTTGAATTATATGTTTGAATCTATTACGATTGCACTAGAATTCATATTGAGCCAAATGATTTGATTTCATTTTGAATTAGATGTTTTGGGGACTATATTTGAGTGGCTTTGGTCGTTGAGTTACTCCAATAGCCCGAAAACTCCTTATAGTTGCTCCAAAGTCTAAGGGATTGAGATATACATCATTCACCTCGATCGGGAGAGTCGGTGAGATTGTTGTGATATCTTGTCCCCGGGATCCCAACTGAAGAACCGAGAATCTTTTTGATTATCTAACTAGATAATCCTGAATTTTAAAAACATGCATCTCATTCTATTTTACTTTTGAACTATGTTGATGTTATATCATGTTTTTATTATATTACTTGATATTGCATGTCTTGTTGCTTTTACTAGGAATATTATTCTCACCGGATTTATCCGGCTGTTGTCTCGTTTTTGTATGTGTATTTGGCAACAAGTGGGGCAGGATCGAGTCAGAGGCAGCATGGCTAGATCGGGTTATGATTGATAGAAGTGGGGACTTGGTTTATAGAAGTCGACTTTGTATTCGAACATGGTTGTATTTTGAATTGTAGCAACTATGAATCGATGCATGTTCTATCTTTTGAGTGTTTGGACAACTCTAGTTATTTCATGTTTTGTAATATGCAAGATTGAAGAATTAATGCATGTTATGGATTGTATTTGAGTTGTTTTTGGGAATTTTCAGATTGTATGCCTTTATTTATTTTCTTAGTTTTAGCAGGGCACGGACTCCGTGCATACCTTCGTGTATGGGTCCGTGTACCTTCGCATGTTGAATTGATGATTTCGGCTATGCACATACCCTAGCACAGAAGGGGCATGGAGTCTGTGTCGAAACCAAAGAATTGGCTTTTAAGTTTATTGATGTACACGGACCTTGACACTGAGGTGTGCACGGGGTCCGTGTAGAAAACAGAGAGTTGAGTTTTTAGTGCATTTTTGTGCATGGACCTATGCGTGGAGGTGTGCACGGGGTCCGTGTACCCTTTAGTCTCCGAAACTTGGCTACAAATTAATGCACAGACCCGAGCGCGGAGGTGTGCATGGGGTCCATGCATGCTTTTAAAAAAAATAATAACTTATTTACTTTGTCTTGACTCTCTGTGGATGTTTGATTGATTTAATCTCGATTATATGATTAGAACCGAGGTCCTCACACTCTATTCATGAGATCCATAAATGCCGATGGAGAATTTGTCAATCCGAATGGCATTACTGGGAACTCATAGTGTCCATACCCTGTTCTGAAGGCTGTCTTCAGAATGTCTTCAGCTTTGACCTTCAGTTGATGGTACCCTGATCGAAGGTCAAGCTTAGAGAAAACTGTAGCTCCTATGAGTTGATCGAAAAGATCATCGATTATTAGAAGGGGGTATTTGTTCTTGATTGTGATCTTATTCAGTCCTCTATAATCGATACACAATCTCATAGTCCCGTCTTTCTTCTTTACAAACAAGACCGGAGCTCCCCACGGAGATGTGCTTGGCCGGATTTTCTTATTATCCAATAATTCCTGGAGTTGATCCTTTAACTCCTAGAGTTCAGCCGGGTCCATTCGGTATGGTGATTTTGAAATTGGTTCAGTACCGAGTATAAAATTAATTTCAAACTCCACTTCGCTATCTAGAACAATTCCAGGTAGTTCCTCAGGAAAGATGTCTGGGAATTCTTGCACTACCGGAATATCTTCCAGTCTAAGTTCGGCTCCTTCTTTTACTTCTCTAATCATATCTAGGTAAGTTTCCTCACCGCCCTTTATGGCTTTTTATGCTTGGGAAGCAGATAAGAGGGATTTTCAACCCTTGTCTTTTCCATGATAGACGACTTCCTTTTGGTTTGGTACCCAAAGCTTCACATTCTTCCCTCTACAGTCAACCAATGCATGGTTCTTGGCTAACCAATCCATACCCAAAATTGCATCAAACTCAACCATATTAAGTTGAATCAAGTAAGCTTCGAAAGTATGCCTATTGATACATACATTTAAATTTCGGTGAACCTTATGAATCTCAATAGTTTTGCTAGTGGGAGTTGCTACTCTATAAGGTTCGACAAGTGTTTTCGGTTCAAGTCCTAAATTCTTAGAGAACCTCTTAGATATGAATAAATGTGTGGCACCGCAATCAAACAATACATAAGAAGGAAATTGGTTGATCAGAATGGTACCTACCACGACATCGTTTGCATCATGAACCTCCTCTTGAGTGATGGCAAACACCTGAGCATTGGGTTTGTTCTCTTTTGGCTTGCTTGGGTTAGCGCCAACGTTTGATCCTGTTCCCACTTTCTTAGGCTCGGGGCAATCAAAAATTCGGTGTCCCATCTTTCCACAGTTAAAACACACATTCGATGTCCTATGACATTCACCAGAGTGTCAAAATTTGCAATTGGGGCATAGCTTAATTACCACATCAATCGGAGTGGAACATTTGTATGGGCCACTAGATTGACTTGGCCTCTTGAATTTATGTCCAATTTGGTTGGATGGGCCAGAGAGGGGTCGCTTATTCATGTGCTAATCTTTACGCCTCTTGATATCAGTCTCGGCTCTAATGGCTGCTCCCATTAGATCAACAAAACTCATGGCTTGATAAACTGCCAAGGCTGACTAGATTCGACGGTTCAACCCTTTCTTGTAACGGTGCATTTTTAAGTTGTCATCAGTCATGATGGTTGGGACTTAGGTCCCAAGGGACTTAAACTTGGATGTGTACTCCATCACGGACATCTCTGGGGTTTGAACAAAGTTCTCAAACTCATTCAACTTCTGCAGTTTGATCTCTGTTGGGAACTACTGTTTCAGGAAAGCGTCCCAAAATTGTTGCCACATAACTGGCCCAAATACTATCATTTATGGTGAAACTGTCTTCCACCATTTTCTTTCTTTGTCTTCCAATAATGGTTCCACTACATTGACTTTAAATTCTTCCAGAATCTCAAGTAACCAGAGCTGAATTTCGATGTTTTTAAGCCAGTTTTGACCCACTTCCAGATCGGGATTCCCATCAAAGGTTGACACTCTAGTCTTCCTAAGGGACTCATAATGATACTTAGTCCCTTGCTGAACAGGAGGCGGCGGCGGCGGCTGAGTCCTGCCCAAACCTTGGAGGGTGGTTATAGTAACCCGTATCCTGTTTTAAGTTAATAAAATAATAAACATGATTAAGGGGTTACTAAACGCGTAATCAAGGGCTTAATTGTGATTGATAAGTAAAAATTGGACTTACATGCATGGGCAGGATCAAAAGCTCCGAACCATGCACTTCGGAGGCAACGAGGCAGGGAAGGATCGGAAGCTCCGATCTCCATCAGCCAGCAAGCCACAATGACTCAGCTATGAGTTGTGACAAGTGTTGGACATGCACCAGATCGGAAGCTCTGATCCCTGATCGGAAGTTTCGTTCGTTACATGTCACGCATGCATGGAATATGCACAGATCGGAAGCTCCAATCCCGTGAACAGAGGTTCCGATCTCAGCCGAGGTTTGGGCTATAAATAGGGGTATTCAAACATAGAAATGAATTTCCAATTCACTTGACTCCTTTCTTGATCAGTAGTATATTGAGGGCCCTACGGTATAAGTGAGGTACTGGACTAATAGCATCCAGTTGAAAGTAGAAACTAGGGTTCGACATCAGCGGGCTAACGACAGACGAAGATATGGTCCGAGAATCCTATTTAATTTATAGGAGTAAATGTTAGCTTAGTTAAGGCTTGTAGAGTATGATTAGTGATACGATATATATTTGACTGTAGGCTTGGAACCTAGACTTTGAAAGACTTGATCTACTACTAGAGGTACGTAAGTACTGACTGAGATATCCAGCGAGTATACATGCTTATATATTGCATTTACGTGGCATGATTATGTGTCATGATATATGTTTTACTGTTTTAATATTCACATGTCATGTGCACATACACGTTGAACCTATTTTCTTTGTGATAGCAATGATAGTAGAGCCGCTCATCTCTACTCTTGTTATATTGTCTGACACCGGGAGTTACCGCGTGAGCGGAGACTGATACTACATTGATCTAGACGAGTGTGGATGTACCCCGTGGTTTGACTCCCAGCTGGTACTACACTCAGGGCTCCTAGTATGAGCATGACCTGATCGATGAACAGTTACCCACTCATCACACTTGCATGTATCATATATGTATGTTTACTCATATTTACGTACTGAGCATTATTCGCTCACGTCCTTGTTATTATCTTGGACACCCTATTCAACGAGGCAGTTCTGAAGGTGGACGGAGCGAATGTATCGAGGCAAGTCTAGCTGCAGGTTCATGAGGCTTTGGATGTTTTTACTATAGTCTGTATATATTTTTGGGAATAAACAGTTGGGTTTGTTATGCCGGTTGTATTCCGCCGGTTTATCTTGTTTATAGTAGGTTTTTAAGTTTCTACAATAAACTCTGTATAAGTTTGAATTAATTTTGATTATTTTATATTAAGCTATGTGCATGTTTAAGATCGCTAGTTAGTAGGTGATCCGGGAGGGTCACTACATTTTTGGTATCAGAGCATGCAAAAAGAAAACTTGGGTCTTTTGGGATTAGTAATCTGGATTGGGATTTAAAGATTGATAATCCTTCCAGCATTATGGCTGATCAAGGAGATGCACCTCATGCTATAGGTGCAGGAGTAGGAGATGCTTTGGGAAAGCAACATGGACATCATCATCATCATCATCACGAGGGTCGACGTCGCTATTCTATTAATAAGTTTATGCAGGCTGGGCCGAAACCCTTGGTGGGAGGTGAAAACCTTGAGGTTGCAGAAAGTTGGTTGACTAGGATTGAAAGTACTTTCTGAGCTTTTTCTTGTACAGAGGAGCAAAAGATGGAAGTATTGGAATTCTTATTGGAAGAACGAGCACGGAAGTTGTGGGACACCAAGTCTGCCCAGACACATACTGAGAGAGGCAGAGTTACATGGGACGACTTCATCCAGCAGTTTCGGAAATTATATTTCCCTACAGCTGTACGTCAGGCAAGATCTATGGAGTTTCTGTCTCTGAAACAAGGGTCGATGACTATCGACGAATACCAGGAGCAATTCCTTGATTTTTTTGCCATACTTCCCACAGATCAATGCTAGTGGCGAATCCAAATATGACATGTTCTTGCAAGGGTTGAACCAGGAAATCTATGCACAGATGGTGATCTGTGACAATCCTATGTCTTATGAAACTCTATTTAACCGATGTAGACATGTGTAGAACAGCATCAGACGGGCGAGGACACTGATGCCAGCCCAGCCCAGTGGATCACTTGGACCCTACTCATAGCCATTCAAGAAGCAGGGTTCTACTTTTGTCTCTACTTCTACTTCTTCTTCAGGTTCTCATGGATTCTTTCGGTTTGGAAAGAAGAAGAAGAAGGAGGGACGTTGTGATCACTGCGGACAATGACATCCAACTGAGGAATGCCGGAGGGAATCTGTAGCTTTTTTTATCTGCAGAGAGAAGGGACATCTGCGTCATGATTGTCCACAACGGATAGAGGGCACTAGTTTTGGTGGAGCTAGTGGATCTCAGGCTTATATCCAGCCATATCAGCCGCCAGCACCTCCGACTACTTCTAGCCTATGACCCCAGACTCAGGGGCAGGTGTTTGCTCTCAGCCAGGATCAGGCAAGTGCTGAAAGAGACAAGATCTTAGCAGGTACTTTCTTGTTATGTGGCATATCTGCTTTTGTATTAGTTGATACTAGTGCATCGCATTCATTCATATCTAGTTGGTTTTCAAGAAATACCAGTTACCCTATGTATCCCTAGATCAGGACTTAGTGGTGTCTACTCCTATGGGTCGGGAAATTACAACTAAGCATCTAGTGATGGGATATGTACAGAATCTGAGGGACATTTCTTGACAGCTAATTTGATGATATTAGCGATGTCTGACTTTGATTGCATCTTGGGAATTGATATGCTGAAGTTATATCTTGCTACTGTTTACTATTACCAAAGGCTAGTCCAGTTTCATCCAGATTAGGGTGACAGTTGGTATTTTTACGGTGAGGGAGTGCGACCCCCGATGCCACTGGGGTCGGCTCTAAAGGCCTGTCGTTCCTTAGATTTTGGCGGGGACGGTTATCTCATCTATGTTGTTGATAGTACTCAGAGTAGTCATGATATTGAGCATATGCCTATTGTTAGTGAATTCCTTGATGTATTTCCTGATGAGATTCCTAGTTTTCCTCCGGTGCGGGAGGTAGAATTTTGTATTGATCTGTTGCCAGGAACCTCTCCGATATCTCATGCACCGTATCATCTGGCTCTGTCAGAGATGCGAGAGTTGAAACAGAAGTTACACGATCTACTGGATAAAGGATATATTCACCCAATTGTTTCTCCTTGGGGAGCTCCAGTCCTGTTTGTGAAAAAGAAAGATGGATCGATGCGGCTATGTATTTATTACAGGCAATTGAATCGCATCATCATCAAGAACAAGTATCTGTTACCACGCATTGATGACTTGTTTGATCAGTTGCAGGGTACTTCTGTTTACTCGAAAATTGATCTGAGGTCGGGATACCATCAATTGAGTGTTCGCGACTCAAATATTTCTAAGACTGTTTTCCGTACCAAGTATGAACATTATAAATTCCTGGTGATGCCATTCGGCCTGAGGAATGCACCTGCAGTCTTTATTGATTTGATGAATCATGTATTTCGTGAATACTTGGATAAATTCGTGATTGTCTTTATTGATGATATACTGGTATATTCACACGATAGAGATGAGCATGCACATCACTTGAGGATTATTTTGTAGACGTTACGGGAAAGCAAATGTATGCTAAACTGAGCAAATGTGAGTTCTGGATGGATCGAGTAGTTTTTCTTGGCCACGTGATATCCAGAGATGGAATATCGGTAGATTCGAGTAAGCTTGGAGAAATGCTGAATTGGGCACGACCTACTACGGTGGCTGAGATCCGCAGTTTTTTAGGTCTAGCTGGATATTACCTTGTAGTACCTAAAAATCCAATCTACTAAATCGCATTCATTAAATTAAATAAATATTAGGATTATTATTTTTAGGTTTAATTGATTTAAATTCTTTATGTGAATTATGTGTTAATAAAATATTTTATTATTTAATCAAATGATTTTTATTGTACTAACTATTTAATTACTGTTTTTAATTTTTTAAGTTTACTTGTCAAAATAATTTTTATTGTGAAATTTAATTGTTTTAATATTTTAAAGGTTTAGGCTTGTTTATTTAAATGATTTTAATTGTTTAGTTTATTCATTTAAATGATTTAACTGTTTAGCTTATTTGTTTAAATATTTTTGAGTGTCCAACTTATTTATTTTAAATAACCTAAGTTTAGCGATTATTTATTTTAAATTATTTTAAATTATTTTTAAATGCCTAGATTATTTATTTAAGTGTTTTTTTTTAAATTATCCAAATGATTTTAAAGGGTTTTAGTTCTGCTTATGTATTTATTCAAATTTCTTCTAAACGTTTGTCTAGTTTGTTTAAAATCTTTTTTTTATCGCTCTGTTTGGTATTTAAATATTTTACTCGTTGTCATAACATCAGAATATTTAAAATATTTAAATTCTTGGATTTTCACGCTTGTGCATTTTATAAGTGCAATTAAATTTAAGACCCAAAGTTGTTAAATTGGATTAACACTTTTTAAAAGTGTGTAGAACTTTTTTTCCTAAACTTTTACATACACCTACACACTGAATTTAATATATAACCCCAATCCCTAAATTCTACGCTCAAATCACACACACTTCACGCCTAAATCCTCTCACCCCTTCACGACATTCCCCTGTTTTTATTTTTTCTCAAGCTCACGATCGGCGGCTTCATCTTCTCCAGTTCTTCCTTGCCGCCGCAGCCGCCGCTCCTCCTTCTCCGGCGGAGCATCACCTTCACAAGCTGGCCGAGCTGCAGCAGCCCTTGGCACCCCCTATTTCCAGATTGTAGCAGCTCCATTGCCTTTGAGGCAGCCATAGCTCACTTGTGTTCTTGCATTTCGAGTTTTAGCTTAGGCAAGATTGTGGGATTCCTTGCTCACCAAGTAGATTATTATGTAGTGCAATGTAGTGTGTATTCATATCATATTTTTGAAAGTTTTCTGCCCTATGTTGTTCGAAAATTCTGTGCAGATTTTTGTTACATAATGCTTGAGGATTTATGATATTGTGATTCTTTGGTTGAGGAATGAAATGGATTATGCATTTGATTGTTGTTGCATTGATGCTCGATTTCAAAAATTCCAGATTTTTTTAGCATGTTTAATTCAAAAATTTCATGTCCTTGTTTGTGTTTATTTGGGTGGTGTATTAGGGGCTACCATGGGTGAAATGTAGTTCACATGGTAGCGTTTATAATGGCTTGAAGTGGATTGTAAGTTGTGTTGATGAAATCACAGATTGGCTACGATTTAGGGGATTGGTTTTGAGGTGATTAGAGGCTGCCTTTTTAGCCAAGTTTAATCAGGTTATAGGCAAGTATTAAGGGTTTATGGAAGAGCCTACGTGTTGATCTTGATCCTAGGATAGTAGCTTGGTACTTGGGAGACAAATAGATAAGTTTTTGATTGAGTGTTAGCTAATGGTATGAGCAGATTTTCGGGGTTGTGTTGGGGCTGTCCGGAAATGGCCACGTAAAACAGGGGAAATCTCACCTTTTGGTTAAGGGCTCGGGTTTGGAATTGGTTTAGAATGTTAGGAATATGTCGGTGAAAGCGGGAATTAATTCGGTTATGTTTTGGTTGAGTTCTAGACATTTGGAATGGATAGGTGCAGAATTTTAGTGTGATATGCTTGCTGTCCGGAATTTAATTTTCATAAAATGGTTTGGCTAGTAATATTACCCTGAAGATGACTTCCTTATTTAGTCCTAAGTGTCACGGAGTCGTGGTTTCAAGCGGAACTCTTTTTGAATAATATTTGAGTGAGTTATAGGTTTTACGGGCGAACCGCTCAAATTGTCCTAAGCGCAAATCTATGGATTAGACTCCTATCCTTGGTCTGTCTCCTAAATCACCATCCCAATCATCCACATTTGAGTCTCTTGCATGATCATTGAGTAAAAATTTTCAAGTACATTACATCTACATATTGATCGAGCAAATACTACCACGAAAAATCAACGTAAATATATCTATCAATTAAGCTCGAATAAATCGCAAGTGCACGAGTCAAGTAATAATATAGTATACAAAGTACGAGTATCGTCCCACAGAGATTGATTTATGACAAGATTACCTCAAGTATGATTCTTTAATTAATTAAAACGAGAGAGAGAATAAATTAATAAACTAAAATAAAAAGATAAATTAAAATCAAAACAATAAATTAAGTTCAGAAAATAAATAAAAGATTGTTAGGATCTCGGTTCACCTACCCCTTTTCTCCTCTAATGATTGAATTTTAATTTTCAATTCATGCTTTTGACGGAATTCCCTAATCTATCAATATACTCTCTCGAGCTATATTAATCTAATTAACGAATTGTAATAACCAAGTCTCCTTGTGTTATTTAACAACTGCAATTGCATTAACGATTTTTGGAATCCTCTAGCTTTCACCCTGGTGGACTATGACTATCAACATGTATCCAACCTCATATCTCTATGTAAGTTGTAGATCCATGGATTATATTACCCTATCATGTCATAAAATCTCCTCTCGGTATCAATTATAACACATAAAATCAATAATAAGTTGATCAATCTCCAAAATTGCAATAAACACAATAATATAATAAAGAATCCTTAAAAACTAATTTCAATCTTCAAGAATAAATCAAAACATAAGTTTTGGGGGTAGGATCCCCTAAATCCCAACAAATAAAAGAAAAGGAAAAGAGAAAACTAGTTTGTGGTTCTTGAGTTCTTCACGTTCTTCTTCCTCTTTTCGTTCTTCTCCTTGGATGGCCGCCTTTCTCCTACGTTTCTGATGTGTGGAACCCTTAAAACGTCAGATTTTTATCTATTTATAGTGCCCAAGAGTTCTTTCCATGTAAAACACCCAGAAATATCTTTTTTTCAACTTACGCACGGGCGCCCGAGCGGTAGAAAAGTGCAGCTCGCGTGCTGGGGCTTCTGTTCTGAACTTTTTTCTCAAACAGGCATGCGCCCGCGCGGTAATAAATAGCAGCCCACGTGCCCACTGTTTTTTCCAGCGCGCAACAATTTTGTAAAATTCATAACTTGAGTTCTAGCTGTCGGATTGAGCTGAAATTTTGAAAATAGCTTTAAAACATCTTAAACTACAATCTGGACAGTGGAGATTTGATTTGGAGCTTCCTAAAATTAAATTTGAATTTTTTACCAAGGCTGCTCCGTAATTCATTCTTCAAAAACCCATTTCCTACAAAATTAACCCGGAGAGTGAAATGCTCATGCATGAGATTAATTACAAATAAAACATATAAAAATACACAAGAAACCATATGAATGCATGCCAAATAGACATAAAATAATGCACACAAAATGCACTTATCAACACCCCCAAACTTAACTCTTGTTCGCCCTCGAGCAAAACATGCAAAAATAAAATGCAAACAAAAACATAAGTAAGGATGATTCAATAATGTACACAGCCTCCGAGAAGTTCAATCACAAAACAAAATCACCGACATGCTCTCAATTTTTCATAATACACCTTCGCTTTAACGTGAATGTGTGTGTGTGAAATGTCATTCCAGTTTCATACAACTTAGACCGAATTCGTTTCAAAACTGCTTAGCAACCTATGACAAATTAGTGCAAGTTTCACTCTTCAAGTGCTCATTCCTTCCAACAATCTCTAGACTAAACCCACCTCCCTTGAGATAATGAATTACACACCTCCAGATTTTGCACCCGGTATTGCTTTAGCCCCAATAATTACCCGCTGACTTAGCTATAACTGACTAGGATACGAAAAATCATTCTATTTTTTCTTTCTAATCCCCTCGTCTATAGCCCGGATGGAGCATCAATCCCATTTAATCCGCATACTTAGCCTTACATTTAATTTTTTTTTTTTTTTTAGGATTTTAATCCTTTCAAGACGCGGATGGAATTGTAGATACTTTTTTTCTAGGTGCGCCCAAGATCATAAGTGTAAACTAGAGCCTCATCAAAATTCATAGAGCACAATCAAGATCCACAAACCACCTATTGTCGTGCAATGGTCAAACAGACAGAAACTTCATCAAATCTTTCGCTACAATTCACTGGTCTAACATTAGTGCTTAAAAATATTCACGGTTCAACCTACAGTTTCTCATGTCCAGTCAAGAGCAAAATTTTTCAAAAAAACATTTTTTTAAAAAAAAAAACTTCATCATCATTGGCTATTATGACTCATCCTACCCATAAAAATGCAAACAACAACAAACACAAACTGTATGCAAACAAATACGAAACACGAAAGATGCAACACAAACACATAGACAATGCAATACTAGTCTACCCTCCCATACTTATCCAAAGCATTGCCCTCAATTCTTCAGAACAATGAACAGAATGCAAAACGAACAAATTCAAAACAAAAATAAACACAATGAAAACAAAATAACACTCCCCTGGTCAATCATCGTGGTGTATATCCATCTGCCGCTGCTGCACCACATTTCTTAGGCCATCAATATTCCAAAATATTCACCTTGAAAATCAAAAATTTTGAGGGATTAAACATGATCAACTCAATATAAAACAACAACTAGATAAAAACTAACACTAAAAAAAATGATGTAAAAATCTTGGGTTGCCTCCCAAGTAGCGCTTGATTTTCAGTCTTCGGCTCGACCCTCAGAAGCACTCATCAAAGAGCGGTTGATGCCCACAGTAAGTGTCATATGACACCACCAATGGGTGTTTGTTCCATGTGCCCTCAAGCTTGGCCAGATGTAAGCAGTTTATGCTCGTCACCTCAACAACACTCCATAGCAGCTGATAAACATGGGAGGAGAACATCTCTGTAGGTTTTCGGAGAACAAATTCTTGTGAAATTTGTGTTGGCGGTGTATCTGCATAAATTTTCTCATTCAGAACTTCTTCCGGCTGAGGTTCAATGGGAAGAGAAAACTCAAACACCTCTATATCTTTAGAATGAATTGATTCGCACTCCAAATCATGGTTCTCTAAGTCATCATCATCGAACCAAATTTGGGGAATCACTGTTTGAGTATCTTTCTTCACTTCATGTTCTCGGTGGTCATGAAAAATTGATCTATTCACATTCTCTATCTGCTCGACAAGGTGGCACCGAGAACTGATTTGATCTTCTATAGTTGTCTCAGTCATTGCCACGTACTTGCTCACCATATCCTTTAGTGACTGCAAGATCAATTGAGAACAACTTACCTCCTCCTCTTGAAACTCAAATGGTTGGTCTGAAAACTCTGGGTAATGAGTATCTTGCGGGTATTGGTGGCTCCAAATCTGTGGTGTAAGATCCCAATACCCATGGTAGTCAAATTTTGCCATATCATCTAATTTGTGCATTGCACTGTCCTCATCGCGGAAAAATAGTGAACAACCAGTTTGCAAAGCTCCATTAATTACCCATCTCCTTGTCACTGCATCCAAACCATTAAGAAAAAATTTAAGAAGAGAATAATTAGAAAAGTCATGATACCGAAAAGTATTCGCCAAATAATTGAATCTCTCCCATGCTGCGTAGAATGGCTCTCCATGTTGTTGGGTAAAACTTGTGAATACTTGTCGATGGAACATCTCAAAGTATTAAACCAGATAAATTCCTGCAAAAATAAAATAGAAAACGGTAGGTCACGCAGGATTAAAGTAGAATAAATAAAAGAATTAACCAAAGAAAATAACAAAAAGTAAAAATTGTCAATTTCAATCCCCGGCAACGGCGCCAAAAACTTGATCGAGCAAATACTACCACAAAAAATCAACGTAAATATATCTATCAATTAAGCTCGAATAAATCGCAAGTGCATGAGTCAAGTAATAATATAGTGTACAAAGTACGAGTATCGTCCCACAGAGATTGATTTATGACAAGATTACCTCAAGTATGATTCTTTAATTAATTAAAACGAGAGAGAGAATAAATTAATAAACTAAAATAAAAAGATAAATTAAAAGAAAAACAATAAATTAAGTTCAGAAAATAAATAAAAGATTGTTAGGATCTCGGTTCACCTACCCCTTTTCTCCTCTAATGATTGAATTTTAATTCTCAAGTCATGCTTTTGACGGAATTCCCTAATCTATCAATATACTCTCTCGAGCTATATTAATCTAATTAACGAATTGTAATAACCAAGTCTCCTTGTGTTATTTAACAACTGCAATTGCATTAACGATTTTTGGAATCCTCTAGCTTTCACCCTGGTGGACTATGACTATCAACATGTATCCAACCTCATATCTCTATGTAAGTTGTAGATCCATGGATTATATTACCCTATCATGTCATAAAATCTCCTCTCGGTATCAATTATAACACATAAAATCAATAAGAAGTTGATCAATCTCCAAAATTGCAATAAACACAATAATATAATCAAGAATCCTTAAAAACTAATTTCAATCTTCAAGAAGAAATCAAAACATAAGTTTTGGGGGTAGGATCCCCTAAATCCCAACAAATAAAAGAAAAGGAAAAGAGAAAACTAGTTTGTGGTTCTTGAGTTCTTCACGTTCTTCTCCCTCTTTTCGTTCTTCTCCTTGGATGGCCGTCTTTCTCCTACGTTTCTGATGTGTGGAACCCTTAAAACATCAGATTTTTATCTATTTATAGTGTCCAAGAGTTCTTTCCATGTAAAACACCCAGAAATATCTTTTTTTCAACTTACGCACAGGCGCCCGAGCGGTAGAAAAGTGCAGCTCGCGCGCTGGGGCTTCTGTTCTGAACTTTTTTCTCAAATAGGCATGCGCCCGCGTGGTAATAAATAGCAGCCCGCGCGCCCACTATTTTTTCCAGCGTGCAACAATTTTGTAAAATTCATAACTTGAGTTCTAGCCGTCGGATTGAGCTGAAATTTTGACAATAGCTTTAAAACATCTAAACTACAATCTGGACGGTGGAGATTTGATTTAGAGCATCCTAAAATTAAATTTGAATTTTTTACCAAGGCTTCTCCGTAATTCATTCTTCAAAAATCCATTTCCTACAAAATTAACCCGGAGAGTGAAATGCTCATGCATGAGATTAATTACTAATAAAACATATAAAAATACACAAGAAACCATATGAATGCATGCCAAATAGACATAAAATAATGCACACAAAATGCACTTATCACATATGCATGCTAAGTTCTTATATCAAGGCAAGAAAGAAAGTATGAAAGAAAATATTTTTAGGAACGAAGTGAGATGATTGTGACTATATTTATGACGTGTATGGACGGGCTGGGAGATGTTCTAGCTTCCCATACCATCTGACGTGTATGGATGAGCTGAGAGACGTCTTCGCTTCCCTTACCAAATTTATGTGTTTGGACGGGCTGAGAGAAATCTTGGCTTCCATTACCATGTATGGGCAAGACAGGTTGGGAGATATCCTGACTTCCTTGTGGCATAGTGCACTGCAGCCATGATCATGATCGGAACCAGAGTCACAATTCAAGGATCTAAGTTCACAATTACATTTCAAATATTTATGACTATGTTTGAGTACAGTTTATTCAGTTACAGTGATTATATTCGACTTAGCCATGCATGTGTTTCATTTATATTCACTTCTTTCCTTTAGAAATCATTTATTTAAATTAAGGGGAAAAAAACAAAAGTACTTTTAGTCTAAGCTATTTTTAATCTGCGTGTGCATATATTTATGTAGTACTAGATATTTTTCCCCATATTATTGTTGGGCCCCTAGGCTCACTACATCTACTTGGTGCAGGTATAAGTTATCATTGAGATTGCGGGACAGGACTATCGAGTGGACTGTGATGCAGGCACGAAACATCCCTCTGACCATGCCAGTCTTCCGCAAAAGTTTATTATAGCACTTTAAAGTCTTTCATCTTGTTAAATTAGTAAATTTAAATGTAAAGATAATATTTTTGGAATTGTTTGTGGGCACTTATGTATCAAATAGTTTAACTTTTGGATGTTTGGAGTGTCAATATCTTTCTCAGGTTTTCGTTTATTTTCTTTTCCCGGGCTAGTTTATTTATTTTTTTTGGTTGTGTTTTTAATTTGCTGTCTGAGACAGGCGGGTTTTAATCAAAACAGTTAGGTCATGCCAAATTTTTTTAAAGAAAAAACCCGTATTTTATTTAATCATTAATTATAAAAAGTAGTTAGGGTCGTTTCAGTTGGTATCAGAGCATGGTTCATGTTTGGGTTGCGCCTACTGCTGGTTGCAAGAAACTCGATAAGTCTCGCCTCAAAGTCTGTAAGTTTTAAGAATTTTATATGTTAGTCATACTTGAATTGTTTCTTTAAATGTTTTGATGTCATCTTCTTTTTAAAAATATTTTCAAAAATTAGCTGTTTAATTTATTTATGTGTGTATCTCAATGTTTATATTTCGTTTAAAAATTTCTTTTAGTAGTTTAAAGTGTGCTATTTGACTGTTTATTTTTATAGCATGCGGTCCCAAGTTAAACGGAGTTGGTGTACCAATATTCCTTTCAGTTTTGGTAAGTGCGTGGTTGTTGTTTGAGTTATTAGGTAGTGTTAGTAATTTTGATGAGATTGTAGGAGTTTGTTGGAAAATATTAAACTTGCGCATTAGGAGATGTTAATTGTTGGGTCATTGTTGTAATCTATTATCTTATGAATGGATTTTAGTCAGATACAACTAAGTGAATAGGTTGCTTAGAAATTGGTAGATGTAAGTTTTGTCAGTTAAGTTTATGAATTGAACTCGTGTGAAGACTTGGAATACGAATTTGGTTTTATATTATTAGTGACAGTTTGAGCTTTCCTTTTTTTTATTTGGGAAAACATGATTTTGGAAATAGTGAGTCGGTTACTATGAGCCTTTCAATTTTGTGAACTATTATTTCGATCATTATTTCCTTATTCTTTAATTTTGCTTGTATCCATTGCAACATATACTTTTGAGTATCTGAAATTTCTTTGCACATCCTTGGTTCATTTATAGGATTGTACGACGCCAGTCAACGTTGTATTCTGCTATTTTGACCTTGATTAAACTTCTTAATAAAATCTTGTTTATATTTCACACTTCTTGAATTTTCCTTCGGTTCTAGAGCCACATGTTTATGTGAGTGAGATTCACCTTATCTTTCTTTTGATCTAGTTATGTTGTGGCTGGCCTCTGAATATGCCTTAGGACCGTTGTTTCCCCTTGTGTGGACTTCTCTCGACTGAATTCACACTGGTTGCCTTGATTGTGCTTTGATTGTTTGAGCATGATTTCATTACCCACGGATGAATGATTACGAGATTTGGATCTTGTTGGCTCATGTTCATTATTCATGGAGCTTTCATTATTATTCATTCACCCCTAGAATAGAATTATGAGTGAGTTGTTTCACTTATTTAGATTTTTATTTTCAGCTCTTTTGTTTGTAATTCTTACATTATTTCATTTCATATTAAGCAGCATTACTTGTATGTCTGTTTCCTTTCATAATCCATCACGATGAGGCTTTGGGTGGATCATAATTTCAATTATTATTTCAAATTCTTATGTAGAAAATTGGTTCGTAGCCGCATAGTAAGTGTTTAGACCGTTGGAATTTAGTATTAATGCTAGATAAAATCCTAAGTTATTGTTGTGATCTGAGGAGTGGCGACTACTAGTTATAACTAGTTCTAGCGAGAAGATTGCTAGTTAGTGAATTAGTTGAATGAGTTGTTCCATTTTAAACAGGATCGTTAAGAGTAAAAAGATGATTTTTTTGGTAAGCTGAATGGGTGAATAGTTACGAGATAGGAAATAGAGTTGTCCCTAGAGACTTTTGGGTACTTTACATTTGCATTCTAAGATTTTGTGAATGTCAATCGGTAAGGCTATTGCACCAACTATGGGAACAGAATGACGAATAGAATATTCAGGCAGTTTTTCGGATAAGCTGTAGATTTATTTACCGGTGAAATGCTAAGGTACTTGAGGAACAATGAGAAAGCATTTTCAATCGAATTACAAACTCTTCAAGGTGCCTAATTTGGTATTAAGTTCTAAAAATATGAATTCAAGTTGTACATATAATAATTTGGGAATTTTTGGATTTTCAGACTTGCTGTCAAGTTGAACTAGGGATTTTAGATATGTCTTCAGGCGATATGTAAGAATTGTTTGGTACTTAGAGTTGATCAAGTTCCATGAACGGTTATTAGCTCAGAGTATATTTTGTCTTGAAGTGTAAATATGGATTTCTTAGTCGTTGCGTCTTGGATAGAAAAGGTGGATAAATCTGTTGGGAAATCTTAATCAAGAGTTGAACTTTTGGTAGAATCAAAGATGCTAGAGGTGAACGTATAAATTGATGAAAGGATAATTGGGATCTGTTTAGGCACCTATTTGGATTCTATATGTTATCGGTTAATATTTTTGGGACTGAACAATAGTGGATTTTATGGTTATGTTTCCTTATCAAGGGTTAGATTAGATTTATTTATGGAAATAGGTCGATCAATTCTAAGTTGAGGAGAGTCAATTGTCCCATCTGTAAGTTAGCTGAACTAGAGTCATTACTCAAGAGAAATTTACGCATCCTTAGAAGCGTTACGAGTTATAGTAATGGTAGTGCTTATCGTGTATGCCCAAATTACCCGACTCACTCAGGTAAATAAAAACATACAGTAGTGTGAGTAGGGATCGTTCCCACGAGAAAAGATAAAATTCCGTGTTCTTTAAAAATACGAAAATAGTAAAAAGGGGGTTTTTGGTTTGAAATTTATCCACTAAAATTTAAAAACAATTATGAATGCAATTCTATCAATTACCAAGAACAATTAAATCACAACGGAAAATTCAATAAGAGACAAGCCTTGATTTTGGTCAACTCCACCCTTGATGTCATTCGTTCGATCATCGATTATCTAAAAATATTTAATCCTGTTGAATATTCATCATTGGAAATTAAATTTCTGTTTCACCTTAATTGTAGTTAACTAGACACAAGCATTCTAAGATAACCCTTACCAATGAATTAACCTAATACAAGCGATTAGATTTAAACCCACGATAGCATGCAAACTAGTGAAACTGATAAATCTAGACAACCCATACACAAGCGGATGAATTTAGACTAGTCAATTATTATCCCTACAATTCTTAATCTCACAAGCGGACAATTATTAATTTCAGTTGCTTCGCAAATCAGATAATTCAAACAATTACGGATTCAAACTCCAATTTAGCAATAGATTTTATATAAGAATTATCAGGTGATCTAGCTAATAATCAAATATAAAATCATGAAATAAATCAGAATAATTATTGATACTCAACAATAATCAAGCTCTGTAAAACATAAATCTCACGAATAAATTAATCAAGGGCTTCGTCTTCCTTAACCAAGTATTAAGAACTATCCAACGCAATTCATTAAGAACAAAATAAAAATAATAATAAAAAGCGGAATTCTAGAATTCTCAGAAAAAACCTAGTCTTTGCAAAAGATAAATCTTCAACTCCAACTCCAGTCTGCGTTTTTTTCTTCCTAAACTTCAGAAAAGACTTATATCTTGACAACAAATCGTCCAAAGATAAGTCTAGGAATTAAAACAAGAGTTTCCAAAACATAAAACTCTTTCAAAAATAAGTCTGCGCACGACGGCGCGGGCGCTCAATGTAACGGCGCGAGCGCGCAGCTTCTCCGCATCTCGCATTCTTCAGAGTGGCGCGGGCGCGCCAAATTCCTACGCGAGCGCTCCACTCCCATGCATAAATTCCTTGTTTGCTATAGACCATCGCGCGGACGCTCGGTATTATGGCACGGGCGCGCCTGATGTACGCTTCTCACAATATTCAGAGCGGCGTGGGCGCGCGATATTGTTGCGCGGGCACGCCTTCACTTCGTATTTTCTTCTTATCTTCATCTTCCAAGTCTTGATCTTTGATTTTTCTTCCATTATTTCTAGCTTAAATCCATCAAATCAAATCCAAGGCTCTTCTTGCCTTCATCCAACAAAAACAACATAACATCACATAATACCTACCAATCAAACACAAGATTCAAGCTAAATACTAAGCAATATAAGCGCATAAAATGCACTTATCAAATTCCCCCAAACTTGAACTCTTGTTCGTCCCGAAAAAAACAAAACTCCTAATAAAAATAAGTATACACAATATAAGAGAATCATCAATAATTATCGTGTATCAATAGCCTCAGCAACGAAATTACAAATTTTCAACTCCAATCACATCACATCCTCCTAACATTGGAAAATTGTTTAAGCAATAAACATAGCTCAACCTCATAGACTTTTAGACTCCGCAACTCACGTTCACAACATTCTCCCCCAAACTCAATTCAAACATCTATAGATCATGAGGACTTTCAAGGTAACTCGGGATCAACATGAAGGATATTCAATCAAAAACGCTCACAATGAAATTAGCTCAAGAAAGAATATAGTGTGTGCGTGTTTTGATCAAAATTCATATTCATCAAAAATGTCAATCAACAATCCATAAGCTAAACTCTCACAACCCCTCTCCACTAGTATATTAGGGGACTGTGACTCGGTCCATAGGTCTTATTCGACTTATAATGTAAGGCTGGGCTTATGGCTACAAACGAAGGAAAGAATTCAAAGAGGGAGTAAAATATGATCTTATTCCTTAAATCCACTTCTTTTCATTCACATGGCAAACATTTTTTTTCATTCTTTCAACTCCATTTTTTTTTCATATTTTTCATTTTCAACTCGCCTTTTATTCACAGTTTTCTCTCTTTTTTTTTTCAGATTTCTTCCTTCCACCCAATATATTTCTTTCTTTTAATTCTCATCCCCTCCACTACTACACTTCTTTTGATTTTTTCGTTGCACTTCTCAACACACTATCCATTTATTAGCATTCAAATCAAGAGTATAAAAATCAAACACGCAATTACTCCCTAAAGGTAGGAAATAGTGTTTAAGCTGCAGGTAGTAGTTATAGGACCTTGAAATAATGTCGAATGGGAGTTTATCACACGTTTTCACGCATGCCATTCGTTTTCAATTAGGCTCAAAAGAGATACTAGGGACACAATGTATTAAGGGTGGCTTGAAAGGCTCAATCTAATTCAGAAAAATTGTCTATCTCATTCCTAAGTCACAGTATACCCGTATTGCACCTCGAGGGATGTTCAAGCTAGTTCTAGATTAATCTCTCTCCACAATTAACTCACATGAATTCAACCAGTGCAGAAAAAGAAGAATCACCAACAGTAAACGGTGATTTTGCACAACAAATACTCAACAAATGCACCTCATGTGCTCATGTATACGTGAAAGCTCAAAGGGCAACTAAAGATATTGCATGAATTGATCAGTAAAGGCTCAAATGATCCAAACAACGCCTCAATCCTATCTATATCTATCTGTTTCAAACTCAGGATCAAACAAAATTCACAGAGTATATAGGAGTTTGAAGTCCACTTGGTCAAAGTTTCAAAAAAAAAATTTCGTAGGGAGGCAGATATTCAAGGAGTCAATTTTTTTTTTTCAATTAACACAACTAAAAATCATCATCGGCTATATTTCCACTTATTAATTTTTTTCTCAAAAGTTATGCAACTCTTACAACTCAAGAAAACAACCAAACAAACTAACTCGACACATAAAAATAACATCCACACTTACACTCAAATAAACAAGACAAAACACAATAAAATCCAACAACCTACTGAACTCCCCCCAAACTTAGGTACATACATTGTCCTCAATGATATGACAGTGTAAAAGAACAGAAACAGGACATGTACCTCGGGTGATGACCGTCAGTGGTCACCACCATCACCATGAGTATGTGGATCAGTAGGAGGGTCAGTCGGGCCAAACATCGGAGGCCACTGTGGTCGCGGAGGTAGGAAGCTGGCACCATCAGGAAAGTAGTGCGGGAGAACAGCTGCAGAGAGGTCCATCATATAGTTCATAAAGACGCCAGACGTCTGCTGCATAGCTCGAATCTCCTCTCTCTGCTGCTGCTGCTCCTGTCGTGACAGTCGCACCTCCTTCTCTAGTCTAGTCAATCGATCAGTCGCAGAAGGAGCCGACTGATGCTGGGGTGCCTATGCTCTACGTGTTGTAGCTCTCTCTTCTCTCTGTTGCTGCTGCGCTGGAGTTACCAAGTGGGTGTTGCAGTCAAATGCAATGGCGGCGATGGGCTTCAAAATCTCCTCCGTGGGGCTCCAGTCCACCCCGGCCTCCTCACAAAGGTCAGAAATAATAACAGGCAAGGCAAGACCACCACTCGTCTTTCCTTGCACCACGTGCAAAATAGTCTCCTGACAAACTAGTCCCAAATCAATGGACTTCCCCTCCACAATGCAATAGAGCAATAGAGTTCGATCCCGTGTAACCTCGTGCTCATGGTTGGTCGGCTTCAGGCGAGCGCAAATAAAGTTATACCAGAGATTGACCTCATATTGCAGTTCAGTCTTCTTCAACTTTGATGGCATACCATCATGCCCATAGCACCACTCAGCCCTCGGTCGACAGATGCGATGAATAACAGCTTCGAATCAATGTCACTGTTTTTGAATTCCAGATATTCATCGTGATACATCGGGGGAATCTTAAAAAGAGTATTGATGGAGTGAGAGTCAAATGGGACCATATTCCCACGCACGAGTCCCTTCAACTGAACATGTTTCACTTTTAGGTTGGCGTAGAACTCTCTAACCAAAGGAAGAACTGCGTCCTGAGGTTGCTTCGCAAACTCCTGCCATTGGCGGGCAAAAATTTCCCGACCAATACTCATCGTAAAAGCACTTGGCTCAAAACCAATAGATGCATCGAATCCTCGCTCGGATAGGATGTTCTTCCCAAGACATTCTTGATAATATGCAGCAGCCTGGGCGTTCCAGAAACGCCTATTAGCTTCGGTAGGAGCGGGAGCAGAAGAAGAAGAAGCATTAAACTTAGTTTTCTTCTTGGGCGCCATTTATTAAACACTTGGGGTGCACTCTTGTAAACGTATTCAAATATGCCAATATACCACTCTATTCTTCCCTCTAAACTTCAACAATACACACCAATATAACTTCACCACAATCACCAACCAAAGAATTCACAAATAATATTTCCTCCAAACTTCAACAAAATCCACACTTCACAATATTAATTTCGGATTGAAGAAGAGCTTCAAACCCGGAGATGAAAGCCAACACTTACCCAATAGAAGATAGAACTCGATGTCCGACTTTGAAAAGCTCCAAAAAATTCCCACGAACGAGATGAGCAACTCGACCCAAATTCACGCGTCTTCGATGGGTTGAGAGAAATTGGGGAAAGAATTTGGTGATAGGGATAAGGGATGTAGTAGAAAATTTCTCAAAGAATGAAACGATTTGGAGAGGAATATTGATTAAGAGTGGGAGGGTTTTAGGGATTTAGGGCTTTAGCATGTAGGATAGATGAGAAAGTGAAGATTGTATCGATCCTAGGATTGTTTAAAAACCCGTCGCGCAGGCGCTCAGTGTAGTGGGGCGCGCGCGCCTGCGTATCGCATAAATTTCTTATTCCGAGAGGTGGGATCGCGCGGGCGCTCAGTGTAGTGGGGCGCGCGCGCTTGCGCATCGAGTTTCTACGAATTGGTGCCCAGGACTCGCGCGGGCGCTCGGTGTAATGGAGCGCGCGCGCCTACTTGACTTCTTTTTATAATTTCCGAAAATGAGAAATCTCGCGGGCGCGCGGTTTGGTTGGGCGCCCACTCCTGGCCTTCGCAAAAAATAAGTTTTCTGACTTTGAAGCTGCGCGGGCGCCCAGTGGAATGGGGCACACGCGCCTGGGCTTCGAATATGCCCAATTTTGTGTGACAAAACCTGTGAAAAAGTAAAACCAAATCAATTCTCAAGTCACGCAAAATTAGTACAGTAAAAACTAAAAAAAAAATGACAAAAGAAACGAAAGAAACAGAGGTGCAAAGACGAAAAAAATAAAGATTTGGGTTGCCTCCCAAACAGCGCTTGGTTTATAATCATCAGCCCGACTGGATGCTGTGAATTTAATCAATCTGTGACGGATCATCGAGTGTGAGATCATGCGCATCCTCTTCCGCATTCGCTTGGACCCCTTCAAAATAATGCTTCAATCGTTGGCCATTCACCTTGAATGTTTTCGCCGTTTCCAAGTTTTTTATTTCCAATGCACAATGAGGAAAGACATCAGTGATAACAAACGGCCCAATCCATCTAGAACGCAACTTACCTGGGAATAATCGAAGTCGTGAGTGATAGAGCAAAACTTTTTGACCGACTTCAAACACCCTTCTATGGATCATCTTGTCGTGGAATGCCTTTGTCATTTCCTTGTAAATCTTTGAGCTCGCATATGCATCATTGCGTATCTCTTCTAGTTCTTGCAACTGCAGCTTTCTATGCGCTCCACTCTCATCCGTCTGCATATTGAAATTTTTAATAGCCCAGTAGGCTCGATGCTCCAATTCGACAGGCAGATGGCATGGTTTCCCAAAAATCAATCGATATGGGGACATCCCAATCGGTGTCTTGAACGCGGTTTTGTATGCCCACAGTGCATCATCCAAGCGCAAACTCCAGTATTTCCTAGTAGGATTCACTGTCTTCTCCAAAATGGATTTGATTTCTTGATTTGAGATCTCGGCTTGGCCATTCGATTGCGGGTGATACGCAGTGGAGAGTTTGTGTGTCACATGATATTTCTTCAATAAACTAGCCACAGTCCGGTTGTAGAAGTGCGTTCCTCTATCACTAATGAGGGCTCTTGGAATTCCAAACCTGGAGAAAATATTATGCTGAATGAAATCTGCAACCACTTTAGAATCGTCAGTACGGGTGGCCTTGGCTTCCACCCATTTCGAGACATAATCCACAGCAAGTAATATATAAATAAATCCATATGAACTAGGAAAAGGCCCCATGAAGTCGATGCCCCATACATCAAAGATTTCACATATTAAAATGGGTTGCTGAGGCATCTCCTTACGCTGGGATATATTACCTGTCTTTTGGCATTAAGAGCATGACTTACAAAACATGTAAGCGTCTCGAAATATGGATGGCCAGAAAAATCCACAGTCCAATACCTTCCTAGCTGTTCTTTTTGCTCCAAAATGGCCACCACAAGCATATGAGTGACAAAATGTGAGAATTGGGATTACATCGCTTGCAGATACACATCATCGTATGACTTGATCAGCGCAGTGCTTCCACAAGTATGGATCATCCAACACATAATATTTAGCATCACTTCGGACCTTATCTTTCTGTGCCTTAGAGAATTCAGAATGGAATCCATTAGTAACTAAATAATTCACAATATTTGCGTACCACGGTAATTCCGTGCTGACTGAAAATAACTGCTCATTAGGAAATTCTTCTCGTAGCTTCAGCTCTTCTTCAACATGAACTAGTCGACTCAAGTGGTCAGCCACTCGATTTTCGGTCCCTCTCTTGTCCTTAATATCCACATCAAATTCGCTCAGCAGTAGTATCCATCTTATCAGTCTTGGTTTTGCCTCCTTCTTCGCCATCAGAAAACGAAGAGCTGCATGATCAGAATAAACAATAACTTTAGCACCAAGTAAATATGAACAAAATTTCTCTAAAGCAAAAACTACTGCTAAAAGCTCCTTTTCAGTAGTGGAGTAGTTTCGTTGAGCATCGTTCAGAATGCGCGAAGCGTAGTAGATAGCGTGCGATGTCTTCCCAACTTTTTGTCCCAATACCTCTCCTACGGCATAGTCATTAGCGTCACACATGATTTCAAATGGCTTGGTCCAGTCCGGTGGTTGGATGATTGGCGCTGAAGTCAATGAGTCCTTGAGTTTATCAAAAGCAGTTTTGCATGGCTCATTGAATTCAAACGACACATCCTTCTGCAGCAGTTTGCACATAGGGGATGCAATCTTGGCAAAATCCTGAATATATCTCCTATAAAAACCTGCATGGCCAAGAAAAGAGCGCACCTCCCGCACACTTACGGGGTAAGGTAGAGACTGAATAATATCAATTTTAGCTTTATCTACCTCCATCCCCTTAGATGAGACGACATGACCCAACACTATACCTTGCCCAACCATAAAATGACATTTTTCAGAATTAAGAACCAGGTTGGTTTCGACACACCTCTTAAGAACTAGAGCAAGATTAGACAGACAGTCTTCGAAAGAGTCACCATAGACAGTAAAATCATCCATGAAGACTTCTAATATGTGCTCTACAAAATCAGAAAATATACTAACCATACACTGATAAGTGCATTTTATGCGCTTATATTGGTTAGTATTTTGCTTGACTCTTGTGTTTTATTTGTCGTTGCTATGCGTTTTGTGTGTTGTTTTTGTTATATGAAGGAAACAAGTCATTGGAATTGAGTTGATGGATATAAGTGCAAAAGAGGGAAGAAAAGATCGAGAATTGAAGACTTGAAGAATTGGAAAAAGATGAAATTCGTAGCATAGGTGCGTCCGCGCCATTACTGAGAAGAAAAGAGGGAAAAAATGCATAGTGAGGGCGCGCCTGTGCAAGTAAACCGCGCGCTCGTGCGATCCCATGACGAAGCGAAGGGGCGCCCGCTCAACAATATGGCGCGCCCGTGCCACTCTGAAGAATGCATGATGCGAAGACACTGCGCGCGCGCGCGACCGCATTGAGCGCCCGCGCCGTCGGCCGCGCAGACTTATTTTTGGAAGAATTTTATGTTTTGGAAACTCTTGTTTTATTCTTAGACTTAACTTTGGACGATTTGTTGCCAAGATAAGTTTATTATTATCAAGTTTAGGAGGAAGAAACGGAAAAATTTCAATTGGAGATTGAAGATTTATCTCTTGCAAAGACTAGGTTTTTTCGGAGAATTCTAGAATTTCACCTTTTCTTATTATTTTTATTTTGTTCTTCATGAGTTGTGTTGGCTAGTTTTTAATACTTGGTTGAGGAAGACGAAGCCCTTGATTAATTTATTCGTGAGATTTCTTTTTTACAAAGCTTGTTATTGTTGAGTATCAATAATTATTCTGGTTTATTTAATGATTATATATTTGATTATTGGCTTGATCATCTGATAATTTTTATATAAAATCTACTGCTAAATTGGATGTTTGAATCCGTAATTGTTTGAATTATCTGATTTGCGAAGCAACTACAATTAATAATCATCCGCTTGTGAGATTAGAAATTGTAGGGATAATAATTGACTAGGTTAAATTCATCCGCTTGTGTATGGGTTGTCTAGATTCATCAGTTTTACTAGTTTGCATGCTATCATGGGTTTAAATATAATCACTTGTATTAGGTTGATTCATTGGTAAGGGTTATCTTAGAACGCTTGTGTCTAGTTAACTAAGATTAAGGTGAAACAGAGATTTAATTTCCAATGATGAATATTCAACATGATTAAATATTTTTAGATAATAGATGATCGAACGAATGAGATCAAGGGTGTAGTTGACCAAAACCAAGGCTTGTTTCTTATTGAATTTTCCGTTGTGATTTGATTGTGCTTGATAATTGATAGAATTGCATTCATAATTGTTTTTAAATTTTAGTAGATAAATTTCGAGCAAAAAACCCCTTTTTGTTATTTTATTATTTTTAAAGAACACGGAATTTTACCTTTCCTCGTGGGAACGATCCCTACTCATACTACTGCATGTTTTTATTTACTTGAGTGAGTCGGGTAATTTGGGCGTACATGATAAGCGCTACCAAATTTTGGCGCCGTTGCCGGGGATCGGTGTTAATTTTTTGTTCTTTGATTTTGTTTTCTTTTTGTTTTGTTTTGCTTAATCTCATTCTCTTTTCTTTTCTTTGGTTCTAGATTTCTTTAATTCATGCTTTTAGGTGATCTTGCTGAAGAGGATTTTATCTACGATCCGGAAATCGAAAGAACTTTGCATAGGCGAAGGCGAGAACTCCGTAGGCAACAACAAGAAGCCGCTGCTCGAGCTATTTTTCCAGAAGAAGAAATGGCTGCTAATGCGAATCTGAGTCTTTGACAATTGGGCACTCCTGATCCCAATAAACAACCTTTACGCATTATTTTTCCTACTTTAGAAAATAATGCTACTTTTGAGCTTAAATCTGGTTTAATTCACTTATTGCCTGCTTTTCATGGTCTTGAAGGTGAGGACCCGAATAAACACTTGATGGAATTCCACGTGGTCTGCACAAGTATGAAACCCCATGGGGTGACAGAGGATCCGATTCAGCTGAGGGCCTTTCCTTTCTCTTTGAAGAGTGCTGCTAAGGATTGGCTATATTACTTGCCCTCTGGCTCTATCACAACGTGGACAGAGATGAAAAGGATCTTTCTGGATAAATATTTTCCAGACTCTAGAGCTGCGAACATCCGAAAAGAAATTTATGGAATCAAGCAATATTCAGGGGAATCACTACACGAATATTGGGAGCGGTTCAAGAAGCTTTGCGCTAGCTGTCCGCAACACCAGATAAGTGAAAATCAATTAATTCAATTATACTATGAAGGTTTGTTACCTCATGACAGGAGTATGCTGGATGCGGCGAGTGGAGGTGTTTTCATGGATAAAACTCAGGTACAAGCAAGGAACTTGATAGAGAATATGGCTGTCAATTCTCAACAATTTGGCACCATAAGGAATGATCATCCACCACGGAAGAACAACGAGGTAAATGTATCTTCCCTTGAACAGCAATTACTTGAATTGATGACTCTTGTGCGTCAGATGGCTATAGGGAATGGACAGACTGCGAAGGCATGTGGCATCTGCGCTGCAATAGGGCATGCCACTGATATGTGTCCTACACTTCAAGAGGACTCAGTTGAACAGGTAAACGCTACTGGCGGATTTCCTAGACCACCACAACGGAATTATGATCCTTATTCCAACACATTCAATCCTGGTTGGAAGGATCATCCAAATCTAAGATATGGGAATCCTCAAGCAATTCAATCGGGGCCTCAAGCACCACCACATAATCAAACTTATAGGCCGCCGTATCCTCAACAGCAACAACAGAGACCTCAGATACCAACTCCAAGTGAGTTTCTCGAAAATATAGTTAAGGAACTTGCCACTAACATTGCATCTTTTCAACAGGACACCCGGAAAAGTATACAAAACTTAACCACTCAAATGGGACAGCTAGCTACAGCAATCAACAAGCTGGAATCACAAAATTCCAGCAGTCTGCCATCTCAAACTGTGGTGAACCCGAGAGAGAACGCAAGTGCAATAACTTTAAGGAATGGGAAGGAGTTGAAAATGAAGGATAAAGAAGTTGAGGTTGAGCCCAAAGAGAAGCTGAAAGAAGAAGAAGAGCAAAAGGTAAGTGAAGAAAAATCATCAAAGGATGATTCGCCAAGAGGTAAGTTTCCTCCACTTTCTGATTATA
This sequence comes from Henckelia pumila, assembly GCF_033568475.1. NCBI lineage: Eukaryota > Viridiplantae > Streptophyta > Magnoliopsida > Lamiales > Gesneriaceae > Henckelia > Henckelia pumila. The sequence continues at coordinate 34,234,279 of NC_133121.1, read as the reverse complement.
AGCCTGTTGCCCCTTTTCCCTTAGCACTTAAGGAGTCTAGAAAAAATGAAGGGATAAAGGATTTATATGAAACTTTTCGTAGATGTGAGATCAATATTCCTTTGCTAGATGCTATTAAGCAGGTACCTCGATACGCAAAGTTTTTGAAAGAACTGTGCACAACAAAGAGGAAACAGACATTGAAGGGTTGTAAAAAAGTTGAACTTGGTGAAAACGTATCTGCAGTGATCCAACGGAAATTGCCCACAAAATGCAAGGATCCAGGTATGTTTTCTATCCCATGCACCATAGGAAATGTTAGACTTGAGAAGGCCATGCTAGATCTTGGAGCATCAATTAATGTTATGCCTTATTCTATATGTGCATCATGAAACTTGGCCCATTGAACAAAACTGGAATTGTCATTCAATTAGCCGATAGGTCTAATGCATATCCTAGGGGAGTAGTAGAAGATGTGTTGGTGCAAGTGAATGAATTGGTATTTCCTGCAGATTTTTATGTGCTAGACATGGAAAATGGTGATCATAATAGTCCTATTTTGTTAGGCAGACCATTCTTGAAAACTTCCATGACTAAAATTGATGTTCACAGTGGCACACTCACTATGGAATTTGATGGCGAAATTGTGAAATTTAATATTTATGATGCTATGAAATTTCCTGATAGTGATGATTGTGTGTTTTCTGTTGATATTGTGGATTTCTTGGCCCAAGATTTTTGTGAGCATGTAGGGAAAGATGAGCTCGAGGTGGCTATTACAGCACCCATTATGCAGATGGAAGATGGGATTCGATGCCGTCAAGAAGTGGAAGAGATTGAGAAAATTCTGAATAGTTCACCTGAGCTACCTCAGTCAGGTAATGTCTCTTACATATCTTTACCAATCTCTAATACTAGGCGTTTTCCATCTGTTTTGCAGGCGCCAGTGATCGAGCTAAAGACGCTTCCAAACCACCTTAAGTATGTTTTCCTTGGTGAAGGAGAAACATTACCAGTCATCATCTCCAACATTTTGGAAACCAATCAAGAGGAGCAGTTAATCAAAGTACTGAAAGAGCACAAAACTGCTATTGGGTGGACTATAGCAGACATCAAGGGAATTAGCCCGTCTACATGTATGCACCAAATTCTGATGGAGGAAGGAGTAAACCCCTCACGTCAACCGCAACGCAAAATGAATCCACCGATGATGGAGGTGGTAAAGGCTGAAATTCTGAAGTTACTTGAAGTAGGGGTCATCTACCCAATTTCTGACAGTCAGTGGGTCAGTCCAGTACAAGTGGTGCCCAAGAAAACTGGAATTATAGTGGTGAAAAATAAGGACGACGAATTGGTTCCCACCCGTATTCAGAATGGATGGAGAGTTTGTATTGATTATAGGAAGCTGAATGCAGGAACCCGAAAGGACCACTTTCCTCTTCCCTTTATTGATCAAATGATTGAAAGGTTAGCATGTCATTCTTACTATTGTTTTCTTGATGGTTATTCTGGTTATTTTCAGATTTCAATTGCACTGAAAGATCATGAGAAGACGACATTCACATGCCCATTCGGAACCTTTGCATACCGACGCATGCCCTTTGGACTATGCAATGCACCGGCGACTTTCCAGCGGTGTATGGTTAGTATATTTTTTGATTTTGTAGAGCATATATTATAAGTCTTCATGGATGATTTTTCCGTCTATGGTGACTCTTTCGAAAACTGTCTGTCTAATCTTGCTTTAGTTCTTAAAAGGTGTGTCGAAAGCAACCTGGTTCTTAATTCTGAAAAATGTCATTTTATGGTTGGGCAGGGTATAGTGTTGGGTCATGTCGTCTCATCTAAGGGGATTGAGGTAGATAAAGCTAAAATTGATATTATTCAGTCTCTAACTTACCCCGTAAGTGTGCGGGAGGTGCGCTCTTTTCTTGGCCATGCAGGTTTTTACAGGAGATATATTCAGGATTTTGCCAAGATTGCATCCCCTATGTGCAAGCTGCTGCAGAAGGATGTGTCGTTTGAATTCAATGAGCCATGCAAAATTGCTTTTGATAAACTCAAGGACTCATTAACTTCAGTGCCAATCATCCAACCACCGGACTGGACCAAGCCATTTGAAATCATGTGTGACGCCAGTGACTATGCCGTAGGAGCGGTATTGGGACAAAAAGTTGGGAAGGCATCGCACGCTATCTACTACGCTTCGCGCATTTTGAACGATGCCCAACGGAACTACTCCACTACTGAAAAGGAGCTTTTAGCAGTAGTTTTTGCTTTACAAAAATTTCGTTCATATTTACTTGGTGCTAAAGTTATTTTTTATTCTGATCATGCATCTCTTCGTTTTCTAATGGCGAAGAAAGAGGCAAAACCAAGACTGATAAGATGGATACTACTGCTGAGCGAATTTGATGTGGAGATTAAGGACAAGAGAGGGACCGAAAATTGAGTGGCGGACCACTTGAGTCATCTAGTTCATGTTGAAGAAGAGCTGAAGTTACGAGAAGAATTTCCTGATGAGCAGTTATTTTCAGTCAGCACGGAATTACCATGGTACGCAAATATTGTTAATTATATAGTTACTAATGGATTCCCTTCTGAATTTTCCAAGGCACAGAAAGATAAGGTCCGAAGTGATGCTAAATATTATGTGTAGGATGATCCATACTTGTAGAAGCACTGCGCTGATCAAGTCATACGACGATGTGTATCTGCAAGTGAGGTAATCCCAATTCTCACATTTTGTCACTCATATGCTTGTGGTGGCCATTTTGGAGCAAAAAAAACAGCTAGGAAGGTATTGGACTGTGGATTTTTTTGTCCATCCATATTTCAAGATGCTTACATGTTTTGTAAGTCATGCGCTCAGTGCCAAAAGACAGGTAATATATCCCAGCATAAGGAGATGCCTCAGCAACCCATTTTAATATGTGAAATCTTTGATATATGGGGCATCGACATTCAAGGTGAATGGTTAACGATTGAAACATTATTTTGAAGGAGTCCAAGCAAATGAGGAAGAGGATGCACATGATCTCACACTCGATGACCCGCCACATATTGATTAAATTCACAGCATCCAGTCGAGCTGACGACTATAAACCAAGCGCTGTTTGGGAGGCAACCCAAATCTTTATTTTTCTCGTCTTTGCACCTCTGTTTCATTCATTTCTTTTATCATTTTATTTTAGTTTTTACTATGCTAATTTTTCGAGACTTGAGAGTTGATTTGGTTCTACTTTTCCATAGGTTTTGTCGCAGAAAATTGGGCAGACTCAAAGCCCAGGAGTGCGCGCCCCACTATATCGCGCGCCCGCGCAGCTTCAAAATCAGAAAATTTCATTTATGCGAAGCACAGGAGCGCGCGCCCCACAATACCGCGCGCCCGTGCGAGTTCTCATTTCCGAAAAAAATAAAAAGACGTCAAGTAAGCGCGCGCGCCCCACTGTACTGAGCGCCCGCGCGCATCCTGGGCACAAAATGCAATATATGCGTAACGACAGCGCGCGCGCCCCACTCTACTGAGCGCCCGCGCGATCTAACATCTCGAGAAAATTCAATTATGCAAAGCAACAGAGCGCGCCCCCCACACCACTGCGCACCCGCGCGACGGATTTTAAAGATTCCTATTCGCAATTGATGCCTCACTTTCTCCCCAACTCTTTCAAAATCCCTAAATCCCTAAACCCCTAATCGCACGATTTCATTTTTCCTTCACCAATTCTCTTCTTTGGAGCGATTTGTCTAATACAATCTCACATCTCTATCACCAAATTCTTTCCCTAATTTTTCTCAACCTATCGAAGAAGCGTGAATTTGGGTCGAATTGCTTATATCATTCGTGGGAATTGTTTGGAGCTTTTCAAGTCAGACATCGAGTTCTATCTTATATTGGGTAAGTGTTGGCTTTCATCTTCGGGTTTGAAGCTTTTCTTCAAGCCGAAATTCATATTTTGAAGTTGTGAAGTGTGGGTTTTGTTGAAGTTTGGGGGGGCATATTATTTGTGAATTGTTTGGTTGGTGATTGTGGTGGAGTAGTGCAGTGTGTGTTGTTGAAGTTAGCGGGAAGAAAGGGGTGGTATTTTGGCTTTTGTGATACCGTTTACAGGAGTGCACCCTAAGTGTTCGATACATGGCACCCAAGAAGAAAACTAAGTTTGGTGCTTCTTCTTCTTCTGCTCCCGCTCCTACCAATGATTCTAGGCGTTTCTGGAATGCCCAGGCTGCGGCATATTATCAAGAATGGCTTGGGAAGAACATCCTATCCGAGCGAGGATTCGACGCATCTATTGGTTTTGAGCCAAGTGCTTTTACCACGAGTATTGGTCGGGAAATTGTTGCCCGACAATGGCAGGAGTTTGCAAAGCAACCTCAGGACGTAGTTGTTCCTTTGGTTAGAGAATTTTACGCCAACTTGAAAGTGAAACATGTTCAGTTGAAAGGACTCGTGCGTGGGAAGATGGTCCCATTCGACTCTCACTCCATCAATACTCTGTTTAAGCTTCCACCGGTGTATCACGATGAATATCTGGAATTCAAAAACAGTGACATTGATTACAAAGCTGTTATTCGTCATATCTGTCGACCGGGGGCTGAGTGGCGCTATGGGCGTGATGGTATGCCATCAAAGTTGAAGAAGACTGAGCTGCAACATGAGGTCAATTTGTGGTATAACTTTATTTGCGCTCGCCTGAAGCCGACCGACCATGAGCACGAGGTTACACGGGATAGAGCTCTCTTGCTCTATTGCATTGTGGAGGGAAAGTCCATTGATTTGGGACTAGTTTTTCAGGAGACTATTCTGCACGTGGTGCACGGAAAGACGAGTGGTGGTCTTGCCTTGCCTGTCATTATTTCGGACCTTTGTGAGGAGGCTGGGGTGGAATGGAGCCCCACGGAGGAGATTTTGAAACCCATTTCCGCCATTGCATTTGACGTCAACACCCGCTTGGTAACTCCAGCGGAGCATCGGGCGAGAGAAGAGAGGGCTGCAGCACGTAGAGAACCGGCACCCCAGCATCAGTCAGCTCCTTCTGTGACTGATCGATTGACTAGACTTGAGGAGGAGGTGCGCCTGTCACGACAGGAGCAGCAGCAGCAGAGAGAGGAGATGCGAGCTCTGCAGCATACGTCTGGCGTCTTTATGAACTATATGATGGACCTATCTGCAGCTGTTCTCCTGCACTACTTTCCAGATGGTGCCAGCTTCCTACCTCCGCGACCACAGTGGCCTCCGATGTTTGGCCCGACCGACCCCTCTACTGATCCACATCCTGATGATGATCGTGGTGACCACTGACGGTCATCACCTGAGGTACATGCCCTGGTTCTGTTCTTTTATACTGTCATATCATTGAGGGCAATGTATGTACCTAAGTTTGGGGGGAGTTCAGTAGGATGCTAGGCGTTGCTTTCTTTTGAGTTGTTTATTTGAGAGTCAGTTGTGTGTGTTTCCGTGTCTAGTTGTTATTTGTTGGTTGTTAGTTTTTTTTTTTTTATGTGATTTGTGTAAGTTGCATAAGTTTTGAAAAAAAAAATGAAAAGAAGTAAGTGGAAAGATATCCAATGATGGTTTTAGTTTTTTTATTTGGGAAATTGAATTCTTGAATGTCTGCCTCCCTGACAAACAAATTTTTGAAACTTTGACCAAGTGGACTTGAAACTCTTATATACTCTGTGAACTGTGTTTGATCCTGAGTTTGAAATAGACAGATATAGATAGGATTGAGGCGTTGTTTGGATCATTTGGGCCTTTTCTGATTAATTCATGCTTTATCCTTAGTTGCCCTTTGAGCTTTCACATTTACATGAGCACATGAGATGCGTTTGCTGAGTTTTTGTTGTGCAAAATCACCGTTTACTGTTGGTGATTCTTTTTTTCTGCACTGGTTGAATTCATATGAGTTAATTGTGGAGAGAGATTAATCTAGAACTAGCTTGAACATCCCTTGAGGCGCAATACGGGTATACTGTGACTTAGGAATGAGATAGACAATTTTTCTGAATTAGATTGAGCCTTTCAAGCCACCCTTAATACATTGTGTCCCTAGTACCTCTTTTGAGCCTAATTGAAAATGAATGGAATGCGTGAAAACGTGTGATAAACCCCCATTCGACATTATTTTAAAATCTTACAACTACTACTTATAGCTTAACCACTATTTCCTATCTTGAGGGAGTAATTGCATGTTTGATTTTTATACTCTTGATTTGAATGCTACTAAATGGATAGTGTGTTGAGAATTGCAATGGAAAAAAAATTGAAAGAAGTGTGGTAGTGGAGGGGATGAGAAATAAAAGAAAGAAATAGATTGGGTGAAAGGTAGAAAATGAAAAAAAAAAATGAGAGAAAACTGTGAATAGAAGGCGAGTTGAAAATGAAAAAAAAATGGAGTTGAAAGAATGAAAAGAGCTTGCCGTGTGAATGAAAAGGAGTAAATTTAAGAGATAAAATCAGATTTTACTCCCTCTTTGAATTCTTTCCTTCGTTTGTAGCCATAAGCCCAGCCTTACGTTATAAGCCGAATAAGACCTATGGATCGAGTCACAGTCGCCTAATATACTAGTGGAGAGGGGTTGTGAGAGTTTAGCCTATGAATTGTCGATTGACATTTTTGATGAATGTGAATTTTGATCAAAACACGCACACACTATATTCTTTCTTGAGCTAATTTGATTGTGAGAATTTTTGATGGAATATCCTTCATGTTGTTCCCGAGTTACCTTGAAAGTCCTCATGATCAATAGATGTTTGAATTGAGTTTGGGGGAGAATGTTGTGAACGTGAGTTGCGGAGCCTAAAAGTCTATGAGATTGAGTTATGTTTCTTGTTAAAACAATTTTCCAATGATAGGAGGATGTGATGTGATTGGATTTAAAAATTTTGATTTCATTGCTGAGGCTGTTAATCCACTATGTTTTTTTGATGATTCTGGGGTGTTGTGTTTGTTTGTTTTCTGTTAGATATTTGGTTTTGTTCGGGACGAACAAGAGTTCAAGTTTGGGGGAATTTGATAAGTGCATTTTATGCGCTTATATTGGTTAGTATTTTGCTTGACTCTTGTGTTTTATTTGTCGTTGTTATGCGTTTTTTGTGTTGTTTTTGTTATATGAAGGAAACAATTCATTGGAATTGAGTTGATGGATATAAGTGCAAAAGAGGGAAGAAAAGATCGAGAATTGAAGACTTGAAGAATTGGAAAAAAGATTTAATTCGTAGCATAGGCGCGCCCGCCCTACACCAAGGCGCGCCCGCGCCATTACTGAGAAGAAAAGAGGAAAAAAATGCATAGTGAGGGCGCGCCCACGCAAGTAAACCGCGCGCTCGTGCGATCCCATGACAAAGCGAAGGGGCGCCCGCTCAACAATATGGCGCGCCCGCGCCACTCTGAAGAATGCATGATGCGAAGACACTGCGCGCGCGCGCGACTGCATTGAGCGCCCGTGCCGTCGGCCGCGCTGACTTATTTTTGGAAGAATTTTATGTTTTGGAAACTCTTGTTTTATTCTTAGACTTATCTTTGGACGATTTGTTGCCAAGATAAGTTTATTATTATCAAGTTTAGGAGGAAGAAACGGAAAAATTTCAATTGGAGATTGAAGATTTATCTCTTGCAAAGACTAGGTTTTTTCGGAGAATTCTAGAATTTCACCTTTTCTTATTATTTTTATTTTGTTCTTCATGAGTTGTGTTGGCTAGTTTTTAATACTTGGTTGAGGAAGACGAAGCCCTTGATTAATTTATTCGCGAGATTTCTGTTTTACAAAGCTTGTTATTGTTGAGTATCAATAATTATTCTTGTTTATTTCATGATTATATATTTGATTATTGGCTTGATCATCTGATAATTTTTATATAAAATCTACTGCTAAATTGGATGTTTGAATCCGTAATTGTTTAAATTATCTGATTTGCGAAGCAACTACAATTAATAATCGTTGCTTGTGAGATTAGAAATTGTAGGGATAATAATTGACTAGGTTAAATTCATCCGCTTGTGTATGGGTTGTCTAGATTCATCAGTTTTACTAGTTTTCATGCTATCATGGGTTTAAATCTAATCACTTGTATTAGGTTGATTCATTGGTAAGGGTTATCTTAGAACACTTGTGTCTAGTTAACTAAGATTAAGGTGAAACAGGGATTTAATTTCCAATGATGAATATTCAACATGATTAAATATTTTTAGATAATCGATGATCGAACGAATGAGATCAAGGGTGTAGTTGACCAAAACCAAGGCTTGTTTCTTATTGAATTTTTCGTTGTGATTTGATTGTGATTGGTAATTGATAGAATTGCATTCATAATTGTTTTTAAATTTTAGTAGATAAATTTCGAGCAAAAAACCCCTTTTTGTTATTTTATTATTTTTAAAGAACACGGAATTTTACCTTTCCTCATGGGATCGATCCCTACTCACACTACTGCATGTTTTTATTTATCTGAGTGAGTCGGGTAATTTGGGCGTACACGATAAGCGCTACCATACATCGTTGGAAAGTAGCCGGTGCATTGCATAGACCAAAAGACATGCGTCGGTATGCAAAAGTTCCAAATGGGCATGTGAATGTCGTCTTCTCCTGATCTTCCGGTGCAATCGCAATCTGAAAATAACCAGAATAACCATCAAGAAAACAATAGTAAGGATGACATGCTAACCTTTCAATCATTTGATCAATAAAGGGAAGAGGGAAGTGGTCCTTTCGGGTTCCTGCATTCAGCTTCCTATAATCAATACAAACTCTCCACCCATTTTGAATATGGGTGGGAACCAACTCGTCATCCTTATTTTTCACCACAGTAATGCCGGTTTTCTTGGGTACCACTTGAACCGGACTGACCCACTGACTGTCAGAAATTGGGTAGATGACCCCAACTTCAAGTAACTTCAGAATTTCCGCTTTGACCACCTCCATCATTGGTGGATTCAATTTGCTCTGCGATTGACGTGAGGGATTCGCTCCATCCTCCATCAGAATTCGGTGCATGCATGTAGATGGGCTAATTCCCTTGATATCTGCTATGGTCCACCAAATAGAAGTTTTATTCTCCTTCAGAACCTTGACCAGTTGTTCTTCTTTCTCGGCTTCCAAGCTGTTGGAGATGATGATAGGTAGTGTTTCTCCTTCTCCAAGGAAAACATACTTAAGGTGGTTTGGAAGCGTCTTTAGCTCGATCACTGGCGCCTGCAAAATAGATGGAAGACGCCTAGTATTAGAGATTGGTAAAGATATGTAAGAGACATTACCTAACTGAGGTAGCTCAGATAAACTATTCAGAATTTTCTCAATCTCTTCCACTTCTTGACTGCATCGAATCCCATCTTCCGTCTGCATAATGGGTGTTGTAATAGCCACCTCTAAATCATATTTTCCTGCATGCTCACAAAAATCTTGTGCCAAGAAATCCACAATGTCAACATGAAACACACAATCATCACTATCAGGAAATTTCATGGCATCATAAATATTAAATTTCACAACCTCGCCATCAAATTCCATAGTGAGTGTTCCACTGTGAACATCAATTTTCGTCATGGAATTTTTCAAAAACGGCCTGCCTAACAAAATAGGACTATTATGATCCCCGTTTTCCATATCTAGCACATAAAAATCGGCAGGAAAAACCAACTCATTCACTTGCACTAACACATCTTCGATTACTCCCCTAGGATATGCATTAGACCTATCAGCTAATTGTATGACAATTCCAGTCTTATTCAATGGGTCAAGTTTCAAGGATGCATAAATAGAGTATGGCATAACATTAATTGATGCTCCTAGATCTAACATGGCTTTTTCAAGTCTAATATTTCCTATAGTACATGGGATGGAGAACATACCTTGATCCTTGCATTTGGCGGGTAATTTTCTTTGGATCACTGCAGATACATTCTCACCTAATTCCACTTTCTGACAACCCTTCAATGTCTGTTTCCTCTTTGCTGTGCACAACTCCTTCAAAAACTTTGCGTATCGAGGTACCTGTTTAATAGCATCTAGCAATGGAATATTAACCTCACATCTACGAAAAGTTTCATAGAGCTCCTTAATCCCCTCACCTTTCCTAGAGTCCTTAAGTTCTAAGTGAAAAGGGGCAACAGGCTTATATTCAGATAAAGGAGGGAACTTACCTCTTGGCGCTTCATCCTTGGATGCTTTTTCTTCACTTAACTTTTGCTCTTCTTCTTCTTTTTGCTTTTCTTTGGGCTCAACCTCAACTTCTTTCTCCTTCACCTTAAATTCCTTCCCAGTTCTTAGAGTTATTGCACTTGCGTTCTCTCTTGGGTTCACCACAGTTTGAGATGGCAGACTGCTGGAATTTTGTGCTTCCAGCTTGTTGATTGTTGTAGCGAGCTGTCCCATTTGAGTAGTTAAGTTTTGGATACTTGCCCGGGTGTCCTGTTGGAAAGCCAAAGTGTTAGTTGCAAGATCCTTAACTATATTTTCAAGAAACTCACCTGGTGTAGGAATTTGAGGGCGCTGCTGTTGTGGTTGAAAGGGTGGCCTAAAAGGTTGATTTTGCGGTGGAGCCTGAGGTCCAGGTTGATTTGCTTGTTGATTTCCGTATCTAAGATTGGGATGATCCTTCCAACCAGGATTGTACGTGTTGGAATACGGATCATACTTCCATTGTGGTGGTCCAGGAAATCCGCCAGTAGCGTTTACCTGTTCAACTGAGTTCTCTTGAAGTGTAGGACACATATCAGTGGCGTGTCCTATTGCAGCGCAGATTCCACATGCCTTCTCAGTCTGTCCATTCCCTACAGCCATCTGACGCACAAGAGTCGTTAATTCAATTAATTGCTGCTCAAGGGAAGAGACATTTACCTCGTTGTTTCTCCTGGGTGCATGATCAATTCTGTTGGTGCCAAATTGCTGAGAATTGGCAGCCATATTTTCTATTAAGTTCCTTGCTTGCACCAGAGTTTTGTCCACAAAAACTCCTCCACTAGCCGCATCTAGCATACTCCTGTCATGAGGTAGCAAACCTTCATAGCAATATTGAATTAAGAGGTTTTCACTTATCTGATGTTGCGGGCAACTAGCGCATAGTTTTTTGAACCGCTCCCAATACTCGTGAAGTGATTCCCCCGTCATCTTCTTGATTCCATAAATCTCTTTCCTGATGTTTGCTGCTCTCGACGCTGAAAAATATTTTTCGAGAAAAATTCTTTTCATGTCAGTCCAGGCTGTGATCGATCCAGAGGGCAAGTAGTATAGCCAGTCCTTAGCAGCACTCTTCAAAGAGAAAGGAAAGGCTTGAAGTTGGATCTGCTCCTCTGTTACTCCATGTGGCTTCATGCTAGTGCACACTACATGGAACTCCATCAGATGCTTATGAGGATCTTCACCTGCAAGACCATGAAAAGAAGGCAACAAGTGAATTAATCCACATTTCAATTCGAATGTAGCATTATTTTCTAAGGGGGGAAAAGTAATGCATAAGGGTTGCTGATTCAAATCTGGAGTGTCCAATTGTCTGAGGCTCAGGTTCGCATTAGCAGCCATCTCTTCTTCTTCTTTTTGTCTTCTACGAGCTTCTCGCCTACGCCTGTACAAAGTCCTTTCAATTTCCGGGTTGTGGGGGACTTCTTCTTCAGACGAAGAATCACCTGAAAGCATGAACGATGGGAGAGGTACTAGAGATAAAGAAAAGACAGAGAGTGAGATAAACAAAAAAAAAACTAAAAAGATCACACACAAAATTTAACACCGATCCCCGGCAACGGCGCCAAAATTTGGTAGCGCTTATCGTGTACGCCCAAATTACCCGACTCACTCAGGTAAATAAAAACATGCAGTAGTGTGAGTAGGAATCGTTCCCACGAGAAAAGGTAAAATTCCGTGTTCTTTAAAAATACGAAAATAGTAAAAAGGGGGTTTTTGGTTTGAAATTTATCCACTAAAATTTAAAAACAATTATGAATGCAATTCTATCAATTACCAAGCACAATTAAATCACAACGGAAAATTCAATAAGAGACGAGGCTTGGTTTTGGTCAACTCCACCCTTGATGTCATTCGCTCGATCATCGATTATCTAAAAATATTTAATCCTGTTGAATATTCATCATTGGAAATTAAATCTCTGTTTCACCTTATTTGTAGTTAACTAGACACAAGGGTTCTAAGATAACCCTTACCAATGAATTAACCTAATACAAGCGATTAGATTTAAACCCACGATAGCATGCAAACTAGTGAAACTGATAAATCTAGACAACCCATACACAAGTGGATGAATTTAGCCTAGTCAATTATTATCCCTACAATTCCTAATCTCACAAGCGGACGATTATTAATTGTAGTTGCTTCGCAAATCAGATAATTCAAATAATTACGGATTCAAACTCTAATTTAGCAATAGATTTTATATAATAATTATCAAGTGATCAAGCTAATAATAAAATATACAATCATGAAATAAATCAGAATAATTATTGATACACAACAATAATCAAGCTCTGTAAAACATAAATCTCACGAATAAATTAATCAATGGTTTCGTCTTCCTTAACCAAGTATTAAGAACTAGCCAACACAATTCATGAAGAACAAAATAAAAATAATAATAAAAAGCGGAATTCTATAATTCTCAGAAAAAACCTAGTCTTTGCAAGAGATAAATCTTCAACTCCAACTCCCAGTCTGCATTTTTTTCTTCCTAAACTTCAAAAAAGACTTATATCTTGGCAACAAATCGTCCAAAGATAAGTCTAGGAATTAAAACAAGAGTTTCCAAAACATAAAACTCTTCCAAAAATAAGTCTGCGCACGATGGCGCGGGCGCTCAATGTAATGGCGCGAGCGCGCAGCTTCTTCGCATCTCGCATTCTTCAGAGTGGCGCGGGCGCGCCAAATTCCTGCGCGGGTGCTCCACTCCCATGCATAAATTCCTTGTTTGCTACAAACCATCGCGCGGACGCTATTATGGTGCGGGCGCGCCTGATGTACGCTTCTCACAATATTCAGAGCGGCGCGGGCGCGCGATATTGTTGCATGGGCGCACCTTCACTTCTTATTTTCTTCTTATCTTCATCTTTCAAGTCTTGATCTTTGATTTTTTCTTCCATTTTTTCTAGCTTAAATCCATCAAATCAAATCCAAGGCTCTTCTTGCCTTCATCCAACAAAAACAACATAACATCACATAATACCTACCAATCAAACACAAGATTCAAGCTAAATACTAAGCAATATAAGCGCATAAAATGCACTTATCAAGTAACTTATAAGGGATTGAGCATAGTCCAAGAGCATTAAGCAGATCATTGCTAATAAGTGGCGTAGACCTTTAGAATTTCAAAATGGATATTAATTTGTTCTTGAAGATATCAATGTTTCATAATATTAACGATTTGGGAATATAAGGAAATTAACTCGTTTTATCGATCCAATGCATTTGTTGAGAAGATTGGTAATTTGTTTTATCACTTAGGCATGTTGCAGAGTTGTTAGTGATACATGATGGGTTTCATGTATCGATGTTGGGGAGGTAGGGGTCAGATTCATATCTTCTTTCGAGGTCTAACGAGGTAGAATTGTATAGTCCCTTAGCTATCCTATTTAGAAGAGTTTAGTATTTAGTTGCTAAGTATTTTGAGAACTTGTGAATTTTTTATGAACTTGATTCTATATTATAAGTGTTGAGTTTAATTGTTAAATAGACAATAAGCATAGCTTCGTTGTTAAAAAGTTTTTAAGTTATGGTCTGGGTCGACATAAATTATTTATTGGTTAAATGGACTCTATTGCCTGGAATTCCGACGTAGGGTATAAGGTTAACAAATGTAAGTTGTGCAATAACTTAAAGATCTAAGAATTTGTAGGATGGAGAACTTATCAGTTGCAGTAAGATGACGTTTCTGAGTTTGTAAATTTAGATCCAAAGTAAATTCTAGGAGTGATAAAATTTCATTGAGGATAAGACCACTTGGAAAGATCTAAGAATTGTAAATTTTATATTGCAATAAGAGTTAGTCAGTTCCTTGATGATATGGATAGCAGTAAGCATCAGAGTGCGCAGCAAAAGCTGATTTGTGTCAACTCTTGTGGGTGCAAAGTTAAAAAACTTTAGTGTGATCTGGCCTAAGGTGTTCGAACCTAGTTAGTAAGTCTTGAATTTCGATTACGAAATTTCATTTAAGAGCAAAAGGAATTGTAGTACCTAAAAATCCAATCTACTAAATCGCATTAATTAAATTAAATAAATATTAGGATTATTATTTTTAGGTTTAATTGATTTAAATTTTTTATGTGAATTATGTGTTAATAAAATATTTTATTATTTAATCAAATAATTTTTATTGTACTAACTATTTAATTACTGTTTTTAATTGTTTAAGTACTTGTCAAAATGATTTTTATTGTGCAATTTAATTGTTTTAATATTTTAAAGGTTTAGGCTTGTTTATTTAAATGATTTTAATTGTTTAGTTTATTCATTTAAATGATTTTAACTGTTTAGCTTATTTGTTTAAATATTTTTTTTGAGTGTCCAACTTATTTATTTTAAATAACCTAAGTTTAGCGATTAGTTATTTTAAATTATTTTTAAATGCCTAGATTATTTATTTAAGTGTTTTTTTTAAATTGTCCAAATCATTTTAAAGGTTTTTAGTTTCGCTTGTGTATTTATTTAAATTTCTTTTAAACGTTTGTCTAGTTTGTTTAAAAAAATTTTATCGCTCTGTTTGATATTTAAATATTTTACATGTTGCCGTAACATCAGAATATTTAAAGTGTTTAAATTCTTGGATTTTCAAGCTTGTGAATTTTATAAGTGCAATTAAATTTAAGACCCAAAGTTGTTAAATTGGAGTAACACTTTTTAAAAGAGTGTAGCACTTTTTTCCCTAAACTTTTACATACACCTACACACTCAATTTAATATATAACCCTAATCCCTAAATTCTACGCTCAAATCTCACACACACACACTTCACGCCTAAATCCTCTCACCCTTTCACGACATTCCCCTGTTTTTATTTTTTCCCAAGCTCACGATTGGGGGCTTCATCTTCTCCAACTCTTCCTCGCCGCCGCAGCCTCCGTTCCTCCTTCTCCGATGGAGCATCACCATCACGAGCTGGCCGAGCTGCAACAGCCCTTGGCACCCCCCATTTCCAGCTCGTAGAAGCTCCATTGCCTTTGAGGCAGCCATAGCTCACTTGGGTTCTTGCATTTCGAGTTTTAGCTTAGGCAATATTGTGGGATTTCTTGCTCACCAAGTAGATTATTATGTCGTGTGATGTAGTGTGTATGCATATCATATTTTCGAAAGTTTTCTGCCATGTGTTGTTCGAAAATTCTGTGCAGATTTTTTCTACATACATGCTTGAAGATTTATGATATTGTGATTCTTTGGTTGAGGAATGAAATGGATTATGCATTTGATTGATGTTGCATTGATGCTCGATTTCAAAAATTCCATATTTTTTTAGCATGTTTAATTCAAAAATTTCATGTCCTTGTTTGTGTTGATTTGGGTGGTAGATTAGGGGCTACCATGGGTGAAATGTAGTTCACATGGTAGCGTTTAGAATGGCTTGAAGTAGATTGTAAGTTGTGTTGATGAAATCACGGATTGGCTATGATTTAGGGGATTGGTTTTGAGGTGATTTGAGGCTGCCTTTTTAGCTAAGTTTAGTCAGGTTATAGGCGAGTATTAAGGGGTTATGGATGAGCCTATGTGTTGATCTTGAACCTAGGATAGTAGCTTGGTACTTGGGAGACAAATAGATAAGTTTTTGATTGAGTGTGAGCTAATGGTATGAGCAGATTTTTTGGGTTGTGTTGGGGCTGTCCGGAAATGGCCACATAAAACAGGGAAAATCTCACGTTTTGGTTAAGGGCTCGAGTTTGATATTTGTTTAGAATGTTAGGAATATGTCGGTGAAAGCGGGAATTAATTCGGTTAAGTTTTGGTCGAGTTCTAGACATTTGGAATGGATAGGTGCGGAATTTTAGTGTGATATGCTTGCTGTCCGGAATTTAATTTTCATAAAATGGTTTGGATAGGAATAGTACCCCAAAAATGACTTTATTATTTAGTCCTAAGTGTCACGGAGTCGTCATTTCAAGCGAAACTCTTTTTGAATAATATTTGAGTGAGTTATAGGTTTTACGGGCGAACTGCTCAAATTGTCCTAAGCGCAAATATATGGATTAGACTCCTATCCTTGGTCTGTCTCCTAAATCACCATCCCGGTCATCCACATTTGAGTCTTTTGCATGATCATTGAGTAAATATTTTCAAGTACATTATATCTACATATGCATGCTAAGTTCTTATATCAAGGCAAGAAAAAAAGTATGAAAGAAAATATTTTTATGAACGAATTGAGATGATTGTGACTATATTTATGACGTGTATGGATGGGCTGGGAGACGTTCTAGCTTCCCATACCACCTGACGTGTATGGACGGGCTGAAAGACGTTTTGGCTTCCCTTACCAAATTTATGGGTTTGGACGGGTTGAGAGAAATCTTGGCTTCCCTTACCAAGTATGGGCAAGACGGGTTGGGAGATATCCTGACTTCCTTGCGGCATAGTGCACTGCAGCCATGATCATGTTTGAAACCAGAGTCACAATTCAAGGATCTAAGTTCACAGTTACAGTTTAAATATTTATGACTATGTTTCAGTACAGTTTATTCAGTTACAGTGATTATATTCGACTTAGCCAAGCATATGTTTCATTTATGTTCACTTCTTTCCTTTAGAAATCATTTATTTAAATTAAGTGGCACAAAACAAAAGTATTTTTAGTATAAGCTATTTTTAATCTTCGTGTGCATGTATTTATGTAATACTCGATATTTTTCCTCATATTCTTGTTGGGCCCCTAGGCTCACTACATCTACTTGGTGCAAGTATAAGTTATCATTGAGATTGCGGGGCAGGACTATCGAGTGGATTGTGATGCAGGCACGGCACATCCCTTTGACCATGCCAGTCTTTCGCAAAAGTTTATTATAGCACTTTAAAGTCTTTCATATTGTTAAATTAGTAAATGTAAATGTAAAGATAATATTTTTGGAATTGTTTGTGGGCACTTATGTATCAAATCGTTTAACTTTTGGAGTGTCAATATCTTTCTCAGGTTTTCATTTATTTTCTTTTCTCGGGCTAGTTTATTTAGTGTTTTTGGTTGTGTTTTTAATTTGCTGTCTGAGACAAGCGGGTTTTAATCAAAACAGTTAGGTCATGCAGAAATTAGTTTTTTAAAAAAAACCCCGTATTTTTTTAATCATTAATTATAAAAAGTAATTAGGGTCGTTTCATTACCGTAGGTTCATTGAGAATTTCGCCCAATTAGCCAGACCATTGACACATCTTACACAGAAGGATGTTTCTTTTGCTTGGTCTTTTGAATGCGAGAAATCTTTCAAGGAAATTCATAAACGTCTGGCGACAGCACCTATTCTTGCTTTACCATCGGGAACAGGAGGCTATAAGATTTACACTAATGCCTCTGGTCAGGGGCTAGGATGTGTACTAATGCAGCATGAGCATGTTATAGCCTATGCTTCTCGACAATTGAAGTCGCAGGAGTTGAATTATACAGTAGATGATCTGGAGTTAGATGCCATTTTGTTTGCACTCAAGATCTGGAGATATTATTTATATGGCAAGCGATTTGAGATATTCACTGATCATAAGAGTCTGAAGTATTTATTCGCTCAATTGGAGTTGAATATGAGACAGCGACGCTGGATGGATCTTCCGAAAGACTATGATTGTGAAATCAAATATCATCCAGGTTCTGCTAATCTCACTGTTGACGCTTTGAGTTGACAGGTTAGACTCTCTGCCCTTCAGACTAGTAAAATATCTAATATGATTCAAGATTGTTGTTCTCTTGGTTTTACTTTCAAGCATAAGAAAGGAGCGAATGTAATCTGATTGTATCCCATTCTTGCTGAACCAGCAATGTATTCTTGGATTAGAGATGCTCAGATGTCTGATGTCAAGACACAAATATTGGCACATTTAGCCAATGTAGGGAATACATTTGGATTTCAATTTGAATCTAATGTATTATTGTTCTTGTCCAATCGAGTGGTAGTTCCAGATGATGCTGAATTGCGAAACGATATCTTAGCACATGCACATCGCAGTCGACTAACAGTTCACCCTGGAAGCATGAAGATGTATAAGGATTTGCAATCCAGATTTTGGTGGAAGGGAATGAAGAAAAGTGTGTACTAGTTTGTTTCTAAATGCCTTGTTTGTCAGCAAATCAATGCTGAGCATAGACGACCAGGCGGACTACTGCAGAGCCTAGAGATTCCCGAATGGAAGTGGGAACATGTGACTATGGATTTTGTCACCCACTTGCCCATGACCTCTAGACTGTGCAATTCTATCTGGGTCATTGTGTATCATTTGACGAAATCTGCACACTTTATTCCTTACAATCCTGAATATACATATGATTGCATGACACGCTTATACATCCAGGACATTGTGAGATTCCATGGTGTACCATTGAGTATTTTTAGTGACAGGGATCCGTGATTTACCTCACGCTTTTGGGGTAGTTTCCAGCAAGCATTAGGTACCACTTTGAGTATGAGTACAGCATATCATCCTGAGACGGATGGACAGTCAGAGAGGACGATACGTACTTTCGAGGATATTCTGCGATCTTTTGTTATGGACTTTGGTTGTCTTGGAAGAATCATTTGCCGTTGATTGAATTTTCCTATAATAATAGTTATCACCGAAGCATTGGTATGGCTCCCTTCGAAGCATTGTATGGTCATCATTGCCGTACACCTCTTTTCTGGGATAAGGTTGGTGAACGACAGGTGGAGGGACCATAATTGGTACAACAAGTTGCGGACAATGTAGATTTGATCAAATGAAGGATTAAGGCTGCCCAAGACAGGAAAGCAAGTTATGCCAACATCCATCAAAGGCCATTACATTTTGAACTTGGAGAACATGTTTTTCTTCGGGTATCACCTTTTGGAAAGGTAATGCGTTTGGCATAAAAGGTAAGTTTTCACCACGTTATATTGGACCATTTGAGATACTGGAAAAAGGAAGGAGATTTGGCTTACCGATTGGCTTTGCTGCTATATCTATCTGGTATCCATGGTGTTTTACACGTATCATTGCTTCGACAATACATAACTGACGAGTCGCATGTGATACATCCGACTGATGTGCAGCTTTAACCTGATTTGTCATACGTGGAACGACCACTCAAGATTCTGGATAGGAAAGAAAAGGTCCTCATAAATAAACACATACCATTGGTGATGGTACAATGGCAACGTAGATGTGTTGAAGAAGCAACTTGGGAACTTGAGAGCCGAATGTAGACAGAACACCCTGAGTTGTTTGTTGTTTATTCTGTTGATACACATGACATGTATAGTATATTTTAAGAATACATATGACATGTACAATATCTTTGAATGAATAAACTTGAAAGGTTTAGTTTCTTGATTGTTACCCAAACTTAAATTTTGAGGACGAATTTTCTAAAGTTGGGGAGAATGTAGTAACCCGTATCCTGTTTTAAGTTAATAAAATAATAAACATGATTAAGGGGTTATTAAACAAGTAATCAAGGGCTTAATTGAGATTCATAAGTAAAAATTGGACTTACATGCATGGGCAGGATCGAAAGCTCCGAACCATGAACTTCGGAGGCAACGAGGCAGGGAAGGATTGGAAGCTCTGATCCAGGATCGGAAGCTCCGATCTCCATCAACCAGCAAGCCACGATGACTCAGCTATGAGTTGTGACAAGTGTTGGACATGCACCAGATCGGAAGCTCCGATCCCTGATCGGAAGTTTCAATCGTTACGTGTCACGCATGCACGGAACATGCACGGATCAGAAGCTTCGATCCCGTGAACGGAGGTTCCGATCTCAGCCGAGGTTTGGGATATAAATAGGGTTTTTAGACATAGAAATGAATTGCCAATTCACTTGACTCCTTTCTTGATTAGTAGTATATTGAGGGCCCTACGGTATAAGTGAGTACTGGACTAATAGCATCCAGTTGAGAGTAGACACTAGGGTTCAACATCAGCGGGCTAACGATGGACAAAGGTATGGTCCAAGAATCCTATTTAATTTATAGGAGTATATGTCAGCTTAGTTAAGGCTTGTAGAATATGATTAGTTATGCGATATATATTTGACTATAGGCTTGGAACCTAGACTCTGATAGACTTGATCTATTACTAGACGTACGTAAGTACTGAATGAGATATCCAGCCAGTATACATGCTTATATGTTGCATTTACGTGGCATGATTATGTGCCATGATATATGTTTTACTGCTTTTATAATCATATGTCATGTGCACATACACGTTGAGCCTATTTCCTTTGTGATAGCCATGATAGTAGAGTCGCTCAGCTCTACACTTGTTATATTGTCTGACACCAGGAGTTACCGCGTGGGCGAAGACTAATACTATAATGATCTAGATGAGTGTGGATGTACCCTGTGGTTTGACTCCCAACTGATACTACACTTTGGGCGCCTAGTCTGAGCATGACCTGATAGATGACCAGTTACCCAGATATTACACTTGCATGCATCATATATGTATGTTTACTCATATTTACGTACTGAGCATTAGTTTCTCATGTCCTTGGTATTATCTTGGACACCCTATTCGACGGGAAAGGTCTTAAGCTGGACGGAGCGAATGGATCGAGGAAGGGCTAGCTGCAGGTTCATAAGGCTTTGGAAGTTTTTACTATAGTCTGTATATATTTTTGGGAATAAACATTTGGGTTTGTTATGTCGGTTGTATTCCGCCAGTTTATCTTGTTTATAGTAGGTTTTTAAGTTTCCACGATAAACTCTGTATAAGTTTGAATTAATTTTGTTTATTTTATATTAAGCTATGTGCATGCTTAAGACTGCTAGTTAGTAGGTGATCTGGGCGGGTCACTATAGTGGTTGCCACTATCGTGGATATGGCCATCAGATCTGCTGGGTTGAGGTTGACTCTCGGTTGTGGAGGTGAATTTTCATTGTTATTGTTGTTGTCATTGTTATCGCGGTTGCGATTGTAACGGGGGTTGCGACCTCTTCTTGATTCTATTTCCATTTCCAAAGACATAAGAGTTTCTAAGAATAGGTTTATAGTTGCGTAAAGATAACAGTGCTGAGGTAATTGTTAAATAACGGAAGTCAAATTTGATGAGTAAGAGAAACATTGTTTTTTTGATAATAAAATCTCGAATATAAAAGATTCAAACAAACAGCTGACTTGGAATATAAAGAAAACAAACATTGAGAAAAATGACAAGAAGTTACAAAATGACATGATGAATGTAAATAGTAGAATGGAAAACAAACAATTTCTCAAAACACTCGGCTAATCTAGCCTATTATACGAATTCTCCTAGGTCTTCTCCTCCTTCCACATGATTCTCTTCAAGTTTTATTTCCACAAGATCCTCCTCCGGATCTTCCTCAGGTTCTTCCTCGGGTTCTTCCTCTTGTTGCAGCCCTTGGATCACTTGAAGCAAGGAGACATTTTCCTCGTATAGAGAATCAACGTTGCCCTGAAGTTGCTGGATACGGGCATCAGTCTATTGACGGTACAGTTAGTACTCATCCAAAAAGGCCAGTCTTTGACTCTTGGAGTTTTCGGTCTGCTGGGTGAGATTGAAGCTAACCTCGGAGAGTTGTGCGATGGTAAGCTGTGCAGTTTTTACCTTCACTTCACCTTCATCGCGTTGCTTGTTGGCCGCAGTGAGGTAGGTGGTGTAGCGCTTAATGTCTTCATGCATATCCAATTCCTTGATTCGGCTTGTGCTGATGTCCTCGAGTAATTCCTAGTAGCGCTCCTCAAGTTGCTCCTTTTCTTGAGCTTGAAGCTTCATCTTATTTTCCAGGTACTCCCTTCCGTTCTGCATTGCAAGTTTCATCAATCTCTTCTCCTCCAGCTTCATCCTTAGGTGTCTAATTACATATTTCTGGCGTTCCGAGGATATTCGCGACATACGGAGGGGAATATCAGCCCGAGTTCCGTGAGCCATTTCTTAGAATAAATCAAAGGAATAAATTCAGAACACGAATATCAACTTCAAATCAGATTAATATAACAGTTATATTATCAATTTAGTGCAGTAATGTATCGAACGAGACATTCGAGAAAATTTTCCAAAAATGGAAATTTTCGATATTTTTATATGGGCAGAAAGTACAAGTCAACGGTGTCGCAGAAAAGTTTGCGGAAGTGGATTTTGAATTTCCTAGGTAGAGTTATAAGCGTCCGAAAACTTTTTTAAAATGGCAAAAACACGATCGTTTTGGAGGGAACTACATTAAATTAATCAAAATACAAAATTCGATAAATCAAGAATAAATAAACGAAACAAAATCCAGAGTCTTCTCTTTACCATCCCAAAAACATATCTTGTTCTTTGTCATCTAATTCCTCTTCAACATCTGGGAGGAAAAGTAAGGGGTGAGCGATCTGGGTGTCTCTCAGCAAGTTGGGGCCGATCGATCATATATATATATATATATATATATATATATATATATATATATATATATATATATATATATATTCATTAAACAGAATCCCATATTTGGATTAATCATGACATAATATAAAAATTTAATCATTGCATATCTCATCATGACATAACATAACATATCATAATTCATAACAGAATTTTAACATATCATGACTTGATATATCATAATATAATTTGACAAAACATTGCAAATCATCTCTTTATTCGTGGATAACTAATCAATCTCCTATATGTAATCCCTCTAAGGGGTGAGGTCATAGAACGGTTATTGTTATCCATCGCATCAGGGCCATAACATACATGATTCAAAATTCCCTTTCAACTCGTAATTCGAGTCTTAGCAGTGTCTTAAAACATTTTAGTTTCATACATACAACCAGAATTCATAGCAATTATTTGAACATAATATTACAATCGAAGTTTAAAGCATACATAATATTTTAAAACAAAGCCCACTTACCGTTACTGTTATTGAAACTAACGAGATGAGGGTGGCTCGAACGAGCACCAAAAATTCAGCAGAGTAACACCTTGAGAACTTCAGAACCAGCAGCCAAGGTTTTCAAAATTTTGAGAGAATTCTGTGTGTTCGTATTAGCAGAAGTAGAACAAGAATATAGGCTGATGGGTGGCGGTTTTGCAGCTTATTTTGGGACGGAAATATGACTTGATTTCATGGATTCAGGGAGGAAAATATGCATTGAATATGTATTGATTTGTGTCCAAAGTTTCAGCCATTAGTTCTTCTAGTAAAAAGGAAAGGATGTAGATACCAAGTTAAGAGACTTGTTTCCTAAATTTGAAGAACTTGGAGGCCAAGTTCCGAGTTCTCACATAACAAGCCATTGCAGATTTTTTAGCTCACCATCCAAGTTCTGATGATTCAATGCCAGATGAAGTGGAGATCCCCGTCTATGGGATAGATGTGCGACCATGGATACTAAAGTTTGATGATTCCAGTACAGAAGGAACTGCAGGTGCAGGAGTGGTGATCATATCCCCTACTAGAGTAAAAATAACTTTGTCCTTCAACTTGGACTTCCCATGCACTAATAACCAAGCAGAGTACGAGGCACTGGTGATTGGATTCGAAGTCCTCAAATATTTGCAAGCAAAGAATGTTCAAGTGATTTTAGATTCAAAATTGGTGCTTCGCAAGTTGTCGGAGAATACAAGTGCACCAGTTTGTCTTTGGCCCCATATTTTTCAGCCACTTCCCAGCTGGCTGATGACTTTGAGGAACTCAATTTCCAATATGTTCCAAGACAACAAAACTGGGAAGCAAGTGAACTAGCCCAAATATCTTCTGGATTAAGATTGTTCGAGGAACTCACCCACATATTGGTGTTGATCCAGAAGAAGAATCACCCTCAATAACACAAAGGGGTTTACAGGTAGAAACTTTTAATTTGGACATTAATTTGGCAAGTGATTGGAGAGAAGAGTTGAAGGAGGCTCTGAAGTTCCCTGAAAAGTCAGTTCAATATGGTTTGAATATGAAATCTCTCAACTATGTGTTGGTTGAGGGAGACCTGTACAGAAAATGGATGGATGGTTTGCTTTTGCAATGCATTGGGTTCCCTGAGTAATTGGAGGTGATGAAACAAGTGCACGAAGGAGTATATTGTGCTCACCAATCAGGGATCAAAATTTGATGGCTCGTGTGGAGACATGGATACTATTGGCCATAAATGTTGAAGGATTGCATTAGGTACTCCAAAGGATGTCAACCTTGCCAAAAGCATGGAAACATTCAACGGGTTCCTGCTGATGCAATGTATGAAATCGTGAAACCATGGCCGTTTTGGGGATGGGCCATATACTTGATTGGTAAAATTTATCCATCTTCAACAAAGAGCCATGGTTTTATTATTGTAGTCATGGATTTATTTACTAAATGGGTAGAGACAATACCATTGAAAAAATGGAACACATCATACATCGATTTGGCATCCCAAAGTCAATCATTACAAATCAAGGAACTATGTTTGTGGGATCTGAAGTGAAGGATTTTGCAGCAGATTATGGCATCAAATTACATTTTTCCTCGCCATATTATCCTCAGGCCAATGGACAAGCAAAGGCTTCTAACAAAGTGTTGATCAAAATTCTACAGAAAATGATGGAGGTTAATCCAAGAGATTGGCCTAGACTATTATCCAAGACACTATGGGCATACAGAACTTCGAAAAGAACTGCCACTGGGGTATGTCCTTTTGCATTGGCCTTTGGACATGAAGTTGTGTTACCCATGGAAATCATGGTTCCTTCTTTAATAGTGTCCAAGCAGAACCACTTAATCCTAGAATCGTACAATGAATCTATGATCATTGAACTGGAGGATCTTGATGATATGAGGGTACAAGATCTTAACAGCCTCATGATCCAAAAGGAGAAAGTGGCTCGGAGTTACAACAAAAGGGTGAAACGAAAATCATTCCACTAAAGAGAACTTGTTTGGAAAGTTATACTATCCATAGGAGCGATGGACAGGGAACTTGGTAAATGGTCTCCAAATTGGGAAGGACCATTTAAATTTCATCGAGTGCTCGAAGGAAATACTTACTGGTTGGCAAGTGTTGAAGGGGAACTACACAAACGGTGTATCAATGGCAAGTACTTGAAGATGTATGTTCCTAGCATGCGTGAAGAACACGGACCAGAAACAACATAGATGGTTATGATGGCCATCCTTGTAAATGTTAAGCCAAAATATGGCTACGTAATTCTGTAAATGAATAATTAAAAGTAGAATAATAGCCACTTTGAAGCTAAGTGTGCATTGGAATTACTTCACAAAGAGTAACAAGAAACAAAATCCATAGTGGACCACGATGGTTCTCAAATCCCGACCACTCAGTTCATTAGAGTTCATTGAACTCCAATCTCCTAAAGAAATCCCAGCAAAGATTGAAATTCATAATCGAGGCTTAATGGCCCATTGGGCCATCATCCCGTGAGGGGCATTTGTTTAGCCCAAAAATTGGAGTTATTTCCCGGCCCAAATTAAAATGAGTTCCTTCAACCCAGTTCCTGAAGATCATGCAGCCCAGTCATTTGTTTCCATGTCCAGGCTGATGGGTTGTTGTGTCTTTCCAGCAATGTGGTAGTTCCTGATGATGCCGCACTGAGATATGAGATCATGTCGCAAGCTCATTGTAGTAGATTCTCTGTTCATTCAGGAAGCATGAAAATGTATAAAGATCTACAAACAAGATTTTGGTGGAAAGAGATGAAGCGCAGTGTGTATCAATTCGTGTCTCGATGCCTTGTGTGTCAGCATGTCATGGCAGAATTCCGATGACCCGGAGGTTTTCTCCAGAGTTAAGAGATTCCTGAGTGGAAGTGAAAGCATGTGACTATGGATTTTGTCACCCACTTGCCATTGTCTTCCAGGAATTGTGACGCAATCTGGGTTGTAGTTGATTGACTGTCAAAGTCCGTGCATTTTTTTCCATATAACCGGGATTTCATGTTCGATCGGATGTCACGTTTATATGTGCAGGGGATCGTCCGGCTGCATGAGATTTCGTTGAGCATTGTGAGCGATAGAGATCCGAGGTTTACCTCTAGATTTTGGGATAGTTAATATCAAGAGGATTCCAAATTCCATCAAGTGCGGCGGCCAAATTGAAGAACAAATTTTGAATTAAAACCAACTCAAAGATTGAGTTATGGATTAGTGGGTAGGAACGTGGACCAAGTGGTCTATGTAGAGTAGTGGAAAGTTATTCAATTTTTTTGAAGCCAAAACCATCGGCAGAAGCATGGAATCACACAATCACAATTCAACAACACAATTCCAATCTCAAAAGCTCAGAATCTTTCAGCAACATTTCTAAAACTTTTCGTACAATCATCATATTCTTATTTTTTCCAAAATTTTCAGTGCACATGTCTAGAATTTTTTATTGGTTCCTCGAACTATCCAGTAGAATATTTCTTAGTTTTGATGGCAACCATTTGTCATTTTCAAGTTTGTAGTAACAAAGTCAAAAATTCGATTGTTATTAGGATTTTTTCTTCATCATTTCTTGTGTTCTTTGGCATGCATATAACCGGTGGAATTGAAACCGACTTTCGAGATCTTGGGCATATAAATAGGATTTTTCCCATTAGATTTAAGGTTACACATGTTCCGGAAATCACAACGCAAGGAGAAGGCGGCTACAACATCTTTGGAGTACTGAAGATTTCTCCCATCTTCTTCATTTCTTTTTATTTTCAATTTTTATTCGTACTTTTGGTTGAAAAAACTCTAGTTGGGAATTATGTTAGTTTTGAGTAGTCGTTGCTTTTCGATCGAGGCCATAAGATTGGGCCGAACAGATTGTTGTTGAATACTTGGATATTGATTTTGGATTTTTAGATTTTTATTTATATTATTGATTATTGGTTTTATATTTTGTCTTGTGAATAATCTGGTCAATTGTTTGCTTGCATGTTAATTGATTTTGAGTCGACGGATTAGGAATTTATTTCGATCATCCCAATAATTGACATATGGTTAAACCGACTAGACCTAGTATTCGGTTTCAATATGTGGTTTTAGGTGAAAACTAAATTATTACAAATATTGAATGCATTCACTTTTGATTAGAATTATTTATTAATCCGTCAATACTTGAATAGGTTTAATAGATTTTAGATATAGACTGTTAAACAAGATAGGATAATTCACCGTGATTTAATATTAAATCTGAATCCTAGATCTGCCACTTGTTTGCATGATTTGTTCGGTACCTACATGTGTCCTTGATCGAATCTGTCTCTATTGAATTTATTACCCAATTGTTTGATGTGTATTTTAGTTAATTTATTTTATCAGTAATTTATTTTTGAATTTTAGATTAATTGAATAAATCAAATCACTCTTTATTGCTTGGTCTAGATTAAGTTTAAATAATCATATTTTGGTAATCTATAAATCCGTCCCTGTGGGCTCGACATCTGGACTCTTTGTCCACTTTCTATAACTTGACCTGATACGCTATCCAGTATTATTTTTAAACCAAATTTTAAGCGGTCACTCACTCACACACATACGAGAGATTTGATTTAAAAGATTAGTTGAGTGAGAGTCTTAGCACAAAGACATTAAATTTTGTTCTTGTAGTCTTGACATAAGAGACGTTAGACACTATGTGGATTGTGAGGTTTAGGCCTACAATCAAGTGTTCTAGAAGTTCTTGTTTAGGTAGTGGGTAAGTCCTAGACTAGAATGGGTTTGTACAAAGAGTTGTATAAATCAAAGCCTTCTAGTGGATCTATACAAGAAAAGAAGGGGTGACATAAGAGTTTTATCTCCGAACATGCATAAATAAATTTGTGTCTATTTAGTTATACCATTTACTTTACTATTTCTACTGTTTTGGATTGCATTGTTGAAGCATTTTATTTTTTCTTTAAATACCAAAATTTTGCATACAAATTATTTTCTAAAATGCTTCAACCAAACTGTTTTTATCATTTTAATTTGCATTCTTTTCAAACTATTTCTAAAATGTTTAATCGATTTATAGAGGGGATTATTTTGAGTGATTTCAGCTCGGTTTGAAAATCCAACTCGATATAATAAATTTCTTGTAACTCGAATAAAAACATGTATTTTTTTCAAATTTATGCTCCAAAATCTGAAATATATTTAAATTTTATAATTAATTTAAAACTATATAAAAATTAGAAGCTACCAGCTACAAAAGACCCTCACGATAGATAGTTAGCAAAATAGTTTTGATTAAATATTTTTTTAAAGAAAAATAATAACTCTCCTACTTGAATACATACACACAAATTTTGTGATGATGTTTTCAACCAATGGTCAATCAGGTACACTACTTTTAAATTCTAATTAGACTAAGCCCACTGCCCTCCACATGGGAGAGCGAGGATGTAGAGATCTGACCCAAATCACTTACTAGATAATTTATTAAGCATGCAATAATAATAATCAGAAACATAATCAGAGATACTGTGAAAATTTAAACAAAAATGCTAAGTCGGCATAATACAACCGATAAATATATAAAACCCAATGCGAAAGAATAATGCAACCCATATGAATAAAGCTACTCCAAAAACCTAGTAGCTAACTTTGCAATCCTGTCTTGGTTACCAACTAATCCAAGGTAAACCACTTGCTACTGTCCCGTCGAATGGGGTGTTCCATGAAAACAATACAGACGTGAGCGCACTATGCTTAGAACGCAAAACACGAGTATACAGACTAACATAATGCTTGCAAATTAAATGTCTAGGTATCTGGGTATACAAGATCAATCCTGCTCAGACTGACGCTAATGTGTGAGTATTACCATTGGGGACTAAACCATTGGGTAAACTCCCTCACTCCAAACCGGATGTGGATCTACAATGTCCAATAACAATAGAGCCCGCTCGAAACATTGACCACTATGAATCTCCGTGTCTATCCATCCAAAAACAAGGCTGAGTGACTGTAGTAACCCAGAACTCATTTTAAGATAATAATATGTTAAACATGATTAAGGGTTGGTAATTAACCAATTCCGGGATTTAATCGGACTTCAGAAGCAAGAAATGAAATTTCATTGTCTGAGCCAGTTCGGACGATCCGAAGAAGACTTCGGACGGCCCGAACTTGACCACCGGGGGCTCCAAAGGTGAGCTTGTTGAATTCGGAGTTAAGGCTGGTTCGGACGATCCGAACTCAAGTTCGGACAGCCCGAACTTGTTTGTGCCAAGTAGGCAGGATTACTCAGCAATGAATTTTGACAAGTGTCGGACTTAGAGTACTTCGGATGACCCGAAGTAGAGATCGGACGATC
This sequence comes from Henckelia pumila, assembly GCF_033568475.1. Taxonomy (NCBI): domain Eukaryota; kingdom Viridiplantae; phylum Streptophyta; class Magnoliopsida; order Lamiales; family Gesneriaceae; genus Henckelia; species Henckelia pumila. The sequence goes on along the minus strand of NC_133121.1, from coordinate 34,204,951 downwards.
CAAACTCGACGTGTCTTGCATGCAGACAGTGAGTTGGTTCAGACGATCCGAACTCAGGTTCGGAGGGCCCGAACTCGTCCAAAACTTTTCCTATAAATAGGGCTCATTCGGAGTCATAATTTGAATACGAATTCCCGAGGTTTCTTCTTCAGTTATATAGTGTGAGATATACACTTGAGGGCCCTATCGGTTATAATAGAGGTTCTGGAATAACCAAGGAGTGGTTATAGTCATCCGGGACTAGCGACTCCAAAGGGCTATCTACGAACGAAGGTATGGTCCGGGAATCTATTTAAGTTTTGGGAGTACTTATTAGCTTAGTTAAGGCTTATAGAATTTATGTAGTGATACGGTGAACTTTTGAATATAGGCTTGGAACCTAGGATCCTACTATACTTGAACTAGCCTAGAGATACGTACACATTGACTGAGATGGCCAGTGAGTATACATTTTTATATGTTGCATTTATTTGGCATTATTATATGGCATGAGATATGATTTACCGTTTTCTTTATTCATATGTCATGTGCATATACACGTTGAGCCTATACGTTGTTATACCTGACTATAGAGTCGCTCAGCTCTATACTCAATAGTCTGTCACTGAGAGTACCGCGACGGCGGGGGCATTTATGTCTGTCTTCTCTGGTGTACTAGACGAGTGTGGTTGCACCCAGAGGTTGATCCGTGCGGTGGCAGCACTCATGTTGCACCGGTTCTGAGCATGACTTTTCAGATGACCCTTTACCAGTCATCATGTTGCATGAATTATATACATATGTTTACTCATGTCTATGTACTAGGTGTTAGCGCTCACGTCCTAGTTGTTATCTTGGACACCCTATTCCATGGGGCAGGTCGCAGGATGGACGGAGCCGGTAGTTCGAGGCAGGACTAGGGAGCCGGAGCTTTTTAGGGGAATTTATACAGCTGGATATGTTTTAGCTGTATAATGTTTACTTTTAAGTTCTTCGATTTGGTTGTATCACTAAAGATTTAAGCCTGGATTATGTTACTAAGCTGATATATAAATTATGGATTATGTTTCCGCACGTTTTTACTCTGTTAAGTATTTTGCTGTATTAAGTTTAATGCATGCTATTAGTTGCCAGTTAGTAGGTGATTCCATGCAGGGTCACTACAGTGACCCTACTGGAAAGGCTATCTTGAAGGAGATACATGCTCAACATGATATATGCACATGCAATATAATATATCAAAGTATTAAAACATGGATCATGACACATAATATGCAACACATAAGCATGCATATTCGCTGACTATCTCAGTCAGTACTTTATGTACCTCAAAAACTGTCCTAGATGTACAGACATCTACAGTCCATCACTGCAAGTCAAGATAATTATATTACGCATCACTGATGCTGATCTAAAAGCCTTAGCTAAGTAAATGGACACTCTCTAATACTACTAAAGATCTCAGACTTTACTTTAGTCCGTCGTTAGCCTGCTGATGTCGAAGGTCTTTACTTTAGCACAGCTCCTCTATAAGCCTCTTAGCACCTTACTATCGATCAACCCTCGAGTATAAGACTAAAAAACTAAGAATATACACTGATACATATTCAAACACCTAAAAAACACACTGAATTATGAGTTTTTGACCCCTATTTATAGACCTCTATCGGAAGCTCTGATACCCGGTTCGGAAGCTCTGATCTTGCATGATTGCCATGTCTCGAAATGTCCCTGATCGGAAGCTCCGATCTGGGTTTGGAAGTTCCGATCGATCTACACACTCAGCTTCCGAACTGCATCGCTTGTTCCGAACACTTCGGACCTTTCGAACTCCCTTTGGTCCATGTTCGGACCTTCTGAACTACCCGAGCCAACTTTGCTTGGACTATTTTTGGACATCCCGGAGTCGATTTCTCGGTCCTTTTGATCATATAAAATCCTTTAATCATATTTTACTATTAAATCTCGTAAAACGATGTGCGAGTTACTATAGAGAAACTGGTAGACGGTTTTGTCGATGTTAGTATATGGACACTATCCATGTGCTAGATATGACGGTTCTTCTTTTTTGTACGCGAGATGTTCATGTGAATATGATAAGCTTTTTCATTAATTCATTCCTTTCGTGATTTTGATTTAATAACAAATATATCAAATCAGAAAATACATTTTTCAATCCAAATGTCAGTCATAAGGGGAAAAAAATTGACAGAAAATTGAATTTTACCACTACTTTGATGATCACAATTTATTTACACGGAGCACATATAATGACAAACGATTATCAACTAAAATCTAACATACATATAAATATACTATATGAAAATTGAATTTCTTTTTGTACCCTTCATTTTTCTACATCATCAGCCCACCATTAAATAATCATATCGTGTCTTAATTAATATTGTCAATCAAATATCTCTTCTCTATTATGCATGAATTAGATATTAATAAAAATATATTTAATTATAATTTTTTCACATGCAATGCACGTGCTCTTTCTTAATTAGCTTTAAATAACTAAGTTATCATATTATACAAGCTAAAATAAAACCATTAAAATTGTTTATTAAATTCAATACTTAATTATGTCTTTCACTGAATTTTTAACATCTTATGATTACTTTTGTCGTTTACGTTTTAAGATGACGTAATTTAATTGATCTTAAAAATTATTGTATGATATATATTAAGAGATTAGATCTTGATCTAAATTAAATGTTATCCAAGTACGCAATTTAATTGATCTTAAAAATTTTCATTCAAAAATTATTGTAAAACAAAATAAATTTTATAGTTTTTAATTTTAATATAATATTTAATTTTTTATACTATAATTATTTCACACAAAAAAGTAACTATTTACGCAAGCACATATAGCATGCCACGGGATATATATTATTAATGTTTAGCAACAAATTATGATAATTATATATACGGTAATTTCAATTTATCGTGATAAATTTCTATATAAAGTAAGGCTGCGGTAAAATTTACACTTGAACTTACACTTCAATGTATAAATTATGGTACATTAGGTTCTAAAAAAAATTTATGGTATTAATTATCACAAAAAAATTAAACTTATTCAGAAATTAAATTTTAAAAAATGAATATTGTATCCAAATTTCGGTTAAGTCAATGTCACTCACAGGATAGTACCATGTGGGTGGCGTGACGGATTTTGATTGGTTAAAATCAGTGGACCCTACATGGGACCCACTGATTTTAACCAATCATGAGGCTACACGTCGCCCGCAGGGTACGGCATGAACAAAACCCCAAATTTCATAATTATTTTAAAAGAAAAATAAAATTATGAAACAGATATGGCTCCTAATCTGAAAAGATTTGTTTTTGTTTAATTTAAAAGAAATTATAGTCAAACTAGGATTTAGGTGAATACAAAGATATTAATTTCACTAACACTAGTACACATATATATTTATTTATGGTAGCCGCACAATAGAAGATTCATTATCTATTTCCCAGCTTGTTTAAACGAACACAAGTAGTTTTGTTTCCTAAATCCTAATCCTTTGAGTTGCTTAAATTCTTTTCCTCTGAAACTACTTTTTCAATCTTCCACTTGAATTTTAATTTGAATGGATACTCAAAACTTCCAGCGGAGAATCGTCTTGAAGTTGAAGCTTCCCAGAGAATTACACGCTGCTGATTTAACCAAGAGTCTGAAACCACGATGGGCTACGAAAGCTAGAACTCCGCGCATACCGGTGGTTTCGGGTTCTGATCAGAATAAACCGCAGGTTTTGATCGATTCTGAAAAGGTGATCATAGGGTTCGCTGATGATGATTCTGGAAACTTGAAGCGCAAGTTTGAGGAAATTAATCCCTCTGGAAGCAGCTGGGGTGGTGATCAAAAAACTGATTCTGGGGTTGTTTCGGAAGGAGAATTAATCAGAGAATCGGAGATCAAGATTAATGATGACCATATCAAGAATCTGCAGCAGGTTGTCTCTGAAAAGGTGATCATGATATGGTTCGCTGATGATTCTGGAAACTTGAAGCTGGAAACTGATCAGAGGATTCAAGAAACGTCTGATTCATGGGTGGTTTCGGACCACGCAGATGATCAAGGAGAAATCAAAGAATCGGAGATCAAAAATCTACAGGTTGTCTCTTCTGCTTCTGTGAACGAAAACGACGCTTCTATGGCGCCCAAGACCCCCAAAAGATACGCTTGCAGTATGTGCAGCAAAACTTTCTCGAGCCACCAGGCGTTGGGAGGCCACAAATCCAGTCACTACAAGTTCACTATGAAAATCTACGACGCCATTGATGATCTTAGACCTAAGAAGCAACTTTTGATCTCCACTACTACTACATGTCATCAACAAATTGGTGATGATAGGACACATTATACTTGTAAGATTTGTTTCAAGACATTCCCATCAGGCCAAGCTCTTGGAGGCCACCAGAGACGCCATTGGACCGGTAACATGAAGAAGACGCAATCTGCTCCTAAAATCTTGGATTTTGATCTGAATGAATTGCCCAAGGAAGAAGATCATGAAGATCTTTGTGCTAAGTCATGTTGAATCTGCGCGCTTGTAGGTCTAGCACGTTGTATTGAGTTTCAAGTACTGATCTATGTATTAATGAACTGTTCAATTAGGCACTCCCATTTGGAGAAAGTTTTGAGTTGTAAGATAATTAAAACAATTGATTTCAGTGATAGTAATGAATCACCAGAGATGCCATGATAATTATATATGTAAGTAATAAAAATCACACAGAGACAGGAAAATATATATGAATCAGTCCATCAACATTATGTATACAGATTAGATTACAGACAAAACTAGTCGCATCGGTCGATCTTCAACTGATCGCATGTACTAACTTATTTATAGTAACCAAGAAACTTGTGATCCAAAGGGTACGTTTTTTCATGTATTTTTAGTTTTGACGTAGCTAGGTGACATATATATATATATATAAGATTGTATATCAAGGATGAAGAACATAATTAATTGCATGTGTTGTTATTGAATGAATATTCCAAAACTATAAATTAAGGACAAACACATGCATCCTGATTCGTAAGCTTTTTGCTGAGCTAGCTAATATATATAGCATCTATTTTTGTTTTGTCATTACTATTTTCAGAGCATCTGTTAATCTTGTTATTGGCCTCCAAATCCAATCCAATTAGGAGCTACAATCACTTTTGTTTTTTTTTAAAAATAATTAAATAAAAATTCTTTAAAAAGTTGAGTTTATTTAAATTATTGTTTTTTACATTACGACTATGTATCAAAATGTACCCGTAATATCCGACTCAGTTTAAGAATTTTAACCCATCCATGATAAAAAAGTATTTTCCTTGGACAAACAAACCTTTTGTAATTTCAGAAATCAATAAAAAAGAACTATACATGACACATCATGAAAAGAATTAATTTCATTGATGCATTATCCTTAAAAAAATCCAAATATTTTAAAATCCATTTTTTGTTAGAAATATATGATATATTTAATATTGGTTGTATTTTGAAATCCGAGTCGGTCCCACATGGATAACTATAGTCTTAATACCGTAAAAAAAACTATAGTCTTAAAATAATGAAATTTTTATAATACATAAAAAAATGGAAATCATAAAGCTTATATCGATTATATGAAAGTAAAAAATATAGAAGCATAATTAAATAAAAATAATGGAATCAAATATTCTCAATAGGCATACAGAAAATGTAATTGGAAATTTTAATTTATTAGACATTACCTCGGCTGATGGTCACATGATTTTTTAAAAAAAAAAAAATCTCCATACTATATAAACCACTTATGTTAATGACACTTATAATTTGGTCATTTATCTTTCTAGAATAACGAACATTATTTTCAAGATAATAACAACGATTTAAGTAATGCGCATCCGATTTCACTTTAATCACGCATTCATTCACTTTCTTAATTCTATATCTATACAATATTATAAAGATTGAGCACCAAATACAAACTGTTTTGATACCTAAGTGACACACCAAATTATTTTTTCACTTTTACCCCTCATATTGTATGTGGTGTAACATTAATTGGGATTTAAAATTGGGTAAACTTATGAATAATGTCCAGGCGGACCACAACTACTCCAACCTCTTCAAAACTGCTCCAATCATGTTCGTCTCCTCCATGGGTGAGTCTATGCTAGCAGATGGGTAGTACCCATCTGCAAGATCTAACGGCCCAATTTCATCTGCAGATAATATCAGATCATCTGATTTTACCTGCAAATGAAATTGGGCCGTCTGATAGTGCCCGGATGGGGTAGCATTGACTCATCCCTCCTCCATATCATTGTGCTGAGCAGTTATTTGATCTCATGTATACATTTCCCATCATTTTTCCACTTCAAGGTTTCTTTTTATCCCTTCCCATCAATTCTCTTCTCAACTATATGGTGAGAATGGTTTTGATGTTTATAGGGTGGCCGTACATGGTGATTGGTGAAAAAAAGACAATATCATGGATTCTATAGTGCAGAATTTTGGTGAGAACGGATTTGATTTGCTGCTTTCAGGTTGAGGTATTTCGCATAATTTGGTAGGGGGATGATAATTTAGTTTTCAAACTTTTACTATTAAAATTTTTAATCAAATCGATATTCTGAATAACATCTTTAGCCTTAGGTCCCGTTTGGTTTCAAAAGCCAGGCCAAAAAAACACTTTTTTAAGTGTTTTTCATTTAATAAAGTGTTTGGTTGACTAGAAAAGTGCTTAAATAAGCACTTTTTTAAGTCAAAATTAGAGCTTTTTCAAAAGCCAAAAATTATAGTTTAAAAAAGTGCTTTTTTAAAAAAATGTCTACCAAATCCAAACAGGGCCTTATAAAGCATATAATTATTAGTCAAAAAAGTGCTCTTAACATTTTTTTATAAATATGGATAAGGAGACTTTAAAAAAATTGCTAGCAGATATTATATTTGGTACAAACTTTCATTATTATCTCTATGTGGATTTTTTTATCAATTCAATTCAATTTTTTATTTTATCATTTTTGTCCTCACTCATTAATATTGAATTTTATTAATTTTGATATGGATGCATACGTTCGTATGATGGCTTATTTTTATATAATTTCATGTGAATACTTCCATCGACAATAATACTTACAATTTCTAATGCAATTATGGCACTCCTAAGTTGCACCAAATTATCCAAATAATAAATCTTTGTTGTCCATGAGAAAATTGATTGATAACAGGGTGTTTGTGGTAAAATGGGATGAATCTGAGTCAAACTATAAAGATGTGCATGTTTGATACTTTCATTGCTATCTTGGAGAATAAATGTTGCAGGATGGATACATTTTCATGATATTCAATTACTAAGAAGAAATTTTGGTAAATTAGCTGGTCAAATATCCTTTTCGTCGAACTCTTGAATTAACTGATCCATCGGATTTCTTCATTTCTTCGTGCCAAAATAACTGAATCTTGCTATGTCTATCCTTGGAACTGAGATGCAATGTTTCATAAAAATCAATTCAAATTAAATAAATTTTTTTGATACAGGGTGGATTCTTTAGGGATAAAAGTGGAGTTTTGAGCCCTAAAATATATAATAACCTTAATTATTTAGGAATGTTAGTTTTGTACGTGTGATATGGATATGTTCAAACTTTTGTGAGCTTGTGTATGCATGACAAACTGATTGTGAGAAAAATGTTTGGGAAGCTTTCTTCTTTTAATTTAAACAATAAGTTTAGATCATATAATGTCTTATCTTTGTAATTATATTTAATCATTCATCATCATACCCATATATTAATTAATGCATGCATATTATTTTACATTTATTACATATTTTATATTAATAGAAGGTTTCTGTTAGATGTTAATCGATAATTTCTAGATCATAATATCTGTGAAAATACTTCCCCCAAAATGTTCTTCCGACTCACGTTTGCTCTCCTCATTGTTTTAAAACTTCCCCAAAAACTGTTTTCTGCTCACGTTTGTTCCCGTCATCATTTCAAAAATATTATATAGTTAATTTATTTACAAGGTTCCATTTCATCTCCTACAAAATTTTCCTCAAATACCAGTTTAATTTGTTTCTTTCACTTCCCATCATTCTTTAAAAACTATATTAATTTATAAAAACAAAATTATTAATTGGTGTAGAATGGTTCTAATTCTGGTGGGTGGGCCCTATATGGTTAAAAGTGGATGCTGGAAATTTTTGGGACTGCTGGATGGGAAACACAAGGTCAAAGAATGTAGTAACCCTGCATTGAATCACCTACTAACTGACAACTAATAGCATGCATTAAACTTAATAAAGCAAGAATGCTTAACAGATTAAAACGTGCGGAAACATAATCCATAATTTACATAACAGCTTAGGAAAACATATACATGCTTAAATCTGTAGTGATACAACCATATTGAAAAGCTTAAAATAAACTGTCTAAAACATTTATACAGCTAAACAAATCATGTTGTATAAAATCCCCTGAAAAGCTCCAGCTCCCTAGTCCTGCCTCGAGCTACCGGCTCTGTCCATCCTGCGACCTGCCCCATGGAATGGGTGTCCAAGATAACAACTAGGACGTGAGCGCTAACTCCCAGTACATAGACATGAGTAAACATATGTATATGATGCATGCTACATGATGACTGGTAAAGGGTCATCTGAAAAGTCATGCTCAGTACCGGTGCCACATGAGTGCTGCCACCTCACGGATCAACCTCTGGGTACAACCATACTCGTCTAGTACACCAGAGTAGTCAGACATACATGTCCCCGCCATCGCGGTACTCTAAGTGACAGACTATCGAGTATAGAGCTGAGCGGCTCTATAATCAGGTATAACAAGGTATAGGCTCAACATGTATGTGCACATGATATATGAATATAGAAAGCGGTAAAACATACATCATGCCACATAATAATGCCAAATAAATGCAACATATAAACATGTATACTCGCTGACAATCTCAGTCAATGTGTATGTACCTAACACCGAAGTCTGAACTAATCTAGAAGAAGACAACCCCTAGCTGTCCTAGGTCAAACCCCGACCCGAACTGGTCTCAAGCCCGACCCGACCTGGTCTCTTGGTCCAACCCCGAGCTCCCGAGCTATTCCTTCCCAAACTCCCGAGCTACTCCTTCCTGAGCTCCTGAGCTACTTCTTCCCGAACAGAAATGAGAAGTAAGATGGAAGTGATGTGAAAAATAACTGAATCCCCATCTTTTATTTATAGACGAATATCTGGGGTGTTCGGGATTCTCAAGCTGATGTCGAGACGTCCGAACTCCTGTATGCATGCCACGTATCAAATTCTTGAGCTGAGTCACTACCTTTTTTGACAGCTCATGCTTAGGCGCCAGTTGTTACTCATGCAAGCGTCCACACACCTGCCTGCCTTTCCTTGAGGGTTCAGGCTTATACATGCTCTGATTTTGGTAAGACACATGTTCATTCCCGACCTGAACACAATGTGCTCTTCCCATGATCGAACACTACCTCGGCTTTGCACAATATTTTCTTGAACTCGCAGACCCGATCCGAGCTACACACTCTCTTGGCCGATACCTTAAGTTTAAGTCCTTTACCCTTTTCTTGAGCACCCAAGTCCCGACCCAAGCCATGTTTTTCCTTGACCGAGCCCCTCGTGTCTGAACCCTTCCTTGGTTCACCATGACCGACCTGAGCCCCAAGGAAACATCCGAGCTTAAACCAAGCTCCACGCCCGAGCCCTAGCTCAATGCCCAAGCCCTAGTGCCATGCCCGAGCCCTAGCTAAAGCCATACACGGCCAAGCTCTTGATGCTCAACCATGCCCGACCTGAGCCCATGGTCAAATCCATCAACCCTAGCTCATTCTCATACCATGTGTTCTTGATCTTGACTTGTGCTCTGATTTGTTTAATTAGTAACCCTTAATCATGTTTAACATATTATTATCTTAAAATGGAATCTGGGTTACTACATTCTCCCCACCTTTAGATATTTCGTCCGCGAAATAAAATCTAAAGACAAATTAAGATAACAATATGAAACAGAAAACCATGTTTTATTACAACAAACGGTAATTACATCTTTACATGGTAATTAAAAGTACAAAGCAAACAACTCAGGATATTCTGCTTGCATACGGCTCTCGGTTTCCCAAGTTGCTACTTCAACGCCTCGACGTTGCCACTGTACCTGTAGTGACCTTGCATGGTATCACCTACTAACTGGCAACTAATAGCATGCATTAAACTTAATACAGCAAAATAATTTAACAGAGTAAAACGTGCGAAAACATAACCATAAATTAGATATCATATTAGTATAAAAGTGTCAAGCTTATTCATCAGTAGTGATACAACCATATCGAAATACTTAAAAGTAAACATTATACAGCTATATCGAATCCTGCTGTATAACTAACTCCTCAAGGCCTGCTCCCTAATCCTGCCTTAAACCCCCAGCTCTGTCCATCCTGCGACTTGCCTCATGGAATAGGGTGTCCAAGATAACAACTAGAACGTGAGCGCTAACGCCCAGTACATAAACATGAGTACACGTATAATTATGATGCATGCAACATGATGACTGGTAAAGGGTCATCTGAAAAGTCATGCTCAGTACCGGCGCCACATGAGTGCTGCCACCGCACGGATCAACCTCTGGGTGCAACCACACTCGTCAAGTACACCAGAGTAGACAGACATAAATGCCCCCGCCGTCGCGGTACTCTCAGTGACAGACTATCGAGTATAGAGCTGAGCGGCTCTATAATCAGGTATATCAAGGTATAGGCTCAACGTGTATATACACATGACATATGAATATAGAAAGCGGTAAATCATATATCATGCCATATAATAATGCCAAATAAATGCAACATATAAACATGTATACTCGCTGGCAATCTCAGTCAATGTGTACATACCTCTAGGCTAGTTCAAGTATAGTAGGATCCTAGGTTCCAAGCCTATATTCAAAAGTTCACCGTATCACTACATAAATTCTATAAGCCTTAACTAAGCTAATAAGTACTCCCAAAACTTAAATAGATTCCCGGACCATACCTTCGTCCGTAGATAGCCTTTTGGAGTCGCTAGTCCCGGATGACTATAACCACTCCTTGGTTATTCCAGAACCTCTATTATAACCGATAGGGCCCTCAAGTGTATATCTCACACTATATAACAGAAGAAGAAAACTCGGAATTCGTATTTAGAAATGAATCTAGGAAGCCCTATTTATAGGCAAAATTTTCGGCCAGGATCGGAACCACCGATCTCGGGATCGGAGCTTCCGATCTAGCTCACGCCTTGCATGCATGACACGCCGGGATCGGAACGTCCGATCCGATGATCAGAGCTTCCGATCTCGCCTCCGATCAACACTTGTCAAAACTCGTGGTTGAGTCATCGGGTAAAGCTGGCAGCCGGAGATCGGAACGTCCGTTCCAGGATCGGAGCTTCCGAAGTGACTGGGATCAAAGCTTCCGATCTGGGTTCGGAGCTTCCGATCCGGCCCAAAGTCAAAAGCCCAAATTCTCTTCCGAAGTCCAATAACACTCCGAAATTGATTAATTACCAACCCTTAATCATGTTTAACATATTATTATCTTAAAATGAGTTCTGGGTTACTATATTCTCCCCACCTTTAGATATTTCGTCCGCGAAATAACATCTAAAGACAAATCAAGATAACAATATGAAATATCAAACCACGTTTTATTACAACAACTGTAATTACAACTACATGGTAATCAAAAATACAAAGCAAACAACTCAAGATATTCTGCTTGCATACGACTCTCAGTTTCCCAAGTTGCTTCTTCAACGCCTCGGCGCTGCCATTGTACCATCACAAGTGGTATATTCTTGTTCCAAAGAACTTTCTCCTTTCTGTCTAAGATACGGATTGGTCGTTCAACAAAATACAGATCTGGCTCTAGCTGAATATCAGTAGACTGAATCACATGAGATTCATCAGCTATATACTGTCGAAGTAACGACACATGAAAAACATTATGTATACTGGAAAGATTTGGTGGTAAAGCCAAAAGATATGCAACATCTTCGATCTTCTCCAGTATCTGGAAAGGTCCAATAAAACGAGGAGACAAGTTGCCTTTCACGCCGAATCTCATCACCTTCCTGAAAGGTGATACTCGTATAAACACATATTCACCAGGCTCAAACTGAAGTGGCCTGCGACGAATATTAGCATAACTGGCTTGTCTATCTTGAGCAACTTTGATCCTATGCTTGATCAAATCTACCTTGTCTACAATCTACTGCACCAATTCAGGACCCTCGACTTGTCGTTCCTCGACTTCATCCCAGAATAACGGAGTACGACACCGTCGACCGTACAATGCCTCGAAAGGTGCCATATCAGTATTACGATGATAACTGTTATTGTAAGCAAATTCGATCAAAGGTAACTGATCCTGCCAAGATAAGCCAAAGTCCATGACAGAAGAAAGTTGCATATCCTCCAATGTACGAATCGTCCGCTCTGACTGTCCGTCAGTCTCCGGATGATATGCAGTGCTCAAACTCAGAGTGGTACCCAACGTCTTCTGAAAACTACCCCAAAAACATGAGGTAAATCGCGGGTCTCTATCACTGACTATGCTCACTGGAATCCCATGCAATCGTACTATCTCCTGGATGTATAAACATGTCATGCAATCATAAGAATACTCCCGGTTATAAGGAATAAAGTGTGCTGATTTCGTCAAACGGTCAACAATGATCCAGATAGCATCACACTGACGTGAAGTCATAGCTAAGTGGGTAACAAAATCCATAGTTACGTGCTCCCACTTCCATTCGGGAATCTCAAGATTCTGCAGTAATCCACCTGGTCGTCGATGTTCAGCCTTGACCTGTTGACAAACCAAACATCTCGAAACAAATTGATACACACTCCTCTTCATCCCTTTCCACCAAAATCTAGTTCGCAAGTCCTTATACATTTTCATGCTTCCAGGATGAACTGATAATCGACTCCTGTGAGCTTGAGATAGAATATCGTTCCTGAGCTCCGCAACATTAGGTACAACCACTCGATTAGATAAGCACAATAAACCATCTGCCTGAAAATAAAATCCAGATGTATTAACTCCATTGGCTAAACGTGCCAAACTCTGAGTCTTAACATCAGATATTTGAGCATCTCTGATCTGAGAATACAATGCTGGCTCAGACAAAATAGTATACAACCGAATCCCATTTCTCCATTTCTTGTGCTTGAGCGTAAAACTCAATGAACAGCACTCTTGAATCATATGAGATACTTCACTAGTCTGAAGAGCAGAAAGTCTCACCTGCCGACTCAAGGCATCAGCAGTAAGATTAACAGAACCTGGATGATATTTGATTTCACAATCATAATCCTTCAGAAGATCCATCCAGCGTCTCTGTCGCATATTCAACTCCGCCTGAGTGAATAAATACTTTAAACTCTTGTGATCCGTGAATATATCAAATTTCTCGCCATAAAGATAATGCCTCCAGATCTTGAGTGCAAATACAATGGCGGCTAACTCGAGATCATGTACTGGATAATTACTCTCATGCGTCTTCAACTGTCGAGAAGCATAGGCAATAACATGTCCATGCTGTGTCAGAACACATCCTAACCCTTGACCAGAGGCATCCGTATAGACAACAAAACCTCCTGATCCAGAAGGTAGAGCTAGCATAGGTGCAGTAGTAAGACGTCCACGCAGCTCGTGAAATGACTCCTCACAATCTGAGGACCATATGAAGGCAACATCTCCGTGTAAGCTGTGTCAAAGGTCTGGCCAACTGTGCAAAATTCTCGATGAACCGACGGTAATAACTAGCTAGACCCAAGAAACTTCGAATCTCAGCAACCGTCGTCGGACGAGACCAGTTCAGCACTGCCTCTATCTTACTAGGATCAATAGATAGACCCTTCATTAGAAATCACATGACCGAGAAACAGTACCCGATCAAGCCAGAATTCACACTTGCTCAATTTTGCATACAGCTGCTTATCTTGTAACGTCTTGAAAACAATTATCAAATGCTGTGCATGCTCATCCTTGTCATGAGAATAGACAAGAATATCATCAATGAAGACGATGACAAATCTATCCAGATATTCTCAAAATACCTGATTCATCAGATTCATAAAGACTGCTGGTGCATTCGTCAAACCGAATGGCATCACCAGAAATTCATAATGCCCGTATTTGGTCCAAAAAGCAGTCGTAAAAATATCTGAGTCTCGTACCCGCATCTGGTGGTATCCAGATCTCAGATCTATCTTGGAGTAAATAGAAGTACCCTGTAGTTGATCGAACAGATCATCAATCCATGGCAAAGGATACTTATTCTTGATGGTGACATGATTCAACTGCCTGTAATCAATACACAATCGCATCGATCCATCTTTCTTCTTGACGAACAAAACAGGTGCTCCCCACGGAGAAACACTCGGACGAATATATCCATTATCAAGCAGATCCTGTAACTGCTGTTTCAATTCCCTCATCTCTGATGGTGCTAGACGATAAGGCGCTCGGGATATAGGCATAGTTCCTGGTACTAAATCAATACCAAATTCAACCTCTTGCACCGGAGGAAAACCAGGAATCTCATCAGGGAATACATCAGAAAACTCACTGAATACCGGTAACTGATCAATACCCGTACTACTCATGGACATATCAACTGCATAGATAAGGTAGCCCTCCCAACCTGACTCCAAGACATGACATGCCTTCAGAGCCGAAACAAGTGGCATCGGAGGTCGCGCACCCTCACCATAAAAATACCAGCTATCACCCTCAGCAGGATGAAACTGTACCAGACGCTGATAACAATCCACAGTAGCATGATACAAAGTCAGCATATCTATTCCCAAAATACAGTCAAAATCTGACATCGCTAATATCATCAAATTAGCCAATAACGTATTACCCTCAAACTCTAGAAGGCAACCCATCACTAGACGTTTAGTTACTATCTCCTGCTCCAGCGGAGTAGATACAACTAAATCCATATCTAATGATACATAAGGTAATCTATGTCTCTTAACAAAGCGACTAGAAATAAAGGAATGCGATGCTCCAGTATCAATTAAAACAAGTGCAGGAATAACAAATAACAAAAAGGTACCTGCCAACATGCGATCACTTCCCTCAGTAGCCTGTTCTTGAGATAGAGAAAATACATGCCCTTGAGACTGGGGATGGTAACCATAAGAACTTTGTGGTGCTGGCTGCTGTCGTGTAAAAGTAGAAAACTAAGATCCAACCTGTGATCCCAATCCACTAGCAGAACCCATGCGCTGAGGACAATCTCTCCACAGATGTCTCTGCTGACCGCAAATATAACAAGCACCAGTAGCTCTCCGACATGAAGCTGTAGGATGCTTCCCTCCACAGTGACTACAAAACTCCTCCTTCTTCTTCTTCTTCCCAAAACGGAACATACCTCGTGAACCACGAGATCCAGATAAAGTAGTAGGAGTAGAAGAAGACTTAGGTCCAGATTGCACAATAGATTGAGCTCTAGGCTCAAATGATCCACTAAGCTGAGCTGGCATCAACAATTGTGCACGCCTGTTGCTGGTCTCCACAAGACGGAAACGGTTCACCAAAGTCTTATAAGATACTGGGTCATCACAGACAACAACCTGTGAGTAGATATCTTGGTTCAGACCTTGTAGAAAGAGATCATACTTCGATGCATCACTCTCATTAATATGAGGACTGAAAGGTAGCAGATCAAGAAATCGTTGCTGATATTGATCAATATTCATTGATCCTTGCCTCAGAGTAAGCAACTCCATCGATCGTGCTTGGCGAACAGCTGGAGGAAAATACAGTTTCTGGAACTGCTGACAGAAATCTCCCCAAGTCCTGTCCTCTCTCAGTACGTGCCTGAGCAGCTTTGGCATCCCACCAAAAACGTGCTCGATCCTCTAGAACAAATTCTAGAACTTCCAATTTCTGATCCTCAGTACAATCGAAAGCACGAAAAGTACTCTCGAGTTTAGACATCCAACTTCTTGCTTGTTCAGGATTCTCGCCTCCCACCAAAGGTTTGGGTCCTACTTGCATGAATTTATTGATAGAGTAGCGACGTCTACCCTCATGATGACGATGTTGATCATCATGATGGCGGTGATGACGATGATGATGACCACCTCCCTGGCCAACACTACCGTGACTCTCGTCAGCCATATCCTGAAAAGAATTGCACATTAAAATCTCAAATGCGCAAGATTTACTCAAAACTAATTCTAAATCCCAAGTACTAATCCCAAAATCTAAGCATGCTCTTATACCAAAAATGTAGTGACCCTGCATGGTATCACCTACTAACTGGCAACTAATAGCATGCATTAAATTTAATACAGCAAAATAACTTAACAGAGTAAAACGTGCGGAAACATAACCATAAATTACATATCAGCTTAGTATAAAAGTGTAAAGCTTATTCATCACTAGTGATACAACCATATCAAAATACTTAAAAGTAAACATTATACAGCTATATCGAATCCTGCTATATAACTAACTCCTCAAGGCCTGCTCCCTAATCCTGCCTTGAACCCCCAGCTCCGTCCATCCTGCGACCTGCCCCATGGAATAGGATGTACAAGATAATAACTAGGACGTGAGCGCTAACGCCCAGTACATAAACATGAGTACACGTATAAATATGATGCATGCAACATGATGACTGGTAAAGGGTCATCTGAAAAGTCATGCTCAGTACCGGCGCCACATGAGTGCTGCCACCGCACGGATCAACCTCTGGGTGCAACCACACTCGTCAAGTACACCAGAGTAGACAGACATAAATGCCCCGTCGCGGTACTCTCAGTGACAGACTATCGAGTATAGAGCTGAGCGGCTCTATAATCAGGTATATCAAGGTATAGGCTCAATGTGTATATGCACATGACATATGAATATAGAAAGCGGTAAATCATATATCATGCCATATAATAATGCCAAATAAATGCAACATATAAACATGTATACTCGCTGACAATCTCAGTCAATTGTACGTACCTCTAGGCTAGTTCAAGTATAGTAGGATCCTAGGTTCCAAGCCTATATTCAAAAGTTCACCGTATCACTACATAAATTCTATAAGCCTTAACTAAGCTAATAAGTACTCCCAAAACTTAAATAGATTCCCGGACCATACCTTTGTCCGTAGATAGCCCTTTGGAGTCGCTAGTCCCGGATGACTATAACCACTCCTTGGTTATTCCAGAACCTCTATTATAACCGATAGGGCCCTCAAGTGTATATCTCATACTATATAACTGAAGAAGGAAACTCGG
This sequence comes from Henckelia pumila, assembly GCF_033568475.1. NCBI lineage: Eukaryota > Viridiplantae > Streptophyta > Magnoliopsida > Lamiales > Gesneriaceae > Henckelia > Henckelia pumila. The sequence goes on along the minus strand of NC_133121.1, from coordinate 34,187,651 downwards.
AATTAGTATTTAGAAATGAATCTAGGAAGCCCTATTTATAGGCAAAATTTCCGGCCAGGATCGAAACCACCGATCTCGGGATCGGAGCTTCTGATCCAGCTCACGCCTTGCATGCATGACACGCCGGGATCGGAACGTCCGATCCAACGATCGGAGCTTCCGATCTCGCCTCTGATCAACACTTGTCAAAACTCGTGGCTGATTCATCGGGTAAAGCTGGCAGCCGGAGATCGGAACGTCCGTTCCAGGATCGGAGCTTCCGAAGTGACTGGGATCGGAGCTTCCGATCTGGGTTCGGAGCTTCCGATCCGGCCCAAAGTCAAAAGCCCAAATTCTCTTCCGAAGTTCAATAACACTCCGAAATTGAATTACCAACCCTTAATCATGTTTAACATATTATTATCTTAAAATGAGTTCTGGGTTACTACACTACCATCACAAGTGGTATAGTCTTGTTAGGAAGCACTTTCTCCTTCCTGTCTAGGATACGGAGTGGTCGTTCAACATAAGACAGATTTGGCTCTAGCTGAATATCAAAAGACTGAATCACGTGTGATTCATCAGCTATGTATTGTCGAAGTAACGACACATGAAAAACATTATGTATACTGGAAAGAGATGGCGGCAACGCAAAATGATAAGCAACATCTCTGATCTTCTCCAGTATCTGGAAAGGCCCAATGAAACGAGGTGATAACTTGTCTTTCACACCGAATCTCATCACCTTCCTGAAAGGTGACACTCGTAAGAATACATATTCACTAGGCTCAAACTGCAATGGCCTGCGGTGAATATTAGCGTAACTGGCTTGTCTATCTTGAGCTGCTTTGATACTCCGCTTGATCAAATCTACCTTGTCTACAATCTGCTGCACCAACTCAGGACCCTCAACTTGTCATTCTCCAACTTCATCCCAGAATAACGGAGTACGACACCGTCGACCATACAATGCCTCGAAAGGTTCCATATCAATACTACGATGATAACTGTTATTGTAAGAAAATTCGATCAAAGGTAACTGATCCTGCCAAGATAAGCCAAAGTCTATGACAGAAGAACGTAGCATATCCTCCAACGTACGAATAGTCCGCTTTGATTGCCCGTCAGTCTCCGGATGATATGCAGTGCTCAAACTTAGAGTGGTACCCAATGCCTGCTGAAAACTACCCCAGAAACGTGAGGTAAATCACGGGTCTCTATCACTGACTATGCTCACTAGAATTCCATGCAATCTCACTATCTCATGGATATATAAGCGTGCCATGCGATCATAAGAATATTCCCGGTTGTAAGGAATGAAATGTGTTGATTTTGTCAGACGGTCAACAACGACCCAGATAGCATCACACTGACGTGACGTCATAGGCAAGTGGGTAACAAAATCCATAGTCACGTGCTCCTACTTCCATTCGGGAATCTCAAGATTCTGCAGTAATCCACTTGGTCGTCGGTGTTCAGCCTTGACCTGTTGACAAACCAAACATCTTGAAACAAATTGATATACACTGCGCTTCATCCATTTCCACCAGAATCTAGTTCGCAAGTCCTTATACATTTTCATGCTTCCACGATGAACTGATAATCGACTCCTGTGAGCTTGAGACAGAATATCTTTCCTGAGCTCCGCAACATCAGGCACAACCACTCGATTTGATAAGCATAATAAACCATCTGTCTGATAATGGAATCCAGATGTATTAACTCCATTGGCTAATCGTGCCAAACGTTGAGTCTTAACATCAGATATCTGAGCATCTCTAATCCGAGAATACAAAGTCGGCTCAGATAATATAGTATACAAACGAATCCCATTTCTTCCTTTCTTGTGCTTGAGTGTAAAACTCAGTGAAAAACACTCCTGAATCATATGAGATAATTCACTAGTCTGAAGTGCAGAAAGTCTCACTTGCCGACTCAAGGCATCAGCAGTAAGATTAGCAGAACCTGGATGATATTTGATTTCACAATCATAATCCTTCAGGAGATCCATCCAGCGTCTCTGTCGCATATTCAACTCCGCCTGAGTGAATAAATATTTCAGACTCTTGTGATCCGTGAATATCTCAAATTTCTCGCCATAAAGATAATGCCTCCAGATCTTCAGTGCAAATACAATGTCGGCTAACTCGAGATCATGCACTGGATAATTATTCTCATGCGTCTTCAACTGTCGAGAAGCATAGGCAATAACATGTCCATGCTGTGTAAGAACACATCCTAACACCTGACCAGAGGCATCAGTATAGACAACATAACCTCCCAATCCAGAAGGTAGAGCTAACACAGGTGCAGTAGTAAGACGTCTACGCATCTCGTGAAATGACTCCTCACAATCCGAGGACCATATGAAGGCAACATCTTTCCGAGTAAGCTGAGTCAAAGGCCTGACCAACTGTGAAAAATTCTCGATGAACCGACGGTAATAACTAGCTAGACCCAAGAAACTGCGAATCTCAGCAACCGTCGTCGGAAGAGACCAGTTCAGCACTGCCTCTATCTTACTTGGATCAACAGATATTCCTTCACTAGAAATCACATGACCGAGAAACACTACCCGATCAAGCCAGAATTCACACTTGCTCAATTTCGCATACAACTGCTTATCTCGTAATGTCTGTAAAACAATCCTCAAATGTTGTGCATGATCATTCTTGTCATGGGAATAAACAAGAATATCATCAATGAAGACGATGAAAAATCTATCCAGATATTCTCTAAATACCTGATTCATCAGATTCATAAAAACTGTCGGTGCATTCATCAAACCGAATGCAATCACCAGAAATTCATAATGCCTGTATCTGGTCCAAAAAGCAGTCGTAGAAATATCTGAGTCTCGTACCCGCATCTGGTGGTATCCCGATCTCAGATCTATCTTAGAGTAAACAGAAGTACCCTGTAATTGATCAAACAGATCATCAATTTGTGGCAAAGGATACTTATTCTTGATGGTGACACGATTCAGCTGCCTGTAATCAATACACAATCGCATCGATCCATCCTTCTTTTTGACGAAAAAAATAGGTGCTCCCCACGGAGAAACACTCGGACGAATATATCCCTTATCAAGCATATCCTGCAACTGCTGTTTCAATTCCCCCATCTCTGACGGTGCCAGAAAATAAGGTGCTCGGGATATAGGCGTAGTTCCTGGTACTAGATCAATACCAAATTCAACCTCTCGAACCGGAGGAAAACCAGGAATCTCATCAGGGAATACATCAGAAAAATCGCTGACAACCGGTAACTGATCGATTCCCGGACTACTTGTGGACATATCAACTACATAGATGAGGTAGCCCTCCCCACCTGACTCTAAGACATGACATGCCTTCAGAGCCAATACAAGTGGCATCGGAGGTCGTGCACCCTCACCATAAAAGTACCAACTATCACCCTCATTCGGATGAAACTGTACCAGACGCTGATAACAATCTACAGTAGCGTGATGCAAAGTCAGCATATCTATTTCCAAAATACAATCAAAATCTGTCATCGCTAGAATCATCAGATTAGCAGACAACACGTGACCCTAATACTCTAGAAGGCAACTTATCACTAGACGCTTAGTTACTACCTCCTGCTCCAGCGGAGTAGATACAATTAAATCCATATCTAATGATACATAAGGTAATCTATGTCTCTTAACAAAACGGCTAGAAATTAAGGAATGTGATGCCCCAGTATCAATTAAAACAAGTGCAGGAATACCACATAACAAAAAGGTACCTGCCAACATGCGATCGCTTCCCTCAGTAGCCTGATCCTGAGATAGAGCAAACACCTGCCCTTGAGTCTGTGTACGGTAACCAAAAGAACTCTGTGGTGCTGGCTGCTGACGTGGAAAAGTACAAGCCTGAGATCCAACCTGTGATCCCGATCCACTAGCAGAACTCATACACTGAGGACAATCTCTCCGCGGATGTCCCTGCTCACCACAAATATAACAAGCACCAGTAGCCTTCCGACATGAAGCTGCAGGATGCTTCCCACCACAGTGACTACAAAACTCCTCCTTCTTCTTCTTCTTCCCGAAACGGAATGTACCTCGTGAACCATGAGAACCAGACGAAGTAGTAGGAGTAGAAGAAGACATAGGTCTAGATTGCACATCAGATTGAGCCCTAGGCCCAAGAGATTCACTAGGCTGTCCTGGCATCATCAATTATGCCCGCCTGTTTTTGTTCTCCACTTGACGGCAACGGTTCACCAAAGTCTCATAAGATGTCAGATTATCACAGACGACAACTTGTGAGTAGATATCTTGATTCAAGCCTTGTTGAAAGATATCATACTTGGACGCATCACTGTCACTGATATGAGGACTGAAAGGTAGCAGATCAAGAAATCGTTGCTGATATTGATCAATAGTCATTGATCATTGCCTCAGAGTCAGCAACTCCATCGATCGTGTCTGTCAAACAGCTGGAGGAAAATATAGTTTCTGAAACTGCTGACAGAAATCCCCTCAAGTCACATGTCCTCTCTCAGTACGTGCCTGAGTAGCTTTGGCATCCCACCATAAGCGTGCTCGATCCTCTAGAACAAATTCTAGAACTTCCAGTTTCTGCTTTTTAGTACACTCAAAAGCTCGAAAAAGCACTCTCGAGTTTAGACATCCAACCTCTTGCCTGTTCAGGATTATCGCCTCCCACCAAGGGTTTCGGTCCTACTTGCATGAACTTATTGATAGTGTAGCGACGTATACCCTCATGAGTACGATGTCGATCATCATGATGGCGATGATGATGATGATGATGACCACCTCCCTGGCCAAAACTACCGTGACTCTCGTCAGCCATATCTTGTAAAGAATTGCACATTAAAATCCCAAATGCACAATAATTACTTAAGACTAGACTAAATCCCAAGTACTAATCCCAAAATCTATGCATGCTCTGATACCAAAAATGTAGTGACCCTGCATTGAATCACTTACTAATTGGCAACTAATAGCATGCATTAAACTTAATAAAGCAAGAATGCTTAACAGAGTAAAACGTGCGGAAACATAATCCATATTTACATAACAGCTTAGGAAAATATATTCAGGCTTAAATCTGTAGTGATACAACCATATTGAAAAGCTTAAAATAAACTGTCTAAAACATTTATACAGCAAAACAAATCATGCTGTATAAAATCCCCTGAAAAGCTCTAGCTCCCTAGTCCTGCCTCGAGCTACCGGCTCCGTCCATCCTGCAACCTGCACCGTGGAATGGGTGTCCAAGATAACAACTAGGACGTGAGCGCTAACGCCCAGTACATAGACATGAGTAAACATATGTATATGATGCATGCTACATGATGACTGGTCAAGGTTCATCTAAAAAGTCATGCTCAGTACCGGCGCCACATGAGTACTTCCACCTCACGGATCAACCTCTGGGTGCAACCACACTCATCTAGTATACTAGAGTATTTAGACATACATGTCCCCGCCGTCGAGGTACTCTCAGTGACAGACTATCGAGTATAAAGCTGAGCGGCTCTATAAATAGGTATAAAAAGGTATAAGCTCAACATGTATGTGCACATGATATATGAATATAGAAAGCGGTAAAACATACATCATGCCACATAATAATGCCAAATAAATGCAACATATAAACATGTATACTCGCTGGCAATCTCAGTCAATGTGTATGTACCTAACACCAAAGTCTGAACTAAGCTATAAGAAGACAACCCCTAGCTGTCCTAGGTCAAACCCCGACCCGAACTGGTCTCAAGCCCGACCCGACCTGGTCTCTTGGTCCGACCCCAAGCTCCCGAGCTATTCCTTCCCGAACTCCCGAGCTACTCCTTCCTGAGCTCCCGAGCTACTTCTTCCCGAACAGAAATGAGAAGTAAGATGGAAGTGATGTGAAAAATAACTGAATCCCCAGCTCATATTTATAGACGAATATCTGGGGTGTTTGGGATTCTCAAGCTGATGTCGAGACGTCCGAACTCCTGTATGCACGCCACGTATCAAATGCTTGAGCTGAGTCACTACCTTTTTTGACAGCTCATGCTTAGACGCCAGCTGTTACTCATGCAAGCGTCCACACACCTGCCTGCCTGTCCTTGAGGGTTCAAGCTTATACATGCTCTGATTTTGTTAAGACACATGTTCATTCCCGACCTGAACACAATGTGCTCTTCCCATGATCGAACACTAGCTTAGCTTTGCACAACATTTTCTTGAACTCTCAGACCCGATCCGAGCTACACACTCTCTTGGCCGAGACCTTAAGTTTAAGTCCTTTACCCTTTTCTTGAGCACCCAAGTCCCGACCCAAGCCATGCTTTTCCTTGACCGAGCCCCTCGTGTCCAAACCCTTCCTTGGTTCACCATGACCGACCTGAGCCCCAAGGAAGCATCCGAGCTCTAACCAAGCTCCATGCCCGAGCCCTAGCTCAATGCCCGAGCCCTAGTGCCATGCCCGAGCTAGCTAAAGCCACACACGGCCAAGCTCTTGATGCTCAACCATGTCCAACCCGAGCCACTCATGACCGACCCGAGCCCATGGTAAAATCCATCAACCCTAGCTCATTCTCATACCATGTGTTCTTGATCTTGACTTGTGCTCTGATTTGTTTAATTAGTAACCCTTAATCATGTTTAACATATTATTATCTTAAAATGGAATCTTGGTTACTACAAAGAACCTAGTTAAGTTGGTCAGGGCAATGTTTGTCTCCATGTATTCTATTTGTTTTCAGAATATTTTGTTTTCAAACTTTTACTATTCCAAAATTCTAATTATAGTTATGTGAATGAATTAAAGTGAAATTAACCTATTTGATAAAATTTGTTAAAGAAATCAACTGTTTATTATTAGTGGAAAGCTAAAAATCGTGGTTTCATTTAATGTTATCTTCTTCTTGGTAATTTAAAATTTTTATGTTCTCAAGTTTCTTTTTGAATTAGTGAGAATTATTATTTTTTTTAAACACCAAACAACATTTCATTAACTAATCAATGCATATTTGGACAATAGAAATTACTTTTTATGTATCTTTTCTCTTGCAATTTTAATATTGGTGCATTATTATATTAATATTTTTATATATTATTTTACTATAAATTATAATATCATAACATTGAATTTTATGCAACAATGACGATTTTTCTCCTACAAGTACTATAGGTCCAAACAACAGAAATCCATGTGGTCAAGAAATTATTTTATGCTCAAAGATTAAAATTCAGGAATATCCTTGAATTTTAACTTAAGAAATGAATTATTTTGTAGAATATGTATATACTGGGATTGCACTTTCAACTTCATTTCGTTGTATGCCTTTCTAAAAGGTACATGCATGGTGTGTACATATATATTTTTAACTATTTATTATTTTATTTTACTGAATTAAATTTATTTTTTTTACACACGCAACGCATGTGCCACGTTTGCTAGTATCATTAATAACTACAAGAAAAAAAAAGTGAAAGACAACGCTTTTTTTGCGTTGTCAATGTCAACAAAAAACCATTGTCAAAGCCACTGTTGTATAAGATCACGCTCATAGACAACACATAAAAAGCGTTGTCGTTTCTGAAAAAGACATCGCATAAAAAGCGTTGTCGTTTCTGGTAAAGACAACGCATAAAAAGCGTTGTATTTGTTCAAATAAAAAACCAAAAAAAGAAATTTAATTCACAAATTTTCAATATTATAAATCACTCAAAATTCAAAAATTTGTAAAATAAAATTTAATATACAGTCTTCCAATATTATAAATCGTTCAAATATAAAAAATAATCTAATTCTAAATTAATGAACACTAGGAAAAAACTATGCATTAATCTCGAAAAATTTTGATTCCTTCCTTCAGCACATATTAGCGTCCCAAGATTTCATAAAAGCCGCAACAATATCTTTTTTTTTAATTTGTATCTTCATACTGTAAATTATTAAAAATAAAAACAAACAAACATAAAACAAATATGAATAGATTAAAATATAAAGTAAAATTAAACACATATTTAGCATTAAAGAACATGAACTACAGATTGCGAAATTATCACTAATCGATTGGAATTGTCAAGTTTTGATCCATTTAAACACGTATTTAGCGGAAAAAACATAACTATGAATTACGAAATAATCATCACCCAAATGCTCAATCATGAGAAGTAAAACAATTGATTAGAGAAACACATACATATCAGGGATAACCTCGGACAAAGAAACCTTGAATTAATCCAGAGAAATCGACTTTCTTGTCGGTAGCCTCTCTTTCTTTGCAAGCTTTATATATGTAGTTTTTTTAGTGTTACAGAACAAACGTCTTTTTGTTTCTCTTAATGTTAGCAAAATAGGCTGCAAAAGACGTCAAAAACTCAAAAACTAATCAATTTTCCATTTCCTGACTTGGCAGAAATTCTAGTATCAGATTAAGTTCAGACACTTGAATTGCAAAAACAAAGAAAGTGCGTCATACCCTTCACAAAGAGCATTAACTAGAACCCTCCACCATATTCTCTAGGTGAATACAAAAAGAAAGCAAACGAGAAACAACAAGAAAAATTCCATACCTAGCTTTAACTTCATATGTCTCTCTAGGTTGTTCCCAACCTTTTCCTTCCTTTGTTACCTATTGAAAGAAATGAAATAAATCACTTTTGTGTTAATATTAATATCCTGAACAACAGTTCAAGCTACATATTATCACATTATTTAGAATCAACATGACTAAGAAATGCGACAAAAGAGTGTTACACTTATCTGTATAGAAATACCTCTGGTTAATCAATCGTCTCAACCTCGACTTGATATATTGAGGAAACTTTGTTTTCCCTTGGAGGAGAGGATTTGTGTCGAGAACACCCCAAAGTTCATTTACAATACGTTTTTTGGCAGATTCAGTATCTCCATTGTTGTGAATGAATGGTGTTCCTTGGTAATTCTGTCATAAGCAACTGCTATGTATTTTTCATTGTACCTCAAATCATCTAATGTCAGGAGTTGAGCCATTTCTCTATACAATTCTTTATTTGGTTGATCAAAAACTTTCAGCTCCTTTTGTAGGACATCTAAAGCTACCTTGCGATCATGCCTATCACAAAAAAACAACATATTTACGGTTTAAAGGAGTCTAATAAAATCGATTAAAAAAACGCGACTATCTAGCTTACTTGAGGTTGAGGCTCCTTCACAGATCAACAAATACAAGCTACCAGCCTGATCTCTAAGGGTCCTCCAACAGGCCTTCGAGCCCAAACATGCAAGCAAGCTCACTCCGCAGTTAGTGGTAGCTGCTAAATTTGGAGATGTCTAATGACCGTCCAAAGGACCCTGACTTGTGAACCTGAAACCAGGAATTTCTCTCAATCCTGATTGTAATTTCTCTCTTTTCAATGGATCTAGACGCAATTTCACAAAACCAGGAATTTCCCTAATCGGGCCTGTCCCAATTTCATTATTTCAACATTTAATTCCGTAGAAAACGGGGATTAAAGTATGAAAGCAGATGTCTGAAGTACCCTAACAGTATGGGAGTGCAAATAGCTAGGTAAAAGACAAATCAAAAATCGAAGTAAGAACAGTGAATTCACCTCGGGAAAACAATTGATGAGGATGATGCTGCTTACATTACACAATAAACTTTAGAATAAATTAAATATGGACAGTGTTAGAGCAAAGAATTACTTGAAGATTAAATAAAATATGAAATTGAGAAACATGTTGCAATTGGTATACTCCCAGCATATTAAGTCCTAGAATCACCCATCTTATATAACAAGAATTTATATTCAAAAAGAAACATAAATAGACAGAAAAATAAGGGTGAGTAACGATTAAAAAAAATCATAAAGTGGTAGTAAGAAACTATAATCAGAGCAAAAAAACACAAGGAGAAGAAACCAAAAACAAGAAGCGCGAGCTAGCTAGGGCTACCATAAACCAAAAAATCCAGAAAATGCTAAAAATATTACAAGTTCCAAAAAAACTGTGAGACCCCTATCTCACATGGGAAAATTGAAAGGTTTAGCATGAGTTTAAAATGGGCTACAATGGACTTCTATAGAAACTTGTGTTAATCATTTTCGTAAAACGAGAACGAATACGAAGTAGTTTTTATAGGGGCCCATTGTGCAGTCGCGCTTGCGCGGGCCTGGGCCCGGGGCATGACAGAATTGTATCAGAGATGGTCACCGGTCGGATGACCCCGAGAAATAAGTGCTATGCGGGGCAAATTCCTACGTGCGTGGGTGCCACCTCTTGAACCTGCGGGGAAAAGTGCTACATGACGGGAGCCACCTCTTGAACCCCTAGGAGCCACCTCTAGATTCTCGGTGCTGGTAGATCGAGAGGTCAGGCTGCGACGAGGACGTTGCGTTCTGAAGGAGGGGTGATTGTGAAACCCCTGTCCCACATGAAAAAATTGAAAGGTTTAAAATGGGCTACAATGGACTTCTATAGCAACTTGGGTTAATCATTTTCGTAAAGCGAGGACCAATACGAAGTAGTTGCTATAGGGGCCCATTGTGCAGTCGCGCTTGCGCAAGCCTGGGCCCGGGGCATGACAAAAACAAATCCAATCGAAAACCTCAATCATCCATAAAAGGCTAAAAAAATATTACAAGTTTCCAAAAAAACAAAACTCCAATCGAAAACCTCTATCACACATAAAAGATTACAATGATGGCAGCCTACACTATTGCTCACGAAGGCAGGAATCAAACTTGTAATATCCAAGACACGAAGCAAAATTTTAGCAAAGCAAGATTCTAGCAATAATCGTACAGAAAATCAAGGAATAAAACAACGGAAAATAGCGAACTAGGGCTACCAATACCATAAATAGGGGTGCAAACGAACCGAGCCAGTTCGTGAGCTTTACGAGCCCGCTTGATAAATATTTGATTCGTATTCGAGCTTATCGAACTAGAGCCGATTTCGAACATATTCGAACTTTTTTTCGAGCCGAGCTCGAGCCAAAATTACTTTGTTCGATAGTTCGCGAGTCTTAATATTTAATTAATATAATATACATATTTAATAAATATATATACATTTTGAACCTTTTCGAATATTTCGAGCTTTTCTAACCATAATAACCGAGAAATAGTTCACGAACAGGTTCGAATGTTTTGAGCCGAACTCAAACTCGAACTTCATTTTGAGCCGAGCTCGGGCCAAAATATTTGAAATTCTGCATTTCATCAATTCAAAGCTAACAAAACACATCCAACTCATCATAAGTAAAATCTAAAGTAAAACAACAATTCCACATGCTGAAATTACATACAAACTCCACATATTTTCATACATACTCGATTCGACAACATACATAAATAGTTCAAGGTCTAACATGCTTCAAATACAAGTTATAAAAACATAAATTAAGACGAGTTCGACAAGCTAATCGACTCTAGATGCCTCACGTCTATCATTCATTCCTGGTTAAACACGGACGCCTCTGACTCGATCCTGCCCCACCTGTTGTTATGCACACATACAAAGATAAGACAACAGCCGGATAAAACCGGTGAGAATACAATTCCCAATAAAAGAGACAAAACAGACAATATCAATTAATATATCAAACATGATATATCAACAACCAGACATGTAATCTCACGAAGTATATCAACAACATGAAGAACAATAACTCGATTCGAAATGCAATAAAATACAATGCATGTCTTTAAAACAAGATTATCAACTCGGATAATCAAGAATCTGTTTTCTTCTTTTGGGATCCCGAGGTCAAGATATCACAACAATCGCACCGACTCTCCCCTCGAGGTGGATGATGTATATTTCAATCCTCTAGACTCCGGAGCAACTATAGAGAGTTGATCGGCCATTGTAGTAATTCGCCTACCAATGCCACTCGACTATAATCCCCAGAACTTCTAATTCAAAATGAAAATGAATCAATTGGCTCAAAATGAATGCATGTAAATCATAAAACATTCAATCATATATTTCAAGAAATTCACTTAAACATTCAAGTATGTGATTCTTTGGGACACTCGAATCAAGTCGGATTCGAGTAATTCGTACCATCCAAGTCAAAGTCGTCTTATACCTCTTCTGTGATTCGACATAGCTTCCAATCTCGATCAAACTACAACAATAAGAATTTCCAATCAAAATTCTATTCCAATCGAAATCCGGCGATGAAGGTAACTCAATATCAAACCTCGATCAACTCTTCGACGATTCGAATTATAAGAACTCTGAACTCCACAATCTTCAGCCAAATCTGTACGGAGATACAAAATCATTCAATATCAATCAATCCGATTCAAGTAGATCCAAAGACTTAATTCAAACTCCTAAAATCCCAAAAATCTCAAACCGGCGGCATAACGGCTATATATTCAACTATCCAAAATCACAAACAGCAATAAATCAATCTAAACAACTCAAATCAACAATAATTCATCCAATTCCATCAAATCCCAAAAACACCATTTTTGAATTATACCTATAAAATCATAACAAATCCAAACTACGTTCTTTTTCCTATCCGACGTCAAATAAAAGATCTATGCTAGCTCAAGAACGACATATCCAAAAATCATTGAATTCTAACGGCATCCAAAAATTGGAGTAAAGTTGATCGAAGAAAAACTTACGGTACAACGGAGCTCTCTAAGCCATGACTGCAAATATGCATTTGGATTAAAATTTTATCGGACGGATCAAGCAGAAACCGAAATCACAAAGCTTGGAGATGGGCGGCTATGGTGGACGACGTGAAGGAGGAAGGGAAGGAGAAGATGAGGTGAGTCGCACCTCTATTCACCTATTTATATTAAGTCAAAATGTCAATTTGCATTTTGGTCCCTGAATATTCTCAAATTTTCAATTCAGTCCATTAACGAATGTCAATTAAATCTTCGATTAATAATCTTAATCTTCTAAAATCTCAATTAGGCTAATTTTGGGGCATTACAGTTCTCTCCCTCTAAGAACTGATTTAGTCCTCGAAATCGAATACGGTTCAATCTCAAAAGATAAGAGATAATATCATAATTGTAATAAACATTCTCATCACGAAAATAACTCTGGAAAAATTTCTGCTCCAAATCGACTTCTGTCTCTCAACCGCTTCTTCAAATCCGTAACGGCTCAAGTGCACTGTTACAACTGAATCAATTGGTTTCGGAGCTGCTTTTAATTCCGATTGGAACTATAAATCGGTTGAAGCAACTCGACGACTCACTACAATCAGTTTCGTCGGTCGAAGAACATAAGAAGAATCTAGTGATATTCCGCAACAACAGACGGAAATACCTCGTGAATACCAGAAAGAGACGGAACAAATGTACGACTGAAGGCAATATTGTCTATCCTCTTCAAAATCTCCTAAGAATCGGTCAAACTCGGAGACGATCTCTCTCTTATCGAATCAGACAAAACCTCTAAAAGAAGAATTCTTCAGAATTACTCTGTAACGCCCCAAAATTAGCCTATTTGAGATTATAGAAGATTAATATTAATAATTGGAGATTAGGGAATTTGAGGATTTAATTAATATTTGAGCAGGGACCGATTTGGAATTTTTGAAGAATTCAGGGACCAAAGTGCAAAATTGGGATTTAATATATATTCTTGGCCCTTAAAAATAGTTTTACTATTCTCATTTCTTCTCCCTCCTTCTTATCCATGCCTTCAAGCCGATTCCACCATTAAATCTTCCTTCAAGCTTTTAGATTTCAATTCTTGCTCGATCCGTCCGATATAAATTCAATCTGAAGGCATATTTGCGATCACAGCTGCAAGAGCTCCATTGTACCGTAATTTTTTCTTCGATCAACCTTAATTTTTTTTTTGGATGCATGTAGTATGTTAGCACGGAAATGCAACAAGCAGAATGGGAGCTTGCAGTCCGGGTCGGGTGAGTTCTCAGGATTTTGGCAGCACAACAGTACACGAGTAAAAGGAAAAATGAAAATTTTTACTGCCTATATATAGAGAGGGTGAATCAATCCAGGCCGTTGATCAATGATTTAATCGATGGCTCGGGACGGGACAAGTCACGGCAATCCAGCCTTGGGAAGTGAATCGTCAGGTGGCATCTTGGCCGTTCGTTGAAAAAACATCACGCAGATTCAAATTTGGGTCGTCCAAAAGAAGCACATGGAGTTTGGGGTCAGGTCTGTACTCATGCTTTAAATTCATTCTTTTTTTAGACCAGTCGGGGAGGTACTATTATTACCCCAAGAAATTATTCTAACCCGAACCCGTTCATTATGGGTTTATAAGGGTTGGCCCAATTGTGGGATTATTATGTAAAGGTAAGGTCCAGCCCAGTTTTTTACATGTTAGGTCTTGCCATGGCCTGGGCTGCCTTTAATAGGCTTACCTGAGCTGGGCCTAATGGGCCGAGCATACCTTTTCTAGTTCAAGTAGGACTCAGATGCATACAAGATAAGCTTGACCATTTTACAGATATTCATGAGATATGGATAAGCTTAAGGATGGTCCACTGAATGAAGATTCCTAATCCAAAACATGTTATAATTCGACTAGGTAATTTAATCTATTTACCCCTATAAATACAGGTACTGTTATGGTTGTGTTCATTCATCAATTACACTCACTCTCAATTCACATTCACGCACTCATATTCTTCTATTTTTGCATTCATCATACTCTCTGCCTTCAAGACACTGACTTAGGCATCGGAGGGATCACGCTAAAAACACCTTCGACGCCCTCCTGACCTAGCTGTTGCTTGTGCAAAATTCATTGGTACCCGACCAGACCTGCTTAATAAAGAAGTTGGAGGATCCATTATACCAAACCGAACCCGAGGGAAATTTTCGACATCATCATAGTTGTTGCTTTATATTGAGTTGATCATGTTTAATCCCTAAAAATTTTTGATTTTCAAGGTGAATACATGGAAATATTGATGGCCTAAGAGATGTGGTGCGGCAGCAGAAGATAGATATACACCACGATAATTGATCAGGGGAGTTTTCCGTTTTCAATGTTTTCAATGTTTTATGTTTGCATTTTGTTTTTGTTATGCATGCATGTTTTTCTCTCTCATTCAGGATTTAGTCATTTTCTGTTTAGCATTAGGGACACTGCTAAATTTTAGTTTGTGGAGGTTGTCTTTTATGTTTGTTCATGCATAATGTTATGTGTTGCATATCGTTTTTCGTTTCATGCATGTTGTTTATGGATGAAACCATAAAAGCCAATGATGATTAGGGAGAAAGTTTTTGAAATAATAGCCTTTGAAAGAATGGAAACCTTTAGATTGAATGTGAATATTCCATTGCACCATGTCTTAACCGGTGAAGTGTACTGAGAGACAACGTTTCAGTGGCTAGATCATTTCACGGCACTAGGGGTTTAGCGAAATCAGAATGTGACATTATAATTTCATTTGTCTCATTCTACTGATACACTTATGATCTTGGATGAAAAATTTTTATTTTTGAGTGATCCATAGTGCACCGTTGAAAAAAAAAGAAAATAAAAATGCTTCATCCGGGCTATGGACGAGGGGATTGAAATTTGAATCCTATCAAAGTTATAGCTAAGTTTGCGATTTAAATGGGGTTGAATGAACCAGGTGTAAAATCCAGTGTTGCATTATTTCTATCTATGGATCATTTATATTTGTCGTTCTTAAAAAAAAACTTCAAGGGAGGTGTAAAGGTAGACTTGACTGGAAGAAGGGGTACATGAGAGGGATATTTACCCCGATGTGTCAATTAGATCTTTTAGCTCAAGTACACGGAGTATTTTTCGATGTGCATGACATTGGAGCCCCTACGCACACACTCACGTTCACATGAAATATGAAAGGCACATCATGATTTAACTCAAAGATAGTGAACTTATCGGAGGCTTGAAGTGTATGGGATCATCCATATTTTAGTGTGTTGCATTAGATTGAAAAGTTGTGTCTTCATGTTAGTTTATCACCTATTTGTCTCGAGGACGAGCAAAAAGTTAGTTTGGGGAGGTTGACATGAGTCATTTTTACGTGTTTTATTGCATCATTTTGCATTTGTTTTGCATGATTTCATGTTGTTAAGCTCATTCATGTTTAGTTATTTCATATTTGTTTCATTCGGATGACTCCTCATGATCTTTGGTTGGTTGTAGGCAAAAAATGGAGAAAAGGAAGAGTTTGAGCATGGAGAAGTGGAAAAAGCAGGAATCACAAATAATTAATGGTCTAAAATTTATTTTTGACTCTATACTGGTTCAAATCCAATCTCCACCGTTCAAATTGTCTTTGAGATGTTTTAAAGCTGCTGTCAAAATTTCAGATCGATCCGACAGTTAGAACTCAAGTTATTAATTTTTCAAAAATATTGCGCGTTAGGACAGCACAGGGCCGCGCCCGGGCCGTCATTTTTTACTGCCCAGGCGCGCCTGTGGAAGATTTGAAACTCGAGGCAGTGCACTCTAGCGCTCGAGCCGTCATTTTTTATCGCCCAGGCACTCCCACGATTATGAGAACTTTATTTTTTGGGTGTTTATATGGAA
The DNA here is from genome assembly GCF_033568475.1 of Henckelia pumila. Taxonomy (NCBI): domain Eukaryota; kingdom Viridiplantae; phylum Streptophyta; class Magnoliopsida; order Lamiales; family Gesneriaceae; genus Henckelia; species Henckelia pumila. The sequence goes on along the minus strand of NC_133121.1, from coordinate 34,171,185 downwards.
AGGAGTCTTGGGCATTATATAACGATAAAGTCTGAAGTTTTGGAGGAGGAACATCATCAGAAACACGACAAAGGATGCGGCCATCCAAGGAGAAGAACAAAAAGAGGGAGAAAATTTGAAGAACTCAAGAACCGCACAAATTAGTTTTTTCTTTTCCTTTTATTTTATTTGTTGGGATTTAGGGGATCCTACCTCCAAAACTATGTTTGATTTCTTCTTGGAGATTGAATTTGGTTTTTAAGCATTCTTGATTATATTATTGTGTTTATTGCAATTTTAGAGTTTGATCAACTTCTTATTGATTTTATGTGTTATAATTGATACCGAGAAGATATTTTATGACATGATAGGGTAATATAATCCATGGATCTACAACTTGCATAGAGATATGAGGTTGGATACATGTTGATAGTCATAGACCACCAGGTTGAAAGCTAGAGGATTCCACAAATCGTTAATGCAATTGAAATTGTTAAATAACACAAGGAGACTTGGTTATTACAATTTGTTAATTAGATTAATATAGCTCGAGAGAGTATATTGATAGATTAGGGAATTTCGTCAAAAGCATGACTTGAGAATTAAAATCAAATTATTAGAGAAGAAAAGGGGTAGGTGAACTGAGATCCTAACAATCGTTTATTTATTTTCTGAACTTAATTTATTTGTTTTGCTTTTATTCCATATTTTTATTTTAGTTTATTAATTTATTCTCTTTATCATTTTAATTAACTAAAGAATTATACTTGAGGTGAATTTGTCAAACATCAATCTCTGTGGGACGATACTCGTACTCATGTACACTATATTATTACTTTACTCGTGCACTTGTGTTTTATTCGAGCTTAATTGATAGACATATTTGAGTTGATTTTCTGTGGTAGTATTTGCTCGATCAAGTTTTTGGCGCCATTGCCGGGGATTGAATAGACAATTTTTACTTCTCGTTATCTTTAGTTAATTTTATTTTTATTGTATTTCTTTATTCTATTTTATTCCTGCGTGATCTACCGTTTTCTATTTTATTTTTACAGGAATTTATCTAGTGTAATACTTTGAGATGTTTCATCGACAAGTATTCACGAGTTTTGCCCAGCAACATAAAGAGCTATTCTACGCAGCATGATAGAAATTCAATAAATTAGCAAACACCTTCCGGTATCATGATTTTTCTAATTATTCTTCTTAAATTTTTCCTTAATGTTTTGGTTGCAGTGACAAGGATATGGGTAATTAATGGAGCTTTGCAAACTGGTTGTCCACTATTTTGCCGAGATGATTATAGTGTGATATACATATTCGAGGATATGGTAGAATTTGACTACCACCGGTATTGGGATCTTACACCACAGATTTGGAGCCACCAATACCCACAATATACTCATTACCCAGATTTTTCAGACCAACCATTCGAGCTTCAAGAAGAGGAGGTAAGTTCTTCCCAATTGATGTTACATTCACTATAGGATATGGTGAGCAAGTACATGGCATTGACCGAGCGAGCTATTTAAAATCTAATCAATTCTAGATGCCACCTTCAGGAGCAGATAGAGAATCTCAAAATATCAGTTCTCCATGAACACTGAGAACATGAAGTGAAGAAAGACACTCAAATAGTGATCCCCCAAATTTGGTTCGATGATGACTAAGAGAACCATGATTTGGAGTGCGACTCAATTCATGCTGAAGATATTGAGGTGTTTGAGTCTTCTCTTACCATTGAACCTCAACCGAAAGGAGTTCCGAAGGAGAAAATATATGCTGATACACCGCCAACACCAATTTCACAAGAATTTGTTCTCCAAGAACCTACAGAGATGTTCTCTTCCCATGTTTATTAGCTGCTATGGAGTGTTGTTGAGGTGACGAGCTTAAAATGCATACATCTGGCCAAGCTTGAGGGCACATGGAACAAAGAATCATTGGTGGTGTCATATGACACTTACTTTGGGCGTCAACCGCTCTTTGATAAGTTCTTCTGAGGGTCGAACCCAAAGACTGAAAATCAGGCGCTACTTGGAAGGCAACCTAAGATTTTTACTTCATTTTATTTTGCTTATTTAGTTTTAGTTTTTATCTAGTTGTTGCTTTATATTGAGTTGATCATGTTTAATCCCTAAAAAAATTTTATTTTCAAGGTGAATACATGGGAATATTGATGTCCTAAGAGATGTGGTGCAGCAACAGAAGATGGATATACACCACGATAATTGATCAGGGGAGTTTTCCGTTTCAATGTTTTCAATGTTTTATGTTTGCATTTTGTTTTCGTTATGCATGCATGTTTTTCTCTCTCATTTAGGAGTTAGTCGTTTTCTGTTTAGCATTGGGGACACTACTAGATTTTAGTTTGGAAAGGTTGTCTTTTATGTTTGTTCATGCATAATGTTATGTGTTGCATATCGTTTTTCGTCTCATGCATGTTGTTTATGGATGAAACAATAAAATTCAATGATGATTAGGGATAAATTTTTGAAATAATAGCCTTTGAAAAAATGAAAACCTTTAGATTGAATGTGAATATTCCATTGCAACATGGCTTAACCGGTGAAGTGTACTGAGAGACAACGTTTCAGTGTCTAGATCATTTCACGACACTAGGGGTTTAGCGAACTCAGAATGTGACTTTGTAATTTCATTTGTCTCATTCTACTAATACACTTATGATCTTGGATGAAATTTTTTTCTTTTTGAGTGATCCATAGTGCACCATTGAAAAAAAAAAAAATGCTCCATCTGGGCTATGGAGTCATTTTTACGTGTTTTATTGCATCATTTTGCATTTGTTTTGCATTTGTTTTGCATGATTTCATGTTGTTAAGGTCATTCATTTTTAGTTATTCAAATATTTGTTTCATTCGGATGACTCCTCATGATCTTTGTGTGGTTGTAGGCAAAAGATGGAGAAAAGGAAGAGTTTGAGCGCGGAGAAGTGGCAAAAACAGGAATCACAAAGCATTAATGGTCTAAAATTTATTTTTGACTCTAGATAGAACCAAATCCAATCTCAACCGTTCAGATTGTTGTTTGAGAAGTTTTAAAGCTACTGTCAAACTTTCAGCTCGATCTGACGGTTAAAACTCAAGTTATGAATTTTCAAAAATGTTGCGCGTTGGGACAACAAAGGGCCGCGCCCGGGCCGTCATTTTTTACTGCCTGGGCGCCTGTCGAAGATTTGAAACTCAAGGCAGTGCACTCTAGTGCTCGGGCCGTCATTTTTTACCGCCCGGGCGCTCCTGCGATTATGAAAACTTTATTTTTTTGGGTGTTTTATATGGAAAGGAGTCTTGGGCATTATATATAGATAAAGTTTGACGTTTTGGAGGAGGAACATCATCAGAAACACAACAAAGGAGACGGCCATCCAAGGAGAAGAACAAAAAGAGGGAGAAAATTTGAAGAACTCAAGAACCGCACAAACTAGTTTTCTCTTTTCCTTTTCTTTTATTTGTTGGGATTTAGGGGATCCTACCCCCAAAACTATGTTTTTATTTCTTCTTGGAGATTTAATTTGGTTTTTAAGCATTCTTGATTATATTATTGTGTTTATTGCAATTTTGGAGTTTGATCAACTTCTTATTGATTTTATGTGTTATAATTTATACCGATATGAGATTTTATGACATGATAGGGTAATATAATCCATGGATCTACAACTTGCATAGAGATATGAGGTTGGGTACATGTTGATAGTCATAGACCACCAGGTTGAAAGCTAGAGGATTCCACAAATAGTTAATGCAATTGAAATTGTTAAATAACACAAGGAGACTTGGTTATTACAATTTGTTAATTAGATTAATATAGCTCGAGAGAGTATATTGATAGATTAGGGAATTCCGTCAAAAGCATGACTCGAGAATTAAAATCAAAATTATTAGAGAAGAAAAGGGGTAGGTGAACCGAGATTCTAACATTCGTTTATTTATTTTCTGAACTTAATTTATTTGTTTTGCTTTTATTCCATATTTTTATTTTAGTTTATTAATTTATCTCTTTATCATTTTAATTAACTAAGAAATTATACTTGAGGTGAATTTGTCAAACATACGATACTCGTACTCATGTATACTATATTATTACTTGACTCGTGCACTTGCGATTTATTCGAGCTTAATTGATAGACATATTTGAGTTGATTTTCTGTGGTAGTATTTTTTCGATAAAGGGACGACGGTTTGTTGGATTCACAAAGGCAGAACATAATTTTTTTAAAAATATGTGTAAAAATTCAAAAACTTTTTAACGGAGGGGGTCGTCTACCCTCTCCACCCCTTGAATACTTGTTCGAGGGGTGTGTTTAACCCCCTGGTTACATATTCGTTATATACTTTTTTTGGCCACATAAACTTTGTATTTTTCACCGCAAAAGTATCATTTTTCCTTTGAATCCATAACGATCTCAAAAGATAATGCCAAAGTGAGTCCAGTGGCAAGACATGTTTTTATAATTTTTTAGTAAAGACGTTGTTTTATTTTGTTAATGTGGTTAGAGTTTGATATTTGTGCTGGGATTTGAGTATTTATGTTCATATGTTGTGTGAAGCACAGTTGATTGCATTGACTGTGCTGCCGAGGCTTCGGTTGTCAATGTTGTAAATGATGGAATTGAAGCAGCCAAGGCTATTATTTGCAGTCTAATTTTAAGGATTATTCCTTAAACATTTTTGTACTTGCAGTGCGAAACTGTGAAATCAATCTGTGGACTGAAATATTGGATTGGACTTTGGTTATTGGCATAATTTATTTCTATGTTGTTGGAGTTCAATTCTGATAATGAATTACCATGTTTCTATAATTTGACACTTATCATTGTCCAGTGGATTGCTCGAGGCCATGTGAGAATATTTGTCCTGCTAATACAATTTCATATTTTGGAAAAGCTTGTTTACCAATTTGATCTTATGATAAAATAAGTCAGTTCCTATATTTTTTTGTTCTCTCTTTCGCATCCGAGATATTTCTTCCTCTTGAGACATTAATTAGTTCTTGCTCTTTATTCAGTCAATCTAGTTGAATTTCTTTGCAGAAACATTTACATATATAAGGGATGATACTACTACAGCTGAACTACTTAAACTGGATGGGGTTGATGCCATAGAAGTTCACAAAAGCGGAAGGTAGCCTTCAGTAGCATATTCGTGCATGTGAACTTGTTGTATTTGAAGCTTTGTTGAACCTTATTTTTGAATTTCATACCGATTTTAAATTACGCTGCGCATGTATTGGTCAATCATAGGCAGACAGAGTCATTCCAAGAACTTTGGAATAGTTTGGGAGATTCGATTGATAAGCTGAGGCTTGTTGTTGCAAGTATACCATATATGCAAATTAGTTTATGACTGAATTTATCAGTGGTGGTCGTGAAAATCATAAAAAAAATAACAAGTCAAAATGGTGTATTTAGTTTTTTGGATTGGAATATTAAAACTCTTGTGATAATTGCAGGTTAGCTTACCTGATATGAATGAGTTAACTATACCTGCGATGCATTCTATATATGCAACAATAAAAGTAAACCTACATTGCCACAATTTATGGCAGGTAAAGTGGTGTAAATTTCTTGCGTGAAACTGACAATGTATTGAGCAAAAAAAGGTTCAACCGTATCAATTTATTCTAATTACAGCTGGATGGTCGCCCCATGAGTGGGGATATTGGACGAGGAGCAACAAGGAAGGCAATCACATTTGCTATTCATATTTCTGCAGCAAGAGATAGGCCTAAAGGTTACCACCAATCTTTTAGGCTCCGCTTGGATTGAAGTATTTCAAATCCATGGATTTCAAATGCATTTTGTTGTTTAGAGAAATAGCACCACAAACATCAAATCCACTTCTTTTATGTTTATATGGTAATTAATGATAGTTATGATGGATTTTAAGTTCATCCAATAAAGTGATGATTTAGAATCCTTTTTAATTCATCTTAGTAATGTGTAAATAATTAAGTTATGAATTTGAGATTTCTCTTTGTTTCATTGTTAACAATAAAATTATAATTGAAATCCATGGATTTGAAATACTTTAATCCAAGCGCAACCTTAGTTTTCATGAAAGAGTAAATTATCGTGTAGTTCTTCTTACTTAACAGGTTTTCTTCAATTAGCCGGTGGTACCAATGCCCACACAGTATATGGGCTAAAAAAGGAGGGATTATTTGAAACAACCAGCCTACCAGGTACTTAATCTTTCCTTTAGATATGATCATGGCCATGAGAAAACACATTAGGAGACTCAACAGTATTACATATAATATTCCAACTAATTAATTTCAGTGTTGTAGCTTTTGGTGGCAAGTACTTTGTTTTTCGATGGTACCTTTTATTTTACTTTAAGGTGCTAAAAATAACATACCTCAGATAGTTGGCAAGGTTCTGAGTTCTCTGCAAGCGGAACACGGTTACACCCGGATTATCTTCTCGAGGCACTCACTGAATCTATAGCTTTAGTTGGGACTGTCAAATGCCTTACATGACATCAGTTAGTTAAGATAATGTGGAGGTAAAATAGTTACCGCGGTAATTGATTGCTTACTTTTTAGATTTCTTCATTGCCTGAAATCGTAGATAACATTGGATCCCTGGATTTTCCATATCCTTTTTAAGGGTTCATGGGGATTTTACTGATAACCAGCATGATATGGTTTATGTTGCAGAGTGCAGACGTGTCCTATATTATCAGTTCAATTCCAACAGTTAGCTATATATTGAATTCAGAAGACGAGCCGCACTGATGGCATTATTAAACTCTTGTTTCCATATTGAGTAGAAATCTAATTAAGGGAACTTCCCTAGGGTTTCAAGACACTATATATATATATAAAGGGAAAACGACTATGCAGAAAATCGAGAGCTTGAAGATTAAAGACCGAAGATTTTTTGAAGTAATTTTTTGGTCGATGGTTGCCGTGTTTCTGTGTTGTCGTGGCGTGTTGAGAACATTAAAGACAACTAAATTGGCTGAGTGTCGAAATCTGATAGACAAGGGAAAATCTTCAATCAACACCCTATTGGTTCTAATGTTTTATTGTTCTTTGTTTTTAGAGTGTTATTTATTTTCTCACTTTGTTGAGAAAAATAGTTTTTTATAGACAAATAACTAGTATTGCTTTCTGTAAATTGAATATTTTTCTAGTAATTATTTTGCCCTGAGCCACCTCACAAATAATAGTATTATTTGTGCATGATTTTCTCCGAGTATTTGTCTATTTTATGTTTTATTCATGTTTTATAATTTTGCTGCACGTTGACAACACCTACATAAAATTACACAATTTTTTATTCTTGTCACGACGATAAATCCTTTAAAGTGGCATTAGAGCAAACACTTGATGCTACTAAGTGAGTTTTTTGTTATTGTTTTGACAGAAATCTATCATTGATACCGTATCAATGCACCGTACACCGACCACCAATCTTGGATGGATCCAACTTTGCAATCTGAAAAGTAAAAATGAGGTTTTTCATCAACTCTGCAGATGAATATGGCAACGTGTTCTAAATAGTTGGACTCCACCAAAGAAGACTGATGAAGATGACGAGATGAACATGTAGAAAAAGGACAAACGTAAGACTATCGCCTTCAACTTTCAAATGACTCATACAAATATTTTGTTGAATTGTCGCAGTATGTCAATGAATCTAATTTGGGTGATGAATCAATTGCCTTGATTACCAAGAAGTTTGAAGACTACTTGAAAATGATGAGGGACACGAAGAAAACCAGACATATACACTACAAGAAAAAAGCCTAACAACAACGATTTTTTCCCGTTGTCGTAGCCTCTTTCGAACTGTTGTTAAAGGTCATGTTGTTAAAAGGGATGTTCAAAGACTACGATTAAAAATTGTTATCTTTGAAGGCAAAGACAACAGTTTTACAACGGTGAAAAACCATTGTCTTTGCCTTCAAAGACAACGGTTTTAAACTGTTGTCTTTAGCGTTGTAAATGACGGGAGGCGATGGCGGGGAGTTTGAATTTTTTTAAAGCAGTTTTTAACAAAAAATAGTCATAATTTTTTATGTAATATGTGTAATTAGTTGAGGTGTGTGGGCCTAGTGGTGTGGAGGGTGGGGAGACTTGAGCAAAAATGAAAAACTAAAAGAAAGTGGCTAGTGTTTATTAAATAAGTCAATAACAAGGATTTTAAAATGGTATACTTTGAATAGGTTTTTAAAATTTATTGACTTTTGACTAGAATTTAAAATTTTGTTAACTCTAGACCTTTAACTGAATTTAAAAAATTTGTTGACCGCCTTGGCCGCCTCATCCGCCCGAGCGCCCGCCACCGCCGTCTCGCCCGCCGAACAGCTTGGGCCGCTTGAAAAGGCCGCCTCATGCCAAGGCGTGGCGGTCAAGGGTCGCCTACCGCCTCAGCAGCCTGGACCGCCATTTAGAACACTGCTTGTCTTTCAACGTGTTTTTTCAACAACATTAGTGTTAACAACAGTTTTAATTCAGCAAAGACAACGGGAAAAACTGTTGTTTTTTTTTCAAATAAAAAACAAAAAAAAATTAAAATTTAATACAAAGTTTTCTAATATTATAAATAATTCTAAATATAAATTCAAAAATAAAATTTAATATACAATTTTTCAACGCAGAAAATAATATTTACAGACATTCAAAATACAAAAATAAATTTTAACATACAATTCGGGAAAACACTACATATTATCTTTTTCACTGGATAATTTCAACCTACCTTCAGCGGCACTACCCCAATGATGTATTCAAGGGTTGAGATTTAGCATATTTGTGGGGTCCACTGAAAAATAGTAGGGACCCACAAATATTGATAGATCTCAACCCTTGAATCTGCATTGAGGTAATGCTTGTACAGGTAGGATCTCACTTACCCTTTTCACCATGTATGCACGAACACCTGCAGTTTTCATCACCTGGCAAACTGGGCAAATATCAGAAAGTACTTCACAATCTGTACAGAGGCACAAATGTCTGCAAGGCAGTAACAAGATCGAAACTTCTTTGCTTTTGCATGATCTGCATTTTAGCTGACCTGTTTGACAATCTCGATTTTCCACTGATTATTTGTCGATGATTTGTGCCTGAAATTGTGTCGTCTACTTCACTGTTACCAGAGCCTTCAGGAGCTCGAGATGCGCCTTGTGCCATGAGTGGCTCAAGATTGTTCTTCAGAATGTTGATCACTGATTCCTTATACTTTGCTCGATAATGCCACGACTGAGCTTCAGTAGAAACTTGCTTTATTTTGTCCGCCAATTCTTTGATCTTACGATTTACGTTCTCTACTTCAAGCGCCTTCTCATGTAGTTTTTTGTTGACTCCTTCTTCTAGTGTGTTCAACAAAGAAACCGTGTGCCTATGATTCAACTCTCTTACGCCCTTAATATTCTCTTCCTATACATAGAGACACTGTTAGAGGTTGGGAACATAAAAGTGTTGGTGTACAGCAGCAGAGGCATAGGATTACCGTTGGTGCAAAACTAAAATGAAAGTTGCAAAAAGTTGAAGTAGAATATAATCTTATCTGCACTAAAATATAACAATTGTTCTTAAATTACCATACCTCTGTCACATGATCAAGTGTCTAGTGTTCCTCGAGTTGGAAATTTTGGACACATTCCAGCTGAAATTTTGGACACACGAAATTTTGGTCAATACACAACTATATAAAAATATCAAGTATTTACATATCTCTGAAATTTTGGATAACAATATAAATTTTGTTTTTGGTCAATTCTACATGCATCATATGTAAATAAAGTTTAGCAAGAGATCACGATCACCAATATGCATATATTATAGTACACTTGGGATACGAATCGACAGATATAAAACCAATAATCTTATTATGGTGCTGGACCATAAAAGAAAAGGAGCAAATAGACCCCACACTATGCTAGCGATAGAACTCAACTAAGGAAAGTTTCTTCAGGATTTAATAATACAAAAATAACCAGAAAGTATTTTTTTTTTTTCAAGACATACATATTTGAAAACAGCAACTAGCAATGATCCCATTTCGATGCATTGATATAATACATGTCAAATTCCAATTTTACAGTGTTTAAATCTAAATACTATTTCAAATTGAAACAGATTAGTACAGTGTGTGGTCCAAAAAAACATTTATAAAATTCCTTAGTTATCAACAGTTAACCAATAAGTTTATCAATCTTTTGACGCAAATTCTGAATTCTTCGACATTGTTGAAAAATTTATTAAATTTTACACAAGACTGACTTGGAAAACATAGATCATGTGGATATGGAAAAAAGAAGATCCTTCCTGATTCATGAAACTTAAATTCTTGAAAGCTGGAAGGCTGGAATTAACAAGACATATCAAGTGCTTATTCAATCAAGAATCTGAGATATTTGCAACAAATAGTCCTGATTTTTATTGGAAAAATGTTAATGAACGCATGCAAGATTCACAGAATAATATCAGCTCATTTTCGAACGAGAATGAATCAACAGCCGCAAAAAGGGCATGCAAAATTAAGGAAAAATAGATATTTAACAGCTAATTCTCGGAGGAAGTAGAATGGATCAAGGGAAGAGAAGGAGCGGAATACCTGTTTAATGGCTCCAAAATCTCTGAATTTTCTTCGGAAAAGAATGCTTCAAGTTTTATGATCAAGAAAGAACTTCTATTTGTTTAATACACCTAGACGGACAGATTTATTTGGTGAGTTGGGAAGGCTTTGAAATAGCAAAGGATTTTCTCATTCATCATTTGCTAATTACCATTCTAGAGTTTAAGCATCCATATACCTTTTACGCAAATGTATATCCATTTGTGAACCTTCGGTGGCTGCCTTCCCCAGAAAATCTAGTCCATTAGGTGGATAATTAGCAACAGCCCTGGTCTTTAAATTGTTGTTATCACCACCATCAACAATTGAATCTCCAAATATAAATAGGGCCGGCGCCAAGGGCTTTTGAGCTGCTCTAGAGGAACAAACAGACACGGCAATGTACAGAGAACAATTAACTGTACAAGTGTCGTATCATCTGTCTAGAAGACAGGCAAAAAAGGAAAGAGAATCAGTTATTGTACTGATATTGGAAACTAAAAGAAAAGAAGATACGACCGAAATATTTTTACTACCCACACAATTAAGAGTAAATTCAAGCTTTCAATTTCAAGTCACATTAATGATAGCATTAAGTTACATTAATTGATCAGCGTATTGCGAACACTCCATTTGCACCCCAAGACTTTGGTGTGCTGAATCAATTAAATTCTGAAGGCACAGAAAGTCATTAACTTCAAGATTTAATAGAAAAAGAAATAGCAGCTCAAAATAAAAGAAGAATATTTATGAAAATAATTGTTTAACTAAAAACCTTGACGCATCTTCCACCTTCCCTTGCCTGCACAGTCCTTTCATGACCACAGAGTAAGTTACTTGATTAAGCTTCTTTGGAACAAATATAATGAGATACACTTAGATAAGCATTTCCAACAACCAAATGCGTCAATTTTTCACTGAAGTACATGTAACGAGAACCACCACCTCGGCGAACCATGTCTACCAGCTTCCGCATTTCAGATGACTCAAAGCCTACAAGTAGAATTCTGCACTCAGACAAGTATAAATCGTCATCCTCACTTTGAGAGTCATCAGCAACACAATGATCAAATACGGAATCAATTTTTTCCTCATGAGAAGGTGAATCATTCTCCTCTTTGGAAAATGGAAAAGCTTCGCAAAATGTAGAACGCATGGCCAGTTGAGTCTCGAGATCAGGTTCTATCCTGAGCAGACAAAATCTTCGACAGAAATGTCGGGCCTATCTGATACAATTGAAGACAGAAGACCTATGGGAGAGGAATTTGCTGATTAATGATTAATTGGAGAGAATGCAGCTGACAGGGAATAAGAGGAGATCATGGTGATGCTGAAGACACGCTTGACTGATTGCTTGATTATGCTCGAACATGATTATGACTAAAAGTCAGATAGAATTCTACACTAATTAGATTATTAAAGAAGGAACATAAGAATAAATAGAGGGGTTGTTCTAGGATAAAACCGTATCAAACTGAATGTCTCTCCAAAATCATTTTCCTTAATGTAGAATAATCAGAGAGATGGAGAGATCAAATAACGCAGCTCAATCATATTCCAACAAATACACGAATCTTGACAAGACACAATTTTTATGAGCTGAAGAATTAAAGAGATGACCTTCTCATTTACATTTTACTGCCACGGCATAGAAAGGTTGTAGAGAATATCTGGGTGTCAATTTCATATTTGAAGCATGAGATGGTCATTATATCCTGTACCTTAAAAATCAAATCCACAACCTCAAAGTAAAGACCGTTTTTTGCCTGCCCTCCTGTAAGAAGCACTCCATTAATCAAATTGAGTTTCTGCAATTTAAATTACACAATTAAAAGCACATCAAGTCGTGGAGCATGATAATATAAGTACTATGTGAATGCATAACAAAAGTGAAACTAAGAGGTAACCAACAAATTAATTGCTACCATATATAGTCCAGATGATTAAGACGGATAATAAAATAACAACTATCGAGCAATGAAAGAAACAATAATAACCAACAATCATAATTCAGAAATTAAAGACAGTGAGAGAGAAGTTAAATTGAGAACGTCCAATAAATCAAAATATATCATCAGCTCTCCAGCCCATATTCTGGATTCTTCTAGCAACAGCGCTGTTGTGCGGTTGCCAGTACGCCTATGATCATGCACTGACCTTAAGATTTTTCAAATCTTCTCAAGTATATTTCACATTGAAACTTAATAGAAAATTGGTTTCCTAAATTTACTTAACTCACCAAGAAAATAGAAATCGAATGTTTAATCAAAACAGATTCTACAAATCGCAGAGCAATCAAATCATGTATCACAAGGAAAACCATGGCCATATAGTAAAGCTCGAAATAAGGCTGGAGTGAGCAGATAAAAATTCTACCTGGAGTGGTTCGTGCGGTAAGAAGCTCTGAGAGTTCGAATCGCGACTGGTTTCGCACGAAAATTGGTGGAGTTGGTTCGAATTGGTCCTAGGGTCGCTTACAACCTCCCATCGGCCAACAAACCACCGAGAGATCGGCCGGAGCAAAAATGACTCTCTCACAAATTTCTTTTCAGTCTAAGGGTCCGTTAGACTTTTCTTATATTTATAATATAAACGTTATTCTTAATGACAATAATGCCATTTTGATTAAGGTGAAGTAATGTCATCAAACGTTGAATCTGGTTCAAACTTGATTTTGTGACATAATAAATATTTTCATCCTCGAATAAATATTCAATTGTTTCAACTGGATAAAATCTAATAGTGTGTAATTCTTCTAAAATATTAACTTTGTTTTTCTTTTCGTTACGCTTTGCACATTCATTTGCATAATGTCCTTCTTCATTGCACAACCAATATGTGCAATTCTTTCTTTTACCCTTAGGGCAAGGTGGTTTTTTGTTATCAAAATTTTTATAAAATTTTCTTCTATAAGCTTTTCTGAAGAAATTCTTTTTAAATTTCTTTTTCTTATAAGGAATAAATTTTCTATTAAATGATTTATAAGGTTTATTAGTTTTATTATATTTCTGCCGTTTTAGATGTTTGTGTAGCATGTTTGTTCTACAGCCATATTCTTTTACTGTGAATTCTCTTTTATCACAACAAAGTTTATTGTTTTGTTTATAAGATTTAGATATTCTTTTATTTAATGTTACCTCATGACATTTTTTTGTTGTTATATCCTTGATAAATTTAATAGCTCCTCCCAAAGTTTTAGCATAAGAGCTAGTTAAAAATTCATCTTTACTATTTATTGGAATTTTTGGTATTTTATTAAAAATACTTAATTTATAATGTTTCTTTTTATCAGCGTCTATTAATTGATAATAGTTTGTTTCATAATCACAAATAAATTCTTCTAAATAACATAAATTGCATAATTTAATATTATTCAAAATAAAAATTATTCTATTTTGTTCTATATTTTTTGTTACTAAATTAGCGTCATTATTAGAAATTTCTAAAAATTCTTGATAGAAGGCATCGACAAATAATTCGAAATATCGATGTCCTGTCATTCATTGTGGTAGATTAGTTATTACTAAGTTTTCGGCCCAAGTTCGCACTGCTCCTACTAAAGTCATTTTTATCATTCCATGAGTTAGAACTTGTACATTCTCATTTTTGTCTAATAATGGTGTTAATTGAATTTGTATTGATAGCTCATTTGCCCAATGGTCTATCCTTGATTTTCTTTCTTTTGCTGTTGAACATCCTAAATCTAAAATATTTTGTTTTACAAACCCTGATGTTTTTTATTCTCTAAGAATATCTCTAATATCCTTATAGGTTTCTGAGTAATTATAAGGCCCAGAAATATTAAATTATTAATTATGGAATTTGAGAATTAAATTTCATATTATGGGCTAATATTGATTTGAGAAGTTATGGGAATTATAGATTTAATTTCTGAGCCGAAAATATTCAATTTGAGAATTGACGGATTTTGAGAATTAAATTCCGAGAATTCTTAAATTAAAAGAATAAATATTCAAATTGAATATTTATGGAATTTGAGATTAAATTCCATGTTTCGGGAAGTAAAGAAGATTAATTTTGAGGATTCAACCCGATCAGGGACTGATTTGCAAATATCAAAGTTTCGAGGACTAAAGTGCAAAAGGTCGTGATTATGTAATTTAATCCAAACTTATTTAATTCTAATCCAAGTATATTTAATTTGGAAATATTTAGAGTTTCGATTTAAATTCTAATATTCTTAAATTAATTAGGATTGAAATTGAATTAAAACGAAGGCCGAGGACTGAATTGCAATTAATGAAGACTTGAGGGGTTAAATTACAAATATGCAATACATATCCGATTTTTAATCAGATTTATCAGCATGATACGTGTATTACAAATGTGGAATTCGGAATTCTGAACAGAGCAATTCGAAGCCTTCTCTTTTCTTTGAATTTTCGATTTTCAAACCCCGTAACTTTTGATCTGATCGTCCGATTTCAATTCTGAAAAGTGTTCTGGAATCCTTGCGACGAGTACTTCGACTTGATTTTCAGACTAGTTTTGAAGGCTAACGAATCAAGACGCCGAATTCGAACCGAATAAGATGAAGTGAGATTTGAAGCGTTCAAAACAGAAGAAATACGAAGGTATAAGACGACATCGCGAGTCAGGGAGTTTGAAACTCAAGATCGATTATTCTTGAGTTGTCCCGCCAAAACCACATACGTATTTATTTTTTTGATTTGATTTTGATGTTGTCGATCCATCCCAGGTAGTGGATCTTTGATTTGAGTCGATACGATTATGATACGAGGCTATATTGAATTGATTCTATGTCAAGGTTGCGGTTAACCTTATTTTCTAGCCCAGAATGGCTACGATAGATGGATATCCATGTCAAGATCGTTTACGAATCTTGATGGCAAACGACGTTATATGAATCAATTCTTAATCGAGATATGCGTTATGTACTCTATTGTTGAGTCGTTTATAAATAGAGTTGATATGATTTCTTTAACGTTTTATATATGTCGATTATACTGGGAATATTTTTTCACCGGAGTTTATCCGGCTGTTGCTTTATTTTGTATGTGTGCATTGCAACAGATGGGGCAGAAGCTAGTCTGAGATGACGTTGATAGCTCGGGAGAGAGACTTAGCAAGTGTGGACTCGGGTTTTAAGCTGAAAAATGGTAGTTTGATAGCATTGAATTTGACATGAACTTGTGATTTAGAAGCTCACTTTTGAGACTTAGTGTAGCTTATCGTTTCATGTTTTTATGCTATTCGTTTGATGTAATAATTGCATGGATTGATGCTTGAGACTTCATATATGTATGTATGCATATTTTCAGATTTTATAGCATGTGTAGAATCCATGTTTGATGAGGAATTATGCTTTGATCCAAGTTTTGACAGCACAAAATATTTCTGCAGATTTTCTGTGCAGAGTGGCAGCTCGATCGGTAAGATTTGATCGATCGAGCGAGGCCTGTTATTGCTGAGCAGAAACTTGAATTTTCTTGCTCGCTCGATCGGTAAGATTTGACCGATCGAGCGAGGCCAAAATATGTGCAGTCCCGAGAGATGGATTTTATAGCTCGCTCGATCGGGTGAATGTTACCGATCGAGCGAGGCTCTGGAAATTTGAATAAAAAAAAATTTTAGCTCTTGGTTTTATTATTCCTAATTGTTTGATTAATTGTTTTATTAATCATTAATTGTCTTAAGATGAGATTAGCAACCAGAGGTCCTCACAACAGTAATGGTCTCTATTATATTCAAATTCTTCGGTTTTAATTCCACTGCCTTCATATGTTCGTAGTGTTACTTGTAGTCTAGAATCATCTTCAGATTCAGACTCTGAAATATCCATATCTCTATATTGTTCTGATTCTTGATGTGAATGATACAGTTCTTCTGTATTTATTCCTATTTGCTCAGAATCAGATTGATCTGTTTCACTAAACATCTCCATACTTGGTTTTTCCATAAATGAGGGGATTTCTATACCATGATTCAATTTTGAATGGTGATTCTTCTTCCATTTTTCCTTTTTCTTTATCCTTTGGAAGAACTTCTTTAAGATAGCTTAGTATTTCTTTACTATGTCTTTCTTGTTCAATTATTAATCTAGTCGTAGCTAAGTCAATGTATTCTTTAAGATTTTTCTCTAATTCTTGTATTATTAGATTAATCTTATTAATCTTATTCTCTAAATCTCCTAGATCTTTTTCTAATTTTGTTAAGGACGTCATTACGATGAAGTTGATTCATTAACAATAGCTTGTTTAATTTTAAGAATATTTTGATTCATTGTTCCAATTTTTTCTAGTATATCTTCATCATTTCTAGCAAATAATAATGATCTTCTTAGTACAAAATGTTTTGTGATTTGAAGGTCATTTGAACTCCATTTTTTATAGGGATTTATTTCTTCAATAAATGTCTTTCGAGGGTGTTCAATCCTTGTAATATTTTCAAACATTCTTTCAACAAAAATAGTTGGTTTTGTTGAAATTATTCCTGTTTGAGAATTATTACTCATTGCTAAACCGACAACATACTTTATATTGATTGGATGGTTTTCTATTAACATAAGATTATTTCTATAAAAGTAATAATCTAATGTTAAAACATCATTTATGTTTTTATCAAAAAGAGATATATTGTACTGTGGATAAATACAAAATTTAATCTTTTTGTAACATAAATTTTCTTCAATTTTTTCAAGAATAGAATCTTTAAAATTTCGTATCCTTTTATCACGAACTGTGATTTCAATTGGAGTATCTATTCCTTCTCGATAATGAGCTGATATTATTATTTCAATTCTTCCGATATGAACATATTTCAGTTCAGATCGTTCTTTTTCACTGGCTTTTACCATGATGGTATCAATATCTTGAGTTGTTAATAATTTCAGAGTATTAGATCTTAATTCGTTGAAAAACGCGTGAAAAGATAAGATGCGTAAAGAGATAAGATTCTATTTACTCTTATAATAAAAGTGATGAGGGACCACTCATTGACAATACATAATGAAAACAGTTCATTTTTCATCTGAATGGACGCCTTTACATGTGGTGTGGTCCACGATTATAATTTTATTACATTGATAATTCGCTGTCTGTATCACTAGTGGCTTCAGACCATTTTTTTTATTGTTTTCTCTTCTTTGACAGCTGTTTCCTTTGTCTCTTCTTCAGTCTTTTGACAATGTCCACATTTGTGAGTAGAAATTATTGTACCTAGTTTCTTGCATATCATCTGTTGTGTTTCTCTGGTCATGTCAACTCTTGCTTCATAAATCGGAGCTTCGAATTGAGCTAACATGGCTTGTTCTTTCTTTTGGATTTTCTCCTTGTGTCCAATGGTTAATAAAATTTTACTGGTTGCAAAATTTATTTTAACTTTTGAGTTTCCATCAATCTTTCCTGTCTTTGGAATACACGTATCATGCTGATAAATCTGATTAAAAATCGGATATGTATTGCATATTTGCAATTTAACCCCTCAAGTCTTCATTAATTGCAATTCAGTCATCGGCCTTCGTTTTAATTCAATTTCAATCCTAAATAATTTAAGAATATTAGAATTTAAATCAAAACTCTAAATATTCCCAAATTAAATATACTTGGATTAGAATTAAATAAGTTCGGATTAAATTACATAATCACGGCCTTTTGCACTTTAGTTCTCGAAACTTTGATATTTGCAAATCAGTCCCTGATCGGGTTGAATCCTCAAAATTAATCTTCTTTACTTCCCGAAACATGGAATTTAATCTCAAATTCCATAAATATTCAATTTGAATATTTATTCTTTTAATTTAAGAATTCTCGGAATTTAATTCTCAAAATCCGTCAATTCTCAAATTGAATATTTTCGGCTCTAAAATTAAATCTATAATTCCCATAACTTCTCAAATCAATATTAGCCCATAATATGGAATTTAATTCTCAAATCCCATAATTAATAATTTAATATTTATGGGCCTTACAATTACTCAGGAACCTATAAGGATATTAGAGATATTCTTAGAGAATCAAAAACATCAGGGTTTGTAAAACAAAATATTTTAGATTAGGATGTTCAACAGCAAAATAAAAAAAATCAAGGATAGACCATTGGGCAAATGAGCTATCAGTACAAATTCAATTAACACCATTATTAGACAAAAGTGAGAATGTACAAGTTCTAACTCATGGAATGATAAAAATGACTTTAGTAGGAGCAGTGAGAACTTGGACCGAAAACTTAGTAATAACTAATCTACCACAATGAATGACAGGACATCGATATTTCGAATTATTTGTCGATGCCTTGTATCAAGAATTTTTAGAAATTTCTAATAATGACGCTAATTTAGTAGCAAAAAATATAGAACAAAATAGAGCAATTTTTATTTTGGATAATATTAAATTATGCAATTTATGTTATTTAGAAGAATTTATTTGTGATTATGAAACAAACTATTATCAATTAATAGACGCTGATAAAAAGGAACATTATAAATTAAGTATTTTTAATAAAATACCGAATATTCCAATAAATAGTAAAGATGAATTTTTAAATAGCTCTTATGATAAAACTTTGGGAGGAGCTATTAAATTTATCAAGGATATAACAACAAAGAAATGTCATGAGGTACCATTAAATAAAAGAATATCTAAATCTTATAAACAAAACAATAAACTTTGTTGTGATAAAATGGAATTCAAAGTAAAAGAATATGGCTGTAGAACAAACATGCCACACAAACATCTAAAACAACATAAATATAATAAAACTAATAAACCTTATAAATAATTTAATAGGAAATTTATTCCTTATAAGAAAAAGAAATTTAAAAAAAATTTCTTCAGAAAACCTTATAGAAGAAAATTTTATAAAAAGTTTGATAACAAAAAACCACCTTGCCCTAAGGGTAAAAGAAAGAATTGCACATGTTGGTTGTGCAATGAAGAAGGACATTATGTAAATGAATGTCCAAAGCGTAACAAAAAGAAAAACAAAGTTAAACTTTTAAAAGAATTACACACTATTGGATTTTATCCGGTTGAAACAATTGAATATTCATCCGAGGATGAAAATATTTATTATCTCACATAATCAAGTGAATCTACTTTTGAATCAGATTCAACATTTGATGACATTACTTCACCTTAATCAAAAGGGCATTGTTGTCATTAAGAATAACATTTATATTATAAATATAAGAAAAATCAACATACCCTTAAACTTAAAAGAAATTTGTGAGAGAGTCATTTTTGCAAATGACCCCAAATGAAAATCCCATTTGTCTGATTAGATCCGAATTCGAATGTATCGGGTAATTTGATAGTGATTTTCCGAATTCGAAATGGCAGATGTATTTTTCTTTTGCCGTTAAATTAAATGAAAAATATTTAAAAGATAAGAGTCAGACCACACACACAGCATGTCCATCCTGTCGTCTCCTCATTCCTCCATGATCTCTCTCGGCTTCTCTTGCTCTGCTTCTCTTCCCCCACAGTTTCCCAGTCTCTCTCTCTCTCTCTCACACACACACACACTTGTCTGTATTTGGAATTTCGGTTCATTATCTTTTTTTTTTTTAATGTCATTTCGGTTCATTATCTATATATATATCTATGTGAGAAGATTTGTAGCTGAATTTTACTCATTGTTTGTTTATATCCATAGGTCTGTTGCACGAACGAAGCAGCAGCAATGCAAGCCTTGAAAAGGTTGATAATCTCTTAAAAAAAAATGGGATTCTTTCAATCGTAAGCTCCCCGTTGGAATCTCTCCGAAAGGGTAACTGGGTTAAACTCATTTGTGGTGCTAGCTTTGAGGCAAGCACTTCTTCTAAACTTAATCATTTTTTTATTATTACCAGATAGATTCTATCGAGATGTTCTGCGAGTTTTTTTTTTAAATAAGTCTGTTGTCTGCCTTATCATATAGGATGTGGTTGACATCAGAAACCTTTCTCTGGTTTACACTCTTTCTGGAGGTAAAACACTATAAATTATAATCATATTTTTTTAATTTTAGAATAGTGGTTAGTGAGTTGGTCTAAAATAGTGGCAAGACGTGTTTTTATAATTTTTTTAGTGAAGACGTTGTTTTGTTTTGTTAATGTGGTTATAGTTTGATATTTGTGCTGGGATTTGAGTACTTATGTTCATATGATGCTTGAAGCGCAGTTGATTGCATTGACTGTGCTGCCGAGGCTTCGGTTGTCAATGCTGTAAACGATGGAATTGAAGCAGCCAGGGCTATTATTCCCATTCGCAGGCCTTGGGTGATGGTCAGCGTCAACGATGAAGAAGACTTGCATTTTCGTAAGGCAGGTAATATTTGCACTCTAATTTAAGGATTCCTCCTTAAACATTTTTGTACTTGGTGCAAAAGTGTGAAATCAATTTGTGGACTGAAATATTGGATTGCATCAAAGAACACTAACTTGAACACTTTTTCAGAATTTTCAGGACTTTGGTTATTGGCATAATTTATTTATATGTTGTTGGAGTTCGATTCTGATAATGAATTACTATGTTTCTAGAATTTGACACCGATCATTGTCCAATGGATTGCTCGAGGCCATGTGAGAATATTTGTCCTGCTAATGCAATTTCATATTTTGGAAAAGCTGGTTTACCCAAGGTTCATTTCCATTTCCTTAATTTTGCTTCTAACATTTTTAATTTCTATTAGCTATATACATTACATCAATAAGCAGGGTGGTGTCTTGACTGAGCGATGTTATGGCTGTGGTCGCTGCTTACCAATTTGTCCTTATGATAAAATAAGTCAGTTCCATATTTTTTGTGTTCTCTCTTTCGCATCCGAGATATTTCTTCCTCTTGAGACATTAATTAGTTCTTGCTCTTTATTCGGCCAATCAAGTTGAATTTCATTGCAGAAGCATTTACATATATAAGGGATGCTGCTACAACAGCTGAACTACTTAAACTGGATGGTGTTGATGCCATAGAAGTTCACACAAGCGGAAGGTAGCCTTAGCTTCCGTAGCATATTCGTGCATGTGAACTTGTTGTATTTGAATCTTTGTTGAACCTTATTGTCGAATTTCATACCGATTTCAAATTATGCTACTCACATAATGTATTGGTCAACCATAGGCAGGCAGGGTCATTCCAAAAACTTTGGAATAGTTTGGGAGATTCGATTGATAAGCTGAGGCTTGTTGCTGTAAGTATACCATATATGCAAGTTAGTTTATGACTGAATTTATCAGTGGTGGTCGTGAAAATCATAAAAAAAAATAACAAGTCAAAATGGTGTATTTAGTTTTTTGGATTGGAATATTAAAACTCTTGTGATAATTGCAGGTTAGCTTACCTGATATGAATGAGTTAACTATACATGCGATGCATTCTATATATGCAACAATGAAAGTAAACCTACATTGCCACAATTTATGGCAGGTAAAGTGGTGTAAATTTCTTGCGTGAAACTGACAATGTATTGAGCAAAAAAACGTTCAACCGTATCATTTTATTCTAATTACAGCTGGATGGTCGCCCCATGAGTGGGGATATTGGACGAGGAGCAACAAGGAAGGCAATTACATTTGCTATTCATATTTCTGCAGCAAGAGATAGGCCTAACGGTTACCACCAATCTTTTAGTTTCCACGAAAGTACGTTTGACATTTCTTTTTTGTGAAGTTAAAGAGTAAATTATCGTGTAGTTCTTCTTACTTAACAGGTTTCCTTCAATTAGCCGGTGGTACCAACGCTCACACAGTATATGGGCTTAAAAAGGAGGGATTATTTGAAACAACCAGCTTACCAGGTACTTAATCTTTCCATTAGATATGATCATGGAGAAAACACATTAGGAGACTCAACAATATTACATATAATATTCCAACTAATTAATTTCAGGGGCAGAGAAATTAAATGATGAGGTCGTAGCATTAAATTCATCTCATTCGCCGGATGCTTTGATCAGTGGTGTAGCTTTTGGTGGCTATGCTCGAAAGGTAAACGGGGCAAGTACTTTGTTTTTTGATGATACTTTTTATTTTACTTTAAGGTGCTAAAAATAACATACCTCAGATAGTTGGCAAAGTTCTGAGTTCTCTGCAAGCGGAACACGGTTACGCTAACATTGAAGCTTACCCAGATTATCTTCTCGAGGCACTCACAGAATCTCTAGCTTTAGTTGGGACTGTCAAATGCCTTACATGACATCAGTTAGTTAAGAGAATGTGGAGGTAAAATAGTTACCGCGGGAATTGATTGCTCACTTTTTAGATTTCTTCATTGCCTGAAATCGTAGATAACATTGGATCCCTGGATTTTCCTTATCCTTTTTAAGGGTTCATGGGGAGTTTACTGATAACTAGCATGATATGATTTATGTTGCAGAGTGCAGACGTGTCCTATATTATCAGTTCAATTCCAACAGTTAGCTATATATTGAATTCAGAAGACGAGCTGGACTGATGGCACTATTAAACTCTTGTTTCCATATTGAGTAGAAATCTAATTAAGGGAACTTCCCTAGGATTTCAAAAAACTATATACATATAGAGGGAAGACGGCTACTGCAGAAAATCGAGAGCTTGAAGATTAAAGACCGAAGATTTTCTGAAGTAATTTTTTGGTCGATAGTTGTCGTGTTTCTGTGTTGCCGTGGCGTGTTGAGATCATTAAAGACAACTAGATTGGCTGAGTGTCGAAATCTGACAGACAAGAAAAAATCTTCGATCAACAGCCTATTGGTTCTAATGTTTTATTGTTCTTTGTTTTTAAGGTGTTATTTATTTTCTCACTTTGTTGAGAAAAATAGTTTTTCATAGCAAATCACTAGTATTGCTTTCTGTAAATTGAATATTTTTCTAGTAATTATTTTTTTCTGAGGCACCGCACAAATTATAGCAAAGGATTTTCTTATTCATCATTTGCTAATTACCATTCTAGAGTTAAAGCATCCATATACCTTTTACGCAAATGTATATCCATTTGTGAACCTTCGGTGGCTGCCTTTCCCAGAAAATCTATTCCATTAGGTGGATAATTAGCAACAGCCCTGGTCTTTAAATTGTTTTTATTACCACCATCAACAATTGAATCTCCAAATATAAATAGGTCCGGCGCCAAGGGTTTTTGAGCTGCTCTAGAGGAACAAACAGACACGGAAATGTACAGAGAGCAATTAACTGTACAAGTGTCGTATTCATCTGTCTAGAAGACAGGCAAAAAAGGAAAGAGAATCAGTTATTGTACTGATATTGGAAACTAAAAGAAAAGAAGATACGACCGAAATATTTTTACTACCCACACAATTAAGAGTAAATTCAAGCTTTCAAGTCACATTAATGATAGCATTAAGTTACATTAATTGATTAGCGTATTGCGAACGCTCCATATGCACCCCAAGACTTTGGTGTGCTGAATCAATTAAATTCTGAAGGCACGGAAAGTCATTAACTTCAAGATTTAATAGAAAAAGAAATAGCAGCTCAAAATAAAAGAAGAATATTTAAGAAAATAATTGTTTAACTCAAAACCTTGACGCATCTTCCACCTTCCCTTGCCTGCACAGTCCTTTCATGACCACAGTGTAAGTTACTTGATTAGGCTCCACGGCATTTGTGGCCACTGATTATATGTACCCGAGAGATTCAATGCTAAGAAAAAAGTGTAAGGATAGAAAAAATGAACAGAAGTTCTTCAGTCAACTCACTTGTAACAGCATTCACGTCATATTCTGCAAAACCATGTGAAAGTTCAAAACATAATACGACTTTAACATACGTACTGAGTCCTTGAGGAACCTTAAAAATAGTGAAACCAAGATTTAGAACAGTGGAACATACTTCTTCTCTTGCACAAAAGATATTAAAAACCCGAAATTAAAAACCTGGAAAAGCCTCGCATCAGCTCCAGAAAACAGATCAAATCATAAGCTCAACTAAATTCACAACATATTATTTACTAGATTAACCCTTTTCTAATTCGTTTCAAGAATTCACAAAAAGATGTAATCGATAGGCTTAATGCTAATGTGGAGCCTGGGAAGTGATTTCAAAGCTATACAAATCCTGAGTCAGTGCCGATACTCCAACAGTGGATATTCTCGTAGTTGTGGGAGGCAATCCGAACATTGACTGCAATCATTAAATTCTTTGCACCAGAATGTTCATCGATTATTCAAATTAAAATCTTCAGAAAGATAATGGTATACTTGGGATTCAACATAATACAGACAAGCTAACAGAGCGTCTTGCTAAATTTGCTTGCTAACTGGAGATGAATTCAAATATAAAATTCAGATGTTCAATTGATCAAATGCTAAACGCATACATTTGCTGTATGTCAACAACATGCAATAATATGATTAAATACATCAATTATTTCTTTAAAAAGAAACCCCCAAAATCAAACACACCGTTCTTCTTCTCCCGCGGGACGGCGACTGGGGTGCTCCGGTTGGTGGTGCCGCCAAGATTCTTCTTTTCCACCTTCTTCAAGATGGGATCAGTCTCATAGATCTTCTTTTCCTTTGCCAGCACCCCAAGCACGAAATCGAAGAACCCCTTCTCTTCGCTACTGCTAGCGCCCGAAGCTTTCGAAGCTGTGGCGCCAGTTCTCACATTTCTTCTACCGGTGGTGAAAACTGGAGCCAGGAACAAGTTTCTTCTTCTACGGCAGTGGCGAGGAAATATCGAGGGAAGAAGAGAGGGAATCGGCACACAACTGTTGGGTTTTTTATAAAATTAATTTAAAAATTAAATTAAATTAAATTTAAAAAATAAGGTAAGCCGTAGATTTTTACAATAATACTGTAAAAAGCTATTGCTATGGCATCTTCAACCATCTTCCATTTTGCTATGGTGATCCTCCAAAATACAGAGTATGGATTTTGGAGATGACATATTTACGAAATGACATCTTCCAAAATTATTATTTAGACCTTTTATATTACAAAAATATTTTTTGTCCTTGTTTCAAATTATTTTTAGTTTTATATTAAATATTAGTGGGTTAATTGGTCTAATTTTTATTAATTTGAGTATTCTTCCATTTTTAATTTGATCCATTTTATTTTTTAAATTAATTTCAGTATTTCACTTTTTTAGTTTATTTAAAATTTATTTTTTTATTTTTTAATAAATTAATAGAAATTTTATTAATTTTAAATAACATTAAATGGAAATAATGAACAAGGTTATTAGAAAAACACAAAACAATTTAGCACAAACATTTTATTCAAAAAACACGATTTACTACAAACATTTTGTCGACTTAATATAACTTGAAAAACATGCGATTTTTTTGAGACGATAAAACAAGTAATACTAAAGAACAGATCACCAACAAATAAAAAAATACAAATAAAAATAAAAATAAACACACTCATTTCAATCAGGAAAATAAACTAGTAGTCCGAAAGGTCGGGTCCGGTGGTGAAGCTCCTCCAAAAAATTGTTCGAAAGGTGCAGAATTCCCAGCGGAACCATCCCCCTTCGCTAATCTTTTATTGTAAATGTTTTGTTGTTGTTTGACCAAATATGGACACACTGATGGATCAACAGACATGAGGTTCAACAATAGTATTTTATTATCTTCCTTCTCGGCCATTATATCATTCTTTTGTCTCTCAATATCAATAAGCTCTTTTCGATGGATCTCAGCATTCTCCATCACAGCCACAATTTTTTTACTACATTTGGCCATTATAGAAAGGTCCTTCAAGTGTTCTTCATTAGCTTTTCTTATTTCCTTTGGCTTTTTTATGCCAATTGGACGCTTAGAACCCCCTGATGGGCTATCTTCATCCAGGTTTATAGCAAATCCGGATAGAACTAGAGAATCGGGTGCTGGTGATTCTGTGTTGGGAGAATAGTCTGATTGGGATGAATCGTTGTTCCCATGGTTTGGTACAAAATTAGGTAAAACATCATTGGATGGTCTAAACTTTTCCTGATCCTTAAGTAACTGCCAAACATGATCCAACCTCCAAGTCAACCCAGATGATTGCTTAAATAATTCTTTTGCTCGATCCAACTACAACCACATATAATTTGTATCTTAGTTGCATACTGTAAAAATAAAATTCATTTGAAATATATATGTTAACAAAATTAACTACTCACAATGTCTTTCTCAGAAGCACCACTTGGACGACTAAGTTCCACCTGGCTAACACATGAACTAAAGTTTAGAACAATCTTGTTTATGTTGAACCAGCGGCATTGAAGGGCTTTAATAGTACGAGGCTCTGCTGAGTTACCAGTGACTTGTTCGTTGTAGGTTGCTGCAACTCGCGATCACAACTTATCGCGTGATTGGTTTATACCAATTATTGGATTTTGGGAGACGTCAAGATACGCCGTGACTAGGAGTTTGTCCTCCTCGATTGAGAAAGCAACACCACGTTTAGATGAAGTCATTTGATCGTAAATAATTAGTTTATATACCTGATATATGCCAATGCGAAGAATGTCACTTCTATTTATAGCCCAATAATTTTGGATAACAAATCTGGTTCAACGGTCAAGATTAAAGGATATATGATCCGACACTTCTAAATCAACTTACTTGGATGTATGTTTATTGAGATACGCAAATTCAATCTAAAAGTGTATATTTAGAGAACTAAGTATTAAAAAAATATGCAAAGATGAGTAGTCACATCAGTAATCAAGACCCGTGAGTAGTGGCCAACTAGACATCCCATTTTTTGTGTCTTTTAAAGCACGATTGTAGAAAACACGTGATAGATAAAGCTGTGCAATAGTTGACAGTTGAGTTGTCTTTGATCGCGACTAGACAACCTGTGCCAGCTGCTATTAGAAAACATGACTACTTGAAAGCAGACAAACCATGAAAAATACTGGAGTATTTTATTGTAAATAAATGACACAAGTGGAAAACCCATATTTTGGATTCTATTCCAATGACACAACCCGGGAATTTATGGAGAATCAAGTATTCAAATATGTAGATATATATATATATATATATATTTGGATGTAAATGACCAGTCACATCATTTGTCACTACTCGTGAGTAGTGGCCAACTAGACATCCCATCTTTTATGTCTTTTAAAGCACGATTGTAGACAACACGTGATAGATAAAGTTGTGCAATAGTTGACAGTTGAGTTGTCTCTTATCGCGACTAGGCAACCCCTGCCAGCTGTTACTAGAAAACATGACTACTTGAAAATAGACAAATCTTGACAAATACTGGAGTATTTTATTGTAAATAAATGACACAAGTAGACAACCCATATTTTGGGTTCTATTCCAATGACACAACCCGTGAAATTTATGGAGAATCAAGTATTCAGATATGTAAATATATGTTATATATATAAATTACTAGTCACATCACTTGCCACTACCCGTGAGTAGTGGCCAACTAGACACATCATGTTTTGTGTCTTTTATTGCAAACATACAATTTAAGACAACCCGTGACATTTATTCATCCTACTGAATATGAGTATTTAAGACCCAGGACTTGGTCTTCATTTACCCATCCTACTAAAAATGAATTTTCATGAGGGAGGTGTTGGAGAACGCGGCGATCAGATCAATCAGAATTGATACCCGGTGCAGCGGAAGTTTAAAATTTTATATGGAACGATTCCATAATGGGTATCAAAACCTTACGATTAAATTGTGTGTGTAAAAATTAAATAACAATTATAAATTTTTACCTTCAATCTCGAATCGAGATTTTGGACACCAACAGATTGCTCTACTCTTGTTGTATATCCCTGGAACTGATGGACGAACTGTTCTTCAATCAGGTCCACGAACGGATATTTAATCCCTCTGATAGATTGCACTAGAAAATCTATCAGAAGTTTCTACGAAGAGATTAACGAATTTGATCCGTTAAACCAGACTGTAATTCAAAATTCACAGACTGGATTTTACCGAGCAGAGGGGAAAAGGGGGCGGCCACTTCAGAGGAAAAATACTAGGGTTTTTCGAAAATTTTGTGACCTGTTGTCTCTAATTTCTGTACTGCAATAACTTATTTATAATGTAGGCCGCTAACAGCTTAGGGCCCATTAGTCATAAGTTCAAGCCCGACAAGCAAAGCCCGCATGTTCAGAAATTAATATAAAATTCATCATGACTCCGATTGATAAACCAATTTCACCAATGTGCACAGAAACCATTTCTGCACCTTTTAAAGTCAAGATAAATTTTTTTGAATCCGAATTCAGTGGTTTCCAAAAATGCTCATCCCTATGTCATTTTAGGAAATCTTACTCCTCTACTCTTAATTAAGAAGTCCAACTTCTTTGTTCATTAAATTTAACTCTTTAAATTTAACTATCTCAACGGGGATTAAAAACCCATTACTCTGTGTGACCCTCAATGGTTCAGGGATACAGCTAGCCGTGGGCTCACAACTCCTTGTGACTCGGAACAACAATTTCCGACTTGCCCATCGAATCATGGTAAGAGCGTCTAGCAACATCGCCCCATGATTCCCTAGGTATCACTGATAGTGCCTGCAAGAACCAATAGATTTTGGTTAGCGTACAGTACGGTCCCTTCATCCATATATCCCGATCGAATCAACAACCATTGGTATATCGAGAGTCGTTCGAGATTCGATAACTATGCAATACATCTTGAAGGTCAAATAGTGACATCGCATGTGTAACTAAGAAACCATTTCTTAAAACACATCATGTACTCTGGCCAGAGATTCGTCACACTAATATCTCCTCAGATCGCATAGGATATCCATACTCGCAAGTATGTGGTGAATCCTTGACAACAAAGCATCGACTCCTATATGTGTTGTAACTGTACCCAATCCCGACACCTGATGACCCCAATAGAGTCGGTAAACGAGTCAAAGCACAGTACTAGCATATAGAGTCTCAATGATGTTTCAAGTAGTAAGGACTAATGGTGTACAACCAAAACCGCGGACTTTATCCACTTGATAAGTGATAACCACTTGGAAATTCCGGATAGGGTAGTTCGATCATTCATCGTATGAATATCCATTTGCATGCTTCGAACATCTCTATGTTCCTTACCAATGAAACGTGGTACTCTGCATCGCAAATGCTAATCTCAAACTCGAGCGATCCTTATCCTTATTATCGGACGGCTCAATCGACTAGGAACAGTTTAGAATATACAGTGACTATAAAATGTGTTTCATGATAGACATCCCCATGTTCTACCACATCTTACATACACTATAGTATATTCAAGGTCTTTATCAAAACAACAATAGTATATCACAATATAACAATATTAAGAGAGATAAAGTCATTTCCATTAATAAAAGTGTAAATTATATTAAACAAAAGATTGTTTATACAAAGATTCATCAAAGCCCTTAGCCACAAGTTGGCTCACCGGGCACCCACTCTTTCAATCTCCCACTTGCCCTATAGCCAACTAGTCATACTAAGTAGACCCATTGCTTCGCGATGTTTGTCAAATAATGGTCCTGGCAAGGGCTTAGTAAGTGGATCAGCGATATTGTCTGCAGAGGCCACTCTTTCGACAGTGATGTCTCCTCTTTCCACAATCTCCCGGATGATGTGGTATTTCCTCAGTACGTGTTTGGATCTTTGATGAGACCTTGGTTCCTTTGCCTGAGCAACGGCACCCGTGTTGTCACAGTACACCGGGACTGGACCAACAACTTCAGGAATAACGCCCAACTCTTGGACGAAATTCCTCATCCAAACAGCCTCTTTAGCAGCAGCTGATGCTGCAATGTATTCTGCCTCAGTCGTGGAATCCGCTGTGGTGTCCTGCTTGGAACTCTTCCAAGAGACAGCACCGCCATTGAGCATGAACACAAATCCAGAGGTTGACTTCGAGTCATCCACGTCACTTTGGAAGCTAGAGTCGGTATAGCCTTCCAATTTTAGTTCTCTTCCTCCATATACCATGAACATATTCTTAGTCCTTCGTAAGTACTTAAGAATGTCCACGGCTTTCCAATGCATTTGACCGGGATTAGCTTGATATCTGCTCGTGACACTCAGAGCAAATTCTACATCCGGTATGGTAGATATCATCCCATACATGATACTACCTATGGCTGACGCATATGGTACATGTGTCATTTTCTCTATCTCTTCATCCGTCTTGGGACACATAGACTTGGATAAAGAAACTCGATGACACATGGGTAGATGTCCTCTCTTGGACCCATCCATTGAAAACCGTTTCAATATGGTGTCGATGTAGGTTGATTGAGTGAGTCCTATCATTCTCTTAGATCTATCTCTATAGATCTGTATCCCTAGAATATAGGATGCCTCACCCAAATCCTTCATCGAGAATCTACCTGATAACCATATCTTTGTTGACTGCAACATCCCTACGTCATTCCCAATGAGTAGGATGTCATCAACATAAAGTACTAAGAATGTCACAGCATCCTTAACTACTTTCTTGTACACGCATGGTTCCTCCGGGTTTTTGATGAAACCAAAATCCTTTATTGTTTCATCAAATTTCTGGTTCCAACTTCTTGATGCTTGTTTTAGACCATAAATTGATCTCTGAAGCTTGCATACCTTATGCTCGCTTCCCATGGATGTGTACCCCTCAGGCTGCTTCATATAGATTTCTTCCTTAATGTCTCCATTAAGAAAAGCAGTCTTCACATCCATTTTCCATATCTCATAGTTATACCAAGCAGCTATGGCAATAAGGATTCTTATGGACTTGAACATTGCAACTGGTGAAAAGGTTTCATCATAGTCAACTCCTTGTCTTTGAGTATAACCTTTCGCCACCAATCACGCCTTGTAGGTCAATACCTTACCATCAGGCCCAAGCTTTCTCTTGTAGATCCATTTACACCCTATTGGAACAATTCCATCGGGAGGATCTACTAAAGACCAAACTTGGTTTGTATGCATCGAATCTATTTCCGACTGCATAGCTTCAAGCCATAAATTTGAATCCGCATCAGAAATTGCTTCCTTGAAGTTTCTTGGATCACATCCAACATCGGGTTCATCTTGATCCCCTTCAAGAAGAAGACCATATCGAATAGGAGGTCTAGAAGTCCTCTCGGATCTTCTAGGTATAGGCGTGTCTATCAATGGTTCCTGAGGTGTAGGATCGTTATTTTGTATTTCGGGTTCTTCTCGAATTTCTTCGAGTTCCATCATCTCGCCTTTCTTATCCAATAAGAACTCCTTCTCCAAGAAGGTGGCATTCCTGGAAACAAACACCTTTGTTTCAGCAGGATGATAGAAATAATATCCGATTGAATTCTTCGGATACCCTACAAAATAACATAAGGTGGATCGACTATCCAACTTATCTCCCACTGTCTGCTTCACGTAAGCAGGACATCCCCAAATCCTCAAGTACGAATACTTAGGAGCTTTGCCATTCCATAACTCGTATGGTGTTTTATCCACTGCTTTAGTGTGGACGTTGTTCAACAACAATACCGCCGTTTCAAGCGCATAGCCCCAAAACGAAGGTGGAAGCTCAGTGAAGCTCATCATGGATCGAACCATGTCCAACAAAATTCGATTACGACGCTCCGATACACCATTCAGCTGTGGTGTCATAGGAGGAGTCCACTGAGAGAGAATCCCATTCTCTTTTAGATAGTCCAAAAACTCGGTACTCAAGTATTCTCCACCTCGATCCGATCGAAGTGCTTTAATACTTTTACCTAGCTTGTTTTCTACTTCAGCCTTGAATTCTTTGAACTTTTCAAATGCTTCAGACTTATATTTCATTAAATATAAATACCCATACCTCGAATAATCATCAGTAAAGGTAATGAAGTAGGTGTGGCCATATTGAGTACCAACTCTAAATGGACCACAAACATCTGTATGGATCAAATCCAACAGATTTTGACTACGCTCAGGTTTCCCCTTAAAAGGAGATTTAGTCATTTTTCCTTTCAGGCAGGATTCACAAGTAGGTAGAGAGTTAATATCAGACATATCAAACATGCCCTCTCCCACTAGCTTGTTCATCCTCCTTGAGGAAATATGACCTAGCCTAGCATGCCAAAGGTTTGCCGGGTTTTGGCTATCGATTTTCCTTTTGTTTGTTGTTGCCGGTTTATCAACATAATTTATTGGAACGTCTTTTAGTTTTAAGTTATATAGATCATTTTCAAGTTGTCCATTTCCAATCAAACATTCATTCTTGTAAATATTGCAAATCTCATTCACAAAATTGCAAGAATAACCATCTCTATCAAGCATAGAAACAGAAATAATGTTTTTAATCAAATCCGGAACAAATAAAACATCTCTCAAAAGTAACTTAAAACCGTTCTGCAAAATTAAATAAATATCTCCCACAGCTTTAGCTTCAACTCTGGAACCATTTCCGAGCCTCAGCTGGGTCTCACCCATTCTAAGCCTGTGACTTCTTGTCATCACCTGCAAATCATTGCAAATGTGAGATCCACATCCGGTATCCAATACCCAAGAAGTAGTATTAAGTGAAACATTTATTTCAATATAGAACATACCCTTCGCAGTTCGCAACTGCTCTAGATATTCCTTGCAGTTACGCTTCCAATGACCGGGCTTCTTGCAGTAATGGCAAACATCCTTGGATTTTTCCATGTTTGAAGCCTTTGTCTTGTACTTCTTCTCGGGTTCGATTTTCTTGGGTGGGGCAGAACGTTTCTTACCCTTTGTACTTGGCCCCTTATTAGCAGAAGAAGAGGAGCCCACCAAGAAAGTCGGTTTATCCTTCTTTAAAGTGGATTCATATGTCACAAGCATATTGACCATCTCTTCAAGGGAGGCCTCTATCTTGTTCATATTAAAATTCACCACAAATCCGTCAACGAAGAAGGAAGAGACAAAAGTAGTAAGTCCACATTGAGTTCATGCTCCAACACCAAATCAAGGGTTACCAACTTCTGTATGAGCCAAATCACTCGTACCCCATGATCACGGACCGAAGTCCCTTCACGGATGCGACACTTCATTAGCTCCTTTACAGTAGCGAACCTTTCAGCCCTCGATTGAGCCCCAAAAAGTTCCTTGAGTTGTACGTGAATGTCAGCAGCATTCACGGTGTCCTCAAATCGCCTCTGGAGTTCATCAGACATCGAGGCTTGCATATAGCATTTGGCCTTGATATCATGGTCCCACCATGTATCAAGTTTGGCTAACTCTTCCGGACTTATGTCAGCTGGTGCTTCCTTCGGAGGAGATTTTTCTAACACGTAGAGCATCTTCTCCGAAGTCAAGACAATCTTCAACTTACGGAACCATTCCGTATAGTTTGCGCCAGTCAATTTATTTTGTTCGAGGATCGAGAAAAGTGGATTGCGCGAATTCATCTTTATGAAATACTGAAAAGAAACAGACAAATATCAGTGATTGTTTAAGTAATTTACTAAGACATAAAATAGGCGAAATTTATTTTATGAATCTCACTCCCACTATTTTAACGATTTCACTACTCTCTAGTGAAAACGGGAAACTGTTTTCCTTAGTGAGAACATGGAGTCCAATTGACAAACTATGGTCCCGAATAATATCAGCCAACCACAATTTTCAAAAGGTAGAGCCCAATTGCTTCCAAAGCAACCTCCACGTTTTTACCTCATGTCCAATAAGGGCCCAATAATATGACGCCGTTTATTGTGACATGTCAAGATGACCCATCAATATTAAGTTGTGATGGACGGTCGCCATGTGGATCCCCCAATAATATGAGCCGATCCCATGGGAGTTCCACCCAACTTACAACATGTGTCGATCCAATGTACAGCTTTCCGACGAACAGGCCCCCCCCCCCCCCCCCCCCCCCCGGACCGTATCCGCGGGTAGCATCTCATACATTGATCGTTGATGGAAGGTAGGAACATTTAAACAAATTTAAATTTCCTTTATTTATCTTGATATCAATTTTAAATCATATTTAAAATGAGGGATTTTAATTTTGAAAATTTGTCTCATCATTTTTAAAATTTTGTATGCTTGCCGGATTCACACAATTTTGTCTAAAACATGCATACAACAATAATATCACATATTATATAGGATGATCGATTCCATTTCTAATCGACCCGTGGTTGCCAATCACAAGTCTTAGTCCAATCCTAGGTAATATGCAGTATGCAATGCAATCCTATTACATTGAGCTTCCAATTTACATTTCTTCTGTCTTTATTGTCTGCTGGGCCCACCTCCATCTTCAAATCTTCATCTCCCACTAAATCTAATGTATTTACAATAAATAACAATGACAAGTAGGGGATACATTTTTAAGGGGTGGGAACGGGCCATAAACCAAGCCCACTTTTATTACATATGACAATTCATATTGGGCCATAAACCAGGCCCATTAATAAATCCAACAACAATAAAAACAAATGTAAATTCCTAACATACAACTACAAAATTGGTCATGACAATCGATCATCCTTATCCAATAACATTTAATTCAAAATTAATTTATTGGATAACATGCAATGGCAATTTAAATTTAAAAGGATAAAATCATATTTCATATATAAAATCTTATTTTACATACAAAATCACATTTTATCTTTTTATCAAATAAAATCATATTTTATCTATAAAATCCAATTTTATACATAAAATCATATTTTACTCAATATATCCATAAAATCATATCTTATCATCAATTGTACCAAAAATAATTAATTTCAAAATTCAATTTAACGGATAAAATATTTAAATTTTCCAAAAATTCAAATTTATCCAAAAATCAATTTTAAAATTTTAGGACTCGAACAATTCGATCCGACGCCTCGTGGACCAATCAAAAACAATTTTCGATCGGACCAAAAATAGAATTTTAACATATTAAAATTTAATTTAAAAATTAAAAAATTAATTTTTCCGCGGGCCGCCCGGGACATTCCCGGGCTGCCCGCGCCCCAAAAGGGCTCGGGCCGGGCAGCGACGATCGCTGCCCTGCGCAGCGCCCAGCGCCTAGCGCTGCGCTGGGCAGCGACCATCGCTGCCCCCCCGGGCAGCGATCCAATCGCTGCCCGGGTTTTGCCCGAATTTTTTTTTTTTAAAATATTTATTTTGTTTCAAAAACCGAGGCTTAAAATTTTTTTGTACAATCGATTAATTTAATCGCTTGATCTGAGCAACCTGGCTCTGATACTACTGTTGGAGAACGCGGCGATCAGATCAATCAGAATTGATACCCGGTGCAGCGGAAGTTTAAAATTTTATATGGAACGATTCCATAATGGGTATCAAAACCTTACGATTAAATTGTGTGTGTAAAAATTAAATAACAATTATAAATTTTTACCTTCAATCTCGAATCGAGATTTTGGACACCAACAGATTGCTCTACTCTTGTTGTATATCCCTGGAACTGATGGACGAACTGTTCTTCAATCAGGTCCACGAACGGATATTTAATCCCTCTGATAGATTGCACTAGAAAATCTATCAGAAGTTTCTACGAAGAGATTAACGAATTTGATCCGTTAAACCAGACTGTAATTCAAAATTCACAGACTGGATTTTACCGAGCAGAGGGGAAAAGGGGGCGGCCACTTCAGAGGAAAAATACTAGGGTTTTTCGAAAATTTTGTGACCTGTTGTCTCTAATTTCTGTACTGCAATAACTTATTTATAATGTAGGCCGCTAATAGCTTAGGGCCCATTAGTCATAAGTTCAAGCCCGACAAGCAAAGCCCGCATGTTCAGAAATTAATATAAAATTTATCATGACTCCGATTGATAAACCAATTTCACCAATGTGCACAGAAACCATTTCTGCACCTTTTAAAGTCAAGATAAATTTTTCTGAATCCGAATTCAGTGGTTTCCAAAAATGCCCATCCCTATGTCATTTTAGGAAATCTTACTCCTCTACTCTTAATTAAGAAGTCCAACTTCTTTGTTCATTAAATTTAACTCTTTAAATTTAACTATCTCAACGGGGATTAAAAATCCATTACTCTGTGTGACCCTCAATGGTTCAGGGATACAGCTAGCCGTGGGCTCACAACTCCTTGTGACTCAGAACAACAATTTCCGACTTGCCCATCGAATCATGGTAAGAGCGTCTAGCAACATCGCCCCATGATTCCCTAGGTATCACTGATAGTGCCTGGAAGAACCAATAGATTTTGGTTAGCGTACAGTACGGTCCCTTCATCCATATATCCCGATCGAATCAACAACCATTGGTATATCGAGAGTCGTTCGAGATTCGATAACTATGCAATACATCTTGAAGATCAAATAGTGACATCGCATGTGTTACTAAGAAACCATTTCTTAAAACACATCATGTACTCTGGCCAGATATTCGTCACACTAATATCTCCTCAGATCGCATAGGATATCCACACTCGCAAGTATGTGGTGAATCCTTGACAACAAAGCATCGACTCCTATATGTGTTGTAACTGTACCCAATCCCGACATCTGATGACCCCAATAGAGTCGGTAAACGAGTCAAAGCACAGTACTAGCATATAGAGTCTCAATGATGTTTCAAGTAGTAAGGACTAATGGTGTACAACCAAAACCGCGGACTTTATCCACTCGATAAGTGATAACCACTTGGAAAGTCCGGATAGGGTAGTTCGATCATTCATCGTATGAATATCCATTTGCATGCTTCGAACATCTCTATGTTCCTTACCAATGAAACGTGGTACTCTGCATCGCAAATTCTAGTCTCAAACTCGAGCGATCCTTATCCTTATTATCGGACGGCTCAATCGACTAGGAACAGTTTAGAATATACAGTGACTATAAAATGTGTTTCATGATAGACATCCCCATGTTCTACCACATCTTACATACACTATAGTATATTCAAGGTCTTTATCAAAACAACAATAGTATATCACAATATAACAATATGAAGAGAGATAAAGTCATTGCCATTAATAAAAGTGTAAATTATATTAAACAAAAGATTGTTTATACAAAGAGTCATCAAAGCCCTTAGCCACAAGTTAGCTCACCGGGCACCCACTCTTTCAGGAGGTCCTTCAAATTTTTCTTTCAATGCACCCTCGCCACCATCTGATGGTGAAAAGAAACCTAGTGCCATGATAATGAATGAGTTTCATCTCATTGACCAACAAAAAATGGTTTTAAGCCAACTAATTAGTGCTACCGACAAGCTGATTACTTTCAAGAAAGTGATAATTTGCAACATGGAGGATCGATTCCTGGCCATATTGTGATTAATCGAGCTAGATTGGCCGCTGATCAACGCTTATTCACTGACTATTTTTCAGAGTCTCCTTACTTCGTTCAGAAAGTAGATGGATTAGGGAGACCCGGGTTGTCAACACACTAGAAGATAACTGCTGCATTCCGAATCTTAGCTTATGGTGCAGCGACAGATTCAACAGATGAGTATATTAAAATCGGTGAGTCTATTGCAATTGAAAGTTTGAAAAGATTTTGTCGGGCTATGGTGGAGGTGTTTGGTGACTGGTATCTTCGGTCTCCCAATACCGAGGACATTGAAAGGATTCTCCATATTGAAAAACAACGTGGATTTCCGGGGATGCTGGGAAGCCTCGATTTTATGCATTGGAAACTGAAAAATTGTCCTACCGGTTGGGCTGGACAATATGCTGGTCGTAGCGGAAAACCAACAATCATTTTGGAGGCCGTAGCAGATTACGAGTTGTGGATAGGACATGCATATTTTGGTTTGCCAGGTTCAAACAACGATATTAATGTGTTGTCAAAATCTCATTTATTTGCTAATTTGTCCAACGGGGTTGCTCCTCCTGCTAACTATGTTATACAAGGAAAAGAATACACCACGGGATATTATCTAGCCGACGGTATATATCCAAAGTGGGCTACTCTAGTGCAAACAATACACAATCCACAAGGTCCGAAGAGACAATATTTTGCAGCACGACATGAAAGTTGTCGAAAAGATTTTGAACACGCATTTGGTGTACTTCAATCAAAGTGGGCAATAACTACTGGACCAGCCCGATTCCGGACGCTGCCAGCAATTTGTAAATTTTGGGGACCGTGCCATCATGATCCTTTTTTTTTCTTTTTTTTGTTTTTCTTTTATTTATTTATTTTTTGGGTTATTTTTTCATACAATTTGTAAATAATGATTTATATTTATTATTTTCGTTAATTTTTTTCTCAAAAAAATCTAATTTGTTATTTAATTTATGAATTGATCATCAACTAAATTTTTTTTATTTTATTAAGAAGACAAAAATCTAATATAATTTTTTTAAAAATGTTATAATTACAATTTATACCAAAAAGTAAAAATAATTATTATATCTTGAATATATTTTAAATCAAATGCATGCATTGTCAATTATAGTTCAACAAATATATTTTGTTGATCAACTTTTATTGTGACACTCTAACGATGATAACTTATATAATGATGGAACTAAAATTATTAAAATATCTGATAATTAAATACGTTGATTTTTTTTATCAAATTCATTTTTAATATCTTTACAAAAAATTGGTTAAATTAATTTTTTAAAAAGAATCAGTTAAAATGATTAAATAATAAAAAATATTTTGTTTGGTTTAATTTATATTTACAAAAAAATTTGTAAACTAATTTAACAAGTTATTCATTCAGTTATAATTATATAAAAAAAATTGGTTAAACTAAACAAATATTTTCTATATAAAATTTAAATTTAAATTCATATTATATTTTTTAAATATAAATTCAATTTTTAATTAAAAATTGGTTAATGCCGCTACCAGATTATTTTAATTCGTTTGTGTATATGGAGTCAATAAAGGTCCTTCAGTTCTATGGACAATAATTGGTTAAAAAATATATATGGAAATATAACTAAAACCATACAAAT
Organism: Henckelia pumila; assembly: GCF_033568475.1. NCBI lineage: Eukaryota > Viridiplantae > Streptophyta > Magnoliopsida > Lamiales > Gesneriaceae > Henckelia > Henckelia pumila. Next base: position 34,131,860 of record NC_133121.1, on the reverse strand, counting down.
TGTTTTTTCATTATTTAATCATTTTAACTGATTTTTTAAAAAATAATTAGTTTGACCAATTTTTTTGTAAACATATTAAAATGAATTTGATTAAAAAATAAAATTATTAAATTAATCTTAGATATTTTAATAATTATCGTTCCATCATTATATAAGTTATCATCGTTTGAGTGTCACAATAAAAGCTGATCAACAAAATATATTTGTTTAACTATAATTGACAATGCATGCATTTGATTTAAAATATATTCAAGATATAATAAATATTTTTAATTTTTGGTATAAATTGTAATTATAACATTTTAAAAAAAATTATATTAGATTTTTGTCCTCTTAATAAAATAAAAAATTTAGTTGATGATCAATTCATAAAATAAATAACAAATTAGATTTTTTTGAGAAAAAATAACGAAAATAATAAATATAAATCATTATTTTCAAATTGTATGAAAAAAAAGAATCCAATAAATAAATAAATAAAATAACAAAAAAAAAGCATCATGGGAGCGTGCCATACATACATGGCACGGTCCCCAAAATTTACAAATTGTACAGTATTATTGTAAAATTCCACAGCTTACCTTATTTTTGAAATTTAATTTAATTTTTAAATTAATTTTATAAAACCCCCACAACTGTTTAAAATGCGTAAATTACAATAAATGATGAAAAATGTGAGTGAAAAAAAGTTAAATGAACATATATATCTTATGTTTTTGTATCACATAAATAAAGTATTTTTAGGTGAGTACACAATCAAATATCCCCAAATTAAAGTCCAAATATTACAGTAGTGGAGATAAATTTGAGAGAGATGTTGAGAAATTAGTGGGATAGTGGGAATATAATATTACTTTCTTATCCTTCTAGTATTGGTTTTTTTAAAATTTCAATTAATAAAATTAGGGGTATTTTACAATGTTCACTTAAAATAACAAAAATAATTTTTATGAGACTCTCTTCTATTATAATATAGTAAAGATTTATAATTATAATTTATAATAATAATAAGGGGTGAGTGTATATTGTATAAGAGTTATTAACAAAGTAATTTAAAAGAATATGGATAGAAAATTATTTTTAAAAATTTAAAAAATAAAAAATAAAATCAAATACAATTGTTTTTGTAAAACTGTTGTATTTTACCCTTAAAAAGCTAGCTAATAGACAACGGTTAATTAGAACCATTGTCTTTTACCCTAAAAAAATGCACACAGATAGTAGCCTCTAAAAAACCGCTCATAGACAACGGTTTTTTTAAAACCGTTGTCTTTTACACCTCAAAGACAACGGTTTTTTATTTTAAAAAAACACTAAAATAAACCGTTGTTAAAAGGTAAAAGACAACAGTTGTATGAAACCGTTGTCTTTTGAGTGTTGTTGAATCAAGATTTAGTGATTGTAGGGACCCAACCATGATCACCTACTTATTCACTTATTAAGCATGCAATTAAAGATAATCATAAAACAATAATCAAAAAACGAAAATAAAACGAGTTAATAAACTCAAACCGACAGTATACAACCGGTAACAAAACCCAAAATAACAATATTGTTATACAACAAAATCAAAATCAGTATCAAAACCTACGGAAACAACCCTGAAAAAGAAGCACAACGTAGCGTCCACTGGTCCACTCTCAACCCTGCCTCGAACCACTAGCCTCGCCCAATCTGAGCCCTGTCACATCGAATGGGATGTCAAAAAAAACACAACACAAGGAAATGAGCGAACTACTCTCAGAACGTAAGCACGAGTATGATGCATGCAAATGACATGGTCATGATCATGTAGTAATTTAGTCTTATTTTACAAGATTAAATGGTTAAACCTCATTAAGGATTTTGACACGTAACTCGCATGCATGAGATCGGAGCGTTCGACCGATCTCTATATATAAATAGGGGTCCGAAATTCAAAATCTTGCACCAAAATCACATCTTCCCTCTCGTTTCTTGAGTAGTTTTAAGGGTTTTCCAGCCTTCTTTGGCAAGGGGTGGGCCTTGGCAAGGCGTTTCTGGAGTCGTAGCGAAGTTGTGCCCAAAAAACTTGGGCTATCGACATCAAAGGGCTAACGAAAGACGGAGGTATACTCAAGTTCCTATAAATAGTTTGAGAGTATCTATTAGTTTAGTTAAGGATTTTAGATATTTTTTAGTGATGTATAATTATTTTGGATTGTATAGATGGGCTGTAGATGCTTGTACATCTAGAATAATTATTGAGGTACTAAAGTACTGTTAGAGATATCCAGACTGAATATGCATGTACTATGTTTGCATGTTTTATATGGCATGCTTTTATCTGCATATTATGTCACGTTATTATGTTTAATGCATTAGCATATTGAGCTTCTATCCTTGAGATAGCCTGTAGTAGGGTGCTCACCCTATGTGTTAGTGGATGATTGGACACGCGGACTCGTGATCAGGTCACCTATATCCACTGTTGGTTATATGAGCCACCTCCTGGTGCGACAGCGCAGAGTGCTACATAACCTTGCGCTAGTTCTGTTTGAGCAGTATTCTTGACCTTGAGTCCTGGTAACCCAGTACACTTGCATTCATACTCATATAGTATATGTATACTCATACTCTCGTGCTGAGTGTAGTTCGATCACGTCCATATTTCTGTGTATATTGGACATCACATTCGACGGGGCAGGTTTGCAGGTGTACCAAGAGCGAGATTAGTGGTTGATCAGGTGACCAGGGCTTGGTAGCAGGGGTTGCCGGTGATTTCTAGATTAAGTTTTTATTCAGTATTTATTGTCATTTGATTAGGTTGTTAGATTAATTAAATTCCGTAGTTAGCTCTGATTATGTTTACTATTAAAGTTTAATTGCATGCTTAAGTTTCTGATTAGTAGGTGATCATGGAGCGGGTCTTTATATTTTATGATATCAGAGCATGCAATATGATTCTTTGGGACATAGTACTGGTATATTTGGTTTAACTTGGGATATTCTTGTAGATTACTGAATGGATTCAGTGACGATAGCAATGATAGGAGTTGGGATAGCAAAGCATCTAGGCATCCCCAAGATCGCTGTCTTCAGGACAATCGTCGCTGGTTTGATTTGCATAGGTTTATTAGGATTGGACCAAAATTCAGATTTGGGTATGAGACTCCAGGTAAAGCAGAGGATTGGTTGGAGCACATGAGATGCAATTGTCCATCCGGCTTTGACCGGGGAAGGCACCTATGAAGATTCTCTACAAGCAGTTAGATAGATTGTCATGAAGATCTTGCCTCATCTACCAGATAATGGACCTAACAATATTGGAAGGATCCGGTAGATTAGTAAGGTCTTTTAGATCTTGTGAGGAAGAGGGTTCGACAGCAAACTACGTAGAATTTTGATTGAAGACGGACGAAAACCCGACGTTCAAAATTAGTAGACAAAATGCAAGATTTCCGCATATTATAAATATTGTATTAAGATTTGTTGTAAACAGTATTTCTGTTGTAAATATTTGAATCATTTGTATTAATGATTCAGAAATTTGATGTACTAGTTATCGTTATCATTGCATATTTTTGGGTGTGAATTGATTTGGTTTAGTTGTTTATTTCTTGGCATCGTAATATGAATTGAACTGAACCTCGATTAGTGGTTAAGTATTGTGATCTTTGGAGATTTTCTTGATTTGATTTCAGTATTTAGTTGATCAGGTATTCAACTACAGTGACTTGGAACATATTTGTATAATAGATTTTGAGTTATACATACTTCCAAATGCTTAGTTCTAAGTGTTTTTCCTAGAATGTTCTAGTAAGTAATTGACTTTGAGATTTGTGTCAGGGATGATGTGTTTTCATCAGGGGCATGATTCACAATAGTTGTGGGGACCTCGGGTGCTAATCTTATTTTAAGCGGCAATTAATGAATAAGAATCATTAATGAGACAATAATAATTCAATCTGAATAAAATTAACCAGAACATTTGGCGACGCAAAATCACGTCGCAAAAAGAACCAAATTTTTTTTCCGAGGGGGTTGCGCTCGATCTGCCATTTATGGCCGCTCGGGCGCTCCCTCTGAACCAACCTACGGGTTGGGCAACATGGGGCTGCGCTCGGGCTGCCATTTTCTGTAGCTCGGGCGCTGCCATATGCAGAAATCTGCTCTGTATTCTGCAGCTAAACTTTGATCTGTTTAATCTCTTCCAAATCTTGCTCTTTTCAATCTAAAACATGCATATTCATTACCAACAAGTTGTAAACATATTCATAAGTTAATATCGAATCCATCTAGTGATCCGAATACAATAAAAGCTAGATTAGAAACAAATATACAACAAGTAGAACATATATACAAAATTCTTGTTTCTTTTCTAATATGTTTAACAACTTAAAAGGTACATCATCTGCTAAAACCCGAGTCACCACATGCTAAAACTGTTGGAGAACGTGGCTATCAGATCAATCAGGATTGATACCCGGTGCAGCGGAAGTTTAAAAATTTTATATGGAACGATTCCATAATGGGTATCAAAACCTTACGATTAAATTATGTGTGTAAAAATTAAATAACAATTATAAATTTTTACCTCCAATCTCGAAGCGAGATTATGGACACCAACAGATTGCTCTGCTCTTGTTGTATATCCCTGGAACTGATGGACGAACTGTTCTTCAATCAGGTCCACGAACGGATATTTAATCCCTCTGATAGATTGCACTAGAAAATCTATCAGAATTTTCTACGAAGAGAATTAACGAATTTGATCCGTTAAACCAGACTGTAATTCAAAATTCACAGGCTGGATTTTCCTGAGCAGAGGGGAGGGGGGCGGCCACTGTTAGAGAAAATACTTAGGGTTTTCGAAAATTTGTGACCTGTTGTGTATTATTTCTGTACTGCAATAACTTATTTATAATGTAGGCCGCTAACAGCTTAGGGCCCATTAGTCATAAGTTCAAGCCCGACAAGCAAAGCCCGCATGTTCAGAAATTAATATAAAATTCATCATGACTCCGATTGATAAACCGATTTCACCAATGTGCACAGAAACCATTTCTGCACCTTTTAAAGTCAAGATAAATTTTTCTGAATCCGAATTCAGTGATTTCCAAAAATGCCCATCCCTATGTCATTTTAGGAAATCTTACTCCTCTACTCATAATTAAGAAGTCCAACTTCTTTGTTCATTAAATTTAACTTTTAAATTTAACTATCTCAACGGGGATTAAAAAACCATTACTCTGTGTGACCCTCAATGGTTCAGGGATACAGCTAGCCGTGGGCTCACAACTCCTTGTGACTCGGAACAACAATTTCCGACTTGCCCATCGAATCATGGTAAGAGCGCCTAGCAACATCGCCCCATGATTCCCTAGGTATCACTGATAGTGCCTGCAAGAACCAATAGATTTTGGTTAGCGTACAGTACGGTCCCTTCATCCATATATCCCGATCGAATCAACAACCATTGGTAAATCGAGAGTCGTTCGAGATTCGATAACTATGCAATACATCTTGAAGATCAAATAGTGACATCGCATGTGCTACTAAGAAACCATTTCTTAAACCACATCATGTACTCTGGCCAGAGATTCGTCACACTAATATCTCCTCAGATCGCATAGGATATCCACACTCGCAAGTATGTGGTGAATCCTTGACAACAAAGCATCGACTCCTATATGTGTTGTAACTGTACCCAATCCCGACACCTGATGACCCCAATAGAGTCGGTAAACGATTCAAAGCACAATACTAGCATATAGAGTCTCAATGATGTTTCAAGTAGTAAGGACTAATGGTGTACAACCAAAACCGCGGACTTTATCCACTCGATAAGTGATAACCACTTGGAAAGTCCGGATAGGGTAGTTCGATCATTCATCATATGAATATCCATTTGCATGCTTCGAACATCTCTATGTTCCTTACCAATGAAACGTGGTACTCTGCATTGCAAATGCTAGTCTCAAACTCGAGCGATCCTTATCCTTATTGTCGGACGGCTCAATCGACTAGGAATAGTTTAGAATATACAGTGACTATAAGATGTGTTTCATGATAGCCATCCCCATGTGCTACCACATCTTACATACACTATAGTATATTCAAGGTCTTTATCAAAACAACAATAGTATATCACAATATAACAATATGAAGAAAGATAAAGTCATTGCCAATAATAAAAGTGTAAATTATATTAAACAAAAGATTGTTTATACAAAGAGTCATCAAAGCCCTTAGCCACAAGTTGGCTCACCGGGCACCCACTCTTTCAATCTCCCACTTGCCCTAAAGCCAACTAGTCATACTACGTAGACCCATTGCTTCGCGATGTTTGTCAAATAATGGTCCTGGCAAGGGCTTAGTAAGTGGATCAGCGATATTGTTTGCAGAGGCCACTCTTTCGACAGTGATGTCTCCTCTTTCCACAATCTTCCGGATGATGTGGTATTTCCTCAGTACGTGTTTGGATCTTTGATGAGACCTTGGTTCCTTTGCCTGAGCAACGGCAACCGTGTTGTCACAGTACACCGGGACTGGACCAACAACTTCAGGAATGGCGCCCAACTCTTGGACGAAATTCCTCATCCAAACGGCCTCTTTAACAGCAGCTGATGCTGCAATGTATTCTGCCTCAGTGGTGGAATCCGCTGTGGTGTCCTGCTTGGAACTCTTCCAAGAGACAGCACCGCCATTGAGCATGAACACAAATCCAGAGGTTGACTTCGAGTCATCCACATCACTTTGGAAGCTAGATTCGGTATAGCCTTCCAATTTTAGTTCTCTTCCTCCATATACCATGAACATATTCTTAGTCCTTTGTAAGTACTTAAGAATGTCCTTCACGGCTTTCCAATGCATTTGACCGGGATTAGCTTGATATCTGCTCGTGACACTCAGAGCAAATGCTACATCCGGTCTGGTAGATATCATCCCATACATGATACTACCTATGGCTGACGCATATGGTACATGTGTCATTTTCTCTATCTCTTCATCCGTCTTGGGACACATAGACTTGGATAGAGAAACTCCATGACACATGGGTAGATGTCCTCTCTTGGACCCATCCATTGAAAACCGTTTCAATATGGTGTCGATGTAGGTTGATTGAGTGAGTCCTATCATTCTCTTTGATCTATCTCTATAGATCTGTATCCCTAGAATATAGGATGCCTCACCCAAATCATTCATCGAGAATCTACCTGATAACCATATCTTTGTTGACTGCAACATCCCTACGTCATTCCCAATGAGTAGGATGTCATCAACATAAAGTACTAAGAATGTCACAGCATCCTTAACTACTTTCTTGTACACGCATGGTTCCTCCGGGTTCTTGATGAAACCAAAATCCTTTATTGTTTCATCAAATTTCTGGTTCCAACTTCTTGACGCTTGTTTTAGACCATAAATTGATCTCTGAAGCTTGCATACCTTATGCTCGCTTCCCATGGATGTGTACCCCTCAGGCTGCTTCATATAGATTTCTTCCTTAATGTCTCCATTAAGAAAAGCAGTCTTCACATCCATTTGCCATATCTCATAGTCATACCAAGCAGCTATGGCAATAAGGATTCTTATGGACTTGAACATTGCAACTGGTGAAAAGGTTTCATCATAGTCAACTCCTTGTCTTTGAGTATAACCTTTCGCCACCAATCGCGCCTTGTAGGTCAATACCTTACCATCAGGCCCAAGCTTTCTCTTGTAGATCCATTTACACCCTATTGGAACAATTCCATCGGGAGGATCTACTAAAGACCAAACTTGGTTTGTATGCATCGAATCTATTTCCGAATGCATAGCTTCAAGCCATAAATTTGAATCCGCATCAGAAATTGCTTCCTTGAAGTTTCTTGGATCACATCCAACATCGGGTTCATCTTGATCCCCTTCAAGAAGAAGACCATATCGAATAGGAGGTCTAGAAGTCCTCTCGGATCTTCTAGGTATAGGCGTGTCCAGCAATGGTTCCTGAGGTGTAGGATTATTATTTTGTATTTCGGGTTCTTCTCGAATTTCTTCGAGTTCCATCATCTCGCCTTTCTTATCCGATAAGAACTCCTTCTCCAAAAAGGTGACATTCCTCGAAACAAACACCTTTGTTTCAGCAGGATGATAGAAATAATATCCGATTGAATTCTTCGGATACCCTACAAAATAACATAAGGTGGATCGACTATCCAACTTATCTCCCACTGTCTGCTTCACGTAAGCAGGACATCCCCAAATCCTCAAGTACGAATACTTAGGAGCTTTGCCATTCCATAACTCATATGGTGTTTTGTCCACTGCTTTGGTGTGGACGTTGTTCAACAACAACACCGCCGTTTCAAGCGCATAGCCCCAAAACGAAGGTGGAAGCTCAGTGAAGCTCATCATGGATCGAACCATGTCCAACAAAGTTCGATTACGACGCTCCGATACACCATTCAACTGAGGTGTCATAGGAGGAGTCCACTGAGAGAGAATCCCATTCTCTTTCACATAGTCCAAAAACTCGGTACTCAAGTATTCTCCACCTCGATCCGATCGAAGTGCTTTAATACTTTTACCTAGCTTGTTTTCTACTTCAGCCTTGAATTCTTTGAACTTTTCAAATGCTTCAGACTTATATTTCATTAAATATAAATACCCATACCTAGAATAATCATCAGTAAAGGTAATGAAGTAGGTGTGGCCATATTGAGTACCAACTCTAAATGGACCACAAACATCTGTATGGATCAAATCCAACAGATTTTGACTACGCTCAGGTTTCCCCTTAAAAGGAGATTTAGTCATTTTTCCTTTCAGGCAGGATTCACAAGTAGGTAGAGAGTTAATATCAGACATATCAAACATGCCCTCTCCCACTAGCTTGTTCATCCTCCTTGAGGAAATATGACCTAGCCTAGCGTGCCAAAGGTTTGCCGGGTTTTGACTATCGATTTTCCTTTTGTTTGTTGTTGCCGGTTTATCAACATAATTTATTGGAACGTCTTTTAGTTTTAAGTTGTATAGATCATTTTCAAGTTGTCCATTTCCAATCAAACATTCATTCTTGTAAATATTTCAAATCCCATTCACAAAATTGCAAGAATAACCATCTCTATCAAGCATAGAAACAGAAATAATGTTTTTAATCAAATCTGGAACAAATAAAACATCTCTCAAAAGTAACTTAAAACCGTTCTGCAAAATTAAATAAATATCTCCCACAATTTTAGCTTCAACTCTGGAACCATTTCCGAGCCTCAGCTGGGTCTCACCCATTCTAAGCCTGCGACTTCTTGTCATCACCTGCAAATCATTGCAAATGTGAGATCCACATCCGGTATCCAATACCCAAGAAGTAGTATTAAGTGAAACATTTATTTCAATATAGAACATACCCTTCGCAGTTCGCAACTGCTCTAGATATTCCTTGCAGTTACGCTTCCAATGACCGGGCTTCTTGCAGTAATGGCAAACATCCTTGGATTTTTCCATGTTTGAAGCCTTTGTCTTGTACTTCTTCTCGGGTTCGATTTTCTTGGGTGGGGCAGAACGTTTCTTACCCTTTGTACTTGGCCCCTTCTTAGCAGAAGAAGAGGAGCCCACCAAGAAAGCCGGTTTATCCTTCTTTAAAGTGGATTCATATGTCACAAGCATATTGAACATCTCTTCAAGGGAGGCCTCTATCTTGTTCATATTGAAATTCACCACAAATATGTCAAACGAAGAAGGAAGAGATAGAAGTAGTAAGTCCACGTTGAGTTCATGCTCCAACACCAAATCAAGGGTTACCAACTTCTGTATGAGCCAAATCACTCGTACCCCATGATCACGGACCGAAGTCCCTTCACGCATGCGACACGTCATTAGCTCCTTTACAGTAGCGAACCTTTCAGCCCTCGATTGAGCCCCAAAAAGTTCCTTGAGTTGTACGTGAATGTCAGCAGCATTCACGGTGTCCTCAAATCGCCTCTGGAGTTCATCAGACATCGAGGCTTGCATATAGCATTTGGCCTTGATATCATGGTCCCACCATGTATCAAGTTTGGCTAACTCTTCTGGACTTATGTCAGCTGGTGCTTCCTTCGGAGGAGATTTTTGTAAGAGTGGGTGCCCAGTGAGCCAACTGTGTGGCTATGGGCTTTGTTGACTCTTTGTATAAACAATCTTTTGTTTAATATTATTTACACTTTTATGGCAATGACTTTATATTACTTCATATTGTTATATTGTGATATACTATTGTTGTTTTGATAAAGACCTTGAATATACTATAGTGTATGTAAGATGTGGTAGAACATGGAGATGTCTATCATGAAATACATCTTATAGTCACTGTATAACATGGAGATGCGGAGTTTGAGACTAGCATTTGCGATGCGGAGTACCACGTTTCATTGGTAGGAAACATGGAGATGTTCGAAGCATGCAAATGGATATTCATAGGATGAATAGTCGAACTACCCTATCCGGACTTTCCAAGTGGTTATCACTTATCGAGTGGATAAAGTCCGCGGTTTTGGTTGTACACCATTAGTCCTTACGACTTGAAACATCATGGAGACTCTATATGCTAGTACTGTGCTTTGACTCGTTTACCGACTCTGAGGGGGTCATCAGGTGTCGAGATTGGGTACAGTTACGACACATATGGGAGTCAATGCATTGTTGTCAAGGATTCACCACATACTTGCGAGTGTGGATATCCTATGCGATCTGAGGAGATATTAGTGTGACAAATCTCTGGCCAGAGTACTTGATGTGATTTAAGAAATGGTTTCTTAGTAGCACATGCGATGTCACTAATTTGATCTTCAAGATGTATTGCATAGTTATCGAATCTTGAGCGACTCTCGATATACCAATGGTTGTTGATTCGATCGGGATATTTGGATGAAGGGACCGTACTGTACGTTAACCAAAATCTACTGGTTCTTGTAGGCACTATCAGTGATACCTAGGGAATCATGGGGCGATGTTGCTAGGCGCTTTACCATGATTCGTTGGGCAAGTCGGAAAGTGTTGTTCCGAGTCACAAGGAGTTGTGAGCCCACGGCTAGCTGTATCCCTGAACCATTGAGGGTCACACAGTGTAATGGAGTTTTAATCCCCGTTGAGATAGTTAAATTTAAAGAGTTAAATTTAATGAACTAAGGAGTTGGACTTCTTAAATAAGAGTAAGGGAGTAGGATTTCCTAAAATGACATAGGGATGGACATTTTTGGAAACCACTGAATTCGGATTCAGGAAAATTTATTTTGACTTTAAAACGTGCAGAAATGGTTTCTGTGCACATTAGTGAAATCGTTTCATCAATCGGAGTCACGATGAATTTTATATTAATTTCTGAACGAGTGGGCTTTGCTTGTCGGGCCCCAGCTTATGACTAATGGGCCCTAAGGTGTTAGTGGCCTGCATTATAAATAAGTTATTTCAGTACAGAAATTACACACAATAGGTCATAATTTTGAGAGACAAAAATTTCGAAAACCCTAGCCCCTATTTCTCTCTCAATTCGGCCGATCACCCTCCCACTCTGTCAGAGAAAATTCCGGTCTGTGATTTTGAATCGCAGTAAGGAATAACGAATCAAATTCGTGTATTCTCTTCGCAGAAAACTTCTGATAGATTTTCTAGTGCAATCTATCAGAGGGATTAAACCTCTGTTCGTGGACCTGATTGAAGGCGTTCATCGGTTCCAGGGAGAGACAACAAGAGCAGAATTGTTCTGTTGGTGTCCATTAATCTCGTTGCGAGATTTGAGGTAAAATTTATTTAATTGTTATTTAAATTTTACACACACGTAATTCAATTGATGAACGGTTGATACCCACACCATGGAAACGTTCCATGAAAAATTTTTAAACTTCCGCTGCACCGGGTATCAATCGTAATTGGTCTGGGAACTCGCCAGTTTTCCAACAGTGGTATCAGAGCCAGGTTGCTCAGATCAATCGATTGAATTAATCAATTGTACAAAATTTTTGAGTCTCGGTTTTTGAAACAAAATAAATATTTTTAATAAAAAAAAAATTTTTTTTCCGGGGGCGAAACCCGGGCAGCGATTGGATCGCTGCCCGGAAGGGGCAGCGATGGTCGCTGCCCCCAGGGGCGGCGCACAGCGCCGCCCAGGGGCGGCGCCAGGCGCTGCCAGGGCAGCAAGCGTAGCTGCCCTAAGGGGGCAGCCGGGCTGCCCCGGCCCGCGCCCCGGGTGCGGGCCAACCCGGGAGTGTCCCGGGTGGCCCGCGGGAAAAATTAATATTTTATTAAAAATTAATTTTAATATGTTAAAATTTTATTTTTGGTCCGGTCAAAAATTGTTTTTGATTGGTTCACGAGATTTCGGATCGAATTGTTCGAGTCCGTAAATTTTAAAATTGATTTTGGATAAATTTGAATTTTTGGAAAATTTTAATATTTTATCCGTAAATTGAATTTTGAAATCAATTATTTTGGTACAATTGATGATAAGATATGATCTTATGATATATTGAGTAAAATATGATTTTATTTGTAAAATTGGATTTTATAGATAAAATATGATTTTATTTGATATGGAGATAAAATATGATTTTATATGTGAAATGTGATTTTATATATAAAATATGATTTTATCTTGTTTAAATTTGAATTGCCACAGCATGTTATCCAATAAATTAATTTTGAATTAAAAGTTATTGGATAAGGATGATCGATTGCCATGACCAATTTTGTAGGTGTATGTTAGGAATTTACATTTTGTCTTTATTGTTGTTGGTTTTATTAATGGGCCTGGTTTATGGCCCGATATGAATGTCATATGTAATAAAAGTGGGCTTGGTTTATAGCCCGTTCCCACCCCCTAAAAATGTATCCCCTACTTGTCATTGTTATTTATTGTAAATACATTAGATTTAGTGGGAGATCAAGATTTGAAGATGGTGGGCCCAGCAGACAATGAAGACTGAAGAAATGTAAATTGGAAGCATATGTAATAGGATTGCATTTGCATACTGCATATTACCTAGGATTGGACTAAGACCCGTGATTGGCAACCACGGGTCAATTAGAAATGGAATCGATCATCCTATATAATATGTGATATTATGATTGTATGCATGTTTAGACATAAATTGCGTGAATCCGGCAATGCATGCAATAAATTAAATATGATGAGACAAATATTTTTATAAATAAAATCCCTCATTTTAAATATGATTTAAAATTTATATCAAGATAAATAAAGGAAATTTAAATATTGTTTAAATGTTCCTACCTTCCATCAACGGTCAATGTATGTGATGCTACCCGCGGATACGGTCCGGCTCATATTATTGGGGGGGCCCGTCCGTCGGAAAGCTGTACATTGGATCGACAAATGTTGTAAGTTGGGTGGAACTCCCATGGGATCGGCTCATATTATTGGGGGATCCACATGGCGACCGTCCATCACAACTTAATATTGATGGGTCATCTTGACATGTCACTTTAAACGGCGTCATATTATTGGGCCCTTATTGGACATGAGGTAAATACATGGGGGTTGCTTTGGAAGCAATTGGGCTCTACCTTTTGAGAATTATGGTTGGCTGATATTATTCGGGACCATAAGTTTGTCAATTGGACTCCATGTTCTCACTAAGGAAAAAGTTTCCCGTTTTCACTAGAGGGTGGTGAAATCGCTAAAATAGTGGGAGTGAGATTCATAAAATTAAATTCGCCTATTTTATGTCTTAGTAAATTATTTAAACAATCATCGATAATTGTCTGTTTTATCTCAGTAATCCACATGTTTCTGTTCTCCAACAAAACAAACTTATTGACGCAAACAATACAGAATGATTCCATAAGTTAAGATTGTCCTAAGTTCGGGAAAAGATTTTCTAAGTGTTAGAAAAGGCTTCTCCGAAAACAGCCCCGGCTAATGTAACTGCCGAAAGGTTGGCCGAATTAGAGAAATGGTTGGACCATGATCTCAAGGCCAAATGTTACATGAAAAATTGGACAAGTCTAAACAAGTTTGCCATCACTGCAAGAAACCCGGTAATTGGAAACGTAACTGCAAGGAATACCCCAAGCAGTTGCGAACTGCAAAGGGTATGTTTTACATTGAAATAAATGTTTTTCTTAATACTACTTCTTGGGTATTGGATACCAGATGTAGATCTCATATTTGCAATGAGTTGCAAATGATAACAAGAAGTAATAGGATAAGGATGGGTGAGACCCAGTCAAGGCTCGGGAATGGTTCCAGAGTTAAATCCATAGCTATGGGAAATATTTATTTTTGCAGAACGGTTTTAAGTTACTTTTGATAGATGTTTTATTTGTTCCAGATTTAATTAAAAACATTATTTCTATTTCTATGCTTGATAGAGATGGTTATTCTTGTAATTTTGTGAATGGGATTTGCAATATTTACAAGAATGAATGTTTAATTGGAAATGGACAACTTGAAAACGATCTATACAATTTAAAACTAAAAGACGTTCCAGTGAATTGTATTGACAAACCGGCGACAACAAACAAAAGGAAAATCGATAGTCAAAACCCGGCAAACCTTTGGCACGCTAGACTAGGTCATATTTCCTCAAGGAGGATGAACAAGCTAGTGGGAGAGGGCATGTTTGATATGTCTGATATTAACTCTCTACCTACTTGTGAATCCTGCCTAAAAGGAAAAATGACTAAATCTCCTTTTAAGGGGAAACCTGAGCGTAGTCAGAATCTGTTGGATTTGATCCATACAGATGTTTGTGGTCCATTTAGAGTAGGGACTCAACATGGCCACACCTACTTCATTACCTTTACTGATGATTATTCAAGGTATGGGTATTTATATTTAATGAAATATAAGTCTGAAGCATTTGAAAAGTTCAAAGAATTCAAGGCTGAAGTAGAAAACAAGCTAGGTAAAAGTATTAAAGCACTTCGATCGGATCGAGGTGGAGAATACTTGAGTACCGAGTTTTTGTACTATCTAAAAGAGAATGGGATTCTCTCTCAGTGGACTCCTCCTATGACACCACAGCTTAATGGTGTATCGGAGCGTCGTAATCGAACTTTGTTGGACATGGTTCGATCTATGATGAGCTTCACTGAGCTTCCACCTTCGTTTTGGGGCTATGCGCTTGAAACGGCGGTATTGTTGTTGAATAACGTCCACACTAAAGCAGTGGACAAAACACCATACGAGTTATGGAATGGCAAAGCTCCTAAGTATTCATACTTGAGGATTTGGGGATGTCCTGCTTACGTGAAGCGGACAGTGGGAGATAAGTTGGATAGTCGATCCAGCTTGTGTTATTTTGTGGGGTATCCGAAGAATTCAATCGGATATTATTTCTATTATCCTGCTGAAACAAAGGTGTTTGTTTCACGGAATGCCACCTTCTTGGAGAAGGAGTTCTTATTGGATAAGAAAGGCGAGATGATGGAACTCGAAGAAGTTCGAGAAGAACCCGAAATACAAAATAACGATCCCACACCTCAGGAACCATTGCTGGACACGCCTGCACCTAGAAGATCCGAGAGGACTTCTAGACCTCCAGTTCGATATGGTCTTCTTCTTGAAGAGGGTCAAGATGAACCCGACATTGGATGTGATCCAAGAAGCTTCAAGGAAGCAATTTCTGATGCGGATTCGAATTTATGGCTTGAAGCTATGCAATCAGAATTGGATTCGATGCATACTAACCAAGTCTGGTCTTTAGTGGATCCTCCCGATGGAATTGTTCCAATAGGGTGTAAATGGATCTACAAAAGAAAGCTTGGGCCTGATGGTAAGGTATTGACCTACAAGGCGCGATTGGTGGCTAAAGGTTATACTCAAAGGCAAGGAGTTGACTATGACGAAACCTTTTCACCAGTTGCAATGTTCAAGTCCATAAGAATCCTTATTGCCATAGCTGCATGGTATGACTATGAGATATGGCAAATGGATGTGAAGACTGCTTTTCTTAATGGAGACATTAAGGAAGAAATCTATATGAAGCAGCCTGAGGGGTACACATCCATGGGAAGCGAGCATAAGGTATGCAAGCTTCAGAGATCAATTTATGGTCTAAAACAAGCATCAAGAAGTTGGAACCAGAAATTTGATGAAACAATAAAAGATTTTGGTTTCATCAAGAACCCGGAGGAACCTTGCGTGTACAAGAAAGTAGTTAAGGATGCGGTGACATTCTTAGTACTTTATGTTGATGACATCCTACTCATTGGGAATGATGTAGGGATGTTGCAGTCAACAAAGATATGGTTATCAGGTAGATTTTCGATGAAGGATTTGGGTGAGGCATCCTACATTCTTGGGATACAGATCTATAGGGATAGATCTAAGAGAATGATAGGACTCACTCAATCAACCTACATCGATACCATATTGAAACGGTTTTCAATGGATGGGTCCAAGAGAGGACATCTACCCATGTGTCATGGAGTTTCTCTATCCAAGTCTATGTGTCCCAAGACTGAAGCAGAGATAGAGAATATGACACATGTACCATATGCGTCAGCTATAGGTAGTATCATGTATGGGATGATATCTACCAGACCGGATGTAGCATTTGCTCTGAGTGTCACGAGCAGATATCAGTCTAATCCTGGTCAGATGCATTGGAAAGCCGTGAAGGACATTCTTAAGTACTTGCGAAGGACTAAGAATATGTTCATGGTTTATGGAGGACGAGAACTCAAACTGGAAGGCTATACCGACTCTAGCTTCCAAAGTGATGTGGATGACTCGAAGTCAACCTCTGGATTTGTGTTCATGCTCAATGGTGGTGCTGTCTCTTGGAAGAGTTCCAAGCAGGACACCACAGCGGATTCCACCACTGAGGCTGAATACATTGCAGCATCAGCTGCTGCTAAAGAGGCCGTTTGGATGAGGAATTTCGTCCAAGAGTTGGGCGTCATTCCTGAATTTGTTGGTCCAGTCCCGGTGTACTGCGACAACACGGGTGCCGTTGCTCAAGCAAAGGAACCAAGGTCTCATCAAAGATCCAAACACGTACTGAGGAAATACCACATAATCCGGGAGATTGTGGAAAGAGGAGACATCAGTGTCGAACGAGTGGCCTCTGCAGATAATATCGCTGATCCACTTACTAAGCCTTTGCCAGGACCATTGTTTGACAAACATCGCGAAGCAATGGGTCTACGTAGTATGACTAGTTGGCTATAGGGCAAGTGGGAGATTGTAAGAGTGGGTGCCCAGTGAGCCAACTGTGTGGCTATGGGCTTTGTTGACTCTTTGTATAAACAATCTTTTGTTTAATATTATTTACACTTTTATGGCAATGACTTTATATTACTTCATATTGTTATATTGTGATATACTATTGTTGTTTTGATAAAGACCTTGAATATACTATAGTGTATGTAAGATGTGGTAGAACATGGAGATGTCTATCATGAAATACATCTTATAGTCACTGTATATTCTAAAACCGTTCCTAGTCGATTGAGCCGTCCGATAATAAGGATAAGGATCGCTCGAGTTTGAGACTAGCATTTGCGATGCGGAGTACCACGTTTCATTGGTAGGGAACATGGAGATGTTCGAAGCATGCAAATGGATATTCATAGGATGAATAGTCGAACTACCCTATCCGGACTTTCCAAGTGGTTATCACTTATCGAGTGGATAAAGTCCGCGGTTTTGGTTGTACACCATTAGTCCTTACGACTTGAAACATCATGGAGACTCTATATGCTAGTACTGTGCTTTGACTCGTTTACCGACTCTGAGGGGGTCATCAGGTGTCGAGATTGGGTACAGTTACGACACATATGGGAGTCAATGCATTGTTGTCAAGGATTCACCACATACTTGCGAGTGTGGATATCCTATGCGATCTGAGGAGATATTAGTGTGACAAATCTCTGGCCAGAGTACTTGATGTGATTTAAGAAATGGTTTCTTAGTAGCACATGCGATGTCACTAATTTGATCTTCAAGATGTATTGCATAGTTATCGAATCTTGAGCGACTCTCGATATACCAATGGTTGTTGATTCGATCGGGATATTTGGATGAAGGGACCGTACTGTACGTTAACCAAAATCTACTGGTTCTTGTAGGCACTATCAGTGATACCTAGGGAATCATGGGGCGATGTTGCTAGGCGCTTTACCATGATTCGTTGGGCAAGTCGGAAAGTGTTGTTCCGAGTCACAAGGAGTTGTGAGCCCACGGCTAGCTGTATCCCTGAACCATTGAGGGTCACACAGTGTAATGGAGTTTTAATCCCCGTTGAGATAGTTAAATTTAAAGAGTTAAATTTAATGAACTAAGGAGTTGGACTTCTTAAATAAGAGTAAGGGAGTAGGATTTCCTAAAATGACATAGGGATGGACATTTTTGGAAACCACTGAATTCGGATTCAGGAAAATTTATTTTGACTTTAAAACGTGCAGAAATGGTTTCTGTGCACATTGGTGAAATCGTTTCATCAATCGGAGTCACGATGAATTTTATATTAATTTCTGAACGAGTGGGCTTTGCTTGTCGGGCCCCAGCTTATGACTAATGGGCCCTAAGGTGTTAGTGGCCTGCATTATAAATAAGTTATTTCAGTACAGAAATTACACACAATAGGTCATAATTTTGAGAGACAAAAATTTCGAAAACCCTAGCCCCTATTTCTCTCTCAATTCGGCCGATCACCCTCCCACTCTGTCAGAGAAAATTCCGGTCTGTGATTTTGAATCGCAGTAAGGAATAACGAATCAAATTCGTGTATTCTCTTCGCAGAAAACTTCTGATAGATTTTCTAGTGCAATCTATCAGAGGGATTAAACCTCTGTTCGTGGACCTGATTGAAGGCGTTCATCGGTTCCAGGGAGAGACAACAAGAGCAGAATTGTTCTGTTGGTGTCCATTAATCTCGTTGCGAGATTTGAGGTAAAATTTATTTAATTGTTATTTAAATTTTACACACACGTAATTCAATTGATGAACGGTTGATACCCACACCATGGAAACGTTCCATGAAAAATTTTTAAACTTCCGCTGCACCGGGTATCAATCGTAATTGGTCTGGGAACTCGCCAGTTTTCCAACAATTTTTCTAACACGTAGAGCATCTTCTCCGAAGTCAAGACAATCTTCAACTTACGGAACCATTCCGTATAGTTTGCGCCAGTCAATTTATTTTGTTCGAGGATCGAGAAAAGTGGATTACGTGAATTCATCTTTATGAAATACTGAAAAGAAACAGACAAATATCAGTGATTGTTTAAGTAATTTACTAAGACATAAAATAGGCGAAATTTATTTTATGAATCTCACTCCCACTATTTTAACGATTTCACTACCCTCTAGTGAAAACGGGAAACTGTTTTCCTTAGTGAGAACATGGAGTCCAATTGACAAACTATGGTCCCGAATAATATCAGCCAACCACAATTTTCAAAAGGTAGAGCCCAATTGCTTCCAAAGCAACCTCCACGTTTTTACCTCATGTCCAATAAGGGCCCAATAATATGACGCCGTTTATTGTGACATGTCAAGATGACCCATCAATATTAAGTTGTGATGGACGGTCGTCATGTGGATCCCCCAATAATATGAGCCGATCCCATGGGAGTTCCACCCAACTTACAACATGTGTCGATCCAATGTACAGCTTTCCGACGAACAGGCCCCCCCAATAATATGAGCCGGACCGTATCCGCGGGTAGCATCTCATACATTGATCGTTGATGGAAGGTAGGAACATTTAAACAAATTTAAATTTCCTTTATTTATCTTGATATCAATTTTAAATCATATTTAAAATGAGGGATTTTAATTTTGAAAATTTGTCTCATCATTTTTAAAATTTTGTATGCTTGCCGGATTCACACAATTTTGTCTAAAACATGCATACAACAATAATATCACATATTATATAGGATGATCGATTCCATTTCTAATCGACCCGTGGTTTCCAATCACAAGTCTTAGTCCAATCCTAGGTAATATGCAGTATGCAATGCAATCCTATTACATTGAGCTTCCAATTTACATTTCTTCTGTCTTTATTGTCTGCTGGGCCCACCTTCATCTTCAAATCTTCATCTCCCACTAAATCTAATGTATTTACAATAAATAACAATGACAAGTAGGGGATACATTTTTAAGGGGTGGGAACGGGCCATAAACCAAGCCCACTTTTATTACATATGACAATTCATATTGGGCCATAAACCAGGCCCATTAATAAATCCAACAACAATAAAAACAAATGTAAATTCCTAACATACACCTACAAAATTGGTCATGGCAATCGATCATCCTTATCCAATAACATTTAATTCAAAATTAATTTATTGGATAACATGCAATGACAATTTAAATTTAAAAGGATAAAATCATATTTCATATATAAAATCTTATTTTACATACAAAATCATATTTTATCTTTTTATCAAATAAAATCATATTTTATCTATAAAATCCAATTTTATACATAAAATCATATTTTACTCAATATATCCATAAGATAATATCTTATCATCAATTGTACCAAAAATAATTAATTTCAAAATTCAATTTAACGGATAAAATATTTAAATTTTCCAAAAATTCAAATTTATCCAAAAATCAATTTTAAAATTTTAGGACTCGAACAATTCGATCCGACGCCTCGTGGACCAATCAAAAACAATTTTCGATCTGACCAAAAATAGAATTTTAAAATTAAAAAATTAATTTTTCCGCGGGCCGCCCGGGACACTCCCGGGCTGTCCGCGCCCCAAAGGGCTTGGGCCGGGCAGCCCGGATGCCCCTAGGGCAGCGATCCAATCGCTGCCCGGGTTTTTTTGCCCGGAAAAAAAAATTTTATTTTTAAAATATTTATTTTGTTTCAAAAACCGAGGCTTAAAAATTTTTGTACAATCGATTAATTTAATCGCTTGATCTGAGCAACCTGGCTTTGATACCACTGTTGGAGAACGGGGCGATCAGATCAATCAGGATTGATACCCGGTGCAGCGGAAGTTTAAAAATTTTATATTGAACGATTCCATAATGGGTATCAAAGCCTTATGATTAAATTGTGTGTGTAAAAATTAAATAACAATTATAAATTTTTACCTCCAATCTCGAAGCAAGATTATGGTCACCAACAGATTGCTCTGCTCTTGTTGTATATCCCTGGAACTGATGGACGAACTGTTCTTCAATCAGGTCCACGAACGGATATTTAATCCCTCTGATAGATTGGACTAGAAAATCTATCAGAAGTTTCTACGAAGAGAATTAACGAATTTGATCCGTTAAACCAGACTGTAATTCAAAATTCACAGGCTGGATTTTCCTGAGCAGAGGGGAGGGGGGCGGCCACTGTTAGAGAAAATACTTAGGGTTTTCGAAAATTTGTGACCTGTTGTGTATTATTTCTGTACTGCAATAACTTATTTATAATGTAGGCCGCTAACAGCTTATGGCCCATTAGTCATAAGTTCAAGCCCGACAAGCAAAGCCCGCATGTTCAGAAATTAATATAAAATTCATCATGACTCCGATTGATAAACCGATTTCACCAATGTGCACAGAAACCATTTCTGCACCTTTTAAAGTCAAGATAAATTTTTCTGAATCCGAATTCAGTGATTTCCAAAAATGCCCATCCCTATGTCATTTTAGAAAATCTTACTCCTCTACTCATAATTAAGAAGTCCAACTTCTTTGTTCATTAAATTTAACTCTTTAAATTTAACTATCTCAACGGGGATTAAAAAACCATTACTCTGTGTGACCCTCAATGGTTCAGGGATATAGCTAGCCGTGGGCTCACAACTCCTTGTGACTCGGAACAACAATTTCCGACTTGCCCATCGAATCATGTTAAGAGCGCCTAGCAACATCGCCCCATGATTCCCTAGGTATCACTGATAGTGCCTGCAAGAACCAATAGATTTTGGTTAGCGTACAGTACGGTCCCTTCATCCATATATCCCGATCGAATCAACAACCATTGGTAAATCGAGAGTCGTTCGAGATTCGATAACTATGCAATACATCTTGAAGATCAAATAGTGACATCGCATGTGCTACTAAGAAACCATTTCTTAAACCACATCATGTACTCTGGCCAGAGATTCGTCACACTAATATCTACTCAGATCGCATAGGATATCCACACTCGAAAGTATGTGGTGAATCCTTGACAACAAAGCATCGACTCCTATATGTGTTGTAACTGTACCCAATCCCGACACCTGATGACCCCAATAGAGTCGGTAAACGAGTCAAAGCACAGTACTAGCATATAGAGTCTCAATGATGTTTCAAGTAGTAAGGACTAATGGTGTACAACCAAAACCGCGGACTTTATCCACTCAATAAGTGATAACCACTTGGAAAGTCCGGATAGGGTTGTTCGATCATTCATCATATGAATATCCATTTGCATGCTTCGAACATCTCTATGTTCCTTACCAATGAAACGTGGTACTCTGCATCGCAAATGCTAGTCTCAAACTCGAGCGATCCTTATCCTTATTGTCGGACGGCTCAATCGACTAGGAACAGTTTAGAATATACAGTGACTATAAGATGTGTTTCATGATAGCCATCCCCATGTGCTACCACATCTTACATACACTATAGTATATTCAAGGTTTTTATCAAAACAACAATAGTATATCACAATATAACAATATGAAGAAAGATAAAGTCATTTCCAATAATAAAAGTGTAAATTATATTAAACAAAAGATTGTTTATACAAAGAGTCATCAAAGCCCGTAGCCACAAGTTGGCTCACCGGGCACCCACTCTTTCAAAAACTCTATCCCAAGCTATCCATGTCAAGTCTAACCAACTTCTACCCCAACCTGATGCAATGCACACATACAAACAAAGCAACATCTGGATAACTCCGGTGAGAATAAATCTCAGTATGAAAGACATGCATATACATCAATCTAAACATAATAAATATATGTGCTATCTTAAGTCACAACATGTAAAAACATGTAGAATCAAATACACACTTCTTATAGCATATCTATTAAGCTTTAGCACTCTCATTCAAAGCATATAAACACATTCATATCTTGAATGGCATATAATAACATGAGAGCATTTATAAACGCATATTCTAAACCATAGAAATATCTAGGTTAATGGATAAATGCAATGCATCTTTGAAGGAATAGGCTATCAAGTCTGATACGAATAAATCTTGGTTCTTGGGATCCCGGAAAAATAAAATCTTTAACTAACCACCGACTCTTCCAATCGAGGTGGCGTCAAATATCTTAAGTCCCCTGACTTTGGTGCAACTATGGTGAGTCATCTAGCTCTGAAAGCGAATCTACAATCCATGCCACTCAACTATAGTTCTCCAAACGTCATTTCGCAATCTAGGCCAATCTGCCCTCTATGCTTTGAAGGTAGGGATTCAAGATGAATGCAACATAATTTTGATGTATTAAATCATACAAATACTGATAAAAATCTTGAACACACCATTCAATGCTCATTCAAGGCAATAATAACAAGTAAATCACATAAAAGCACTCAAACAAGTAAGTATGTGATTTTAGGAAAACTCAAAAACTACCACGTTCTCGAGTTGTTCTACCTGGAGAGGATAATGTCGATTCATACCTTTATTCTGATTCAAGTATCTGAACTCGTGCAAGTCTTGATCAGTCACAACTATCAAATTTCTGCTCTTCACAATCTGGTCCAACTCTTAGTTGCTCTCATTTCTGATTCGATATTCAAATGGCTCGAACACGTCGATTCGACTTCAAGAACTTCAATTCCCAACTGAAATGAAGTGTAAACCATGCTCAGTATCATTATCAATCTGATATTTAGTGCTAAGTTGAATCTATAGCCGAAATCGGAGTAAAATACAAACCGGCGGCGTAACAGTTCAAATTTGATTATTCCAATTGCATTAACATCATCAAGTTAATCATTTCAACCAAAACTTATCACCAATTCAGCATTAAATATGTACAAAACAGTCCCCAAATTTCAGATTTTACAAAAGTCTTCAATAATTCGAAAACATGTCCAAACGACGATCTTTTCTCGATCCAACTTAGATATGCTATCGTCGTATATGCTAGAACACGTTTATACAATCAAACATTAATTTTAACAACATCATAAAATTAAAACATGGTAGAACTTCATAAAACTTATGTCAAAACGTAGCACTCAAATCCGTGATCGCAAATATACGATCAATCGAAAATTCTGTTGGGCGGATAAAAAGATATCGAAACTTGAAATGAAGAAAATATTTTTTGAACCCTTTCCTCTTCCTTTCCACGACTGAATCTGATGAGAATTACATATATTTACATTAATATACATGCTCAAACGTGTGAATTCCCACTTGCAAGGGAAATTGCACTTTGGCACCTAAACTTTTGCATAATTGCAAATCAATCCCCGGACAAGCAATTTAATTCAATTTCAATTATAAATAATTTAAGAATATTCTAAACTCTAAATATTGTAAAATTAAATATTTTCGAATTAAAATTAAATAATTTCGGACCTTATCGTATTTTAGTCCTTGAACTTCTCAATATTTGCAAATTAGTCCTTCTTTAATTCTATGCTTCTAATTAAATCCTTTTCATATTTAAACTCATAATGAAAATCTTAAATCACAAAAAGAATCAATTCAAATATTCTAATCTTTTAATTTACGAATTCCTGATATTAAAATCTTAAAATCCAAAAAATCCTCAAATTAAATATTTTTGACCTGAAATTTAATTTCTAATTCCGTAACGTCTCCAATTCATATTTTCTCATATTTGAAATTTAAATCTTAAATCCCATCATTAATAACTTAATATTTTTCGGGCCTTACAATTCATCCCTCTAAGAAATAATTTCGTCCTCGAAATCGCATTCGATTTTACTGCTGATTCTCGTAAGCTGTATAGCTAACTGAAGTAATACTTACTTCATTTATGTGAGCTTTAAATATCTATTCTGATATCTTCTCTTCTATCGTATCTTATTCTTCTTTCTGATCGCTTCTGCAATCATATCTATTCTTATTAACATATAATCACTGAGTCAACTTACATCTAAGTTGCTCTTTCTCGTGATCTAACTCTACATCGGTTAGTCTGCCTTACTTAAAATCTTATCGACTTCTGCTTTATCTGAATTGAATGCACATACATATTCTAGCTGATATTCTTCAACCGATGCATATGGATAACAATTCATCTATCTGACAATTCGAAATTGAGTATTAATCAATAAGCTAGATCAAATACTCACAGGGATCAATTATTGATTCACTTCTGAAATCTCTTTCTGAACCTAATGATGCTCGGGAAAGAACTTCCTTGCTGATAATTTTGTTCAGGCTTCAAATCTATATCTGTTTCTCATTTGTTAACTCTGTCTATGCTGCTCTGTTCTTATTATGTTCAAAGAAATCTTCACCTTCTCTATCTTTTCTTGACTCATATCTGATCTAATAGCTGATACTTCTGAAATATAATTTTAATATAAAGACAATTCTGCATTTCGTATCATCTAAGAACCAAAACACTGTCTCTATATCTATCCGATAACTTTCATAGGAATTTTCATAAGCAAGTGGCAGAAAGTCAATCAGCTAGTACCAAATCTAGTACTATATCTTTGAGCATATCCTCGAAAATCTAGATAGTCATATCTGACAGTACATAAATCAGAGGATGATATAATGAAATTTCATACAACCAAACACTCAGAACATCTGACAATTAGTGCCACAATCTAACTAACAAATCTAAAGTCTATATCTCGACAATAGATTTTAAGAATTCCTGTAATCGTATCATCTTGCTACCTTCTTAACAGATATCTCTTTATGTTTGTATAATATCTAATACAGCATATTCTTGAATCTGTCGAAATCTACTATAATCAAAATCGCAAAATCATGACGATTTGAGTAGTTTTGAACTAAAATCTTTCAAAAAGCTGATCTGTTTCCAGCTCTTACGTAACTAATCTGTTTTATAAACCACTTGGGTTCTTCTTTTCTGCTTATTTTACTGGAAATTTAGTATTGGAAATTTCAATTCTGTTGTCTCTGCTTTCAGTTTTTTTTGTCACTACTACTTTCCCAGTACTTCATACATGTAGTTCATACATGTTTAAACAACCGAAGGAATATAAATTCAGTCGTAATATGCCTTTTTCAGAATTTAATATTCCATATCTAGAATATCTGGCATAATCAAACGATTATTCACTTCAAAACTCATCTGTTCTGATCTACTATCTTATCTTATATCTCAATCTAGCATTCTCAATCAAATTATTAACTGCTTGATCTAATATCAATGTTGCTTAATCTTTCCAAACTAATCTAACTTAGCTTGGAATACAACAATTATGATTGTTTGAGTATCTGTCTAGAAACTCAAGTACAAATTTACAGATCTATATTCACTTGATCAAGCATTCATCTAGTTTCTTCTTTCTCTTTCCCAAGTGAATGATAAATCATGCAATCAACCCATAAATCTTGATGATACTCTGAATCTGAGTGTCTATCAGTTACGAGCCAAATACTTCAAGATATACTGAATATACACATCAACTAATCAATGACTCTTGAATTTCAAATCAAAGAAACTCGCTCAAATAAATGTCAGTCAAAATCAAATATTCTGAATGACAGCGAGTGAATCAAATAAGACTCTAGCAAAGAAATAAGATTCTATCAAAATTGATCGAGATCAAATAACAAACCTCAGAATCGATAGCAAGAGATTCAAGAATCGTGATTTTTATGAAGTAATAGCTTTAACAAAATTGAAGAAAAGCTCAACTATAACTGATTTTTCTTATTCTCGATTGATATGAGTTTATCTAGAAATTTCTGAATGACAATAGTTTAATATCATCTTTTCGACTTAATGCATTGTCGTCAAAATAATAGCCATTTTGGTACTAGGATATTTCTTCTCTAGACAATATGCTATCTGTTTCTGGAGTTCTTCAGTTCAAGTAGTGATCTTATATACGAGTTGTCATAATACCTTCGTACTAGTCACCACTCAATCTAAAACTCCTTTCATTTTGTAGAAATATCGGAATATTTCATCTGAATAATTTCTGTATAGTCTAACCACTGACATATCTGTCAATTCTAGGTTAGTTCTATAATAATTCAGTACATCGACTACCATTCTTCCAATGTTCTTCTACTTTTATCTTGTTATAACCAGTACCGACTGAAACTCATATCAAATAGATCTCTAATCATTTCTATTGCTGATC
The DNA here is from genome assembly GCF_033568475.1 of Henckelia pumila. Classification (NCBI taxonomy): domain Eukaryota; kingdom Viridiplantae; phylum Streptophyta; class Magnoliopsida; order Lamiales; family Gesneriaceae; genus Henckelia; species Henckelia pumila. The sequence goes on along the minus strand of NC_133121.1, from coordinate 34,104,673 downwards.
TAACATAATCATTTTCCAAATTCAATACACTATTAACTGATACTCAATTATTGCCTTAATATCTATAATGCCTCTTAGCTTAATACCCAAATCGTATAGTATCCAATTCCATCTTATGTCCTCAAATTTGTATTCCATCTTCTCTGTCTAATCTTTCAAATGCGTTCCATCTACTCAAAGGAAAAATCTCAAAAAATACAATGAATTCAGGCTCAACAGATAAATATTTTAGCATAACAAATCACTGATCTATGAATGTATGCAATAAAATCACTAAATAAACAGGTTAAATAAAATTAACTTACTTACCTGCAATATGATTATCTGTTACAACTTGAGCCCAATCTTCTGTACTCGCTTAGTGCCTTTGAGATTATCCGCCCTTCGACTTTCCTCTTGATCTATATCAGCTAGGGGAGCTAAGCTGCGGGCTTTTAAGCTGAATCGATCTTTGCTGCTGTTGTCACTATCTCCTTCTTCATAGCTATACTGCTATGGAATCTGTAGTGAAGATGATGATCATAGTTGTCGCAAATACGGAGGCATGAATAAAATTCAACTCTGCCTCTTACAATCGGTTCGTGGTTTCTTTATTCTATCACTGGCTTCAATCAAATCTTTCAAGTTGTTATGCTTCTGTTTGGCAATTCTTCTTTTCTATCTTCTCTATCATATACAGAACGAAACAATTCTGTTTACTTACCTGCCAAACCACTTCAGTACGTCTGCTCTTAAACAAGGTCTTTTGCACAATCCAGCAACTTCTTGTTACGACATGGAGTTAATATACAATCAGGCTGGTTCTTTGTTCATATGAATATTTTTCACTTGAACAACTGATCAGCTTTTTAACTTAACCCCTTTCTAGCCATAGTACATTCTGTATTTTTCTGAGTTGATGAATAATAGCTCTAGAGTTGTTCAACTAACATACTCCTCAGTGCAAGCATCGTATCTAGCGGTTCACAAAGGTACCACAATACTGCTCTGTTCTGTCTGAGGTTCTCATTCTGTATGAAAAATCTGTCTTACTCTAGAACAGAAGCAATATATAATGCAGATATTATAAAATACAATCCAGTATAACATACATATAATCTCATCCTTCCGAATAGAACACATACTTGCAAATCCTCATGCTTTTCAAATAATACATGCTTGCAACGAATTCACTTATTCTAATGAATTCAATAAATCAGGCATATATAAGCATGTAATTCTCATCTCAGTAAAGCAAGCAGTATTCAATCAAGCAATCATATTCGCATACAATTCTTTAAAGAAAGTAAAGCATAATCATGCAATACTATAAATGCATGCGACTCAATCTACCCCGCTGAAATTCTATCTTAGTCCAAGACTTTATGCTCTGATACCCCCTGTTGTGGGGACCTCGGGTGATAATCTCATCTTAAGCGGCAATTAATGAATAAGCATCATTAATGAGACAATAATAATTCAATCTGAATAAAATTAACCAGAACATTTGGCGACACAAAATCACGTCGCAAAAAGAACCAATTTTTTTTTTCGGAGGGGGTTGCGCTCGATCTGTCATTTATGGCCGCTCGGGCACTCCATCTAAACCAACCTACGGGTTGGGAAATATGGGGCTGCGCTCGGGTTGCCATTTTCTGCAGCTCGGGCGCTGCCATATGCAGAAATCTGCTCTGTATTCTGCAGCTAAACTTTTCTCTGTTTAATCTCTTCCAAAGCTTGCTCATTTCAATCTAAAACATGCATATTCATTACCAACAAGTTGTAAACATATTCATAAGTTAATATCACATCCATCTAGTGATCCGAATACAAGAAAGGCTAGATTACAAACAAATATACAACAAGTAGAACATATATACAAAATTATTGTTTCTTTTCTAATATGTTTAAAAACTTAAAAGGTACATCATTTACTAAAACCCGAGTCACCACATGCTAAAACTCTATCCCAAGCTATCCATGTCAAGTCTAACCAGCTCCTGCCCCAACCTGATGCAATGCACACATACAAACAAAGCAATAGCCGGATAACTCCGGTGAGAATAAATCTCAGTATGAAAGACATGCATATACATCAATCTAAACATAATAAATCTATGTGCTATCTTAAGTCACAACATGTAAAAACATGTAGAATCAAATACACACTTCTTATAGCATATTTATTCAGCTTTAGCACTCTCATTCAAAGCATATAAACACATTCACATCTTGAATGAAATATAATAACATGCGAGAATTTATAAATGCATATTCTAAATCATATAAATATCTAGGTTAATTCATAAATTCAATGCATCTTTGAAGGAATAGGCTATCAAGTCTGATACGAATAAATCTTGGTTCTTGGGATCCCGGAGAAATAAAATCTTTAACTAACAACCGACTCTCCCAATCGAGGTGGCATCAAATATCTTAAGTCCCCTGAATTTGGTGAAACTATAGTGAATCATTTAGCTCTGGAAGCGAATCTACAATCCATGACACTCAAATATAGTTCTCCAAACGTCATTTTGCAATCTAGGCCAATCTGCCCTCTATGCTTTGAAGGTAGGGGTTCAAGATGAATGCAACATAATCTTGATGCATTAAATAATAAAAATACTGATAAACATCTTGAACACACCATTCAATGCTCATTCAAGGCAATAATAACAAGTAAATCACATAAGAGCACTCAAAAAAGTAAGTATGTGATTTTAGGAAAACTCGAAAACCACCACGTTCTCGAGTTGTTCTACCTGGCGAGGATAATGTCGATTCATACCTTTATTCTGATTCAAGTATCTGAACTCGTGCAAGTCTTGATTAGTCACAACTATCAAATTTCTGCTCTTCACAATCTGGTCCAACTCTTAGTTGCTCTCATTTTTGATTCGATATTCAAACGGCTCGAACATGTCGATTCGACTTCGAGAACTTCAATTCCCAAATGAAATGAAGTGTAAACCATGCTCAATATCATTATAAATCTGATATTTAGTGCTAAGTTGACTCTATAGCTGAAATCGGAGTAAAATACAAACCGGCGGCGTAACGGTTCATATTTGATTATTCCAATTGCATTAACATCATTAAGTTAAACATTTCAACCAAAACTTATCACCAATTCAGCAGCTTAAATACGTACCAAATAGTCCCAAAATTTCAGATTTTACAAAAGTCTTCAATAATTCAAAAACATATCCAAACAACGATCTTTTCTTGATCCAACTTAGATATGCTATCGTCGTATATTCCAGAACACGTTTATAAAATCGTCGGCCGCGCGGGCGCGCCTCCTCTGCAAATTTTTGCGCTCTAGATGCGCGGTTGCGCCCCTGTGCTACGCGGGCACGCATTGGCTTCAGAAAAGTCTATTTTTTCTTCTTTTCTTGCTCCAAAACCACAAAATGATGATATCTCAAAGTCTTGATCAAATTTGACAATAAAAGGATGCCCGAAAATCATTCAAGCGAGTATAAAATGCAACAAGTTTGAAAACTCCAATTAATCAACATGTCTTCAACATTTATTTAAAATCATTCGATTGTTAGACCCGAGCTCCAATTCTACTCTCATTTCAAATCTTTAAGGTCCTCTACAGCTTGACCCCGAACCACCTGTTGCATTGCACACACACAAGACAAAGCAACAATCGGAAAACCGATGAGTATAAAAACCCAGAATGAATGACAGAAAAAAATGAGCATTTAAACATTGCAATGATATCAATATAAATCCATAAGTAATCTCAAATGGATAATGCATGGATGAAATGAATGCTCAAGAATCTGGGTTATCAATTCTTTGATTCAGTCTGAATCTCGGTCTTAGGGATCCCAAGGTAAAATAAAACACAACGTCACCACCTACTCTCCCAATCGGGGTGGGCGTTGAGCTTCTCAACCCCGGACTTTGGCACTCTTATATAGAGTATTCTAGTCATGAAAGTTTCTCTAAATTCTATGCCACTCAAATATATACCCAAATGTCCGCAACAATCTAGGCAAGTCTGCCATCAAATCTGAACAAAATCTGGCTCAATATGAATGAGATGATGCAATTCAATATATCAAAATCTTTGATCAATCTGAGCATCTCATCTCATATATCAAATCATTACCATGAATCATATATCAGTAATCATCGAATAAAATCAAATTCATAATTTCATGTTATTCAATCAATTCATATAATTTAAATAATATAGCAAATAAGTGTGTGATTTTATTGGGCTCGAGAATCTCAAATCTTCTCGAGGATTCAATCCCAAGCTCTTCATTGTCTATCCATACCTCAATTCCATGTTCGAAAATGCTCAAGTCTTGAAAGCTACATCAATATGAAATTCATATCAATTTCTTGTTCGATCCAAAAATCGCATTTCAAACAATAATCAATCTCAATCTTGATCGAACTCTAAACAACTCGATTTCTTGCGATTCCAATTCAATAAATTCCAATTCAAAATTTGAAATGGATAACATTATTTCTCAATATCATTCCTTGCCATTCTTGCTAAATAATCATTTCATAATTTCTTTAAAATTCAACCCGACGGCATAACATCTAAAAATCGAGTATTTCAGAAATTCCAAACACCAATATTATAACAATTCCATCACTATATCATCATCAATATCATCTCAAATTTTCGAAATTAAGCAGCCCAAATTCCAGAAATTTCGAAAATTCTTCAAAAATTAAAAACATGTTCAAACGATGGTATTTTCTCAAACCGTCTTGGATATACCATCTCTATTATCTCAAGAACATATTTATACCATCAAAACTCAAATCCAACAATATCCCAAAAATTATAACTTGGTAGAACTTATTCATACTTACGTAGAAACGTATCCCTTGTTGCGAGGATCGCAAAACCGTGTCCGGATTGAAATTCTATTGGTTGGATTTTCTTGGATCGGAGTTTGAATGAATAAAAATGGAGGTTAATGGCTTTCTTCAACCTTCTCTCATCCCACGGTTCTTCTACTGAATGGAGAAAATAATTAAAGGGGACAACTTTCTTTTCATTTGTTTAATCACTAATGATTGCCAAAATTGAATTTTGGTCCCTGGTACTTCAAAAATTACAATTTAGTCCCTGCCAAATCTTTAAATCTTCAATTCCAGTCCTTTAGTTTATGAAACTTAGAAATTTAATTCCAATTCTCATTAATTATTTGATTGGGTATTTTTCGGGGCATTACAATTTCCCCCCTATAATAAAAGATTTCGTCCTCGAATTCTCAAGTACATCCCAATAAATTACATTGAACTGAAATTACAATGCAACAAATTCAAACAAAAAGCTCAAGATATTTCTGTCTCATATCCTGCTCTAATTCCCAAGTTGCTTCTTCCACGCCGTGTCTGCTCCATTGTACTTTAACCAAAGGAATCACTTATTCTGAGCTGCTTATATTTTCTGTCCATAATCTTTATCGGTCGTTCAAAGTAGCTCAAAGTCTCATCCAGTTCTGCCTCATCTGGTTGAAGTACGTGGGAAGGATCTGGTTGATACTTCTTCAACATAGATACGTTGAATACGTCATGAATACCCGATAGGGCTTGAGGGAGAGCTAATCTATATGCTAGGTCACCAACTCTGCCTAAAATCTCATATGGCCCAATATATCTTGATGATAACTTACCTCTCTTTTCAAAACGGACTGTACCTCGGAAAGGAGATATCTTCAAGAATACACGGTCACCTTGTTCAAACTTTACTGGAATACACGATCACCTCGGACTTTCCTGTGCTGCTCTCATTTTGGACCGAATTAACTTTACTTTATCTAACATCTCTCTGATCATATCTGGCCCAATCACTGGTACTTCTAAAAGATCATCCTAAAACAACGGAGATCTACATTTCTTACCATATAACGCCTCAAAAGGAGTCATCTCAATTCTCGCTTGATAGTTGTTATTATAGGAAAATCAAACAAGTGGCAACGAATCTTGCCAGCTGGCACCAAAATCTAGTGCCACAGCTCTCAGCATATCCTCTAAAATCTGTATAGTCCGCTCTGAATGTCCGTCTGTCTGAGGATGATAAGTTGTACTCAAGTGCAAACGAGTACCAAGAGCTTCTTGTAAAATGTGCCAAAAGTGCAAAGTGAATCTAGGGTCTTGATCTGAAAGAATATATTTTGGCACACCGTGTAATCTCACTACGTCTCGGACGTAAATACTGGCCATCTGATCATGTCGGTATGTCATCTGATAAGGAATGAAGCATGCAGACTTAGTCAGTCTGTCAACAACTACCCATATTTCATCGCATCCTCTCGAGGATCTCGGTAGTCTCATGACAAAATCCATGGTGATATGATCTCATTTCCACTCTGGAATTACTAAACTGTGCAATAAACCACCCGGTTGCTTTCTTTCTGTTTTTACTTGCTGACAGTTTAGACATCGAGATACAAATTCTGTCACATCTGCTTTCATATTTTTCCACCACTATTGACTTTTCAAGTCATTATATATTTTTCTATCGCCTGGGTGTACACTGAATTTACTGCAATGTGCCTTTTGTAGAATCTGCTATCTCAATTCTGAAATATCTGGCGCAACAATACGGTTATTCACAAAAAAATTCCATCATCACTGACCTGGTATTCTGACTGATGTCCAGATCTAACTTTCTAAACTGAACTCTAGATGTTCTGATCGGATTTCTGTGCTTCTTTAATTCTCATCAGCAATTCTGGTTCTGCTTGGATTGCAAAAATCCTTTCTACTTAGGGCATCGGCAGCTACGTTAGACTTCCCTGGATAATACTTAATCTCACAGTCAAAATCTTTCAGCAAGTCTAACCAACACCTCTATCTCATGTTCAGTTCCGCCTGAGAAAATAGATATTTCAAATTCTTATGATCAGAAAATATTTCAAAGGTCTCACCGTACAAATAATGGCGCCAAATCTTCAAGGCAAAAACAATGGCTGTCAGTTCAAGATCAGGTACGAGATATCGAGTCTCGTGTGGCTTCAACTGTATTGATACATAGGCTATCACATGGCCTCTCTGTGTAAGAACACAACTCAAACCTCTGTGAGATGCATTGAAATAAACAACAAAACCACCTGTACCTGATGGAATAGTCAATATAGGAGCGCTGGTCAGTCTCTTCTTCAACTCAACAAAGCTTTTCTCACAGGCATATGTCCAAACATACAGAGCATTCTTCTGGGTTAATTGGGTAATTGGCTTCGCAATGATGGATAATCCCTCAATAAATATGCGATAATACCCTGTTAAACTTATAAAACTGCGTATTTCAGGAACAAAAGTAGGTTTAGACCAGTTAATTATTGTCTCAACTTTACTGGGATCAAATGCAACCCCTTCTCCTGAAATCACATGACCAAGAAATACAACTCGGTCCAACCAAAACTCGCACTTGGACAGCTTGGAATATAACTGTTCTTTTCTCAAATTCTGTAAGATAATTCTCAAGTTCTCTGCATGTTCAATCTCATTCTTAGAATAGATCAGAATATCATCAATAAATATCACAACAAACTCATCAACATACTTCAGAAAAATTCTGTTCATTAAATCCATGAACACAACAGGAGAATTCGTCACTCCAAAAGGCATAACCAGGAATTCAAAATGCCCATACCTGGTTCTGAATGCGGTCTTGGGCACATCTACCTCTCTGACCCTCAATTGATGATATCCAGATCGTAAGTCAATCTTCGAATAGATGGAGGAACCCTGTAATTGATCAAATAAATCATCTATTCATGGCAAAGGGTACTTATTAGTTACCGTGGCTTTATTCAATTACCGATAGTCGATACATAATCTCATCGACCCATCTTTCTTTATTACAAATACAACTAGAGCACCCCCAAGGTGACACACTCGGTCTAATGTATCCCTTGTTTAAAAGATCTTCAAGTTGCTCTTTGAGTTCTTTAACTTCAAGTGGTGCCATTCTTTAAGGAGCCTTCGAAATAGGTAAAGTACCAGGCATCAATTCAATACTGAATTCAATTTCACGGGTTAGAGGAAAAACCCGGAATTTCATCTAGAAACACATCTGTAAATTCTTTCACAACTGGGATGTTTGCTACTTCTGGGCTAGATTTCAATACATCTACTACATAGACCAAGAATCTCCCGGCACCTCTCTGAAGAAAACGTGTCATAGATAACACTGAAATCAAAGCGATCTTAGCTCTAGAACCCTTAACATAGAATTTCCAGTCGTGTTCCATCTCTTGTCTAAATCTGACAACTTTATGGAAGCAATCAACCGTAGCCCTGTACTTGGTTAGTATATTAATGCCAAAATACAATCCCAATAAGGTACCAAGTACCATGCAAAACTCAATCATATTTTCCAAAAACATCATATTCATTTTCTCGTTCAAAAGAAATCGAGGTTCTCCTTGAATATTTCTCAAATCGTATCATCTAAATGATTTAGTTCATAATATCTCATCGAGTCATTTCAATAATAAAACCCAATATATATCACATGTAAGACTCGATCATAGCATTATTCTCGCAACATAGTATCGGATAACTTAATAATCAATCCTCGATACAATCGATTGGCCTCTAATAGGATTCTCAAGGCATCCTAATAATCAGCTCATCCCAATCGTTAGTGTATGAGGGCTGACATTTAAAAATGCAACAAGTTTCAATTATATCGCATTCTTAGATCAATTCCCGATAAATCAATATATCATCAAAATCTCAGAACGATAACTCTAAGCAGCACGATATAATTATTCATTTCTCATACTCATAACACTACAAACTTACTCATAAACCCAAAAGGCATAATAAACTCAATCACCTTACTGGGTAAATTCGGATCTCAAATCATCTCTGCTCGATCCCTTGGTATCGCCATATCAAGCTTATCATCACTGTTAAATCGATTCATCTATCAGGATGGGTATCTGTAATTCTAGCTTTGGTCTCAAAGTGTTTGACACACTATCACAAATCCTACAAACCGTTCCAAAATTTAACGAGCCAGAAACAATAGAATTCTAATATCAAGAATTCTTAACATGCCACTTCTGTATTCTCCCAAAATCCTTAGGCTCAAGGGTTTATCTCTGTTCTGTTCGAGGTTACCTGACACATTCAATTCAATTGCATCAAAACATTAGATCTTAACTCGTTCAGTCCCGACCTACCAGGTCTTAGGGGATTATAATTCATCCTCCTTGAGAATAGATTTCATAGTTGTCATTTCAATCTCATGACATCAATAGCCAAAATCATTAACTCTTGATATGGCTCTCCCGTATCTATCTCATACTGAATCTTGCATTAAAATCTCATGCAGGCATCAAAACTATCATGATTATTCAATAAGTAATCAAGATATGTATCTTATAATCATGATTCAAGTCATCTCAATTTCAATAATTTTCTGCCCTCCTTAGTTTGCAGTATTTCTATTGCTCGAGGCACTTTCTCAGTCTGAGGTGCTTTCTCTTCTCTAGGATTGTTTCTTGTCCAATGAGGAGCCATTTTATAATAATACAAGATCAGTGCATAAACAGTTAAGATATCAAAAATATCATTTCAATATCGTTCATTCTCTTCTTTTTCAATTCAACAATATTCAATTTCTTATCAAGAATCATTCTGATTCGTTCTTGAAATTCTCAAAGGGAATCATTCTGATTCACTGTAAAATAATGACATGCTTTACAATTAATTCAAAGAATCAAGTAGTCACATAATCTTAAAGCAGTAAAGCATGCTTGTAGTGACCCTGCATTGAATCACCTACTAACTGACAACTATGACATGCATTAAACTTAAATAAAGCATAATTACTTAACAGAGTAAAACAAGCGGACATAACCCATATATTACAAAACCACTAAGTACAAAGTTCAAGGCTTAATACTGTAGTGATGCAACCATATTGAAACAACTAGAAAGTAAACATTATACAGCTATATCGAATCCTGCTGTATAAAATATTCCATGTAGGCTCCTGCTCACTAGTCCTGCCTCGAACTACCGGCTCCGTCCATCCTGCAACCTGCCCCGTGGAATAGGGTGTCCAAGATAACAACTAGGAATTGAGCGCTAACGCCCAGTACATAAACATGAGTAAACATATGTATATGATGCATGCAACCGTGATGACTAGTAAAAGGGTCATCTGATAAGTCATGCTCAAAACATGCACCACATGAGTGCTGCCACCGCACGGATCAACCTCTGGGTACAACCACACTTGTCTAGTAAACCAGAGTAGTCAGACATACATGTCTCCGCCGTCGCGGTACTCTCAGTGACAGACTATCGAGTATAGAGCTGAGCGGCTCTATAATCAGGTATAACAAGATATAGGCTCAACGTGTATATGCTCATGACATATGAATATGGAAAACGGTAAATCATATATAATGCCATATAATAATGCTAAATAAATGCAACACATAAACATGTATACTCGCTGGCAATCTCAGTCAATGTGTACGTACATAACACCGAAGTCTGAACTAAGTTGGAAAAAGAAAACCCCTAGCTGTCCTAGGTCAAAGCCCGACCCGACCTGGTCTCAAGCCCGACCCGACCTGATCAGCACCTGGTCAAGACCGACCAGACCTGGCCTCTTGGTCCGACCCCAAGCTCCCGAGCTACTCCTTCCCGAACTCCCGGGCTACTCCTTCCTGAACTGAGATATGAAGTGAGATGGAAGTGGTGTGAAAATATTTGAACCCTAAACTCCTATTTATAGGTAATGGGCTGGGACAGGTGTCAACCGCATTGCGTAAAACTTTGACATCTGGCCGGACACTAAGCATGTCTTAACTTGAGCGCTTGACACCTCGCATAACAGCTCATGCTTTGATTTCGGTTCCGCCACATATCATTCTCGACCTGAACACAAAGTGCTCTTCCCATGGCCGAACACTAACTTGACCAAACACTCACTTTCTTGATCACCCCAAGTCCCGACCCGAGCCATGTCCTTCCTTGGCCGAACCCTCTTTTGGTTCCCATTATGACCGACCTGAGCCCCCAAGAAAAGAACCGATCTCAACATGGCTGAGCCAAACACCATGAATTCTTGAGCACTCCATTAGTTATCACCATGGTTGAACACTTCCTCTTCTTGAGCCCCCAGACCCGACCCGAGCTACACACTCACTTGGTCGAGCCCCTAATTCCGAGCCCTCCATTAGTGTTCATACCATGGCTATCTCGTGCCACTAAGGGATGACCCGAGCTCATGCCAAGCTCCATGCCCTAGCCACACATACACATGCCCGAGCCCTAGCTCCATACCCGAGCCCTTGATGCTCAACCATGACCGACCCGAGCCACTCATGACCTACCCGAGCCACACATGACCGAACCGAGCCACTCATGACCGACCCGAGCCCATGGTCAAATCCATCAAACCTTAGCTCATTCTCATACCATGTGTTCTTGATCTTGACTTGTGCTCTGCTTTGTTTAATTAGTAACCCTTAATCATGTTTAACATATTATTATCTTAAAATAGAATTTGGGTTACTACAATGCTCACATGGAATTCATGTAATAATGCAATGAAATCAATCACATGCGAAAATCAAATCAAGAGGACTCGATCTACCCCGCTCTCAATCTTCTAATGTCGACTCAAGGCATCTCAACCTCTCTCTGATACCACCTAGTGTGAAGACCTCGGGTGCAAATACTTAAAATAATCAATATTACTTTTGGCGACGCATGCCTTAAATTTTGCGACACAAAAACGCGTCGCGGAAATAATTTTTTTTTTCTTAGGGTGAAGGCGCGAGCGCGCCTCCTCTGCGCATTTTTGTGCTCTGGATGCGCGGCCGCGCCCCTGTGCTGTGCGGGCGCGGATTGGCTTCGGAAAAGTCTATTTTTTTTTTCTTCTTTTCTTTCTCCAAAAACACAAAATGATGATATCTCAAAGTCTTGATCAAATTTAACAATAAAAGGATGCTCGAAAATCATTCAAGCGAGTATAAAATGCAACAAGTTCAAAAACTCCAATTAATCAACATGTCTTCAACATTTATTTAAAATCATTTGATTGTTAGACCCCAGCTCCACTTCTAATCTCATTTCAAATATTTAAGGTCCTCTAAAGATTGACCTCGAACCACCTGTTGTAATGCACACACACAAGACAAAGCAACAATCGGAAAACCGATGAGTATAAAAACTTAGAATGAATGACAGAAAAAAATGAGCATTTAAACATTGCAATGATATCAAAATAAATCCATAAGTAATCTCAAATGGATAATGCATGGATGAAATGAATGCTCAAGAATCTGGGTTATCAATTCTTTGATGTTGGAGAACGCGGCGATCAGATCAATCAGAATTGATACCCGGTGCAGCGGAAGTTTAAAAATTTTATATGGAACGATTCCATAATGGGTATCAAAACTTTACGATTAAATTGTGTGTGTAAAAATTAAATAACAATTATAAATTTTTACCTCCAATCTCGAATCGAGATTATGGACACCAACATATTACTCTGCTCTTGTTGTATATCCCTGGAACTGATGGACGAACTGTTCTTCAATCAGGTCCACGAACGGATAATTAATCCCTCTGATAGATTGCACTAGAAAATCTATCAGAAGTTTCTACGAAGAGAATTAACGAATTTGATCCGTTAAACCAGACTGTAATTCAAAATTCACAGACTGGATTTTCACGAGCAGAGGGGAGGGGGGCGGCGGCCACACTAAATAAAATTAGGGTTTTTCGAAAATTATTTTGTGACCTGTTGTGTGTAATTTCTGTACTGCAATAACTTATTTATAATGTAGGCCGCTAACAACTTAGGGCCCATTAGTCATAAGTTCAAGCCCGATAAGCAAAGCCCGCATGTTCAGAAATTAATATAAAATTCATCATGACTCCGATTTATAAACCGATTTCACCAATGTGTACAGAAACCATTTCTGCACCTTTTAAAGTCAAGATAAATTTTTCTGAATCCGAATTCAGTGATTTCCAAAAATGCCCATCCCTATGTCATTTTAGGAAATCTTACTCCTCTACTCTTAAATAAGAAGTCCAACTTCTTTGTTCATTAAATTTAACTCTTTAAATTTAACTATCTCAACGGGGATTAAAAATCCATTACTCTGTGTGACCCTCAATGGTTCAGGGATACATCTAGCCATGGGCTCACAACTCCTTGTGACTCGGAACAACAATTTCCGACTTGCCCATCGAATCATGGTAAGAGCGTCTAGCAACATCGCCCCATGATTCCCTAGGTATCACTGATAGTGCCTGCAAGAACCAATAGATTTTGGTTAGCGTACAGTACGGTCCCTTCATCCATATATCCCGATCGAATCAACAACCATTGGTAAATCAAGAGTCATTCGAGATTCGATAACTATGCAATACATCTTGAAGATCAAATAGTGACATCGCATGTGCTACTAAGAAACCATTTCTTAAACCACATCATGTACTCTGGCCAGAGATTCGTCACACTAATATCTCCTCAGATCGCATAGGATATCCACACTCGCAAGTATGTGGTGAATCCTTGACAACAAAGCATCGACTCCTATATGTGTTGTAACTGTACCCAATCCCGACACCTGATGACCCCAATAGAGTCGGTAAATGAGTCAAAGCACAGTACTAGCATATAGAGTCTCAATGATGTTTCAAGTAGTAAGGACTAATGGTGTACAACCAAAACCGCGGACTTTATCCACTCGATAAGTGATAACCACTTGGAAAGTCCGGATAGGGTAGTTCGATCATTCATCATATGAATATCCATTTGCATGCTTCGAACATCTCTATGTTTCCTACCAATGAAACGTGGTACTCTGCATCGCAAATGCTAGTCTCTAACTCGAGCGATCCTTATCCTTATTATCGGACGGCTCAATCGACTAGGAACAGTTTAGAATATACAGTGACTATAAGATGTGTTTCATGATAGACATCCCCATGTTCTACCACATCTTACATACACTATAGTATATTCAAGGTCTTTATCAAAACAACAATAGTATATCACAATATAACAATATGAAGAAAGATAAAGTCATTGCCATTAATAAAAGTGTAAATAATATTAAACAAAAGATTGTTTATACAAAGAGTCATCAAAGCCCTTAGCCACAAGTTGGCTCACCGGGCACCCACTCTTTCAATCTCCCACTTGCCCTATAGCCAACTAGTCATACTACGTAGACCCATTGCTTCGCGATGTTTGTCAAATAATGGTCCTGGCAAGGGCTTAGTAAGTGGATCAGTGATATTGTCTGCAGAGGCCACTCTTTCGACAGTGATGTCTCCTCTTTCCACAATCTCCCGGATGATGTGGTATTTCCTCAGTACGTGTTTGGATCTCTGATGAGACCTTGGTTCCTTTGCCTGAGCAACGGCACCCGTGTTGTCACAGTACACCGGGACTGGACCAACAACTTCAGGAATGACGCCCAACTCTTGGAAAAAATTCCTCATCCAAACGGCCTCTTTAGCAGCAGCTGATGCTGCAATGTATTCTGCCTCAGTGGTGGAATCCGCTTTGGTGTCCTGCTTGGAACTCTTCCAAGAGACAGCACCGCCATTGACCATGAACACAAATCCAGAGGTTGACTTCGAGTCATCCACGTCACTTTGGAAGCTAGAGTCGGTATAGCCTTCCAATTTTAGTTCTCTTCCTCCATATACCATGAACATATTCTTAGTCCTTTGTAAGTACTTAAGAATGTCCTTCACGGCTTTCCAATGCATTTGACCGGGATTAGCTTGATATCTGCTCGTGACACTCAGAGCAAATGCTACATCCGGTCTGGTAGATATCATCCCATACATGATACTACCTATGGCTGACGCATATGGTACATGTGTCATTTTCTCTATCTCTTCATCAGTCTTGGGACACATAGACTTGGATAGAGAAACTCCATGACACATGGGTAGATGTCCTCTCTTGGACCCATCCATTGAAAACCGTTTCAATATGGTGTCGATGTAGGTTGATTGAGTGAGTCCTATCATTCTCTTAGATCTATCTCTATAGATCTGTATCCCTAGAATATAGGATGCCTCACCCAAATCCTTCATCGAGAATCTACCTGATAACCATATCTTTGTTGACTGCAACATCCCTACGTCATTCCCAATGAGTAGGATGTCATCAACATAAAATACTAAGAATGTCACAGCATCCTTAACTACTTTCTTGTACACGCATGGTTCCTCCGGGTTCTTGATGAAACCAAAATCCTTTATTGTTTCATCAAATTTCTGGTTCCAACTTCTTGATGCTTGTTTTAGACCATAAATTGATCTCTGAAGCTTGCATACCTTATGCTCGCTTCCCATGGATGTGTACCCCTCAGGCTGCTTCATATAGATTTCTTCCTTAATGTCTCCATTAAGAAAAGCAGTCTTCACATCCATTTGCCATATCTCATAGTCATACTAAGCAGCTATGGCAATAAGGATTCTTATGGACTTGAACATTGCAACTGGTGAAAAGGTTTCATCATAGTCAACTCCTTGTCTTTGAGTATAACCTTTCGCCACCAATCGTGCCTTGTAGGTCAATACCTTACCATCAGGCCCAAGCTTTCTCTTGTAGATGTACCCTATTGGAACAATTCCATCGGGAGGATCTACTAAAGACCAAACTTGGTTTGTATGCATCGAATCTATTTCCGACTGCATAGCTTCAAGCCATAAATTTGAATCCGCATCAGAAATTGCTTCCTTGAAGTTTCTTGGATCACATCCAACATCGGGTTCATCTTGATCCCCTTCAAGAAGAAGACCATATCGAATAGGAGGTCTAGAAGTCCTCTCGGATCTTCTAGGTATAGGCGTGTCCAGCAATGGTTCCTGAGGTGTAGGATTATTATTTTGTATTTCGGGTTCTTCTCGAATTTCTTCGAGTTCCATCATCTCGCCTTTCTTATCCGATAAGAACTCCTTCTCCAAGAAGGTGGCATTCCTTGAAACAAACACCTTTGTTTCAGCAGGATGATAGAAATAATATCCGATTGAATTCTTCGGATAGCCTACAAAATAACATAAGGTGGATCGACTATCCAACTTATCTCCCACTGTCTGCTTCACGTAAGCAGGACATCCCCAAATCCTCAAGTACGAATACTTAGGAGCTTTGCCATTCCATAACTCGTATGGTGTTTTGTCCACTCCTTTAGTGTGGACGTTGTTCAACAACAATACTGCCGTTTCAAGTGCATAGCCCCAAAACGAAGGTGGAAGTTCAGTGAAGCTCATCATGGATCGAACCATGTCCAACAAAGTTCGATTACGACGCTCCGATACACCATTCAACTGAGGTGTCATAGGAGGAGTCCACTGAGAGAGAATCCCGTTCTCTTTCAAATAGTCCAAAAACTCGGTACTCAAGTATTCTCCACCTCGATCCGATCGAAGTGCTTTAATACTTTTACCTAGCTTGTTTTCTACTTCAGCCTTGAATTCTTTGAACTTTTCAAATGCTTCAGACTTATATTTCATTAAATATAAATACCCATACCTAGAATAATCATCAGTAAAGGTAATGAAGTAGGTGTGGCCATATTGAGTACCAACTCTAAATGGACCACAAACATCTGTATGGATCAAATCCAACATATTTTGACTACGCTCAGGTTTCCCCTTAAAAGGAGATTTAGTCATTTTTCCTTTCAGGCAGGATTCACAAGTAGGTAGAGAGTTAATATCAGACATATCAAACATGCCCTCTCCCACTAGCTTGTTCATCCTCCTTGAGAAAATATGACCTAACCTAGCATGCCAAAGGTTTGCCGGGTTTTGGCTATCGATTTTCCTTTTGTTTGTTGTTGCCGGTTTATCAACATAATTTATTGGAACGTCTTTTAGTTTTAAGTTATATAGATCATTTTCAAGTTGTCCATTTCCAATCAAACATTCATTCTTGTAAATATTGCAAATCCCATTCACAAAATTGCAAGAATAACCATCTCTATCAAGCATAGAAACAGAAATAATGTTTTTAATCAAATCCGGAACAAATAAAACATCTCTCAAAAGTAACTTAAAACCGTTCTGCAAAATTAAATAAATATCTCCCACAGCTTTAGCTTCAACTCTGGAACCATTTCCGAGCCTCAGCTGGGTCTCACCCATTCTAAGCCTGCGACTTCTTGTCATCACCTGCAAATCATTGCAAATGTGAGATCCACATCCGGTATCCAATACCCAAGAAGTAGTATTAAGTGAAACATTTATTTCAATATAGAACATACCCTTCGCAGTTCGCAACTGCTCTAGATATTCCTTGCAGTTACGCTTCCAATTTCCGGGCTTCTTGCAGTAATGACAAACATCCTTGGATTTTTCCATGTTTGAAGCCTTTGTCTTGTACTTCTTCTCGGGTTCGATTTTCTTGGGTGGGGCAGAACGTTTCTTACCCTTTGTACTTGGCCCCTTCTTAGCAGAAGAAGAGGAGCCCACCAAGAAAGCCGGTTTATCCTTCTTTAATGTGGATTCATATGTCACAAGCATAATGACCATCTCTTCAAGGGAGACCTCTATCTTGTTCATATTGAAATTCACCACAAATCTGTCAAACGAAGAAGGAAGAGATAGAAGTAGTAAGTCCACGTTGAGTTCATGCTCCAATACCAAATCAAGGGTTACTAACTTCTGTATGAGCCAAATCACTCGTACCCCATGATCACGGACCGAAGTCCCTTCACGCATGCGACACGTCATTAGCTCCTTTACAGTAGCGAACCTTTCAGCCCTCGATTGAGCCCCAAAAAGTTCCTTGAGTTGTACGTGAATGTCAGCAGCATTCACGGTGTCCTCAAATCGCCTCTGGAGTTCATCAGACATCGAGGCTTGCATATAGCATTTGGCCTTGATATCATGGTCCCACCATGTATCAAGTTTGGCTAACTCTTCTGGACTTATGTCAGCTGGTGCTTCCTTCGGAGGAGATTTTTCTAACACGTAGAGCATCTTCTCCGAAGTCAAGACAATCTTCAACTTACGGAACCATTCCGTATAGTTTGCGCCAGTCAATTTATTTTGTTCGAGGATCGAGAAAAGTGGATTACGCGAATTCATCTTTATGAAATACTGAAAAGAAACAGACAAATATCAGTGATTGTTTAATTAATTTACTAAGACATAAAATATGGCAAAATTTATTTTATGAATCTCACTCCCACTATTTTAACGATTTCACTACCCTCTAGTGAAAATGGAAAACTGTTTTCCTTAGTGAGAACATGGAGTCCAATTGACAAACTATGGTCCCGAATAATATCAGCCAACCATAATTTTCAAAAGGTAGAGCCCAATTGCTTCCAAAGCAACCTCCACGTTTTTACCTCATGTCCAATAAGGGTCCAATAATATGACGCCGTTTATTGTGACATGTCAAGATGACCCATCAATATTAAGTTGTGATGGACGGTCGCCATGTGGATCCCCCAATAATATGAGCCGATCCCATGGGAGTTCCACCCAACTTACAACATGTGTCGATCCAATGTACAGCTTTCCGACGAACGGGCCCCCCAATAATATGAGCCGGACCGTATCCGCGGGTAGCATCTCATACATTGATCGTTGATGGAAGGTAGGAACATTTAAACAAATTTAAATTTCCTTTATTTATCTTGATATCAATTTTAAATCATATTTAAAATGAGGGATTTTAATTTTGAAAATTTGTCTCATCATTTTTAAAATTTTGTATGCTTGCCGGATTCACACAATTTTGTCTAAAACATGCATACAACAATAATATCACATATTATATAGGATGATCGATTCCATTTCTAATCGACCCGTGGTTGCCAATCACGAGTCTTAGTCCAATCCTAGGTAATATGCAGTATGCAATGCAATCCTATTACATTGTGCTTCCAATTTACATTTCTTCTGTCTTTATTGTCTGCTGGGCCCACCTCCATCTTCAAATCTTCATCTCCCACTAAGTCTAATGTATTTACCATAAATAACCATGACAAGTAGGGGATACATTTCAAGGGGTGGGAACGGGCCATAAACCAAGCCCACTTTTATTACATATGACAATTCATATTGGGCCATAAACCAGACCCATTAATAAATCCAACAACAATAAAAACAAATGTAAATTCCTAACATACACCTACAAAATTGGTCATGGCAATCGATCATCCTTATCCAATAACATTTAATTCAAAATTAATTTATTGGATAACATGCAATGACAATTTAAATTTAAAAGGATAAAATCATATTTCATATATAAAATCTTATTTTACATACAAAATCATATTTTATCTTTTTATCAAATAAAATCATATTTTATCTATAAAATCCAATTTTATACATAAAATCGTATTTTACTCAATATATCCATAAAATCATATATTATCATCAATTGTACCAAAAATAATTAATTTCAAAATTCAATTTGACGGATAAAATATTTAAATTTTCCAAAAATTCAAATTTATCCAAAAATCAATTTTAAAATTTTCGGACTCGAACAATTCGATCCGACGCCTCGTGGACCAATCAAAAACAATTTTCGATCGGACCAAAAATAGAATTTTAACATATTAAAATTTAATTTTAAAATTAAAAAATTAATTTTTCCGCGGGCCGCCCGGGACACTCCCGGGCTGCCCGCGCCCCAAAGGGCTCGGGACGGGCAGCGCTTAGCGCTGCGCTGGGCAGCGACCATCGCTGCCCCCCTCGGGCAGCGATCCAATCGCTGCCAGGGTTTTGCCCGGAAAAAAATTTTTTTTTAAAATATTTATTTTGTTTAAAAAACCGAGGCTTAAAATTTTTTTGTACAATCGATTAATTTAATCGCTTGATCTGAGCAACCTAGCTCTGATACCACTGTTGGAGAACGCGACGATCAGATCAATCAGAATTGATACCCGGTGCAGCGGAAGTTTAAAAATTTTATATGGAACGATTCCATAATGGGTATCAAAACTTTACGGTTAAATTGTGTGTGTAAAAATTAAATAACAATTATAAATTTTTACCTCCAATCTTGAATCGAGATTATGGACACCAACAGATTACTCTGCTCTTGTTGTATATCCCTGAAACTGATGGACGAACTGTTCTTCTATCAGGTCCACGAACGGATAATTAATCCCTCTGATAGATTGCACTAGAAAATCTATCAGAAGTTTCTACGAAGAGAATTAACGAATTTGATCCGTTAAACCAGACTGTAATTCAAAATTCACAGACTGGATTTTCACGAGCAGAGGGGAGGGGGGCGGCGGCCACACTAAATAAAATTAGGGTTTTTCGAAAATTATTTTGTGACCTGTTGTGTGTAATTTCTGTACTGCAATAACTTATTTATAATATAGGCCGCTAACAACTTAGGGCCCATTAGTCATAAGTTCAAGCCCGACAAGCAAAGCCCGCATGTTCAGAAATTAATATAAAATTCATCATGACTCCGATTGATAAATCGATTTCACCAATGTGTACAGAAACCATTTCTGCACCTTTTAAAGTCAAGATAAATTTTTCTGAATCCGAATTCAGTGATTTCCAAAAATGCCCATCCCTATGTCATTTTAGGAAATCTTACTCCTCTACTCTTAAATAAGAAGTCCAACTTCTTTGTTCATTAAATTTAACTCTTTAAATTTAACTATCTCAACGGGGATTAAAAATCCATTACTCTGTGTGACCCTCAATGGTTCAGGGATACATCTAGCCGTGGGCTCACAACTCCTTGTGACTCGGAACAACAATTTCCGACTTGCCCATCGAATCATGGTAAGAGCGTCTAGCAACATCGCCCCATGATTCCCTAGGTATCACTGATAGTGCCTGCAAGAACCAATAGATTTTGGTTAGCGTACAGTACGGTCCCTTCATCCATATATCCCGATCGAATCAACAACCATTGGTAAATCGAGAGTCGTTCGAGATTCGATAACTATGCAATACATCTTGAAGATCAAATAGTGACATCGCATGTGCTACTAAGAAACCATTTCTTAAACCACATCATGTACTCTGGCCAGAGATTCGTCACACTAATATCTCCTCAGATCGCATCGGATATCCACACTCGCAAGTATGTGGTGAATCCTTGACAACAAAGCATCGACTCCTATATGTGTTGTAACTGTACCCAATCCCGACACCTGATGACCCCAATAGAGTCGGTAAATGAGTCAAAGCACAGTACTAGCATATAGAGTCTCAATGATGTTTCAAGTAGTAAGGACTAATGGTGTACAACCAAAACCGCGGACTTTATCCACTCGATAAGTGATAACCACTTGGAAAGTCCGGATAGGGTAGTTCGATCATTCATCATATGAATATCCATTTGCATTCTTCGAACATCTCTATGTTCCCTACCAATGAAACGTGGTACTCTGCATCGCAAATGCTAGTCTCTAACTCGAGCGATCCTTATCCTTATTATCGGACGGCTCAATAGACTAGGAACAGTTTAGAATATACAGTGACTATAAGATGTGTTTCATGATAGACATCCCCATGTTCTACCACATCTTACATACACTATAGTATATTCAAGGTCTTTATCAAAACAACAATAGTATATCACAATATAACAATATGAAGAAAGATAAAGTCATTGCCATTAATAAAAGTGTAAATAATATTAAACAAAAGATTGTTTATACAAAGAGTCATCAAAGCCCTTAGCCACAAGTTGGCTCACCGGGCACCCACTCTTTCATTTGATTCAGTCTGAATCTCAGTCTTAGGGATCCCAAGGTAAAATAAAACACAACGTCACCACCTACTCTCCCAATCGTGGTGGGCGTTGAGCTTCTCAACTCCGGACTTTGGCACTACTATATAGAGTATTCTGGTCATGAAAGTTGCTCTACATTCCATGCCACTCAAATATAGACCCAAACGTCCGCTGTAATCTAGACAAGTCTGCCATCAAATCTGAACAAAATCTGGCTCAAAATGAATGAGATGATGCAATTCAATATATCAAAATCTTTGCTCAATCTGATCATCTCATCTCATATATCAAATCATTATCATGAATCATATATCGATAATCATCGAATAAAATCAAATTCATAATTTCATGCTATTCAATCAATTCATATAATTCAAATAATATAGCAAATAAGTGTGTGATTTTATTGGGCTCGAGAATCTCAAATCTTCTCGAGGATTCAATCCCAAGATCTTCATTGTCTACCAAGTTCGGAAATTCTCAAGTCTTGAAAACTACATCAATATGAAATTCATATCAATTATTTTTCGATCCAAAAATCGAATTTCAAACAATAATCAATTTCAATCTTGATCGAACTCTAAACAACTCGATTTCTTGAGATTCCAATTCAAAATCTGAAATGGACAACATTATTTCTCAATATCATTTCTTGCCATTCTTGCCAAATAATCATTTAACAATTTCTTCAAAATTCAACCCGACGTCATAACGTCTAAAAATAGAGTATTTCGAAAATTACAAACACCAATATTATCACAATTCCATCACAATATCATCATCAATATCATCTCAAATTTTCGAAATTAATCAGCCCAAATTCCAGAAATTTCAAAATTTTTTCAAAAATTTAAAACATGTTCAAACGATGGTTTTTTCTCAAATCGTCTAGGATATACCATATCTATTATCTCAAGAACATATTTATACCATCAAAACTCGAATCCAACAATATACCAAAAATTATAACTTGGTAGAATTTAATCATACTTACGTAGAAACGTAGCCCTTGTTGCGAGGATCGCAAAACCGTGCCCGGATCGAAATTCTACCGATTGAAATTTCTTGGATCGGAGTTTGAATGAATAAAAATGGAGGTTAATGGCTTTCTTCAACCTTCTCTCATCCCACGGTTCTTCTGATGAATGGAGAAAATAATTAAAGGGGATAGCTTTCTTTTCATTTTTTTAATCACTAATGATTTCCAAAATTGAAGTTTGGTCCTCGGGACTTCAAAAATTGCAATTTAGTCCTTGCCAAATCTTTAAATATTCAATTTCAGTACTATAATTTATGAAACTTAGAAATTTAATTCCAATTCTCATAAATTATTTAATTGGACATTTTTTGGGGCATTACACTCTGATTGTGAAAACTAATACTATCCGGAGAAATCGAATGCCGCAGCTAAGATTTTAGCCGAAATATATGTTCTCTATTTTATCTACTATGGATGATTCTTTTTTGACCGAGGATTATGCACTTCTGATTTAGAGTTGGAATCAGATAGTAGGTCTATCAGAATTTTACCGTTCAAGACGAACCGGAGTTGAGTTTGAAGATCTAAAGAGCACAGGAATCTGAATCGAGAATTTAGAATTCGATAGGAAAAGGCAGAACTGGACACCGTCTGAGTTTCATATGACTGAAAGATGTTTGATGAATTGAAGAATCAGTTCTTTAGAAGCCAATAAAAGAATGATGTCATGAGGTTTGTTTTTCCGATGTTTTGAAATGTCAGCAATCGGAAGCAGAGAGAGAACAACCGAGGGTTTGTTGTACAGTTTATTCTGATTTAGAATAGAATGAGGATCACGTCTCGACATATTTGTCATGAAGCTATCGTCAGTATGAGATTGTGATGCTATCTGAATAAAAATTGATCGATTGATGAAATTTTCTACGGTTTTCCTACAAAATGACTTTTAGACTTGATTAGATGACCGATAGTTTTGTCCGAGATTGTTAGATTGTTTGGTCTATCGTTTCAGACCAAAATCCTCGATCCACTCTTTGAATTTTGACTCAGTTTTCTAGAGGTCTTAATTATTCGATTACATCTGAGCACAACTTTAATCCTTAGAATGACGGATAGCTAGAGCGCGCGAGTCAGATTTTAGAGGATATGCCATGAATTGTAGTGCTTGACTTTGGCACTAGTTGGCAAGATTCATGATTCTTGTGGATATTTCGTACAACGACAGCTATCAGACGAATATCTTGATGACATCTTTCAAAGAGTTATATGAGAAGAAATGAAAATATCTTTTATTCTGAGATGATTTTCTGTGTCACCTGAGTTGAGACCAGATTTGATTTGAGTTATGGCTGAGTAGGTGGAGATTATTCAAGAGATAATGAAGACGGTTTTTGATAGGCAGAAGAAGTATTCGAATTTCAGATGCAGACCTATGTATTTTGTTCAGGGAGACCGAGTAGTTCGAAATATTCTACTTTCAGAGGCTTTGTCAGATATGAGGAAAAGAGAGAAGTCGTCTCCGAGATTGATAGATTCTTACTAGACTTTGGAGAAGATAGACAATCTTGCCTACAGAGTTGCTTTTGTTCAGTCTCTCTCCGATATTCACGACGTTTTTCATGTCTCTTTGTTGCTGAATTCCCAGATATTTCTTTTGTTCTTTAGCCTTTGAGACCGAATTTGTTTTGAAATGTCAAGTTACTTTGAGGAGACCGATTCCGATTCTTGACCGAAAAGAGAGGTAGCTTCGAAACAAACCGATTCAGTTTGTGAAAGTTCCGTGGAGCCGATACCGATTTTAAGAAGCATTTTGGAAGACCTATTCCGATATGAGGCAGCGAGTTCAGAATTATTTCTGAGAGGTGAATTTTTATTGCAGTCTTTGATTCTATTTTCTTCTTATGTGATTGAAGCATATTAGATTTCAAGGAAGAAATCAGTTATTAGAGGGGGAGAATTGTAACGCCCCAAAATTAGCCAAATCAAGATAATATGAGATTAAGATTGATAATCAGAGATTAAGAAATTCGAGGATTGGATTTATATTCGACCAGGGACTGAATTGCATTTTTTTGAAGAATTCAGGGACCGACCAAAATGCAATTTGAATATTTTGACTTGATATAAATAAAGGAATAGGCATGAGTCATCATCATTTCTTATTCCTTCTCTTCTCCCTTCACGCCGATCCACCATAGCCGCCCCTCAATTTTTTTTGATTTCAGTTTATGTTCGATCCGTTCGATAGAATTCAATCTGAAGGCATATTCGCGATCACGACTAAGAGAGTTCCGTTCTACCGTAAGTTTTTATTCGATCAACTATAATTAATTTTTTGGGATGTTATTTAAATCGAATGATTTTTGGATATGTTGTTCTTGAAATAGCATAGTTCGTATATTCGAAGACTGATGGGAGAAATAACGTAGTTCAGATTTGTTATGATTTTTGGAAACATTATTCGAAAATTTGGGTTTTGAGATTCGTTCGGATTGAGTTGAATTGAATGGATTGTAGTTGTATTGAGTTGTTTTGGTTGATATGTTGCTATCAATGTTTTTCGGTTAGTCGAATTATAACAGTTATGCCGCCGGTTTGAGATTTCAAAATTTAGGAGTTTGATTGAGTTTTTGGGCTTGAATTGTATTGGAATGTTTGATATTAAACTCTTTTGTTTCTTCGTACATATTTGGTTGAAGATTGTTGAGTTCAGAGTTCGTGGAATCCGAAGCGTCGCAGAATTGATCGATAATTGGTAATGAGTTTACCTTAATCGTTGAATTACGATTGAATAGAATTTTGACTGGAAATTCTTGTTCTTGTAGCTTGTCCAGATTGCAGCTACATCGAATCGTAGAAAAAGGTAAAAGTCTACATCGAAACGAAAAGGTACGAATACTCGAGTTCAGATTGATTCTCGAGTCCCTAAATCACATACATGCATGATACTTGTTTTCATTGATTACGTGATTTTAGTTGAATTACTTGAATGTATTACGATTTCACATGCATTCATCTTGAGCCGAATTTCTTGAACTCACATCGAATTAGACGTTTTGGGGATAACAAGCGAGTGCATGGGTTGTTTATATCTCCCAAAGTCTGAATACTCCTTATAGATGCTCCAAAGTCTAGAGGAGCAAGATATGCTGCATTCACCTTGATCGGGAGAGTCGGTGAGATCGCGGTGATATATCTTGGCCTTGGTATCCCAATAAAAGAAAGAAATTCCCATTGATTATCCGATTGAGATAATCTTGAACCCTGAAGACTTTCATTGCATTTTACTGCATTTTGAATTGCATCGTTGCTTTATATATATCATGATTTGATATATTACGTGGAATTATATTGAAAGAGTGGGTGCCCAGTAAGCCAACTTGTGGCTATGGGCTTTGATGACTCTTTGTACAAACGATCTTTTGATTAATATAATTTACACTTTTATTAATGGCAATGACTTTATCTTTCTTCATATTGTTATATTGTGATATACTATTGTTGTTTTGATAAAGACCTTGAATATACTATAGTGTATGTAAGATGTGGTAGAACATGGGGATGTCTATCATGAAATACATCTTATAGTCACTGTATATTCTAAACTGTTCCTAGTCGATTGAGCCGTCCGATAATAAGGATAAGGATCGCTCGAGTTTGAGACTAGCATTTGCGATGCGGAGTACCACGTTTCATTGGTAGGGAACATGGAGATGTTCGAAGCATGCAAATGGATATTCATAGGATGAATAATCGAACTACCCTATCCGGACTTTCCAAGTGGTTATCACTTATCGAGTGGATAAAGTCCGCGGTTTTGGTTGTACACCATTAGTCCTTACTACTTGAAACATCATGGAGACTCTATATGCTAGTACTGTGTTTTGACTCGTTTACCGACTCTATGGGGGTCATCAGGTGTCGGGATTGGGTACAGTTACCACACATATAGGAGTCGATGCATTGTTGTCAAGGATTCACCACATACTTGCGAGTGTGGATATCCTATGCGATCTGAGGAGATATTAGTGTGACGAATCTCTGGCCAGAGTACTTGATGTGATTTAAGAAATGGTTTCTTAGTAGCACATGCGATGTCACTAATTTGATCTTCAAGATGTATTGCATAGTTATCGAATCTTGAGCGACTCTCGATATACCAATGGTTGTTGATTCGATCGGGATATATGGATGAAGGGACCATACTGTACGCTAACCAAAATCTACTGGTTCTTGTAGGCACTATCAGTGATACCTAGGGAATCATGGGGCGATGTTGCTAGGCGCTTTACCATGATTCGTTGGGCAAGTCGGAAATCGTTGTTCCGAGTCACAAGGAGTTGTGAGCCCACGGCTAGCTGTATCCCTGAACCATTGAGGGTCACACAGTGTAATGGAGTTTTATTCCCCGTTGAGATAGTTAAATTTAAAGAGTTAAATTTAATGAATAAAGAAGTTGGACTTCTTAAATAAGAGTAAGGGAGTAGGATTTCCTAAAATGACATAGGGATGGACATTTTTTGGAAATCACTGAATTCGGATTCAGGAAAATTTATCTTGACTTTAAAATGTGTAGAAATGGTTTCTGTGCACATTGGTGAAATCGGTTCATCAATCGGAGTCACGATGAATTTTATATTAATTTCTGAACATGCGGGCTTTGCTTGTCGGGCCTCAACTTATGACTAATGGGCCCTAAGGTGTTAGTGGCCTGCATTATAAATAAGTTATTGCAGTACAGAAATCACAACACAACAGGTCATAATTTGAGACAGGTTTTTCGAAAACCCTAGCCTCCTCTCTCTCAAAGTGGCCGTACACCCTCCCTCACTCTACCTGAGATTTTCCGGTCTGTGATTTTGAATTGCAGTCTGGAATAGCGAATCAAATTCGTTTATTCTCTTCGTAGAAAACTTCTGATAGATTTTCTAGTGCAATCTATCAGAGGGATTAAACCTCTATTAGTGGACCTGATTGAAGGAAAGCTTGTTCATCAGTTCCAGGGAGATACAAGAAGCGCAGAGAAATCTGTGTGGTGTCCAATAATCTCGCTTCGAGATTGAAGGTAAAATTTAATAATAGTTATTTAATTTTACACACACTTATAATTTAATCGTTAAACGGTTGATACCCACACTATGGAATTGTTCCATAATAAAATTTTAAACTTCCGCTGCACCGGGTATCAATACCGATTGATCTGAGAGCCGCGTTTTCCAACAGTGGTATCAGAGCCAGGTTGCTCAGATCAAACGATTAATTTAATCGATTGTACAAAAATTTTTGAGTCTTGGTTTTTTAAAACAAAATAAATATTTTAAATAAAAAAAAATTTTTTTTTTTCGGGCAAAACCCGGGCAGCGATTGGATCGCTGCCCGGTGGGGCAGCGACGGTCGCTGCCCCGGGCGGCGCACGGCGCCGCCCAAAGGGGGCGCACAGCGCCGCCCACGGCGGCGCACGTCGCCGCCCAGGGGCGGCGCTCAGCGCCGCCAGGGCAGCGCTCGGCGCTGCCCAGCGCAGCGCAGCGCAGGGCAGCGCTCGGCGCGGCCCAGGGGCGGTGCCAGGCGCCGCCAGGGCAGCGATTGTCGCTGCCCTAAAGGGGCAGCCGGGCTGCCCCGGCCCGCGCCCACGGGTGCGGGCCGGCCCGGGAGTGTCCCGGGCGGCCCGCGGGAAAAATTATTTTTTTATTTAAATTAATTTTAATGTGTTAAAATTTTATTTTTGGTCCGGTCAAAAATTATTTTTGATTGGTTCACGAGGCATCGGATCGAATTGTTCGAGTCCGAAAATTTTAAAATTGATTTTTGGATAAATTTGAATTTTTGGAAAATTTTAATATTTTATCCTTAAATTGAATTTTGAAATCAATTATTTTTGGTACAATTGATGATAAGATTTGATCTTATGTATATATTAAGTAAAATATGATTTTATCTATAAAATTAGATTCTGTAGATAAAATATGATTTTATTTAATAAAAGGTAAAATATGATTTTATATGTAAAATATGATTTTATAAATAAAATATGATTTTATCCTGTTTAAATTTAAATTGCCATATGCATGATATCCAATAAATTAATTTTGAATTAAATGTTATTGGATAAGGATGATCGATTGTCATGACCAATTTTGTAGGTGTATGTTAGGAATTTACATTTGTTTTATTGTTGTTGGTTTTATTAATGGGCCTGGTTTATGGCCCAATATGAATGTCATATGTAATAAAAGTGGGCTTGGTTTATGGCCCGTTCCCACCCCTAAAATGTATCCCCTACTTGTCATTGCTATTTATTGTAAATACATTAGATTTAGTGGGAGATCAAGATTTGAAGATGGTGGGCCCAGCAGACAATAAAGACGAAGAAATGTAAATTGGAAGCTAATGTAATAGGATTGCATTGCATACTGCATATTACCTAGGATTGGACTAAGACTCGTGATTCGCAACCACGAGTCAATTAGAAATGAAATCGATCATCCTATATATAATATATGATATTATGATTGTATGCATGTTTTAGACATAATTGTATGAATCCGGCAAGCATACAATAAATTGAAAAATGATGAGACAAATTTTCATAATTAAAAATCCCTCATTTTAAATATGATTTAAAATTGATATCAAGATAAATAAAGGAAATTTAAATTTGTTTAAATGTTCCTACCTTCCATCAACGGTCAATGTATGTGATGCTACCCGCGGATACGGTCCGGCTCATATTATTGGGGGGGCCCGTCCGTCGGAAAGCTGTACATTGGATCGACACATGTTGTAAGTTGGGTGGAACTCCCATGGGATCGGCTCATATTATTGGGGGATCCACATGGCGACCGTCCATCACAACTAAATATTGATGGGTCATCTTGACATGTCACTATAAACGGCGTCATATTATTGGGCCCTTATTGGACATGAGGTAAATACATGGGGGTTGCTTTGGAAGCAATTGGGCTCTACCTTTTGAGAATTATGGTTGGCTGATATTTTTCGGGACCATAAGTTTGTCAATTGGACTCCATGTTCTCACTAAGGAAAACAGTTTCCCGTTTTCACTAGAGGGTAGTGAAATCGTTAAAATAGTGGGAGTGAGATTCATAGAATAAATTTCGCCTATTTTATGTCTTAGTAAATTGCTTAAACAATCATCGATAATTGTCTGTTTCATCTCAGTAATCCACATGTTTCTATTCTCCAACAAAACAAACTTATTGGCGCAAACAATACAGAATGATTCCATAAGTTAAGATTGTCCTAAGTTCGGAAAAGATTTTCTAAAGTGTTGGAAAGCCCCGGCTGATGTAACTGCCGAAAGGTTGGCCGAACTAGAGAAATGGTTGGACCATGATCTCAAGGCCAAATGTTACATGCAAAATTGGACAAGTCTAAACAAATTTGCCATCACTGCAAGAAACCCGGTCATTGGAAACGTAACTGCAAGGAATACCTCAAGCAGTTGCGAACTGCAAAGGGTATGTTTTACATTAAAATGTTTTTCTTAATACTACTTCTTGGGTATTGGATACCAGATGTAGATCTCATATTTGAAATGAGTTGCAAATGATGACAAGAAGTAATAGGCTAAGGATGGGTGAGACCCAGTCAAGGCTCGGGAATGGTTCCAGAGATAAATCCAAAGCTATAGGAGACATTTTTGCAGAACAATTTTAAGGTTTTTTGAGAGATGTTTTATTTGTTCCAGATTTGATTAAAAACATTATTTCTGTTTCTATGCTTGATAGAGATAGTTATTCTTGCAATTTTGTGAATGGGATTTGCAATATTTAAAAGAATGAATGTTTGATTGGAAATGGACAACTTGAAAACGATCTATACAACTTAAAACTAAAAGACGTTCCAATAAATTATGCTGATAAACCGGCAACAACAAACAAAAGGAAAATCGATAGCAAAAATCCGGCAAACCTTTGGCACGCTAGGCTAGGTCATATTTCCTCAAGGAGGATGAACAAGCTAGTGGGAGAGGGCATGTTTGATATGTCTGGTATTAACTCTCTACCTACTTGTGAATCCTGCCTAAAAGGAAAAATGACTAAATCTCCTTTTAAGGGGAAACCTGAGCGTAGTCAAAATCTGTTGGATTTGATCCATACAGATGTTTGTGGTCCATTTAGAGTTGGGACTCAATATGGCCACACCTACTTCATTACCTTTACTGATGATTATTCAAGGTATGGGTATTTATATTTAATGAAATATAAGTATGAAGCATTTGAAAAGTTCAAAGAATTCAAGGCTGAAGTAGAAAATAAGCTAGGTAAAAGTATTAAAGCACTTCGATCGGATCGAGGTGGAGAATACTTAAGTACCGATTTTTTGGACTATCTAAAAGAGAATGGGATTCTCTCTCAGTGGACTCCTCCTATGACACCACAGCTTAATGGTGTATCGGAGCGTCGTAATCGAACTTTGTTGGACATGGTTCGATCCATGATGAGCTTCACTGAGCTTCCACCTTCGTTTTGGGGCTATGCGCTTGAAACGGCGGTATTGTTGTTGAACAACGTCCACACTAAAGCAGTGGACAAAACACCATACGAGTTATGGAATGGCAAAGCTCCTAAGTATTCGTACTTGAGGATTTGGGGATGTCCTGCTTACGTGAAGCGGACAGTGGGAGATAAGTTGGATAGTCGATCCAGCTTATGTTATTTTGTAGGGTATCCGAAGAATTCAATCGGATATTATTTCTATTATCCTGCTGAAACAAAGGTGTTTGTTTCTAGGAATGCCACCTTCTTGGAGAAGGAGTTCTTATTGGATAAGAAAGGCGAGATGATGGAACTCGAAGAAGTTCGAGAAGAACCCGAAATACAAAATAACGATCCTACGCCTCAGGAACCATTACTGGACACGCCTGAACCTAGAAGATCCGAGAGGACTTCTAGACCTCCTGTTCGATATGGTCTTCTTCTTGAAGGGGATCAAGATGAACCCGACATTGGATGTGATCCAAGAAACTTCAAGGAAGCAATTTCTGATGCGGATTCAAATTTATGGCTTGAAGCTATGCAGTTTGAATTGGATTCAATGCATACAAACCAAGTTTGGTCTTTAGTAGATCCTCCTGATGGAATTGTTCCAATAGGGTGTAAATGGATCTACAAGAGAAAGCTTGGGCCTGATGGTAAGGTATTGACCTACAAGGCGCGATTGGTGGCGAAAGGTTACACTCAAAGACAAGGAGTTGACTATGATGAAACCTTTTCACCAGTTGCAATGTTCAAGTCCATAAGAATCCTTATTGCCATAGCTGCATGGTATGACTATGAGATATGGCAAATGGATGTGAAGACTGCTTTTCTTAATGGAGACATTAAGGAAGAAATCTATATGAAGCAGCCAGAGGGGTTCACATCCATGGGAAGCGAGCATAAGGTATGCAAGCTTCAGAGATCAATTTATGGTCTAAAACAAGCATCAAGAAGTTGGAACCAGAAATTTGATGAAACAATAAAAGATTTTGGTTTCATTAAGAACCCGGAGGAACCGTGCGTGTACAAGAAAGTAGTTAAGGATGCTGTGACATTCTTAGTACTTTATGTTGATGACATCCTACTCATTGGGAATGATGTAGGGACGTTGAAGTCAACAAAGATATGGTTATCAGGTAGATTCTCGATGAAGGATTTGGGTGAGGCATCCTACATTCTTGGGATACAGATCTATAGAGATAGATCTAAGAGAATGATAGGACTCACTCAATCAACCTACATCGACACCATATTGAAACGGTTTTCAATGGATGGGTCCAAGAGAGGACATCTACCCATGTGTCATGGAGTTTCTTTATCCAAGTCTATGTGTCCCAAGACTGATACAGAGATAGAGAATATGACACATGTACCATATGCGTCAGCTATAGGTAGTATCATGTATGGGATGATATCTACCAGACCGGATGTAGCATTTGCTCTGAGTGTCACGAGCAGATATCAGGCTAATCCTGGTCAAATGCATTGGAAAGCCGTGAAGGAAATTCTTAAATACTTACGAAGGACTAAGAATATGTTCATGGTATATGGAGGACGAGATCTGAAATTGGAAGGCTATACCGACTCTAGCTTCCAAAGTGACGTGGATGACTCGAAGTCAACCTCTGGATTTGTGTTCATGCTCAATGGCGGTGCTGTCTCTTGGAAGAGTTCCAAGCAGGACACCACAGCGGATTCCACCACTGAGGCTGAATACATTGCAGCATCAGCTGCTGCTAAAGAGGCCGTTTGCATGAGGAAGTTCGTCCAAGAGTTGGGCGTCATTCCTGAATTTGTTGGTCCAGTCCCGGTGTACTGTGACAACACGGGTGCCGTTGCTCAAGCAAAGGAACCAAGGTCTCATCAAAGATCCAAACACGTACTGAGGAAATACCACATCATCCGGGAGATTGTGAAAAGAGGAGACATCACTGTCGAACGAGTGGCCTCTGCAGACAATATCGCTGATCCGCTTACTAAGCCCTTGCCAGGACCATTGTTTGACAAACATCGCGAAGCAATGGGTCTACGTAGTATGACTAGTTGGCTATAGGGCAAGTGGGAGATTGAAAGAGTGGGTGCCCAGTGAGCCAACTTGTGGCTATGGGCTTTGATGACTCTTTGTACAAACGATCTTTTGTTTAATATAATTTACACTTTTATTAATGGCAATGACTTTATCTTTCTTCATATTGTTATATTGTGATATACTATTGTTGTTTTGATAAAGACCTTGAATATACTATAGTGTATGTAAGATGTGGTAGAACATGGGGATGTCTATCATGAAATACATCTTATAGTCACTGTATATTCTAAACTGTTCCTAGTCGATTGAGCCGTCCGATAATAAGGATAAGGATCGCTCGAGTTTGAGACTAGCATTTGCGATGCGGAGTACCACGTTTCATTGGTAGGGAACATGGAGATGTTCGAAGCATGCAAATGGATATTCATAGGATGAATAATCGAACTACCCTATCCGGACTTTCCAAGTGGTTATCACTTATCGAGTGGATAAAGTCCGCGGTTTTGGTTGTACACCATTAGTCCTTACTACTTGAAACATCATGGAGACTCTATATGCTAGTACTGTGCTTTGACTCGTTTACCGACTCTATGGGGGTCATCAGGTGTCGGGATTGGGTACAGTTACAACACATATAGGAGTCGATGCATTGTTGTCAAGGATTCACCACATACTTGCGAGTGTGGATATCCTATGCGATCTGAGGAGATATTAGTGTGACGAATCTCTGGCCAGAGTACTTGATGTGATTTAAGAAATGGTTTCTTAGTAGCACATGCGATGTCACTAATTTGATCTTCAAGATGTATTGCATAGTTATCGAATCTTGAGCGACTCTCTATATACCAATGGTTGTTGATTCGATCGGGATATATGGATGAAGGGACCGTACTGTACGCTAACCAAAATCTACTGGTTCTTGTAGGCACTATCAGTGATACCTAGGGAATCATGGGGCGATGTTGCTAGGCGCTTTACCATGATTCGTTGGGCAAGTCGGAAATCGTTGTTCCGAGTCACAAGGAGTTGTGAGCCCACGGCTAGCTGTATCCCTGAACTATTGAGGGTCACACAGTGTAATGGAGTTTTAATCCCCGTTGAGATAGTTAAATTTAAAGAGTTAAATTTAATGAATAAAGAAGTTGGACTTCTTAAATAAGAGTAAGGGAGTAGGATTTCCTAAAATGACATAGGGATGGACATTTTTTGGAAATCACTGAATTCGAATTCAGGAAAATTTATCTTGACTTTAAAATGTGCAGAAATGGTTTCTGTGCACATTGGTGAAATCGGTTCATCAATCGGAGTCACGATGAATTTTATATTAATTTCTGAACATGCGGGCTTTGCTTGTCGGGCCTCAACTTATGACTAATGGGCCCTAAGGTGTTAGTGGCCTGCATTATAAATAAGTTATTGCAGTACAGAAATCACAACACAACAGGTCATAATTTGAGACAGGTTTTTCGAAAACCCTAGCCTCCTCTCTCTCAAAGTGGCCGTACACCCTCCCTCACTCTACCTGAGATTTTCCGGTCTGTGATTTTGAATTGCAGTCTGGAATAGCGAATCAAATTCGTTTATTCTCTTCGTAGAAAACTTCTGATAGATTTTCTAGTGCAATCTATCAGAGGGATTAAACCTCTATTCGTGGACCTGATTGAAGGAAAGCTTGTTCATCAGTTCCAGGGAGATACAAGAAGCGCAGAGAAATCTGTGTGGTGTCCAATAATCTCGCTTCGAGATTGAAGGTAAAATTTAATAATAGTTATTTAATTTTACACACACTTATAATTTAATCGTTAAACGGTTGATACCCACACTATGGAATTGTTCCATAATAAAATTTTAAACTTCCGCTGCACCGGGTATCAATACCGATTGATCTGAGAGCCGCGTTTTCCAACATATATGTTATGTCTCTTTTACTGGGAATTGTATTTCTCACCGGAGTTATCCGGCTGTTTTTTTGTCTTTGTATGTGTGCTTGGAAACAGGTGGGACATATTCGAGTCAGAGGCAGCATGACTAGATCGAGTTGGGAATGATAGATCGAGTTGGGAATGATAGAAGTTAGGACTTGGTTTTACAGTCGATTTTGTATTCGAACTCTTTTTAGTTATGTTTATTTTGAGATTGAACTAGTTTGTATCGATGCATGTACTACCTTTTGAGGATTTGATCAACTTTAGAACTTCTTGTTTATTGGATTATCTATTAGAAGCCTTAATGCATGCTGTAATTTGAGTATTGGAGTTGATTTTGGAGTTGCATGATCTGCTGCCTGTGTTATTATTTTTCTGAGTTTATGCAGGGCACATACCCCGTGTCACATCCGTGCAAGGGTCCGTGTACCTTCGCATTCTTGAACTCACATTTATGTGTTTTTATGTGTTTTAGTTCATGTGTGTGTATTTCACTTCCGCGGTTAATTTTGTAGGAAAATGGATTTTTGAAGAGTTAATTATGGAGCAACCTTGATATAAAAATCATATTTAATTTTTGAAAGATCCAAATCCGATCTCCACCATTCAGAATAAAGTTCAAGATGTTTTGAAGCTGCTGTCCAAATTTCGAGTCAATCTGACGGCTAGAACTCAAGATATGAATTTTTGAGATTTGTCGATCGGAGCAGGAGAAGAGCTGCGCTGTTGGTGGTGGAAGGGCGCATCAAGGTACGCTATTGCGCTGCAGCAAGATGGGAAAGGCACAAGAATATAGCGCTAACGCGCTGAGAAGATGGTGGTTAGCGCTGGAAGCTAAACTTTAGTGCAAAAGAAGAGATTAGCGCATGGGAGAAGCGCTATCGCGCATAGCTTCAGCGTTTCATGAAAACAGGAACGCGCGCGGGCGAGGGTAGCTGTGCGCGCGAGCGCAGCCAAAGTTTCCAGCGAGTTTGATGAAGATGCGCGCGGGCGAGCTTCTACCTCGCGCGATGTTCAAAGACTCTGTTTATTATAATTGCGCGCGCGAGGACTGCATGGCGCACGCGCGCGTGTCGTGACGGGCCAGAATTTTCCAAAAATTATATTTCGAGAAGGAAATTAATTTTTTAGGGAATCCAAACACTATAAATAGCTAAATTGATTATTTTAGAATGGTTCCACAAATTTTCTGAGTTGGAGACGGAGGCAGAGACGGCTACGCGCTTGGGAGAAGAATTTTTTTCTCTTTTCTTTTATTTTTCTTTTATCAATTCATGATTAAAACTTGGTTTTAAATTATGAATTGTGAGTAGTTTTTCTCTTTCGATCAAGGCCACGTGATTGGGCCAGACAATTTATGTAGAAAACTTGTTTGTTTATTTGAGATTTTTAGACTTGATTTGATTTTATTAATTATCGAATTTATATTTGTCTTACAAATTTTTTGGCCAGTTATTTGTTTGCTTGTTAATCGATTCCAAGTCGACAGAGGAGGTCTCGATTTTGATCACTTCGATAATCAACATAGTGTAAAACTGACTAGAAATAGAATTTGGTTTCATTATGCGGTTTAGGTTTTTACTGAATTTTCACAGCAATTTATGCATTCAAATTTGATTAGAATTACGAAAGATTAGTTCATCAATATTTGAATAGGTTTGATTGTTCTAGAAATAGTCCTTCGAACAAATTAGGAAAATTCCCGTAAATTAAGATTAAGTCTGATATCTTAGATTGACTGCTTGTTACATGAATTGTCTGGTACCTACGTGTGTCCTTGATCGAAGCTTTTTCCAAATTTTAAGTAATCCAAAGTCTTCTGCTGTGTTTTAATTAATTAAATTTTAATTGCAATTTTTAATTATTAGTTAAAATCTGAAATCGATATTTTTGATTAGTCTAGATTAAGTATAAATAAAAATATTTTGGTAATCATATTTTTACAGTCCCTGTGGGTTCGACACTTGGACCTTTGTCCACTATATTATTACTTGACCTGGTACGCTTGCCAGTTGAATTTATTCACACCGATTAATGCGGTCAATAGACATTGGCAGTAAATCAGCCTGAACAGACTAACGCTACACAGATACCAGTGACAACACATGAACATGGACAGAGTAGTACTTCTGCTGATGTGTTTGGTGATGCTAATCCAATGGAGAAACTTCTGAAACGATTCCAGTCATTCAAACCACCAACGTTGCAAGGAACTGAAAATTCTATTGACTGTGAGAACTGGCTAGAGGACATCAAGCAATTATTCAAGTCCCTCGATTATACAGATGATCGTCGTGTGAGACTAATAATTCATCAACTACATGACCTTGCAAAAAGTTGGTGGATAGCGACGAAGAGAGCATTTGAACATCGAGGTACTGTTATTACTTGGGATGTCTTTAAAACTGCTTTCTATCAACGCTTTTTCCTTGTTTCTTATCGAAAGGATAAGGGAGCGGAGTTTGCAAGTTTGCAACAAGGCCAGATGAATATTGAAGAATATGTTGCAAAGTTTACCAGTCTACTGAAGTTTGCTCCACATATCACTGGGAGTGATGAAGCTCAAGTCGATCAATTTATAAATGGCTTAAATCCAGATGTGTTCACTCTTGTAAATTCGGGAAGATAGAATAACTTTGCCAATCCTCTGAATCGTGCAAAGGGAGTTGAAGCAGGGATATTGAGACAACGACGAGCACAGTTTGTGCCACAGCCGATGAGACAACCGCAAGAACAGCCACAGATTCCACCACCACCTTGATTTGATGCTGGAGGAAGCAGTAGTGGTAAGAAAAATTTATTTAAAGGTAAAAGTAAACAATTTAAACGTCCAGGTGGTAGCTCTTCGAGTTCAAGTGGATCCAAACAGTTCAGGGGTGGACAGAAATCCGGTACTTCTGATGTTAACTGTTCTAAGTGTGGGGGATGTAACACGAATGAGCAGTGTAGAGGAGTGTTTGGCACCTGTCATATTTGCTAACAACCAGGTCATTTTGCGAGAGTATGACCACACCGAGGTTCTGGAAGTTCTCAGGGTGCTGGATCATCTCGATCAGTGACACAGCCAGAGAGGCAAGCATCCTCAGTGCATTCATTCCAACCTCATCCATCATCACAGAGTCGTGCTAGAGGAAGTCAAGCTGGGAGTCAGCAGCAGAGGCAACAAACTTGAGTGTTTGCACTGACGGAAGAGCAAGCACAAGCTGCACCAGATGATGTGATTGCAGGTAACTGTTTCATTTTTGGTTATCCTACCTATGTCTTATTTGATACTGGTGCATCACACACCATTATTTCTGAGCAATTTGTTGCGTTACATGAATTACCTGTTGAATCATTAGCTACTGTAGTGTCTATATCTTCACCGTTGGGAAAAGGTATAGTATTAGTGAAGTCTGTCAGAAATTGTACACTGCAGTTTGAGGGTCATGAGATTGAGCTAGACTATATTGTTCTTGGTTTATCTAACTTTTATTGTATCATCGGTATCGATATGCTAACCAAGTACAGAGCCACAGTTGATAGCTTTCAAAAAATTGTAAGGTTCAGATCGGAGATGGCTGACGAATGGAAATTTTATGGTTAGGGTTCACGAGCCAAAATTCCTTTGATATCTGTTCTTGTTATGACTGATTTGCTGTAGAAAGGAGCAGAAGGATTTCTGATTTATGCAGTTGATACGATGAAAACTAGCCCGAAATTGGCTGACTTGCCAGTGGTTAGTGAATTCGCTGATGTTTTCTGTAACACCCAAAAATTTTAATACGTAAATTTGCATGCATAATTAAGGAAAATAATTATTTAAAGTTTATATTTGGGTTAAATGACATTTATGTGTTATTATGTGAATTATATGCATGATTTAATTTATTTTAGCATTTAACCCGCTATTTTAGAATTTTTAGATTTTTAAGGAATTATTGGTTTTGATCGCGTAGACGGGACCGTGGACGAACGAGATACCAAAATTCTTAGCCAAAAATATTTTATGAGTTTTATGAGCCTTAAAATAATATTTTAAGGTATTTTGTCAAAAAAAATTTAGTATTTAGTTATATATTTATTTAAGGAATGATTTTTAGCCAAAATAAGTCATTTTAACGATTTTTCTAAAATATTTAAAAATTACCTATTTTAATATTTCGGGATTTGAGTTTTAGTATCAGATTATTATTATTATTAGGAGTTTTAAATAAAGTTTTGTTGGTATATTATCTTTATGTTGATTATTATTAATTATTTAAACCATTATCTACTCAAATTAAACCTAAAATCAATCCCTATACCGATCAAACACATTCCTAGCCGCCTCCCACCCTTCTTCATCAGCCTCCATCATCGTTTTTGACAGAAAACATCAACCCCATAGCCGATCAAGCTCAAGTTTTGTGGATTTTGGTCCGTTCGTTGTCCCGGAGCCCTTATATGCATCAACCTATTTCAAACAATTATAAAGGCATGTATTTTTCCTTCGTTTGAATACCATACAAGCTATTAATCAGACATGATGTTTTTTTTTTCAGATTTAATATGAATATTTCAAATTTATGCTAGTTTATTGATGTTTGATGCATATTTGAGTGTTTTCATTCCATGACTCACGTTTTCTTCAGCATGGCTCGGTCTAGGGGCTTGGGGCTCAGGTCAAAGGTGAGTTAGGGTCCTAAGGATCGAACCATGTCCAAGTTATAGGCTGGTTAGGAGCTGGCCGATCAGAAACACCATGGATAGGCAGCTAGGGCGCGCAGGCTAGGGTTATGGAAGAAGGCTCGGCTGGTCCATGCATGGTCATGGACCAGCGGGGCGTGGCCCAGGTTAGGACCGGCAGG
This sequence comes from Henckelia pumila, assembly GCF_033568475.1. NCBI lineage: Eukaryota > Viridiplantae > Streptophyta > Magnoliopsida > Lamiales > Gesneriaceae > Henckelia > Henckelia pumila. The sequence continues at coordinate 34,064,692 of NC_133121.1, read as the reverse complement.
ACCCTGGGAAGGTCTTGCCGGTGGCGCTCCGGCCGGCCATGGCCGGAGCAAGGCGGCAGCAACCCTGGAAGGGCTGCTGCTCGCGACCGAGGGGAAAAGGGAAAGGGGGGGATCGGGTTGGGCTATGGGTGGGGGTTGGTTCGGGTCATGGGGGTCTGGGTTGGGTCGGGTCAGGTGGTTCGGGTCCAGGTTAGGTGGGCCGGGCTCGGGTATTTTAATTGTTAAGTATTTAATAGTTTAAGTGTATTTTGGGCTTTAATAATTAGTTAGAAAATTATTTGGGCCTCCAAATAATTTTATTTGGGACTTAAATAATTTATTTAAGTTAACACAATGATTTTTATGGGCTTGGGAGCCCATGAATATTTTTGGGCCAGTCAGTGGATTTTTGGGCCAGTCTAGAATTTTATTGGGTTTAATTAAGTTAAGGGGCTTAATATTTAATTTAGGTCCAGTTAAGTTTAATTAAGTTATTTGGGCTAAGATATGATTATTGGGCTTTAATTTTAAGTATAACGGCTTAGAGTGAGTGACCAGCAGTCTGGACCAACCCATGAAAAAAAAAAATTACTTAAGTCCGGAATATATATTTAATTATTTTATGCATAAAGTCTATTTTAAGTATAAGTATATTATATTATGAAAAATTAATTAAATATATATTACGGACATATTTTTCAATGCATGAATTCATGAAATAATTTTATGGCATGATTTCATGTTTAAGGTTGAGCAAGAAAATAATTTTATGTTGGAAGTTGAAGTGACAATTTAAGGGGGCAAGTCCCCACATGTTAAGGGCAGTTTACTATCAATTTAAGGGTAGTTTACTACCAGCAAGAGGTGATTCATCACCGCCGCGTACGTTGGTTTTAAGAGACTGATCAGTCGAACCATTTAAGTTTAATGTTACACTATGGATATGACCATGAGATGTTAGAAAAATGTTATGCTCAACAATGTTTATGTATGTATTATATGATTATATTTAAGATCAAGTTTAAGCAAGATTTTAAGTTATGATTCACGATTTTTATGCATGCTCATTCTTGTATATGTTATGTATTAGTACTTCAGTGATTTAAATTATTTTTAATCCTTGTTATGTTAGCATGTTGGGCCTCTAGGCTCACTACACTTATATGGTACAGGTGAGTACGTAGAGGAAGATGTAGTACCTACCGGCTGCGAGGACGTATGAGCGGACAGGCAGTGATCCCCCGCAGCCGTCATTTGAGTCATTATGAATATTTTAAGAATTTTAAACTCTGTTATTTATTTATTTCTTTTAAGTCTTTTCAGTGGCAAATTTTAACACTATTTTTATTAAGTAATTTATTGCATGCAAACTTTTAAGTTAATTGTTTTGACAGTATTTTATTTAAGTTTGACTCAGATATTTAAGTATAAAATGTTGCATTTTATTTAAGTTATTTTTAAATCTGTTTATTGTTGTGCATATATGTATGGGCATGTATGTACATTTATTTCACTTAGGATATAAAAAAAAAAATTTCCGCATATGTTATTTTAGAAAATTTGGTCGTTTCAATTGGTATCAGAGACGCGTTCTTGGTGGGGTCATCACTGCTATGCGAGCTCAGAAATCCATGCTACCGGTCTGTAAGTTTTAATTGCTTTTAGTATGATTTAGTAGTAGCATGTTTAAGACTTAAGTATTTATGTTAGAAGAAAGTTTTTTTTTTAAGTACTTAGTTATGCAAGGCGATTTACGTAAAGAAATATGTGGTGGTGCAGAATGCCTCCGAGACCAGTTAACAGGCGCGAGGGATCCCCACCACCGCAGAACCCTCTTTTAGCATTGGAGCAAGCCAATGCAAACATGATGGCTGGGATTACTGCTCTGTTGGAGCAGTAGGCGGCACGTCCGAGACTTTCCCATGATGAGGACGTGGCTGAGAGGTTCCAGAAGAAGGGGCCGAAGGAGTTCACAGATGCCACAGATCCACTCGTTGCTGAGGGGTGGATCCATTCTTTGGAGAGCATCTCTGCTTATATGGGGTTGACTGATGCAGACAAGGTGAGGTGCGCAGTGTACATGCTGAAGGGTCATGCAGACTTATGGTGGGAGAATGCATCACGAGGAGTGAATCTGACTACTATGCTTTGGGCAGACTTCCGGAGGATGTTTTACTCCAAGTATTTTACTGAGGACGTGCGCAGCCGCATGATCCAAGAGTTCATGAGTCTCCGACAGGGGGACAAGACCGTTGTGGAGTACATCTGACAGTTCGAGAGGGGCTGTCACCTGGTGCCATTGATTGCTGACAGTGCACCTGAGAAGATGAGACAGTTTATTGAGGGGCTCAGGGCAGAAATCAAGCATGACGTTCGCATGGCGGACGTCCCTACTTATGAGGCTGCAGTCAGTAGAGCCTTGCGTTCTGAGGAGGGTAGGAGAGAGATCCAGAGGGAGCAGCAGAGTAAGAGGCAGTTTTAGTCTGGGTATCAGCGACCATCTTCGCAGCCTCCTGCGAAGAAGCAGTTTACTGGGCCATCTAAGGGCCCAAACCAGCAGAAGCCACAGCAGCAGAGGCAGCAGCCTAGGGGCGGGGCCCCTAATACTGGAGGACATCCTACTTGCCCGATGTGCCAGAAGATGCATCCGGGACCATGTCTTCTAGGATCAGGCGTCTGTTTTCATTGTAAAGAGCCAGGGAACCAGATGACCAATTGCCCGAGGAAGAAGAACACTACAGGGAGAGTGTTCATGATGCAGGCTGAGGAGGCAGACCCAGATACCTCCTTGATCACCGGTATATCTTACCCCTAGAATTTTATGATTTCTTCTTTTGGGTAATATTTTTTTGATTTTTGTTGTGGAATAATTTGTTATTTGGGTTACCTATCTACATGTTAGAATAAGAAGCATGTTTTACTTGTGATTAGAATTAAGGGTTATTAGTGACTCATATTTGGGGGAAAGTTTAGTAGTGGTATGAAATTTTTGGGATTCTTCTGCGTGCAGGGAGAATTATAGTTAGAGGCAACTCCACGTTTGCGTTGCTAGATTCAGGGGCTACGCATTCGTTTATCTCCCTGGAGTTTATCAGACGAATAGGCATTACCCCTGAGATTTCCGACAATGGTTATGATGTCACTATGCCGTCAGGACAGATTATTACTACCTCTAGTGTCATCCGAGAGCTGGAGTTGGAGCTGCAGGGGCAATCCATTCGCGCAGATGTAGTGGTTTTGCCGTTGAGCGAATTTGATTTGATATTGGGTATGGACTGCTTGACAGTCAATGGATCTTCGATTGATTTTCGTCGAAGGACAGTGTCAGTGAAACCGTCGGAAGGCGACCCGTTTACTTTCCATGCATCTCAGAGCAGTGATATTCCTCAGGTGATATCTTATATTCAGGCGAGGAAGCTGTTGAGACGGGGTTTTCGAGGTTTTCTAGCGAGTATTTTCATGGCCTCAGAACCATCTAGCACATCATTATCAGAGATAGAAGTGGTTCGTGATTTTCCGGACGTCTTTCCGGAGGATGTTGCAGGAATTCCACCAGTGAGAGATGTGGAGTTCAGTATCGACTTAGTGCCAGACACCGTGCCTATCTCAAAGGCATCATACCGACTTGCTCCTACCGAGATGAAAGAGTTGAAGGAGCAGATTCAGGAGTTATTAGAGAAAGGCTTTGTTCGTCCTAGCTTTTCTCCATGGGGAGCTCCAGTGTTATTTGTGAAGAAGAAGGATGACCGTATGAGACTGTGCATCGATTATCGAGAGCTCAACAGGGTCACAGTGAAGAATAAGTACCCACTTTCGAGGATAGTGGACTTATTTGATCAGTTGCAGGGAGCTTCGGTGTTCTCCAAGATCGACCTGCGATCTGGTTGTCATCAGCTGCGATTTAGGGATGCAGATGTGTCCAAGACTGCTTTCCGGACACGTTATGGGCATTACGAGTTCTTAGTAATGCCATTTGGGCTGACCAATGCTCCAGTGGTTTTCATGGATCTCATGAACCGGGTATTTCAGTCGTATCTTGATCAGTTGATCATAGTCTTCATTGATGATATATTGATCTACTCTAGGAGCATTGAGGAGCATAGGCAGTATCTACAGACAGCCTTGAAGACTTTGAGGGAGCAGCGTTTGTATGCCAAGTTCAGCAAGTGCGAGTTTTGGCTTGAGCAAGTGGCATTTCTTGGCCACATTATTTTGAGAGATGGGATTGCAGTGGATCAGTCGAAGGTTGAGGCAGTGCAGAAATGGGGTATTCCGAGGAATGCTTCGGAGATTCGCAGTTTCTTGGGTTTGGCAGGATATTATAGGAATTTCATCAAGGGTTTTTCCTCTATTGCAGTACCCTTGACTTCCTTAACCAAGATGAATGCGAAGTTTATTTGGAGTTCAGACTGTCAGAGGAGCTTCGATCAGCTGAAGGAAGCACTCACTACCGCACCGATTTTAGTGATGACAGTACCACACGAGGAGTTAGTGGTATACACCGACGCGTCTAAGCTAGGGTTAGGCGCAGTACTTATGCAGTGTGGTAAGGTTATTGCTTATGCGTCGAGGCAGTTGAAGATTCATGAGCAGAACTACCCGACACATGACTTGGAGTTAGCAGTAGTGGTCTTCGCTTTGAAAATCTGGAGACACTATCTGTATGGCGAGAAGTGCAAGATTTTCACTGATCATAAGATCCTCAAGTACTTCTTCACTCAGAAGGAGTTGAACATGAGGCAACGGAGATGGTTGGAGTTGGTGAAGGATTACGACTGTGACATTAGCTACCATCCAGGTAAAGCTAATGTAGTGGCCGATGCTTTGAGTCAGAAGTTGTTAATAGCATCGTGTTTAATAGTGCAGTTACCACTGCAGAGCGAGATTCAGAGGTTTGATTTGGAGTTTTACTCGAGTGGTCATGCACCGAGCTTGTCAGTGTTGACGGTGCAGCCGATTCTACGAGATCGGATCAGAGATGGACAGCCTACTGATAAGGAGTTACAGCATTGGAGGCAGAGAGATGAGGCCAAGGGTGGTCTTCTTTATACAGTTGTCGATGACATTGTTCAGTACCGTGGTAGGATGTGGGTACCGAACGTCAATCAGTTGAGAGCTGAGATTTTAGCAGAGACTCACACATCTCCGTACTCCATTCACTCCAGAAGTACGAAGATGTACCGAGATTTGCATCTATTGTATTGGTGGCCCGGGATGAAGAGAGACATTGGGAGAGTTGTGTCAGAGTTCTTGACTTGTCAGCAGGTCAAGGCAGAGCATCAGCGTCCAGCAGGACTTCTTAGACCTCTTCCTATTCCGGAATGGAAATGGGAGAACATTACGATAGACTTTGTAGTTGGTTTACCGAGGAGTGCCAGAGGTTGCACAACTATTTGGGTGATCGTGGATAGACTCACCAAGTCAGCTCATTTCTTGCCAGTGAGGACTACTTACTCATTAACACAGTATGCAGAGCTTTACATCAAGGAGATTGTTAGACTGCATGGAATACCAGTGTCGATTGTGTCAGACAGAGATCCGAGATTTACGTCTGCGTTCTGGAAGAGTCTACATACAGCATTGGGGACTCGACTACTGTTCAGTACAGCTTTTCATCCCCAGACAGATGGTCAGTCTGAGAGGGTGATACAGATTCTTAAGGACTTACTGAGAGCCTGTGTCATCGATTTTCAGGGCTCATGGGAGACGAGATTGCCATTAGTGGAGTTTACCTATAACAACAGCTTTCAGGTGTCTATAGGTATGGATCCTTACGCAGCTTTGTATGGGAGGAGATGCAGATCTCCTATTCATTGGGATGAGGTTGGAGAGAGGATTCTATTGGGTCCTGAGATAGTGCAGCAGACTGCTGATATTGTGACTCAGATTCGGGATCGCATGAGGACTGTTCAGAGTCGTCAGAAGAGTTATGCAGATACTCGACGACGAGATTTGGAGTTCGCTGTAGGTGATCACGTATTCCTGAAGGTGTCACCTATGAAGGGAGTAGTGCGATTTGGCAGGAGAGGCAAGCTTAACCCTAGATATATAGGGCCATTTGAGATCTTGGAGAGAGTTGGCACGTTGGCCTACCGTTTGGCTTTGCCACCAGGGCTTGCGGCAGTGCACAACGTTTTCCATGTATCCATGCTACGGAGATACGTCTCGAATCCGACACATGTACTAGATTACGAGCCTTTGCAGTTAGCACCAGATCTAGCATTTGAGGAGAGGCCTGTTCGTATCTTAGCCAGACAGGAGCAGAGATTGAGGACGCGGGTCATACCGATGGTCAAAGTCCAGTGGCAGAATCATTTTTAGGAGGAAGCCACTTGGGAGACCGAGGCAGACATGAGGACTCGCTACCCGGAGTTATTCGAGTAAGCCCTTTAATTTCGTGGACGAAATTCAATTTAAGGGGGGGGGGGGGGGGAGAATTGTAACACCCGAAAATTTTAATACGTAAATTTGCATGCATAATTAAGGAAAATAATTATTTAAAGTTTATATTTGGGTTAAATGACATTTATGTGTTATTATGTGAATTATATGCATGATGTAATTTATTTTAGCATTTAACCCGCTATTTTAGAATTTTTAGATTTTTAAGGAATTATTGGTTTTGATCGCGTAGACGGGACCGTGGACGGATGAGATACCAAAATTCTTAGCCAAAAATATTTTATGAGTTTTATGAGCCTTAAAATAATATTTTAAGATATTTTTTCAAGAAAATTTTAGTATTTAGTTATATATTTATTTAAGGGATGATTTTTAGCCAAAATAAGTCATTTTAAAGATTTTTATTAATATTTAAAAATTACCTATTTTAATATTTTGGGATTTGAGTTTTAGTATCAGATTATTATTATTATTAGGAGTTTTAAATAAAGTTTTGTTGGTATATTATCTTTATGTTGATTATTATTAATTATTTAAACCATTATCTACTCAAATTAAACCTAAAATCAATCCCTATACCGATCAAACACATTCCTAGCCGCCTCCCACCCTTTCTTCATCAGCCTCCATCATCGTTTTTGACAGAAAACATCAACCCCATAGCCGATCAAGCTCAAGTTTGGTAAATTTTGGTCCGTTCGTCGTCCCGGAGCCCTTATACGCATCAACCTATTTCAAACAATTATAAAGGCATGTATTTTTCCTTCGTTTGAACACCATACAAGCTATTAATCAGACATGATGTTTTTTTTCAGATTTCATATGAATATTTTGAATTTATGCTAGTTTATTGATGTTTGATGCATATTTGAGTGTTTTCATTCCATGACTCACGTTTTCTTCAGCATGGCCCGGTCTAGGGGCTTGGGGCTCGAGTCAGAGGTGAGTTAGGGTCCTAAGGATCGAACCATGTCCAAGTTATAGGTTGGTTAGGGGCTGGCCGATCAGAAACACCATGGATAGGCAGCTAGGGCGCGCAGGCTAGGGTTATGGAAGAAGGCTCGGCTGGTCCATGCATGGTCATGGACCAGCAGGGCGTGGCCCAGGTTAGGACCGGCAGGACCCTGGGAAGGTCCTGCCGGTGGCGCTCCGGCCGGCCATGGCCGGAGCAAGGCGGCAGCAGCCCTGGAAGGGCTGCTGCTCGTGACCGAGGGGAAAAGGGAAAGGGGGGGATCGGGTTGGGCTATGGGTGGAGGTTGGGTCGGGTCCTTGGGGTCTGGGTTGGGTCGGTCATAGTGGGTCGGGTCAGGTGGTCCGGGTCCGGGTTAGGTGGGCCGGGCTCGGGTATTTTAATTGTTAAGTATTTAATAATTTAAGTGTATTTTGGGCTTTAATAATTAGTTAGAAAATTATTCGGGCCTCCAAATAATTTTATTTGGGACTTAAATAATTTATTTAAGTTAGCCCAATGATTTTTATGGGCTTGGGAGCCCATGAATATTTTTGGGCCAGTCATTGGATTTTTGGGCCAGTCTAAAATTTTATTGGGTTTAATTAAGTTAAGGGGCTTAATATTTTATTTAGGTCCAGTTAAGTTTAATTAAGTTATTTGGACTAAGATATGATTATTGGGCTTTAATTTAAGTATAAAGGGGGCTTAGAGTGAGTGACCAGCAGTCTGGACCAACCCATGAAAAAAAATATTAACTAAGTCCGGAATATATATTTAATTATTTTATGCATAAAGTCTATTTTAAGTATAAGTAAATTATATTTTGAAAAATTAATTAAATATATATTACAGACATATTTTTCAGTGCATGCATTCATGAAATAATTTTATGGCATGATTTCATGTTTAAGGTTGAGCAAGAAAATAATTTTATGTTGGAAGTTGAAGTAGTGTGACAATTTAAGGGGGCAAGTCCCTACATGTTAAGAGCAGTTTACTGTCAATTTAAGGGTAGTTTACTACCAGCAAGAGGTGATTCGTTACCGCCGCGTACGTTGGTTTTAAAAGACTGATCAGTCGAACCATTTAAGTTTAAGGTTACACTATGGATATGACCATGCGATGTTAGAAAAATGTTATGCTCAACAATGTTTATGTATGTATTATGTGATTATATTTAAGATCAAGTTTAAGCAAGATTTTAAGTTATGATTCATGATTTTTAAGCATGCTCATTCATGTATATGTTATGTATTAGTACTTCAGTGATTTAAATTATTTTTAATCCTTGTTATGTTAGCATGTTAGGCCTCTAGGCTCACTACATTTATATGGTGTAGGTGAGTACGTAGAGGAAGATGTAGTACCTACCGGCGGTGAGGACGTATGAGCGGACAGGCAGTGATCCCCCGCATCCGTCGTTTGAGTCATTATGAATATTTTTAAGAATTTTAAACTCTGTTATTTATTTATTTCTTTTAAGTCTTTTCAATGGAAAATTTTAACACTATTTTTATTAAGTAATTTATTGCATGCAAACTTTTAAGTTAATTGTTTTGACAGTATTTTATTTAAGTTTGACTCAGATATTTAAGTATAAAATGTTGCATTTTATTTAAGTTATTTTTAAATTCTGTTTATTGTTGTGCATATATGTATGGGCATGTATGTACATTTATTTCACTTAGGATATAAAAAAAAAAAAAAATTTCCGCATATGTTATTTTAGAAAATTTGGTCGTTTCATTTTCCCTTTCGGGATTGCCTCCGTTTTGAGAGGTAGATTTCAGCATAGAATTGATGTCAGGTACACAGCCGATACGAAAGCACCTTATCGTATGGCACCAATTGATTTGAAAGAGTTGAAAGAGCAGCTTGAAGATTTGTTAGCCAAAGGTTATATCAGACCGAGTGTTTCTCCTTGGGGCGCGCCGGTATTATTTGTGAGAAAGAAAGATGGATCGATGAGATTATGTATTGACTACCTGCAATTGAACAAGGCAACGGTAAAGAATCGCTATCCTTTACCTCGTATCGATGATTTATTTGATCAATTGTAGGGTTCGCCAGTATATTCAAAGATTGATTTACGATCTGGATAACATCAAATGAGGGTAAGAGATGAAGATATCCCTAAGATTGAATTTAGAACCAGGTATGTCCATTACGAATTTATAGTCATGCCTTTTGGTATAACGAATGCACTAGCAGTATTTATGGGATTGATGAATAGAGTATTTCAAAAATATCTAGATGATTTCGTGATCATATTTATTGATGACATTTTGATATACTCTAAGAACTTGTATGATCATGCTGACCACTTGAGAACGATTTTGAAGACATTGAGAGAAGAGAAACTGTATGCTAAGTGATCAGAATGCGAGTTTTGGTTGAAACAGGTGGTATTTTTGGGTCATATTATATCAGGAAATGGTATTTCAGTTGATCCGAGTAAAGTTGAAGCTGTGATCAGTTGGCAGAGACCGACATCTGTGCCAAAAATCAGAAGTTTTATGGGCTTGGCAGGATATTATTGTCGAAATATCCGAGACTTCTCGTCTATCGCAAAGCCTATTACACAGATTACACAGAAGAATGCACCGTTTGTGTATTCTGAAGCATGTGAAACTAATTTTCTAGAGTTGAAGAAAAGATTGACTACAGCACCAGTCTTGAAAATCCCTTTAGGTACTGGTGATTTTATTGTATATTGCAATGCTTCTCACAAAGGTTTGAGATGTGTTTTGATGTAGAGAGGACATGTTGTTGCGTATGCCTCACGACAACTGAAACCACATGAAGTTAGATATCCAATTCATGATCTTGAATTGGCAGCGATCGTCTTTGCATTGAAGATTTGGTGACATTATTTATATGGTGAGAAATTCGAAATCTTTTCTGATCGCAGATTTATTGAAAGATTTCTATTGTGAAATAAAATATTATCCAGAGAAGTCAAATGCAGCAGCAGATGCCCTAAGTAGGAAGGTATGTGCTTTATCCTTGTCTATTATAGGTGTATCTATTATGATTGAATATTGCTGTATTTTTGGATATATATTTGAGACAGATAGAAGACCGATGAGAATTTGTGCTATCAGTGCTAAGCCAGAACTGTTGATTCGAATCAAAGAAGCACAAAAATCTGATTTGAATGTTCAGAGGTCGATTGAAATGATCAGATCAGGACATCAGTCTGAGTATAAGGTTAGTGATGATGATGTATTGTATGTGAATAACCGAATTGTTGTTCCAGATATGGTTGATTTGAAACAGCAAATACTGAAAGATGCTCATAGCAGTAGATTCAACATTCACCCTTGAGGCAGGAAAATGTACAATGATTTGAAGAATCAGTACTGGTGGAAACAAATGAAGTCTGATGTGACCAATTTTGTATCAAAATGTCTGAATTGTCAACAGGTGAAGGCTGAGAGGAAGAAACCAGTTGGCTTGTTGCAGAGTTTATCTATTTCTGAATGGAAATGGGACCACATTTCCATGAACTTTGTGACGAAATTGCCACGATCATCCCGAGGATGCGATGCGTTTTGGGTGATCATTGATAGGTTGATGAAATCTGCGTGTTTTATTCCCTACCAAATGACTTATCGTCATGATCAAATGACAGATCTCTATATTTGAGAAGTGGTAAGACTGCACGGTGTGCCAAAGTCGATTGTATCTAATCGAGATCCTAGATTTACTTCGCACTTTTGGCATAGCCTACAGGAAGCTCGAGGTACGCGCTTACATTTGAGTACCGCTTATCATCCTCAAACTGATGGAACATTCTGAACGAACTATTCACACTCTTGAGGATATGCTTAGAGCTGTAGTACTTGATTTTGGTACTACATGACAAGATTCAATACCACTTGTGAAGTTTTCATATAACAACAGCTATCAGACGAGTATAGAGATGGCTCCATTTGAAGCATTGTATGGGAAGAAATGTCGATCGCCATTGTATTGAGATGATGTATCAGAGGTGCCTGAGTTGGGACCGAATATGATCAGACAGATGACTGAGAAAGTGAAGTTGATTCAGCAGAGAATGAGAACAGTGCAGCATAGACAAGCCAGATATGCAAATGTTCGACGTCGGCCATTATCTTTTGAACAGGAAGATAGAGTGTTCTTGAAGATTTCACCATTCAGGGGCACAGTCAGATTTGGCAAGCGAGGGAAGTTATCTCCGCAATTTATTGGGCCATATGAAATACTTGAGAAGATAGGCAATCTTGCTTATCGACTCACTTTTCCTACATCTTTATCTGGTATCCATGATGTATTTCATGTCACAATGCTTCGCAAGTATCAACCTGATGAATCTCATATTTTGCAACCTGATGAAGCTGAGTTAGATGAAACTCTTAGTTATTTTGAACAGCCGATACAGATACTTGATAGGAAGGAAAAGAAACTCCGAACGAAGACCATTCCATTAGTGAAGATTCAATGGAGTCGGCACGGAGTTGAAGAAGCGACATGGGAAGTTGAAGATGACATGAGACAGAGATTTCCTTACCTATTCCACTTATTTGAGTTCTTATTCAGTTTTCTGTTATTCTTTATTCTTATGTTTATACAGACTGCATATCTTGACTGCTTATGAATTCGAGGACGAACTCATGTTTTAGTGGGGGAGAAATGTAAGGCCCGAGATTATTTAACTTAATCCGAGTTTATTTAATTTTAATCTGAGCATATTTAATTTTGGAATATTTAGAATTTTGATTTAAATTCTAATATTCTTAAATTATTTAGGATTGAAATTGAATTAAAAAGAGGGCCGATGACTGAATTGCAATTTCTGAGGTTTCTAGGGACTAAAGTGCAAATAGGCTGAATTTATCTAAATCTTATTTGATTACTCAGCATGAATACGTGTAAAAGACTGATTCCATTCAGAATTTTGAAGTAGAGAGCCGAGTTCTTCTTCCCTTTTCTTTAGAATTTTGATTTTTAAATTGCCGTAACTTTTGATTCGATCGTCCGATTTCGATTCCAAAAATAGTTCTGGAATCCTTGTGACAAGGGATTCAATCTCGTGTAAGTTTTTATGTTTTTCAGCATGGTTTGAAGATTGAAATATTGCAGAGATCAGATTTTGATTTTATGTTCATGTTCTTGAAGTGTTGTATCGTATATTTTCAAAACCGAATAGACGAACGACTATCGATTGTGTTATTATGATTTCCAGCTTATGATTCAAGCTATATACCTGCTGATATGTGGGATTATGATAATATGTTGCTGGTTTTATAAGTTATATGCTGATATGAGTTGATAATTGATTTCGATGTTTTGTCGGTTACCGATTTTCAATCGCTACGCCGCTGGTTTAGGTTTTGAAGTCGTATTGTTAGCCTATGATTGAGCTGAGGATCTTGTGATTGTATACTGATGCTTCTTGATCATAATCGTTACATTTCAGATTAGTTTCAAGCTCGATCAACTCAAGAAGTCCGACTTTGAACCGAAGAAGTTTGCTTGAGGTTTGAATTGATTGTATTGAAGTTATATTCATGACTTTGATCAGATTTTTGATTGATCATCTTGAATGAAGCTTGATATGAATATTTTGATTGTTATATTTCAGATTTGAAGTATTCAGAACCGATAAATACGAAGGTATAAGACAACATCGCGAGTGAGGGATTTGAAACTCGAGAATGAAATTTCTTGAGTTGTCCCGCCAAAATCACATGTTTATCTTTTCGATTTGATTTTGATGTTGTCGATCCATCTCAGGTAGTGGATCTTTGAGTTTGAGTCGATATGATGATGAAATGATATGCTATTGAATTGATTCTATGCCAAGGTCTGAGGCGACCTTATTTTCGAGTCAAGAATGACTCCAATAGATGGATATCCATGTCAAGATCGGTTACGAATCTTGATGGCAACGACGAATTATGAATCAATTCTTATACGATATATGCGTTATTTACTCTATTATTGAGTCGATTACGAATAGAGTCGATATGAATTATTTAAGGCTTTATATATGTCGATTATACTGGGAATGATTTCTCACCGGAGTTTATCCGGTTGTTGGTTTGTTTTGTATATGTGCATGGCAATAGAGGGGGAAGGAGCTGGTCAACGACGACATTGACAGCTTGGGAGAGAGTTTAGCAATTGTGGACTTGGGGTTTGTAGCTGATAATAGATGTTCTAGACAACAACAAACATGTTAGAAAACTTGGGTTGCTGTAGTTTGAAATACTTTTGCAATACTTGTGTAGAACTTGGTGGTTTATCACTTCTAAACATCTTGTTAGATGTAAGAATTACATGCAGTTATGCTTGAAACCTTGGTATATGTATATATGCATGTTAGGGAATTATTCAACCATGTTTTGTATTGATTTGAGATGATTTGGATTGAATGTTCATGCCTTGACAGCAAAATGAAATCTGCAGATTTTTCTGGAAATGAAGCCCGCTCGATCGGGTGAATTCCTCTGATCGACCGCGGCCTTTAAAATGCAAAAAAGAGAATTGGAGTTTTGAGCTCGCTCGATCGGATGAATTCAACCGATCGAGCGAGGTCAAAATATGCTTAGACCCGAGAATTTGATTTCCAAGCTCGCTCGATCGGGTGAGTTTGTCCGATCGAGCGAGGTGCAAGATTTTAAAAACTTTTTTATTTGGTTTGAGTATTATTTTAAATACTTAAATTAGTTGTTTTATTAATCATTAATTGCCCTAAGATGAGATTAGCAACCCTAGGTCCCCACATGCAGGCAGATCATCTAGCCACTCCTCAGCTTTGCCTTGTAGAATTAATTGGAATAACCGTAGTTGCACTGCATCAGATGTTACCCCATTACACAGATCGACAGAAAACACTCCAGGTGAGCGTAGGAGTCTTCCACTGATGTGCCCCCAAACCAAGCTTGTAGCTGAATGATCTGAATAATTGAAGGAATCGATTCAAAAGTGTTCGCCTCAATAGAAGGGTGAACTATGCTAGATCCATAGCCATCCACCGGTGGACGGATGGGATTAAGAACAGTTCTGTTGTCCGCCATTTCTTCTTCCGGTTCAGATTCTGTTTCAAGCTCAATATTGATCTCTCTTTTAGCTCTTCAAATTCTGTTGAGCGTGCATTCGATCTCTAGATCAAGTGGTATGAGCTCCCTAGATCGAATGCTATGCATGCACAACAGCTAGTACATGAAAATCACAAAGAAAAGATAATATTTCAGAATTTATAAAAACAAATAAAAATAAAGTCTAATCTCAAGTGAAATAAAAATTCTGATATCACAAACAGTCCCCGGCAACGGCGCCAAAAACTTGACCGCCTAAATCGGTGTGATAAAAATCTACTGGCAAGCGCACGAGGTCAATTAATAGATAGTGGACAAAGGTCCAGATGTCGAACCCACGGGGACTGTTATTTTGTTATTACCAAAATATGATTATTTATACTTAATCTAGAATAACGAATAAAAGCGATTTCAGATTTTATACTAAAAAATAACTTTGCAAATAAAATTAAATTAAGTAAAATTCAGCAAGGATTTTAGAGTAAATTCAAATAAGAGAAAAGCTCGATCAAGGACACACGTAAATACCGAACAAATCATGTAACATGTAGTCAATTCAGGATTCAGATCTAATCTTAAATTACGGTGAATTCTCCTAACTTGTTTAAAGGTCTATTTCTAGCACAATTAAATCTATTCAAATATTGATGGATTAATTTTCATAATTCTCAAATTTGAATGCATTAAATATTTTTAAAAGTTTTAACCTAAAACCGCACGATGAAATCGAATAATATTTCTAGTCAATTTTACCTCGTGTTAACTATTAGAGTGATCAAAATCAATTCCTCCTCTGTCGAATTAGAACCGATTAACATGTAAGCAAATAGTTGATCAGGCTATTTACAAGACAAACATAAATCTAACAACCATAAAATAAAACCAAATCTGAAAAATCCCAAATAAACATCCAAGTTTTGTACATGAATTTGTTTGGCACAATCACATGGCCTTGATCGAAGAGAAAGAACTAATCAAATTCTAACATAATTCCCAACAAAAGTATTTCAAACCAAACATCAATCAAAAATAAAAAATAAAAGAAAAGAAGAAGAATAGATTGGTAGATGATGAACTAGCCGCCTCTTTCCTCTTAAATCTCCTTGTAACCCTTAATCTGATGGAAAGAAAGCTTTTTATATGCCCAAGGATCCCCAAAATATAGTGTCCAACCCGAACAAGAGTTTCCATATCTAAAATTTCTGTGCGTCATTCTCGCTAGAGCGCGCAAACATGTGCCCTAGCGAGACAACCTCTGTTCCGAGAAATTTATGGTTCCGCTTTTCTCGCTATAGCGCGCAAACATGCGCTCTAGCGAGACAATTTCTCCCCAAATTCCTCATGATGCATCTCTCGCTTGGGCGCATGGCGAGAGATCTTCTGTCTCAAATTTCAGCTTTTCTTCAATTATTCCAACTTTTCTACAAAAATAAACCAAGGGAGATGAAATGAAGACACAATGCATGAAATATGATTATAATACACAAAAACATAAAGAACATGTAGTGACCCGGGCTGTGATCACCTACTAATCAGAACTTAAGCATGCAATTAATCAATAAAATAATCTTAATTAGAGTAACTGCGGAATTAAATAAACTCAAATACCAGGTAGCAAAACCTAGTGATCAACCCTGCTATCCAGCCTTGGTCACCACCTAACCTCTCTGTATTCGGGAGAACTACCTGCAACTACCCCATGGAATAGAGCATCCAGCCAACAGAAAATAATCGGAAGTAAGCCTAACATGCTCAGTACGAGAGTATGAGTATACACTATTATATGCGCATGAATGCAAATGAGCTGGATACCAAGACACTCAGGTCAAGAAACTAGCTCATAGACTGGGCCCAGGGTATATAGCACGTTGCGCCGTCGCCTCAGGAGGTGGCTCATATACCCAGTGAATAATGGTGACCTGATACTAGTACAAGTGTCCAACCATCACGGTGACCTAACACAAGACTTATGTATCCAACCTTCCACAAACTCGTAGGGTGAGCGCCCTACTACAGGATAACTCTAAGGTAAAGGCTCAATATGCTCATGTATGCAACATACAGTCATGCCATGCTGTATATATAAAGGCATATAAAATATGCAATCACATAATCCATGCAAACACATAATACATGCATACTCAATCTGGATATCTCGAATAATACTTTCATACCTTTCTAAGGCAGATCCTAGAAGCTCCCCCTCTAGGTCCAAGCCTACCATGCAACACTACAACATAAATAACCATGCATTACCTAGCATACCAAACATCACCTATTAGGCTCTAAAATCCTTAATTAAACTATAGCCTACTCCCTATTTACTATAGGGAACCAAAGCCATACCTTCGTCCGTCGTCAGCCCGCTGATGACGCATGCCCCAGAGCCTGGGCATAGCCTAGCTACGACCCCTGGATGCCTCTTCAGAGCTCCGCCGCCTGGCTGCTATTGCGAACACTATCCGCTATAAAAAAAAATATACTATTTCCTACTCCAACTCTTAAATAAAGAGTCCTAAAGCCCTTAAATAGAGCGATTACCAGGAGATGAGAGGAAAATTGCACTTCAAAAATGAAGGGTTCGGACCCCTATTTATAGGCGGAGTTTGGACGGTTCGAACTGGGTTTGGATGGTTTGAACTGCCACTTGTCCGAGCCATTTTGACACCTGGGCTCTGCTGAGTTTGGACGGCCCGAACTGGTTCGGATGGCCCAAACTGGTTCGTAAGCTCCGAACTATTTTGGTCCTTCCGAACTCATTTTGGACCCCCGGGACCTACCCTATCATTTTCGGACGTTCCTGATCTGATTTTCCACTTATTTTCACCAAAAAAGGACTCCTTAAACATGTTTTGATACTTTTAAAATTATATGTCATTTTATAACATGTTTAAAATCACTTAATCTTGTAAAATGAAACCGGGCTACTATATTCTCCCTCTACTTAAGATATTTTGTCCTCGAACAATCTTAAGTACTGAATGCAGTAAAATACTGAATAAACATCTTTTATTCACTGATTCATTTTACAAGTTACAATCTGAAAATACAACAATTCAAAATAGCTCTGGATAATCTGTACGCATATGACTCTCAAGTTCCCAAGTGGCCTCCTCAGTGACTCGGCGTTGCCACTGAACTAGAACAAGAGGAATGGTCTTGTTGCATAACACCTTATCCTTATGACCTAAGATACGTAAAGGATTCTCCACGTATGTCAAATTCGAGTCCAACTGTACCTCAGACGGCTGTAAGATATGAGACTCATCTGCCACATACCGTCATAAAAGTGAAACATGGAACACGTCGTGGATGCTAGACAAATACGGCGGTAAAGCCAATATGTAAGTCAAATCTTCAACACTTTCCAGAATCTCGAATGGACCAATGTACCTAGGAGATAGCTTACATTTGAGACCAAATCTCAAAATTCTGCAAAATGGGGAGACTTTCAGGAACACTTTCTCTCCCACTTTGAACTGCAAAGGTCTGCGCTTGACATTCGCATAGCTAGCCTGCTGATCCTACGCAGTCTTAATTCTCTTTTTGATCTGTCCAACAATATCAGCAGCCTGTTGGACTAACTCTGGTCCTTCTATCAGCCGCTCTCCCACTTCTTCCCAGAACAGTGGAGTACGACATCGTCGCACGTACAACGCCTGAAACGGAGCCATCCCAATACTGCGATGGTAACTGTTGTTGTACGCGAATTCAATCAATGTCAATTGATCTTGCCATGCTGGACCAAAATCCATAGAACATGCTCGGAGCATGTCTTCAAAAGTACGGATCGTGCGCTCTGACTGCCCGTCAGTCTTTGGGTGATATGATGTACTCAAACTAAGAGTAGTTTCCATAGCGCGCTGAAGACTCCCCCAGAACCTCAAAGTAAACCTGGGATCTCGATCGCTGACTATGCTTACAGGAACTCCGTGCAATCGAACAATCTCTTGGATGTACAACCGTGCCATCCTGTCAAAACTGTAGTCCCGATTATAAGGAATGAAATGTGCTGACTTGGTGAGTTGGTCCACCACAACCCAGATAGCATCACAATTACTCGAGCTCACCGGTAAATGGGTCACGAAGTTCATCATGATCAACTCCCATTTCCACTCAGGAATGGATAAACCATGAAACAAACCTCCAGGTCGTCGATGTTCTGCCTTGACCTACTGATACACCAAACATCTAGAAACATACTGATACACACTTTTCTTCATTCCTTTCCACCTGAAAGAAACTCGTACGCAAATCTTTGTACACCAAAGGATTCTCATATTTTATGACTAAAACTTGTCATAACACATTTGACAACGTCGTTGTCCACAATTCTTGATTTCCTGAATCCTCTAGGTTCTTTCTTGGAAATATCAATACAAATATTCTTATTGACTCAAAAGTCGATTAGTACAATATCGAGTACTAATATAATGACATCTATCTCATAACTTGAGATAACATCTGAAAATGAGAATACAGATTATCCTGCCACGGATAACAATTCATTGCTGAATTCTGACTTACGCTATTAGATGAACAAAACTGTTTCATCCTTCTTTGGTAAAGTCCTTAAATCAAAACAATCTAGCTAACTCCTGATTTGATCTCATCAAATCAAACTTATCATTGCATCCATTAGAAATCCCAAAAAATCAGTGACAACAATCCTGCTAGATCTGGTAATTTTAGATCTCAACTGCTGTCCTTTTTCCATGTCTAAACACTTGATGCTATCCTGATATTACTCATTTGAAATTCCAACACTTGCTAGATCAATTGGTGATAATATAATCCCAGTAATATTGCAGAAACGTTTTTGAGAACTGAATATCTGAGTACTATACTCATCTTATCAGTCAACCAAAAAGTGAACAATTCCAATCGTTCTTTATGCAAAAGAATATATAGCTCCCCCATCACGGGGTTATAATATTTGTATCTACCTCAGACAAATAGTTGCAAATAGTCACTGGGAACCAAACTTGCACAAGTTTAACTGACCATTTCAAAACATACATGAACACCTAAGTGCTCATCTTTCCACTATCCAAATGAATTATTATATTGTCGTATCCATGCTGTAACTTAGCAGGATCATGACATCTGTCAATAGAATTGAGTATCTTTTCAAGATTATGAAACTGACACCAAATTATACTTTAACGTAACTGTTGTAATGATTATAGTTCACGTCTTCCAGTATAAGTCATCCCAGTGTCCTAATAAAACTCATCTTTGCTTGATAACCCATCAATAAAATTCCAATTCTTACAGGGAAACTCACTTAAGTAAACTCATCACTTATAATTTCCTGTTCATCTCGTAATCAAGATCCTGATCACTAATTATAACTTTGATAGAATCAGACAATACTGGTAAAACCTCCTGGTTCTCCCCCAGTATCACGTGCGAGAACTACCCGTCCAGAATATTCACTTGTCAAGGAATCCTTTCCAAGACTATTCTGTCCACGAAAACCAAAGTCTGTATCTCTGATGAAGTTAGACGATAACTCAAATCCCTTGGAACTAATCCAGTACCAAGTATAATTCCAAAAGACTCAAATAAAGCCTGAATATTTTCCTGAAATTTATACCCATTGCTATGACTGTACATACAACGAGACTGAGGTAAGTCTTCTTAAAATACCAAACTGGAACAAAAAAATCCTTCCAAAGTACACCGGCATAAGGTCGCACTTACTATACCATCTCGAAACCCGACAGTCAAGAGCACCCTGGCATAACTAATCCCTGAGTCTCTGATATTATGCAACATTCCTATCTGGACCAAAATCATTGGTCAAGGAAAATTCTCTGCAGAGGCACAACTCAAATCCCGAATTTGTAAGAATCTGACGGTTAAATCCTGTTGAATATCAATTCAACAAAACTCTCGAATTAAATCCTCGTAATACCAAATCAAAATCGAAACTTATCTGCTCAGAACGATTACTTGTCAAAGAAAATTCATTCCAAGACTGTTCTGACAACGGGATATCTGTATTTCAAACAGAAGATAACTAAATCTTGATATCACACCTGGTATCTGTCCTATCCAAATTCATACCCTGCTGTTACTGTTGCCAAAATTCCCAGACTGATTAGCCTCCCTTAAATAGTCCCTGGAGCACAAAGGCCTCCAAAACAACCTCTGAAGTATGAAAACTTCCAGAGTAATACCGACTAAGGGTCGTGCTTTCTCACGTCTAGTCCTGATTATAGGCCACAACTCTTGGTATTTCTTAGCCTGTCATCCTGATGAAAATCCATCATCACTAGGTAACAGCCTAAAAAGATCAAAACAACCAATTGTTCTAAGGAAATCCGTCTAGAACAAACATTCATGCATCCTGATGAATCACATCATCCCTGGCAAACACTTGGCTCAATAGAATATTCTAGGTAAAAGATCTAGAACTATTCATTGAAAACATGCAAAATCTCAAGTACTCAATTAAACAATGATCAATCTTTTATTCAAAATAACCAAGTTAATCTCAAAGATTACAACACTTGAACCACCAATCCAGGTTCTAATACAATCTTTATTACAATCACATGTAATACATAACTTAATCCAAAGATTACACTAAAAGATGTACATTAACAACAAAATCTAATTACATCAAATTCTGAAATCTTTAATACATCTGATTACAACTGAAATACTATTTTCAACAAAATGCAGTATTTAAACTCCTGCGGAAGTCTTTCATTCCGTCTACTGATCTTGAACATAAAGTTTCTTGTCTGCCACTCATGTCAGCAGTCCTTCTACCTCGGAAGATCTTAAAGATATATAAAAATATATCCTACTAGAGATGTCCAAAGCTTCATGAGGGGACATTTCCTAAATATATCCCTGTATTTTTTCCATTTTCCGTATTATATCCCTTTCACTTTTCATGTTCCAAATATATCCCTGATTCATTAAATAGTTTCTTGAATTTGTCCTTAAAACTAAATAATGCCCATTCTACCCTTTATTTCCCTATTTAAAATTTAAAGGCTTAATCTCATCATGCTTCCGTCAGTAAATTAAAGCAGAATACCTCTTTGACCACACTATTGTTGGGTTATGTCCACCGGGTTTTATAGGTTTTTCCTCACAACCAAACCACGCGATCACAACCGATGGTTCCTGACACAGACTCCTTCAGCAGCAGCTAGCACAACCCTATTTCGTTTCCTACCTTAGGGCATATAGTAAAAGCTTAATTTTTTAAATAAAATAACATGATAGAGAAGAGCTCAATTCTGCTCCAAATCTAAAATAAGAATACCAAAAGCCCTAAAATAGAGACATACGGGCAAAGGAGAGAATTCGGTGCGCTTTAAAATGAGGCTCCTCGACTCTTTTTATAGACAAGGGTTTGGACCGTCCGAACCCCCCTTCGAATCATCCGATCTCTGCATGAGTGACAAGTGTCACTGCCAGCACTTCGGACCTTTCGATCGGGTACTTCGGATCATCCAATCTCGATTATTACGTCATCCGTGATGTCACGTACTCGGACACCTGGATGGACTACTGTTCTGATCGTCCGATCCTGGATTTTGGATTGTCCAAATTGGAGTCTCAGCCAATCAAATTATTTTTCTTATCTTATCTTATCTGTAGGAGATCGGACCGTCCGATCCCTTTTCGGATCGTCCGAACTCCGCCCTTCCAAACCTCTTCATGCCCTCCAAACATGGACACTTTTTGGACCATCCGATCCTCAGTTCGGAGCCTTCGATCCTGCCTAAGACTCGGAACCTTTCCGGCTATTTTCGAGTGTTCGGGATCCAATTTTTAACTCTTTAGATCCTTTTTAAAATTTTTTAATCGTGTTTTACTTAATATAAACATGATCACTCGATTAATTATCCATTAATCATTAATTCAGAGTACGGGTTACTACAGGTTCAAAGGCTATGAAGTCAAGGAATTCGGACGATCCAAAGTGTGTTTGGATGATCCGAAGTTTTTCCAGCATTTCATAATCTTCGTAGTGAAGATCGGAACGAAGACAGGAGTTTGGAGGATCCGAAGTCATGATTGGATGGTTTGTTCTTTTTATGATGTTGATAGATTTTGTCAAAAGAAAGTTGTCAGACAGAGAATTTAATGCAGCCGATCGAAAAATCTGAAGTCCAGTTCGGATGGTCCGAACAGTTCCTCAGCCGCACATTTTTGAATTTGAACTAGCACGGTTCGAACGATCCGAAGAACAGATCGGACGGTACGATCTCAAACGAATCATCAATATAAATAGAGGCATTCCGAGACCATTTCTTCAAGCAACTCAAGAAATCTTCTCTTCTCTCCTTCAAGTGTTCAATCAATAGTTTCTATAAATATATATATATATATATATATATATATATATATATATATATATTCATTCAAATAAGGAGTTGATTGTAAAATCATTTGTGAGTTTTTGAGTTATTGTTGTATACTCGAGTGTGAAGTCGAGTGTGTTGTAAGGCTATCTTTGGAGTCCTTAATGTCAAGCGGTGTGAGTTGTATCGGATATCCTTGGATCCATCAAGGCCAAGAGATGCGGTGATCGTGTTTTTGTATCGGTTATACTTGGAGCCATCAACGCCAAGTCAAAGTGCTAGTGATATCTTAATCGACCTTAATTAAGAAGGGGAGACGTAGATGATTTATCTTCGAACTTTCATAAACATATCATCTCTCATTTATCTCTTTATTTACATATCCCATTTATTTTATTATTATTTCTTTTTTATTTTGATTGTTTTAATTCTTCCACATGCGTAATTGCAAAATCGCTTTAAATTGATAAAAAAAACCAATAGAACCTAAATACCCCCCCCCCCCCCCCACACACACACAATGTTGAAAACTGGCGAGTTCCCAGATCAATCACGATTGATACCCGGTGCAGCGGAAGTTTAAAATTTTTATCATGGAATAATTCCATGGTGTGGGTAACAACCGTTCAACGATTAAATTATTGTGTGTGTAAAATTTAAATAACATTTAAATAAATTTTACCTCAAATCTCGCAACGAGATTAATGGACACCAACAGAACAATTCTGCTCTTGTTGTCTCTCCCTGGAACCGATGAACGCCTTCAATCAGGTCCACGAACAGAGGTTTAATCCCTCTGATAGATTGCACTAGAAAATCTATCAGAAGTTTTCTGCGAAGAGAATACACGAATTTGATTCGTTATTCCTTACTGCGATTCAAAATCACAGACCGGAATTTTCTCGGGCAGAGGGAGGGAGAGGCGGCCGAAAACGTTTTTGAGAGGGGCTAGGGTTTCGAAAATCCTGTCTCAAAAATTATGACCTGTTGTGTGTAATTTCTGTACTGAAATAACTTATTTATAATGCAGGCCACTAACACCTTAGGGCCCATTAGTCATAAGCTGGGGCCCGACAAGCAAAGCCCGCTCGTTCAGAAATTAATATAAAATTCATCGTGACTCCGATTGATGAAACGATTTCACCAATGTGCACAGAAACCATTTCTGCACGTTTTAAAGTCAAAATAAATTTTCCTGAATCCGAATTCAGTGGTTTCCAAAAATGTCCATCCCTATGTCATTTTAGGAAACCCTACTCCCTTACTCTTAATTAAGAAGTCCAACTCCTTAGTTCATTAAATTTAACTCTTTAAATTTAACTATCTCAACGGGGATTAAAACTCCATTACACTGTGTGACCCTCAATGGTTCAGGGATACAGCTAGCCGTGGGCTCACAACTCCTTGTGACTCGGAACAACACTTTCCGACTTGCCCAACGAATCATGGTAAAGCGCCTAGCAACATCGCCCCATGATTCCCTAGGTATCACTGATAGTGCCTACAAGAACCAGTAGATTTTGGTTAACGTACAGTACGGTCCCTTCATCCATATATCCCGATCGAATCAACAACCATTGGTATATCGAGAGTCGCTCAAGATTCGATAACTATGCAATACATCTTGAAGATCAAATTAGTGACATCGCATGTGCTACTAAGAAACCATTTCTTAAATCACATCAAGTACTCTGGCCAGAGATTTGTCACACTAATATCTCCTCAGATCGCATAGGATATCCACACTCGCAAGTATGTGGTGAATCCTTGACAACAATGCATTGACTCCTATATGTGTCGTAACTGTACCCAATCTCGACACCTGATGACCCCCTCAGAGTCGGTAAACGAGTCAAAGCACAGTACTAGCATATAGAGTCTCCATGATGTTTCAAGTCGTAAGGACTAATGGTGTACAACCAAAACCGCGGACTTTATCCACTCGATAAGTGATAACCACTTGGAAAGTCCGGATAGGGTAGTTCGACTATTCATCCTATGAATATCCATTTGCATGCTTCGAACATCTCCATGTTCCCTACCAATGAAACGTGGTACTCCGCATCGCAAATGCTAGTCTCAAACTCGAGCGATCCTTATCCTTATTCTCGGACGGCTCAATCGACTAGGAACGGTTTTAGAATATACAGTGACTATAAGATGTATTTCATGATAGACATCTCCATGTTCTACCACATCTTACATACACTATAGTATATTCAAGGTCTTTATCAAAACAACAATAGTATATCACAATATAACAATATGAAGTAATATAAAGTCATTGCCATAAAAGTGTAAATAATATTAAACAAAAGATTGTTTATACAAAGAGTCAACAAAGCCCATAGCCACACAGTTGGCTCACTGGGCACCCACTCTTACAATCTCCCACTTGCCCTATAGCCAACTAGTCATACTACGTAGACCCATTGCTTCGCGATGTTTGTCAAACAATGGTCCTGGCAAAGGCTTAGTAAGTGGATCAGCGATATTGTCTGCAGAGGCCACTCGTTCGACACTGATGTCTCCTCTTTCCACAATCTCCCGGATTATGTGGTATTTCCTCAGTACGTGTTTGGATCTTTGATGAGACCTTGGTTCCTTTGCTTGAGCAACGGCACCCGTGTTGTCGCAGTACACCGGGACTGGACCAACAAATTCAGGAATGACGCCCAACTCTTGGACGAAATTCCTCATCCAAACGGCCTCTTTAGCAGCAGCTGATGCTGCAATGTATTCAGCCTCAGTGGTGGAATCCGCTGTGGTGTCCTGCTTGGAACTCTTCCAAGAGACAGCACCACCATTGAGCATGAACACAAATCCAGAGGTTGACTTCGAGTCATCCACATCACTTTGGAAGCTAGAGTCGGTATAGCCTTCCAGTTTGAGTTCTCGTCCTCCATAAACCATGAACATATTCTTAGTCCTTCGCAAGTACTTAAGAATGTCCTTCACGGCTTTCCAATGCATCTGACCAGGATTAGACTGATATCTGCTCGTGACACTCAGAGCAAATGCTACATCCGGTCTGGTAGATATCATCCCATACATGATACTACCTATAGCTGACGCATATGGTACATGTGTCATATTCTCTATCTCTGCATCAGTCTTGGGACACATAGACTTGGATAGAGAAACTCCATGACACATGGGTAGATGTCCTCTTTTGGACCCATCCATTGAAAACCGTTTCAATATGGTATCGATGTAGGTTGATTGAGTGAGTCCTACCATTCTCTTAGACCTATCTCTATAGATCTGTATCCCAAGAATGTAGGATGCCTCTCCCAAATCCTTCATCGAAAATCTACCTGATAACCATATCTTTGTTGACTGCAACATCCCTACATCATTCCCAATGAGTAGGATGTCATCAACATAAAGTACTAAGAATGTCACCGCATCCTTAACTACTTTCTTGTACACGCAAGGTTCCTCCGGGTTCTTGATGAAACCAAAGTCTTTAATTGTTTCATCAAATTTCTGGTTCCAACTTCTTGATGCTTGTTTTAGACCATAAATTGATCTCTGAAGCTTGCATACCTTATGCTCGCTTCCCATGGATGTGTACCCCTCAGGCTGCTTCATATAGATTTCTTCCTTAATGTCTCCATTAAGAAAAGCAGTCTTCACATCCATTTGCCATATCTCATAGTCATACCATGCAGCTATGGCAATAAGGATTCTTATGGACTTGAACATTGCAACTGGTGAAAAGGTTTCGTCATAGTCAACTCCTTGCCTTTGAGTATAACCTTTAGCCACCAATCGCGCCTTGTAGGTCAATACCTTACCATCAGGCCCAAGCTTTCTTTTGTAGATCCATTTACACCCTATTGGAACAATTCCATCGGGAGGATCCACTAAAGACCAGACTTGGTTAGTATGCATCGAATCCAATTCTGACTGCATAGCTTCAAGCCATAAATTCAAATCCGCATCAGAAATTGCTTCCTTGAAGCTTCTTGGATCACATCCAATGTCGGGTTCATCTTGACCCTCTTCAAGAAGAAGACCATATCGAACTGGAGGTCTAGAAGTCCTCTCGGATCTTCTAGGTGCAGGCGTGTCCAGCAATGGTTCCTGAGGTGTGGGATCGTTATTTTGTATTTCGGGTTCTTCTCGAACTTCTTCGAGTTCCATCATCTCGCCTTTCTTATCCAATAAGAACTCCTTCTCCAAGAAGGTGGCATTCCGTGAAACAAACACCTTTGTTTCAGCAGGATAATAGAAATAATATCCGATTGAATTCTTCGGATACCCCACAAAATAACACAAGCTGGATCGACTATCCAACTTATCTCCCACTGTCCGCTTCACGTAATCAGGACATCCCCAAATCCTCAAGTATGAATACTTAGGAGCTTTGCCATTCCATAACTCGTATGGTGTTTTGTCCACTGCTTTAGTGTGGACGTTATTCAACAACAATACCGCCGTTTCAAGCGCATAGCCCCAAAACGAAGGTGGAAGCTCAGTGAAGCTCATCATGGATCGAACCATGTCCAACAAAGTTCGATTACGACGCTCCGATACACCATTAAGCTGTGGTGTCATAGGAGGAGTCCACTGAGAGAGAATCCCATTCTCTTTTAGATAGTCCAAAAACTCGGTACTCAAGTATTCTCCACCTCGATCCGATCGAAGTGCTTTAATACTTTTACCTAGCTTGTTTTCTACTTCAGCCTTGAATTCTTTGAACTTTTCAAATGCTTCAGACTTATATTTCATTAAATATAAATACCCATACCTAGAATAATCATCAGTAAAGGTAATGAAGTAGGTGTGGCCATGTTGAGTCCCTACTCTAAATGGACCACAAACATCTGTATGGATCAAATCCAACAGATTTTGACTACGTTCAGGCTTCCCCTTAAAAGGAGATTTAGTCATTTTCCCTTTTAGGCAGGATTCACAAGTAGGTAGAGAGTTAATATCAGACATATCAAACATGCCCTCTCCCACTAGCTTGTTCATCCTCCTTGAGGAAATATGACCTAGTCTAGCGTGCCAAAGGTTTGCCGGGTTTTGACTATCGATTTTCCTTTTGTTTGTTGTCGCCGGTTTGTCAATACAATTTACTGGAACGTCTTTTAGTTTTAAATTGTATAGATCGTTTTCAAGTTGTCCATTTCCAATTAAACATTCATTCTTGTAAATATTGCAAATCCCATTCACAAAATTACAAGAATAACCATCTCTATCAAGCATAGAAATAGAAATAATGTTTTTAATTAAATCTGGCACAAATAAAACATCTCTCAACAATAATTTAAAACCATTCTGCAAAATCAAACAAACATCTCCAATGGCCGTAGCTTCAACTCTGGAACCATTCCCGAGCCTCAGCTGGGTCTCACCCATTCTAAGCCTGCGACTTCTTGTCATCACCTGCAAATCATTGCAAATGTGAGATCCACATCCGGTATCCAATACCCAAGAAGTTGTATTAAGTGACATGTTTATTTCGATATAGAACATACCCTTTGCAGTTCCTAACTGCTCAAGATACTCCTTGCAGTTGCGCTTCCAATGACCCGGCTTCTTGCAGTAATGGCAAACATCCTTGGATTTTCCATTGTTTGAAGCCTTTGTCTTTTGCTTCTTCTCGGGTTCCACTTTCTTGGGTGGGGCAGAACGTTTCTTGCCCTTCATACTTGGCCCCTTCTTAGCAGAAGATGAGGAGCCCACCAAGAAAGCTGGCTTATCCTTCTTAAGTGTGGATTCATATGTAACGAGCATATTGACCATCTCTTCAAGGGTGGCCTCTATCTTGTTCATATTAAAATTTATCACGAATCCATCAAATGAAGAAGGAAGAGATAGAAGCAGCAAGTCCACATTGAGTTCATGCTCCAACACCAAATCAAGGGTCGCTAACTTCTGTATGAGCCAAATCACTCGTACCCCATGATCACGGACCGAAGTCCCTTCACGCATGCGGCACGTCATCAACTCCTTAACAGTAGAGAACCTTTCAGCCCTCGACTGAGCCCCAAAAAGTTCCTTGAGTTGCGCGTGAATGTCAGCAGCATTCACCGTGTCCTCAAATCGCCTCTGGAGTTCATCAGACATCGAGGCTTGCATATAGCATTTGGTCTTGATGTCATGGTCACACCATGCATCAAGTTTGGCCAATTCCTCCGGACTTATGTCAGCTGGTGCTTCCTTCGGAGGTGCTTTCTCTAACACGTAGAGCATTTTCTCCGAAGTTAAGACAATCTTCAACTTCCGGAACCATTCCGTATAGTTGGCGCCAGTCAGCTTGTTTTGTTCGAGGATCGAGAATAAAGGATTTCGCGAATTCATTGTATGAAATACTGAAAAGGAAAACAGACATATATCAATGATTGTTTAACAATTTACTAAGACATAAAATAGGCGAATTTAATTTTATGAATCTCACTCCCACTATTTTAACGATTTCACCACCCTCTAGTGAAAACGGGAAACTTTTTCCTTAGTGAGAACATGGAGTCCAATTGACAAACTTATGGTCCCGAATAATATCAGCCAACCATAATTCTCAAAAGGTAGAGCCCAATTGCTTCCAAAGCAACCCCCATGTGTTTACCTCATGTCCAATAAGGGCCCAATAATATGACGCCGTTTAAAGTGACATGTCAAGATGACCCATCAATATTAAGTTGTGATGGACGGTCGCCATGTGGATCCCCCAATAATATGAGCCGATCCCATGGGAGTTCCACCCAACTTACAACATTTGTCGATCCAATGTACAGCTTTCCGACGGACGGGCCCCCCCAATAATATGAGCCGGACCGTGTCCGCGGTTAGCATCACATACATTGACCGTTGATGGAAGGTAGGAACATTTAAACAATATTTAAATTTCCTTTATTTATCTTGATATAAATTTTAAATCATATTTAAAATGAGGGATTTTATTTATAAAAATATTTGTCTCATCATATTTAATTTATTGCATGCATTGCCGGATTCACGCAATTTATGTCTAAACATGCATACAATCATAATATCACATATTATATAGGATGATCGATTCCATTTCTAATTGACCCGTGGTTGCCAATCACGGGTCTTAGTCCAATCCTAGGTAATATGCAGTATGCAAATGCAATCCTATTACATATGCTTCCAATTTACATTTCTTCAGTCTTCATTGTATGCTGGGCCCACCATCTTCAAATCTTGATCTCCCACTAAATCTAATGTATTTACAATAAATAACAATGACAAGTAGGGGATACATTTTTAGGGGGTGGGAACGGGCTATAAACCAAGCCCACTTTTATTACATATGACATTCATATCGGGCCATAAAACCAGGCCCATTAATAAAACCAACAATAATAAAGACAAAATGTAAATTCCTAACATACACCTACAAAATTGGTCATGGCAATCGATCATCCTTATCCAATAACATTTAATTCAAAATTAATTTATTGGATAACATGCTGTGGCAATTCAAATTTAAACAAGATAAAATCATATTTTATATATAAAATCTCATTTCACATATAAAATCATATTTTATCTGTATATCAAATAAAATCATATTTTATCTATAAAATCCAATTTTACAAATAAAATCATATTTTACTTAATATATCATAAGATCATATCTTATCATCAATTGTACCAAAATAATTGATTTCAAAATTCAATTTACGGATAAAATATTAAAATTTTCCAAAAATTCAAATTTATCCAAAATCAATTTTAAAATTTACGGACTCGAACAATTCGATCCGAAATCTCGTGAACCAATCAAAAACAATTTTTGACCGGACCAAAAATAAAATTTTAAATATTAAAATTAATAAAAATATAATTTTTCCCGCGGGCCGCCCGGGACACTCCCGGGCCGGCCCGCACCCGGGGCGCGGGCCGGGGGCAGCCCGGCTGCCCCCTTAGGGCAGCGCCTGGCGCCGCCCCTGGGCGGTGCCGTGCGCTGCCCTGGGCGGCGCCGAGCGCCGCCCCTGGGCAGCGCCGAGCGCCGCCCCTGGGCAGCGCCGAGCGCCGCCCCTGGGCAGCGCCGAGCGCTGCCCTGCGCAGCGCCCAGCGCTGCGCTGGGCGGCGCCGTGCGCCGCCCTGGGCGGCGACGGTCGCCGCCGTGGGCGGCGCCGTGCGCCCCCTTTGGGCGGCGCCGTGCGCCGCCCGGGGCAGCAACAATTGCTGCCCCACCGGGCAGCGATCCAATCGCTGCCCGGGTTTTGCCCCGAAAAAATTTTTTTTTATTTAAAAATATTTATTTTGTTTCAAAAACCGAGACTCAAAAATTTTGTACAATTGATTAATTTAATCGTTTGATCTGAGCAACCTGGCTCTGATACCACTGTTGGAAAACTGGCGAGTTCCCAGATCAATCACGATTGATACCCGGTGCAGCGGAAGTTTAAAATTTTTATCATGGAACAATTCCATGGTGTGGGTAACAACCGTTCAACGATTAAATTATTGTGTGTGTAAAATTTAAATAACAGTTAAATAAATTTTACCTCAAATCTCGCAACGAGATTAATGGACACCAACAGAACAATTCTGCTCTTGTTGTCATGGAACCGATGAACGCCTTCAATCAGGTCCACGAACAGAGGTTTAATCCCTCTGATAGATTGCACTAGAAAATCTATCAGAAGTTTTCTGCGAAGAGAATACACGAATTTGATTCGTTATTCCTTACTGCGATTCAAAATCACAGACCGGAATTTTCTCGGGCAGAGGGAGGGAGAGGCGGCCGAAAACGTTTTTGAGAGGGGCTAGGGTTTCGAAAATCCTGTCTCAAAAATTATGACCTGTTGTGTGTAATTTCTGTACTGAAATAACTTATTTATAATGCAGGCCACTAACACCTTAGGGCCCATTAGTCATAAGCTGGGGCCCGACAAGCAAAGCCCGCTCGTTCAGAAATTAATATAAAATTCATCGTGACTCCGATTGATGAAACGATTTCACCAATGTGCACAGAAACCATTTCTGCACGTTTTAAAGTCAAAATAAATTTTCCTGAATCCGAATTCAGTGGTTTCCAAAAATGTCCATCCCTATGTCATTTTAGGAAACCCTACTCCCTTACTCTTAATTAAGAAGTCCAACTCCTTAGTTCATTAAATTTAACTCTTTAAATTTAACTATCTCAACGGGGATTAAAACTCCATTACACTGTGTGACCCTCAATGGTTCAGGGATACAGCTAGCCGTGGGCTCACAACTCCTTGTGACTCGGAACAACACTTTCCGACTTGCCCAACGAATCATGGTAAAGCGCCTAGCAACATCGCCCCATGATTCCCTAGGTATCACTGATAGTGCCTACAAGAACCAGTAGATTTTGGTTAACGTACAGTACGGTCCCTTCATCCATATATCCCGATCGAATCAACAACCATTGGTATATCGAGAGTCGCTCAAGATTCGATAACTATGCAATACATCTTGAAGATCAAATTAGTGACATCGCATGTGCTACTAAGAAACCATTTCTTAAATCACATCAAGT
Organism: Henckelia pumila; assembly: GCF_033568475.1. Classification (NCBI taxonomy): domain Eukaryota; kingdom Viridiplantae; phylum Streptophyta; class Magnoliopsida; order Lamiales; family Gesneriaceae; genus Henckelia; species Henckelia pumila. The sequence continues at coordinate 34,032,466 of NC_133121.1, read as the reverse complement.
ACTCTGGCCAGAGATTTGTCACACTAATATCTCCTCAGATCGCATAGGATATCCACACTCGCAAGTATGTGGTGAATCCTTGACAACAATGCATTGACTCCTATATGTGTCGTAACTGTACCCAATCTCGACACCTGATGACCCCCTCAGAGTCGGTAAATGAGTCAAAGCACAGTACTAGCATATAGAGTCTCCATGATGTTTCAAGTCGTAAGGACTAATGGTGTACAACCAAAACCGCGGACTTTATCCACTCGATAAGTGATAACCACTTGGAAAGTCCGGATAGGGTAGTTCGACTATTCATCATATGAATATCCATTTGCATGCTTCGAACATCTCCATGTTCCCTACCAATGAAACGTGGTACTCCGCATCGCAAATGCTAGTCTCAAACTCGAGCGATCCTTATCCTTATTCTCGGACGGCTCAATCGACTAGGAACGGTTTTAGAATATACAGTGACTATAAGATGTATTTCATGATAGACATCTCCATGTTCTACCACATCTTACATACACTATAGTATATTCAAGGTCTTTATCAAAACAACAATAGTATATCACAATATAACAATATGAAGTAATATAAAGTCATTGCCATAAAAGTGTAAATAATATTAAACAAAATATTGTTTATACAAAGAGTCAACAAAGCCCATAGCCACACAGTTGGCTCACTGGGCACCCACTCTTACACACACACCCCATTAGGTTCTAACAATCTATTTATAGGCTTGTCCTAGACAGCCAGTATCACTAGGTTGCTTATTCTGAGGTAAGGGCATATTATCCAAGATAGCCTGGTTGAGTATGCATGTTCTATGTTTGAATGATTTGTGCATTGATTATGTCACGGATATTATGTTGCATGCATTATCACATTGAGCCTACATCTTGATATTACTTGTAGAGGGGTCGCTCAACCCCATGTTATTTTGTGAATGGATGTTATGGTTTTGGATCCAGATATGTCCACGCTTTATGGTATGGGAGTCACCTCTTGGTATGACGGCTCAGCATGCTATATACCATGGCGCCTTTGATTGAGTAGTATTCTATCGATGATAGGTTTTTTCGATACCTTTCACTTGCATTTAGCATTCATAGCATGTGTATACTCATACTTTCGTGTTGAGCGTTGTTAGCTCATGTCCTCAATTTTTGTTCTGGACACCTTATTCCACTGGGAAGGACTCAGGTTGGACGGACCATGTGGTAGCAGTTGTTGAGCTACAACATGGTGGATTGTATTGTACCAGGTTTTTTTTGTGGGATTTAGCACTTTCTTCGATTGGGTAACATAAGACTATTTTAGTATTTGCTTTTGGGCCGGTTGTATTCTATCGATGGTTTTAGTTGAATTATTTAAGTTTCTGCTGGATTTTTTTATAATTGCATTTAAGTTATTTTTCATGCTTAAGCTCTGCTTAGTTAGTGATTTAGATATGGGTCACTACACTTTACAACTAAACACACTTTTGAAAGAAGACTCTTCACTCAAAAGATTACAAAGCTTATACGCTGATAAGAATTTTACAATGAATCAAACGCACACAAGTACGATCTAAAGATCTGATACATCACTATAAGTGTACAAGAGTATTATTTTCGATTGTAGAGAATTCGTAACTGCTTTTAGACTTGATAGCGAATTTTTGCTCTCTATTGTTGTTCTATCAATACTCGAATGAGCCACTGAGCTTTTATAGCTACCGATCAAACATTAGGAAATAACTCTATTAACTCTTTCATTTATTATACTTGTAAAAAAGAATGTGTTTTTCTTGTACGTCACATTTTTTATACTCAAAGAGGATGTGCAATAAATGCGCCATTAATGCTACTAAGAAGCTTTAAATGAAATGTACTATGAAGATATAGCGACTATTAAATGAGTTGGCTACTGAAAAGTAGTCTAATAATTTTACTCGTTTTAGGCCTACTGGTACTATCTTCTGATTTAAATCAGTTTCCTAGACTAAGTGTCTACTAGTTATTAATATTTCTCGGTTCACTGACTTATCCTACAGGTTTCTGACTTACGTGTGCTCTTCTATTACTACTGATTTGTTTGTCTACTGAATATATCTACTGCTACTGGTTGTCATTAGCAAAACTAAATTACTTAACAGGTAAGCCTAAAATTTTGAAAACTGTGTAAGTTTTCACAGTGAACCAAAAGTATAATAATAATTACCAGCCAAAAATAATAGAAGGATTCAAACTATGTAAGTTTTAATAGAAATCTGTGTAATATCCCTTGCCTTGAGCAGATTTAAAATATAACACTTTTTTAAAAAAATTGTCACATATTTTATGTAGCACCACGGAAAGTGAAAATTCAAGCAACCCAAAAAGAGAAATCAAAAGATTATATGTATTATGCCTTTATATCAGTTCAAGTTTCCTTAATTTTGATATTAATCATAAAGATTTTACAATTAAGTGTTTAGTTAGATCCTACTTATACAGACAATGTATTGACATACATCTAACGGTTGGCATTTATTATATAAATGTGGGGTCTATTATTTTTTAGTGGACCCCGCATGTATTGATAAATGATGACCTTTAGATCTATCATGGCTATCATGGAGATAGTGTCTTTAAAGGTAAGTTGAAATGATCCGTGTTTTTTGTTGGTTTAGGTCTTGAGACTCTCGGCGCTCCAGAATTGGAGGTTCATAAGGAATTCCTTGCTGATTTTTCAAAGTTCATGAACTAGAGGAAGTAAACAAATCCAACAATCTCAAACAAATAATTCCTATCATAATCTTTAATCAAGTAAACCTTATTAAGGGAGTAATTGCAATAGATTATGCTTTTGTAGAAGTAATTAATTTATAGATTATAAAAAAAGTTAAGAAAAATCAAAAGTTGGTAGTGTTTGGAAACAAATGTGAAAATCTAAAAATCAAAGTTGGGTAGTGTTTGATAAATAATTGATTAGAGTGATTTTAACAATGACTTTCTTATTAAAATCACTTTTGGAGAATCATAATCACCACATGACTAGCTTTTGGATTTCAATTAAGTTAAGAATAAACTAACACATAATCTAAGTTTAAGAAATACACAAAAATGATTTTTTAAGCCAAAAGCTAACAATCCCTTTTTTTTAGTGATGGTAAACACTCCTTAAAATGGATGCGTTTCACCAAATATGTTCCATGAAGCCGTAAAATCTGGTCTCTTTACGCATTTTTCTCTTGTACAATGGCGACCAAAACTTGCCACTTGGCTACAGCCATCCTAAAATGCTTGGAAAATCTTTAATTTCTAGAAAAATCAAATCTTAACCGAATATTGCCTACACAATGAATTTGCAATAAATCAAGTTAAATTTGATAGATGTATGTCCATGAATTAAGTAGATGCACTGCACGTTTATAGCACAATCAAAATTCAAAAGCAGAATCAAATTTCTCATCCCAACACACCACAAATTCCCTAATTAGCACTCATACTTCTCATGCTACCCAAAGACAACAAAAATACCCGACTTTGAGGTGGGAATTTTGTAGTCTGGTATCGGGTACCCGACTTGACCGAATAAAACCCGATTGGGTCTGTTATTTAGAAAAAAAATCGGGTTCGGGTAAAAATAAATTTCGGATCGGCGTACCCGAAAAAATGTCAGGTACTCGAATTAGTTATGTATTTCTAATATATATTATATCTATATAATGTGTTATATTTAAAGGTCTAATTGCATTCACACCCCCTGTGAAAAGTCTAAAAGGCATAAAACCCCCAAAGAAATATTAATAGGTTAATGCATCCCTCAGTTTTTTAAAATGTAGCACATGTCACCCCTATGTTATACAAACTCGGGCACATTTATACCCTCTCATAGGGATTTTTATGCTAATTTTTTTAAAACATAGGGTCTAACATGCTATTAATTTTACACAGGGTGTTTTAAGCCTTTTAGACTTTTCACAGGGGGTGTGAATGCGATTAGCCCTATATTTAAATTACGGAATATATATTAGAAGGTTTCTCTGAAAGAGTTATCGTAGTCTTCATCTTCAATTCTAGAGTTTAAATTTGTGATGTGAAAAATAAAAAGAGGGGGAGAAATTTGACAGGTTTTTCTATCTCGCTCAATCTCCATTTTTCTCAGTCTTCAGTCTTCCTTTTCTCCTTGACCTTGTCTAGGCTGAAGGCTCGTTGTGTGAAAAAAGGGAAAAAAACTATATAGATGTGTCGCCAACACGCTGCCGCCATCGATTGGAACCAGAGATCGAGCTTACCGTTGGAGAACAAGATAGTATGGTGATCTATTAAATGTTAGCTTACGTGTTACTTAGTTAGGCTTAGTAAAATCACAGTCATCACATTACTATAAATAGGCATGTTTGACTCTTCGTAAACAACTTCTTCAACATATATGAAATTCCTTTTACATATCAATCTCGATTCTATGAGCTATGAATATTTTTCTGATATGGTATCAAAGCGGCTAGATCCACAACTCTGATTGTTTGAAGATTGTTCCAATTTCAACTTCGATCGGCTCACGATGGCGAGAGGAGGAGGAGGAAATCAAGCTCCAAATCCAAATCCGATTGTTCGCGCATTTTCAGAAGATTCAAGCAGTCCTTATTTCCTCCAAAATGGAGATCATCCTGGTTTGAAGCTTGTATCTCATCTTCTTGTAGTATCGAACTACAATACTTGGAGTCGAGCTATGATTGTGGCTTTAACAGCGAAAAACAAGCTCGGTTTTATTGATGTAACGCCCCGTTTTTATCTTAAATGAGTTAATTTGAGTTAATCGGAGATTGCAGAGTTCACGAGCCGACTTGATTTTGATCAGGGTCCTTTTTGCAAATTTTGGAAATTTCAGGGACTAAAGTGCAAATTTGGAGTTTAATATATTATCTGCACTTAGATTTGTAATTAAATCACTTCTCATCCTCCACACAACCGAGCTCCACCATTGAAGACGCCTCCAACTTCTTCCAAGCTTTCTGATTTCAGTCTGAGCTCGATCCGTCCGTTAGAAATTAATACTGAAGGCAGATTATCGATCACTGCAGTGAGAGCTCTGTTATATTGTAAGTATTTCTCCGATCGGATATGTTTTGTTTTTCGGAGGTTGTTAGAATCGATTTAGATTCTAGTATGTTGTTCTAGACAGAGTTCTGATCGTTTATTATCTGTCGGTTTTGAATTAGAGCGACGTCCGGATTTGTTATGATTTTTGGAAGCCATTTTCGAAAATGTGGATTTTGAGATTGATGGGTTTGCTTTGTTATTGTTGTTTTGGGCATTGAATTGAGTTGTTATCAGTATTGAACTGCTGTCTGCGTTGCCGGTTTGTTCAGTTTATAGCCGTTATGCCGTCGGTTTGAGTTTTGGGTTTTCGAATCGTTTTTGTATTGATTGAAGTCTTGGTGTGTGAGTGATCGTGGTTGTTGATCAACTCTTGAATTCTTACAGATTCGTTCGGAATTGTCAAGCCCAGAGTTAGCAGCTGTTTGATCGTTTCAGAGAATTGGACGAAGAACGGTATAAAGAGTTTTCCTTGAACCGTTGCCTTGTTGTTGTTAGATTGTGTAGTTGTTTATACAATCTCTTTTGTAGCTTATCCAGAGTTGGAGCTACTGCATTGCAAGGTAAAAGCAGTCATCGTAGCGGGATAGCATACTCGGGACTGTTGGTTCTCGAGTTTCCCTTTTTAAATCACATATTGCATTGATACTTGTTCTAGCACGTGGAACTTGTAATTGTTGATTGATTGAGTTTTGTTATGTGGCTTATGTTTATGTTTCTGTTATGCATGCATCTTGAGCCTACTTTGATTTCAGCGGGCAGAACCGCCCTTTTTGTTAGACGTTTGGGAACTATGATTGAGTGGCCTAGGTTGTAGTATTTCTCCTAGTGCTAGCATACTCATTATGGTTGCTCAAAGTCTAGAGGAGTGGGATACGTGGCACCACCTCGATTGGGAGAGTCGGTGAGTCGTTACGTGATCTCATCCTCGGGATCCCAAAAGCAGAGCAATACTCCCGTGTTTATCAGAATCGATATCCTGGTTTTAAAGACATGCATATCATTAACTTCGACTTGAATATGTGGTTTGATAGCATGTTGTATATTCATTACTTGATATGTTGCTTTTACTGGGATTATCATTCTCACCGGTTATCCGGCTGTTGCTTTGTTTTGTATGTGTACTTGGCAACAGGTGGGGCAGGAACAAGTCAGAAGAGGCATGGTTAGCTTCGAGGGCAAGTAGTAGAAGTGAGACTCGGTTTAGAAGTCGAATTAGCATGTTTATCTAGTTTAAGATTGAAGCATGTTAGAACTCGAACTTGATATGTTTTGTTATTCGAATTAGTTTGTATTCGGATTGTAATCTGAAATCGAAGTATGTTGTTGTTGTATCGATTTAGACTTCTGGTTGTTTTTAGGCCTTCTGAAAGCATGACTTGTTATGGCATGTTTCCCTACACCCTGTTATTGCATTTGTATTTGAAGGCATGTCGGACCAAGCGCGGAATTCTTTTCTTTTTTTCTGCAGCCTGAGCATTTCTGCCCAGGCCTTCCGCGCGCGGGCGAGGCGTTCCTCGCGCGCGCGCGAGGCCTCCGTTGGGCCTCTGAATCGTTTGCCCGCGCGCGCGCGAGCTTGGTACCTCGCGCGGGCGCGAGCCTTTAAAAAAAAAAAAAAAAAAAAACTTTTGAATTGTTTTAGTCTTGGATTCTTGTTCGCTTACTTGTTGTTTAATCCGAGATTAGTGGTTTAGAATCGAGGTCTCACATTAAGTGGTATCAAAGCGTTAAGATTCTTGGTCGAACTAGAGTGAGCGGGGTAGATCGAGTCTGTGTGTAATGACTCATCGCATGTGTTTGAATTATTTAATTGTGTACTTAATTCCATGCGAGCATGCTTTATTGTTTGAGCATTATTTGAATTACATGGTTGTGTGATTTAAATTAATAAAGCATGATCTACTTGAGATATAACTGTTTCTGTTCTCGACTGGTATTCGATATTCCAAGCGGTTGTAAGGGCACTGATGGTAGTGATTGAGATATCTCGTGTGCTAACCTTTGATTATCAGATGGGTCCTCGTCGAGTGATAAACAGAAACACACCACCAGTTATCCCTGCGACTGAGCAAGCTAGCACTGAGGTTGATCAGTTGGATGCTTCAGCAACTCCTATGGAAACCTTGCTGAAGAGGTTTCAGTCGTTCAATCCGCCATTGTTGATGGGTTCAGAAAATCCAGTTGACTGTGAGAGTTGGTTGGATGATATGGATCAGTTGTTTGATTCCATTGACTACACAGATGACCGCCGAATCGGGTTAGTAATTTATCAGCTGCGTGGTGGTGCTAAGAGCTGGTGGATCATGACAAAGAAAGCAATTGAGAGTAGAGGTACAGAGGTTACTTGGACTCTTTTTAAATCTGAGTTTTTTAAGCGGTTTTTCCCTATCTCGTATCGTAAGGATAAGGGAGCAGAGTTTGCAAATCTGAGACAAGGGAATCTGAACATTGAAGAGTACGTGGCTAAGTTCGATAGTCTGTTGCGTTTTGCACCGCTAATTGCCGGAGATGAAGAAGCTAAGGCAGATCAGTTCATCAACGGGTTGAACCTCGATGTCTTCACGTTGGTTAACACCAACAGGCCTAGCAACTTTGCGGATGCCATGAATTACGCAAAGGGAGCAGAAGCAGGCTTGTGGAGGCAAAGAGGTAATCAGGGGGCACCTCAGCAGCAGAGGCAGTATCAGAACCAACCATCTCAGTACCAGAATCAGACACCTCAACATCAGAACCAGCAGCAGAGGTATGAAGGTGGAAACAGTGGGGGAAACAGAAAGGATCAGTACAAGGCAAGAGGTAAACAGTTCAAGAGACAGGGGAACAGTTCGTCCAGTTCCAGTGGTTCGAAGCAATTCGGTTCAGGACCGAGTTCTGGGTCATCATCCTTGTACTGCAGCAAGTGTGGAGGAAGACACTCACCGGATCAGTGTGTGGGAGTCTTCGGCAATTGTAACACATGTCAGCAACCGGGACACTTCTCTAAAGTGTGCCCTCAACCTAATAGAGATAGAGCTCAGAGTGGGAGTTCGTCTAGACCTGCAGCTCAGCCGAAGAGGCAGTCGTCTGCAGTGCACTCTTTCCAACCCCAGCAACAGCAGAACAGACAGGGAGGTAGCTCTAGTGCAAATCAGCCTCCGAGACAGCAAGCACGAGTCTTTGCATTGACAGAGGATCAGGCTCAGGCAGCACCTGACGATGTCATAGCAGGTAACTGTTCAATTTTCGGTCATTCTGCTCATGTCTTGATAGATACAGGTGCTTCCCATTCCTTTATCTCTGAGGAATATGTGTTATTGCATGCTTTGCCAACTGAATTGTTGCCTACAGTAGTAGCTGTTACTTCACCTTTGGGTGGAGGAATTGTTTCTGTCCGACTAGTCAGGAACTGTGAACTTTGTTTTGAGGGGAATTTGTTAGAATTCGACTGTATTGTACTTGGGCTGTCAGATTTTGATTGTATTGTCGGGATAGATGCTTTAACCAAGTACAGGGCGACAGTTGATTGTTTTCTGAAGGTTGTCAGGTTCAGACCTGAAATGGCAGACGAGTGGAAATTCTTTGGTAAGGGTTCTCGATCTAGAGTTCCTTTGATTTCAGTGTTATCTATGACTCGTTTGTTACAGAGAGGTGCAGAAGGATTTTTGGTTTATGCGGTTGATGTACTGAAATCTAGCCCAGCTTTGGTTGACTTACCAGTGGTTAGAGATTTTGCTGATGTGTTTCCGGAAGATGTTCCTGGATTGCAACCCATTCGAGAGGTTGAATTCAGCATTGACTTAGTGCCAGGTACTCAACCTATTTCAAAAGCTCCTTATCGTATGGCACTTGTTGAATTGAGAGAGTTGAAGGAGCAGCTTGAGGATTTGATTGCCAAGGGATACATCAGACCTAGTGTATCGCCTTGGGGTGCTCCTGTTCTATTCGTTCGGAAGAAGGATGGTTCTATGCGGCTCTGTATCGACTACCGTCAATTGAATCAGGCTACAGTTAAGAACAGGTATCCTTTACCCCGAATAGATGACTTGTTTGATCAACTGCAGGGTTCTTCTGTCTACTCTAAGATTGATCTGAGGTCAGGCTACCACCAGCTGAGAGTGCGAGAGGAAGATGTTCCTAAGACCGCCTTCAGAACGAGGTATGGTCACTTTGAGTTTATAGTCATGCCGTTCGGTTTGACTAACGCTCCAGCTATTTTTATGGGTTTGATGAACCGTATCTTTCAGCGTTATTTAGATGAGTTCGTCATTATTTTCATCGATGATATTCTTATCTACTCGAAGAACCGTACTGACCATGCAGAGCACTTGAGAATCGTCTTGCAGATTTTACGAGTTGAGCAGTTGTTTGCCAAGCTATCGAAATGCGAATTCTGGTTAGATCGAGTTGTCTTTCTCGGTCATATTATTTCTGAAGATGGGATTTCTGTCGATCCCAGCAAAATCGAAGCGGTTATGAATTGGCCTCGACCGACATCAGTACCTGAGATCCGAAGCTTCATGGGTTTAGCTGGTTATTACCGTCGTTTCATCGAGGGTTTCTCGTCTATTGCCAAGCCTATTACCCAGCTGACTCAGAAGAATGCGCCTTTTGTCTGGACTCCAGATTGTGAGGCTAGCTTTGTTGATCTAAAGAGGAGACTGACCAGTGCTCCAATTCTTACTATTCCGAAGGGTACTGGAGGTTTCACAGTGTATTGTGATGCTTCTAACCGAGGTTTGGGTTGTGTTCTTATGCAGCATAAGCATGTGATAGCGTATGCATCGAGGCAGCTGAAACCGCACGAGACTCGTTATCCTGTTCATGATCTTGAACTTGCAGCGATTGTATTTGCTTTGAAGATCTGGCGTCACTATCTTTATGGTGAGTCTTTCGAGATCTTTTCTGATCATAAGAGTCTTAAGTACTTGTTTTCACAGGCAGAGCTGAATATGAGACAGAGAAGATGGTTAGATCTGTTGAAGGATTTTGACTGTGAGATCAAGTATTATCCAGGGAAGTCGAATGCAGTTGCAGATGCCTTGAGCCGAAAGCTTTGTTCTCTATCTCTTTCAACTATCGGTGTTTCTCAGTTGGTCGATGATTGTTGCACTTCTGGTTTAGAGTTTGAAACAGATAGGGAGACTATCAGAGTGTTTGCTATTCAAGCCGAGCCGGAGTTGTTTGTTGCAATCAGAGAAGCACAGAAGTCTGAGCCGAGCATTCAGGTTTCGGTAGAGAAAGTCAGAACTGGGCATCAGTCAGAATTCTAGGTTAGAGATGACGTTTTGTTTGTGAATAACTGTATTGTTGTGCCTGATATTTCGGAGTTGAGACAGCGTATTCTCCGAGAGGCTCATTGCAGTCGGTTTAGCGTTCATCCTGGAGGTCGTAAGATGTACAATGATCTGAAGAGTCAGTTCTGGTGGAAGAGAATGAAGGACGATGTTGCGAGATTTGTATCTCGGTGTTTGAATTGTCAGCAAGTGAAAGCAGAGCGGAAGCGACCAGGTGGTATTTTGCACAGCCTATCTGTTCCTGAATGGAAATGGGATCACATTTCTATGGATTTTGTCACGAAACTACCACGATCCGTTCGAGGATGCGATGCTATTTGGGTGGTGATCGACCGATTGACAAAGTCTGCGTGTTTTATTCCGTACAGGATGACGTATCGTCATGATCAGATGGCTGAGTTGTATGTTAGCAATGTTGTGAGATTTCATGGTGTGCCGAAGTCGATCGTTTCAGACAGAGATCCTAGATTCACTTCTCACTTCTGGCACAGTCTTCAGGGGGCACTTGGTACTCGATTGCATCTGAGTACAGCTTATCATCCTCAGACAGATGGACAGTCAGAACGGACCATCCAGACGTTGGAGGATATGCTGCGAGCGGTAGTGCTAGACTTTGGCACTAGTTGGCAGGATTCTTTGCCTCTTGTCGAGTTTTCTTACAACAACAGCTTCCAAGCGAGTATCGGTATGGCGCCTTTTGAGGCTTTGTATGGTAGAAAGTGCCGATCTCCGTTGTTTTGGGATGAATTGTCCGAGTCACCAGATTTGGGACCGGAGATGCTTAGAGATATGGCAGAGCAGGTTAAGATCATTCAGACCAGAATGAAGTCAGCTCAAGATAGACAGGCGAAGTATGCGAATGTCAGACGTCGACCTCTGAGTTTTGAGCAGGGAGACCGTGTATTCCTTAAGATTTCTCCGTTCAGAGGCACCATCAGATTCGGTAAGAGAGGAAAGTTATCTCCGAGATTCATTGGTCCGTACGAGATTCTCGAGAAGATAGGCGATCTTGCCTACAGACTTGCACTTCCTCCGTCTTTATCTGGTATTCACGACGTTTTTCACGTCTCTATGCTGCGAAAGTATCAACCAGATATTTCTCATATCCTTCAGCCTGACGAAGCCGAGTTAGACGAGACCCTGAGCTATTTTGAGCGACCGATTCAGATCCTTGATCGGAAAGAAAAGCAACTCAGGACCAAGTTGATTCCATTAGTGAAGGTGCAGTGGAGCCGTCACGGTGTTGAGGAAGCGACTTGGGAGATAGAGTCTGACATGAGTCAGCGTTTTCCAGAGCTATTCGGATGACGTGAGTTCTTCTTACTGTCTTTTGATTCCTTATTCTATCTTTGAGTTGTGGTTCTCGTTGATTTCGAGGACGAAAAATCTCTTCTTAGTGGGGGAGAATTGTAACGCCCCGTTTTTATCTTAAATGAGTTTATTTGAGTTAATCGGAGATTGCAGAGTTCACGAGCCGACTTGATTTTGATCAGGGTCCTTTTTGCAAATTTTGGAAATTTCAGGGACTAAAGTGCAAATTTGGAGTTTAATATATTATCTACACTTAGATTTGTAATTAAATCACTTCTCCTCCTCCACACAACCGAGCTCCACCATTGAAGATGCCTCCAACTTCTTCCAAGCTTTCTGATTTCAGTCTGAGCTCGATCCGTCCGTTAGAAATTAATTCTGAAGGCAGATTATCGATCACTGCAGTGAGAGCTCTGTTATATTGTAAGTATTTCTCCGATCGGATATGTTTTGTTTTTCGGAGGTTGTTAGAATCTATTTAGATTCTAGTATGTTGTTCTAAACAGAGTTCTGATCGTTTATTATCTGTCGGTTTTGAATTAGAGCGACGTCCGGATTTGTTATGATTTTTGGAAGCCATTTTCGAAAATGTGGATTTTGAGATTGATGGGTTTGCTTTGTTATTGTTGTTTTGGGCATTGAATTGAGTTGTTATCAGTATTGAACTGCTGTCTGCGTTGCCGGTTTGTTCAGTTTATAGCCGTTATGCCGTCGGTTTGAGTTTTGGGTTTTCGAATCGTTTTTGTATTGATTGAAGTCTTGGTGTGTGAGTGATCGTGGTTGTTGATCAACTCTTGAATTCTTACAGATTCGTTCGGAATTGTCAAGCCCAGAGTTAGCAGCTGTTTGATCGTTTCAGAGAATTGGACGAAGAACGGTATAGAGAGTTTTCCTTGAACCGTTGCCTTGTTGTTGTTAGATTGTGTAGTTGTTTATACAATCTCTTTTGTAGCTTATCCAGAGTTGGAGCTACTGCATTGCAAGGTAAAAGCAGTCATCGTAGCGGGATAGCATACTCGGGACTGTTGGTTCTCGAGTTTCCCTTTTTAAATCACATATTGCATTGATACTTGTTCTAGCACGTGGAACTTGTAATTGTTGATTGATTGAGTTTTGTTATGTGGCTTATGTTTATGTTTCTGTTATGCATGCATCTTGAGCCTACTTTGATTTCAGCGGGCAGAACCGCCCTTTTTGTTAGACGTTTGGGAACTATGATTGAGTGGCCTAGGTTGTAGTATTTCGCCTAGTGCTAGCATACTCATTATGGTTGCTCAAAGTCTAGAGGAGTGGGATACGTGGCACCACCTCGATTGGGAGAGTCGGTGAGTCGTTACGTGATCTCATCCTCGGGATCCCAAAAGCAGAGCAATACTCCCGTGTTTATCAGAATCGATATCCTGGTTTTAAAGACATGCATATCATTAACTTCGACTTGAATATGTGGTTTGATAGCATGTTGTATATTCATTACTTGATATGTTGCTTTTACTGGGATTATCATTCTCACCGGTTATCTGGCTGTTGCTTTGTTTTGTATGTGTACTTGGCAACAAATGGGGCAGGAACAAGTCAGAAGAGGCATGGTTAGCTTCGAGGGCAAGTAGTAGAAGTGAGACTCGGTTTAGAAGTCGAATTAGCATGTTTATCTAGTTTAAGATTGAAGCATGTTAGAACTCGAACTTGATATGTTTTGTTATTCGAATTAGTTTGTATTCGGATTGTAATCTGAAATCGAAGTATGTTGTTGCTGTATCGATTTAGACTTCTGGTTGTTTTTAGGCCTTCTGAAAGCATGACTTGTTATGGCATGTTTCCCTACACCCTGTTATTGCATTTGTATTTGAAGGCATGTCGGACCAAGCGCGGAATTCTTTTCTTTTTTTCTGCAGCCTGAGCATTTATGCCCAGGCCTTCCGCGCGCGGGCGAGGCGTTCCTCGCGCGTGCGCGAGGCCTCCGTTGGGCCTCTGAATCGTTTGCCCGCGCGCGCGCGAGCTTGGTACCTCGCGCGGGCGCGAGCCTTTAAAAAAAAAAAAAAAAAAAAAAAAACTTTTGAATTGTTTTAGTCTTGTATTCTTGTTCGCTTACTTGTTGTTTAATCCGAGATTAGTGGTTTAGAATCGAGGTCTCACAATTGATTTCTCAATTCAATGTCCTCGATCTGATGATTTGCTATATGGATCTTGGATTAGATGCAACAGCATGGTGATATCTTGGCTTCTGAATTCTATAACACGAGAAATTGCTGATAGTCTTATGTACATGACAACTGCTAGTGAGATTTGGACAGATCTACGAGATCGATTTCATCAGAGCAATGCTCCGCGAGTATATCAAATTAAGAGGTATCTTAGTGAACTACAACAAGGATCAATGGATGTTACTTCATATTATACCAGGTTGCGAATGCTTTGGGATGAGTTGCGAGACTATCAACCAAATTCAGTCTGTAATTGTGGTTCAACGAAGGAATGGGTGAACTATCAAAATCAGGAATGTGTGATGCAATTTTTGATGGGGTTAAATGAATCTTATGCACAGGTTCGAGCACAGATATTGATGTCAGAGCCTCTACCGGTAATTACAAAAGTTTTTTCACTTGTAGTGCAAGAAGAGAGGCAGAGATCCATACATTGTAGTATTCATAAAGTAGCTGTTGATTCTGCAACTGGTATAAATTCTGTAAGTTCACCAGTTACCATTGCTGCTGCTACATCTACGAAGCCACAAAATTCATCATTTAATGTTGCTGCTGCTGCATACACGAGACCATTTCAGAGATCAAATGGAGGAAAATTGGATAAGATGATGTGTTCTTATTGTCACTTCACAAATCATACTGTTGATAAATGTTTTAATCTTCATGGATTTCCACCTGGACATCCAAGATACAATCAGAATTCTACTTCAAATAAGCCACAAGCTCATCAAATATCAGGGACTGCAGAGTTATCTTCAAATACCTCGATAGACACTTTGACTCAAAATCAATGTCAGCAGCTCATAGAGTTTCTGAGTACTAAGCTCCAAGCTGGGAATGGTTCCAATTCGACAGGACAACAGCAAGAGCATATTGTGTCCTGTTTTGCTGGTATACACTCCTCATCTTCTTCTTATTTTTCCATTTCAAGAACAGATTGGGTAATGGATACAGGAGCAACTCATCATATATGTTGTTCCATCTCCTTATTTAGTTCTTCCAGGGCAGTTAACTCTACTGTCACATTGCCTAATGGTCTAACTATTCCAGTAAAACTTTTGGGTTCTGTTCGTTTAGCCAAAGATCTCATTCTCAATGATGTTTTATATGTTCCTCATTTTCAATTCAATTTGCTATCGATCAGCTCTCTTACTCGAGTCCTCATGTGCTCCGTGTCTTTTGTGTCTGATTTTTGTCATATCCAGGATATCAACAAGACCAAAATGATTGGGACGGGTAAAAGAGTTGGAAACCTATATGTGCTACTCAAACCAGATATGTCTTCTTCTTCCTTAGTTTGTAGTGTTCCTAAAACAGAATTATGGCATTGCCGTATGGGGCATCCTTCTTCCACTAGAATCTTTGTCATAGGTGATATCTTACAATTTGATCCAGCTGCTAAAGAAATAAAACATTGTTCAATATGTCATTTGTCTAAACAAAAGAGATTGCCTTTTGTTTCTCTCAATAAAATCTGTGAGCGTTCCTTTGATCTCTTACATATTGATATATGGGGTCCTTTTACTCCAATTTACGTTGAAGGTTATCGATATTTCTTTACCATTGTTGATGATCATACAAGGTTCACATGGGTATATATGTTGCAAAATAAATCTGATGCGTCTAATATTTTTCCAATTTTTAGTCGCATGGTCAAAACTCAATTCAATGCTTGTATTAAATCCGTACGGAGTGATAATGCTCCTGAGCTTGGTTTTGTTGATCTCTTTAACAAAGAGGGTATTGTTCATCATTATTCCTGTGTGGAAAGACCTCAACAAAACTCTATTGTTGAGAGAAAACATCAGCATATACTTAATGTGGCAAGGGCTCTCTTGTTTCAGTCCAATATTCCACTTGTCTATTGGTGTGATTGCGTTAACACTGCTGTGTATCTCATCAATCGTACTACTCCTCAAATCCTTGATAATCAAACTCCTTTTGAAAAATTGTATGGAAAACATCCTATGTATTCTCACTTGAAGGTATTTGGGTGTCTTTGTTATGCTTCCACTCTTTTGTCATCACGACATAAATTCTCCCCACGAGCTGTCAAATGTATATTTATTGGTTATCCCCCAGGATATAAAGCCTATAAGTTGTTGAACATCCACACAAATGAGGTGTTTATATCTCGGTATGTCATTTTTCATGAAGAAGTTTTTCCATTCAAGGAATCTTCTTCTTCCCTTGTTCTTCCTGACATATTCCAGGATACTGTTTTACCTTCTCCTGAGTCTCTTCCCTCACTTCTTCCTGTCCATCAACAAACCACTCATTCTGGACGATCATTACAAAAGCCTTCTCATCTCACTGATTACCAATGCTATATGGTTCAGTCTTCCTCCAATTTTTCCACTGCTCATCCTTTGCATTTTGTTCTTAATTCTTCCAAATTATCTCCTTCTTATTGTGCCTTTGTTAATAACATTTCTTCTGTTCTTGAGCCTGACACTTTTGCTCAAGCTGTTGTTCTGCCTGAGTGGAGACAGGCCATGGCTGAAGAGCTTAAGGCTTCGGAGCTCAATGACACATGGTCTATTGTGTCTTTACCTGCAACCAAGACCGCAGTTGGTTGTCGATGGGTCTATAAGGCAAAGTTTGGTGCTGATGGCCATTTGCAATGTCACAAAGCTCGTTTAGTGGCCAAGGGTTATACTCAACAAGAGGGTCTCGATTATCTTGAGACTTTTTCTCCTGTTGCCAAATTGGTTACTGTCAAGACATTACTTGCTCTTGCATCTATTCGTGGTTGGTTTCTTACTCAACTTGACGTTAACAATTCTTTTCTTCATGGTGATTTGCTTGAAGAAGTCTATATGACTTTACCTCCTGGTTATTGTCGTGAGGGGGAGATGTTACCTGTAAATGCAGTTTGCAAACTTCATAAGTCACTTTATGGTCTTAAACAAGCTTCACGACAATGGTTTGCAAAGTTTTCTTCCACATTGTTAGATATTGGTTTTTCTCAGTCCCATGCAGATAACTCCTTATTCACAAGAGTTCGTGGTACTATTTTTTTGGCCTTGTTAGTGTATGTTGATGATATAGTGATAGCTACAAACAGTAAACAAAAAGCCACTGAGTTGACAGAATTCCTTAATGGCAGATTTCGTTTGAAAGATTTGGGGAGTTTAAAGTATTTTTTGGGCATAGAGGTGACACGATCTTCTCTTGGCATCTCAATCTGCCAAAGAAATTATGCTCTAAAGTTGTTAACAGAAGCAGGTCTCTTGGGATGTAAATCACGAAGTACTCCTATGGATGTTAATATCAGAATTACGCAAGATGATGGTGATTTAGTTGATGATCCTACATCCTATCGAAGATTGATTGGAAGATTGTTGTGCCTTACAATTACTCGGCCAGACTTAGCTTTTGCTGTAAATAAGCTTAGTCAATATGTTTCTAAGCCACGAACAACTCATATGGAGGCAGCACTTGATATACTCAGATATGTAAAGGGAACAATTGGTCAAGGTTTACTATATAAATCGAAGTCTAATCTGAAACTTCAGCTGTTCTCAGATGCGGATTGGGGTGCGTGTGTAGATACTCGACGCTCAGTAACTGGATTTTGTGTATTTCTTGGACAATCTATGATCTCTTGGTGTGCCAAGAAACAACAAACTGTTTCGAAATCATCAGCTGAAGTAGAATACAGATCAATGGCATCTTCTGTGTGTGAAATACTATGGCTTCGTTCACTTCTTGCTGATCTTGGAGTCATTTGTGATGAACCAGCTGTATTATTTTGTGATAACCAGGCAGCCATACATATAGTGTCTAATCCTGTTTTTCACGAGAGAACAAAGCATATTGACATCGATTGTCATATTGTACAAGAAAAGGTCCAAGCTGGAATCGTGAAGTTAATGCATGTTTCTTCGGAGCTTCAACTAGCAGACTTGTTTACTAAGCCTTTGTTGCCTTCTCGTTTTCTTAGTATTTTGTCCAAGATGGGAATGCATAATATTCATTCATCATCTTGAGGGGGAGTATTAAATGTTAGCTTATGTGTCACTTAGTTAGGCTTAGTAAAATCACAGTCATCACATTACTATAAATAGGCATGTTTGACTCTCTGTAAACAACTTCTTCAACATATATGAAATTCCTTTTACATATCAATCTCGATTCTATGAGCTATGAATATTTTTCTAATATGATTTGAAATCTTATCTCCTTCCATATCAGTATTTTCACCATTTTCCCAAAAAAAAAAATAAAAAAAATAATGATGCAAAGATTTAAGAAGAGCGGAAAATATGAAGATGGGTTCTGTAACTTGGTTTACTTTTATCATTTACCACGTTTGAAATGTTGAAGAAGTCTGAAAAAATATTTTTAAAAATTTTGAAAAAAAAAGATCGAGGAAATTTTGGATACCCGAATATTTTGGGAACGGATCCGCTGCTGCGCCAAAACAACACCACCAAGTGTTGTGCACAAAATGACGTCTTTTGCTGTTTTTCTGTTCTTTTTTTTTTTTTAATTTTGTTTTCCTTGTCTTGTCTGGGCTTTTAATTTTTTTTCTTTTCATTTCTTTTTTAAATTTTGTTTTCCTTCCTTGTCTTGTCTGGGCTTTTAATCTCTTCTCAAACAGCATAAACTCTTCTCAAATCTCAATCTACTATTATTATTTAATTTTAGTGGTTAAAGTTCTTGTATTCCAACAATATCGATATAACGTACCACCTACTCAACTCAAATATTCCATTTTTCACCATCTCTAAATTCTCTCGTAGAATAGGTCATCAATGGCCAAACCTCCAATCCAAATCAAACTGAAAAACATATTAAATTTCAGAACTTTTGTACTTATAAAAACCAATGAATTCTTTAAGAAAAGTACTAATTAAAGACACAAAAATGTATGTTACACGGACACTTTCTAAACTGTGAAATTAGGGTCGGAGTATCTGGGATTCCGAAGGGCCCGAATTCGTTGTACCTTCCAATACAAGATGAAGAATCCAAAACAATTGTTCTTTTGGATTGTGCAAGACACCCACACTAAAAAGAAGTACCAATTTGTGACTGTTCAATACACAACTGGCTAGGAGAACGAAACAAAAACAAAAAACAAAAGAAAGGACAGTAAAGAAATTGTTTTTTGGGACATCAATTGGTGCTGTTGTTTTGGAACAACAGGGGATCTGTTCCCGAATATTTTGGGTCGATTTCGGGCAGTCATTTTGGCTACCCAACCCGATAAATCCAAACTCGAAAATATTCGACCTGAAATCCACTCTACCTGTATATACAAATATTTTCAAACCAAACCAAAATCGTGAGCCAAAAGGAGGAAAAAAATAAAAATAAAAAGCTCCTAGATCAAGCTATGAATACTTAGGTAGTGTTTGGAAGAACTTCTAAACAGCACTTCTCAGCTTTTCATTAACAAAATTTTGCAATTTTATGAAGTTTTGTTAATGAGAAGCTGAGAAGTGTTTTTTAGAAGCTCTCCCAAACACTACCTTAATACAACTAAAAACCACAACAAACTGAAAAAGGAGCGGCAAAAAAAAGATAAAGAAAAATACCCCATTATTCGTCCTCTGCTGATGAAGTTGGGTGACTTGGGTTAGACCGTAGACGATGTCAAGATGAAGAGAAATCAGAGTGATCTATCATGATTCTCCATTTATTTCCGAGATTTTTCGATAGAGTTAAGCCTTAATGAGATTAATTATATATAGATAAATAATACTGAGATTATTAAACTGATTTTATAGGATGTTTTTTTTTATATAAGATGTTGAATAATGATGTATAAATAATCAAATGTTTACTTTGATGGATTGTGATTGATATTATGATTAAGTGATGAATTATAATTTTGCCTTTTGTTTATAATATATAATCTTATTTTTAGTTTTTATTTGTAAAACTGAGATTGTGATTTTTATTGAATAATGTAAATTATTATTATATTATTTTTTTTCAAAAAAATTAATAAATTGAGTTAAATGTTTTTTACCCATGAATAAAGATAAAATCTAATGAAATTTATTAATCATATCTTAAATTATTAATTTTTATTCATTTTTATAATTTTTAAATGGATATTGCGTATATTAAAATCAAATAAATGTAATAATATATCTTAAGTATTTGAAATTTATGCGCATGTTATATAATTTTTTTAAATGAAGTTTTCATATATTATTTTTTTGGGAAATAAATTAAGAATATTAGTGTAATTTTTTCACTTGAAAACATAATAGTTAAAAATAATTTTTTATCACATCATTTATTTGTGATAAATCATCAAGATTTAAAATTTAAATTAAATAGATATAGATGAGTTTTATGTTAATACAGACCTTCAAAAAGCAAATAAACATATGCTTGGATAGAATTATTAATATAATCATATACTTATCAAGTAAACACAGCCTTCGGTAGGTCAAAAGTTAGCGAGTAATTTTGGGATTACAAGATGGGTGAGAGAGAGAGGTGGGATTAGTCATTAGAACATGGGTCTGATTGCCACTTAGACCGGGTAATTTCTTGCATTGGGTTGACTCGTTCAAGAGTTCTACTCAATAATATATACTATATAGTATAGATTTATTGACCAAATTGTTCGAGTTTTTGAGTTAATCGTAATCCGCTTGATTTCTCAAATCTTGGAAAGATAACCATCCGATTAAATAATTTAAAAAAAAAAAAGGAAACCATCCAATTAAATTAATTAAATTAAATAATAAAAGATAGGGTAAAGATTTTGAAATTATATGATTGTCATAATTAATTACTAATTATGTAAATATTTACATCTTATCTTGTTTGAAAATCCCAATATAATAGCATAATTTGAGTAACGTATCGGCAGAATTGATTCAAATTCCCGACTCTGCAAACTTGAATGCATCCATGGAGTGGATCGAAATCATAAACCGTAAAACTTCTGAAAATTGGAATATATCTGTTTTCTGAGTGCCTAATTGTTGTCAATCATCTATGGATAAAATCAGTAACTTGTCGGACCCAATTCTATGTCACATTCTCTCTTTTCTCCCCATTCATTTGTCTGCGAGAACCAGTGTTGTTGCTAAAAGATGGAGGTACGTGTGGACTTATGTCCCCGATCTTCGTCTCATCGACGAAGGATTCTTCCAAAACAAAATGGACTTTCCGGACATGGTCGACAGGTTTCTGTTGCTGCACAATTGCTCCATAGATACTTTCACCGTCCGTTTAACTGATGATTACGTTGCCGATAATCGTATTCAGGCATGGGTCACCGCTGCGGTCGCTCGAGACGTTCGTGTTCTTTCTCTCTTTGTCATCTATCGTGTTCGGTTGCCTCAATGCTGTTTCGAGTGCAAAACACTGGTGGAAATGACTCTTGAAGATTGTTCGATCGAATCCGAGGCAGGGGAAGTTTGTTTGCCTGGTCTCAAGAAACTCCGGCTTCTCTGGAATTGTTACGTGAACGATGAGTCCCTTCCTAACTTGCTCTCCGGGTGTCCAGCTCTCGAGGATTTGCTTATTGAAACAGATTGGTGTGTAGAGAAGAACTGCTGTTACGTGCGTTCTCCGACTATAAAATCGCTTGTTCTGCGGTTTGTGCTCCCGTGCATTCCGGAATATCATGATTGCCAACACAAGCTA
This sequence comes from Henckelia pumila, assembly GCF_033568475.1. Lineage (NCBI taxonomy): Eukaryota > Viridiplantae > Streptophyta > Magnoliopsida > Lamiales > Gesneriaceae > Henckelia > Henckelia pumila. The sequence continues at coordinate 34,010,995 of NC_133121.1, read as the reverse complement.
TTGTTGGATACCCCTGCGGTTCAGTATCTCGAAATCCATGATTGCTTTTCCCAATCCCAGATTATTGTGCCCCAAAATTTATCCTCGTTAGTTGAGGGACAAGTTTGTTTTTCCTGGGATCTCTTTTTTGAGGTAAAAGACTGTTGGAGGAGTATTTTTCACTTTGTTGACAAGCTATCTAATGCCAAAAGTTTAACACTTAGAAACAACGTTTCGATGAAGGTATATATATGTTTTCGTGTCTAGCTAGCTAGCTATATGATCACATCGTCTTCTGACCTCTTTACGCTTTGTCTTCAGCTTCTGGATTCGACATTTTCCATCGGTACTACAAAGTTTCATAATTTGATCAAACTGGAAATAGAAGCTGATTGGTATATTCTCCTGACAGAATTGCTTCAAAGTGCTTATAATCTGGAGTCCCTTACAGTTCTAAAGGTTTCTTGCTGCCAATGATCGAGGACTTATTATAGTGAATGAGTGAATATATTATCTTCTCTTTATTTCCTCTTTAGTTTGTTTTTGTTTATAGACTTAGGTGGTGTTGGTGGTATTGATTTCATCAGGTGAAAGACGAACTAAAACGCTGGAGGGAGCCTAAGCAGTTGCCGAAATGTCTATTATCATCCCTCAAATATGTAGTGATTCATGGATTTGAAGGTGGGGATGACGAGTTGAACATGATTAGATATATTCTGAGGCATGCTAAAGTATTGCAGAGGATGGACATAAATTCAGTGTCTCATGGTGAAGACGCCAAAATACTTGAGCAGGTTTCATATTCTTCAAGAGCATCTCAGATGTGTCGGCTTACTTTCGTCTCAGATGTGTAAATCATCATCCGGAATGGAAATTATGAATATTTTTGAGAACTAAGTGTGAGTTGTCTCAATTTGAAAATATGTTGTTCATATGCTTATAGACAGTATAGTTTTTAAACATTGTCCGACCTGCATGCGAAATACACCCATTTGGTAAATCCTCGTGGGCATCCCTTGCACCCCGGCACAATGTTGATGCTGCTTGCCTCGCCAATTCAGTTTTTTCTAGTTATTTTTTATTTAAAAAAATTGAATTATTTAATATTCTGAAACACATATTTTTAAGTTATGGCACTTTACAAATCAATCCTCTGTCAGAATATTTTATAAGAATTCTCCACTCTCAACTTTTTTTATGTTCGAACTCTCTTTGTCAGAATATTATTTAAGGGTTCCCACTATCATCTTTTTTTAGTTTCAGCTCCCCGTGTCAGAATATTTTATTAAGAGCTCTCACTATCATTTTTTTTAGTTTCAGCTCCCATGTCAAAATTTCTTATTATATGTATAATGAACTTTAAATAGAGTTATTAATTAAGAACATTAAATAAAAAACGAGACTCATTATCTTCAAGAAAATTTCATTTCTGAAAAATAAAAGAGAAGGCAAAAAATTCTTGGATCAATGAGCTTCTATCAATGGCGATTGTGGGTGACGACGACGATATTTTTCACTTCAAAAGCATTGTTTTCTCTGGTGGTAATGTTAATTTTTTTTTCTTTGGTAATTTTAGCTTCGTTTTTCATACTTGAGGTTGTTTGGACTTAGTTTTTGCATATTAGAAGTTTTATTTGGCAAATTTTATATAATTTTTTTTTCTTTTTGTCATTTCTATTTTAGAGTTTTTTTTGGTAGATTTGAGGATTTGACGGTGATTGTTTGAGATTTTTTATGTTTGTTAAAAGATTGTGTTGAGTCGTCTTTTTATTAGTTCACTTTGTTTACTACCCAATATCTATAATTTTTTTTTTCCTTCCAACCCACATCTTGGTTAGATGGGTTGAGGAAAAAACCTAATTTCAAGTGAAATGTCATGCTTGAGGACAATTATATGATTTTGCTCCAAAAACTATACAAATTTTAAGGGATTGTATGATATTGGTAAATGATTTGGTGAGTTTAATGGAGATATTTTTTGGGCCATCAACAAAGTATGTATAGATTAAGCTAGAAACAGTGTGTTGGTAATATGTAGTTCCCCATGGGCCATGAGAAAATGTTTGTGATTTTGAATGATGGCAATGATGTCTCAAACATGATTCAATTGTACTGAGTTTAAAATTGAGAATAATTGATTTGTGGTCTCTAAAAAGAAGTGAACATACGCAAAGTAACAAATACGTTGAAAGGTATTCACTTAGATTTTCTTTATTCTTTTTTTTTTAAATTGAATTAGAGCCGTTTTTTTTTTTTCAATTTTTGTAGTAATGCTATGATTTTTTTTTTAAAATATTGATTTCATGGAAGTATTGTAATGCATCAATTGATTTGAAATTGATGACTAGAAAGATAAAATATATTGTGCAAATTACAACAATATGTAACAGATTTTATATGCAAACTCTAGTGAGTTTGGTCAGTGGCATAGAGCAGGGCACAACAGATGCACATACAAATAATTAATTTAGGAATATGTTTTCTGATAATGTATACCACATACATTTAATCTTTTAAATTAAATTTTTTTTTGTCAACTGTTTCTTGATGATGTACTTGGTTTCTTGGTAGGTGTCACAGGAAGAAGAATGAAACTTTGGTAGGAGTCCCATTTGGATGTGTGAACGTGCATCTAGTATTTTAAGAATGAAACTAGTCTTGTATTATTTTTGATGATCGATTTATCTCGGCGACTTAAATAAATAATACTAGTAGTAGTTTATTTTATTTTGAAGTTTCATTGATATACTAATACAGCTGCTTGTTGTTGATGTTGTTTGCTTTTATATTTAATGTGTTGGTGTTGTTTGGGTCAGTCACATATAGTATCAATACTATTACAAAAGTAGCATTATTTTGATAATGATATTAGTACCAGGTATACACAACAATAGTACTATTATTATACATCATAGTAAGTATGTAATATTATTTTATTCACATTTTTTGGTATAGCACATGTATTACGAGTATTGTCCTAGATGTAGCATTATTTTTGAAACGACCCTAACTCTCTAAATATAAATAAATATGCGGAAATTTTTTTTTTTTTTAAAATAAAACTAAGTAAAATAGATGTACATACATGCCCATACATATATGCACAGAATAAATAGATTTTAAAATAAATAACTTAAATAAAAACAACCTTTAATAAATTAAATATCTGAGTCTAACATTTAATAAAATACTGACATAAGCAAAATAAATAAAATTTGCATGCACTGAAAATATTTGAATAAAAACATACAATAGTGTCAATTTGCTGAAAATAAGTAAAAATGTGTAACATGATAAAATATTCAAAACATGCATATAGACTCAGACAACGGTCACGGGGTCACTGCATGTCCGCTCATAGGTCCTCGCCGCCGGTGGGTACTACGTCCTCCTCTACGTACTCACCTGCACCATACCAGTGTAGTGAGCCTAGAGGCCCAACATGCTAACATAACAAGGGTTTAAAATAATTTAAATCACTTTAATACTAATACATAACATATACATGAATGAGCATGCTTAAAAATATCATGAACATAACATAAACTTAAATTAAACTTAAATATCATAATAATACATAAAAATTGTTGAGCAAAATATTTTCTAACATCGCATGGTTGTATCCATAGTGTAACCTTAAATACATACATTAAATACTGATCAGCGTGGTAACCAACGTACGTGGCGGTGACGAATCACCTCTTAAATTGGCAGTAAACTGCCCTTCAATAGTTTACATATGGGGACGAATCCCCCTTAAATTGTCACACTACTTCAACTTCCAACATAAAATTATTTTCTTTTGCTCAACCTTAAACATTAAATCATGCATAAAAATTATTTCATGAATGCATGTACTTAAATAAAATGTGTGTCCTTCATATATATTTAATTTAATTTCATACTAACATATAAATATTAAAAATAACTTCCATGCATAAAAATAATTAAATATATATTCAGGACACATGCAATTTCTCATGGGTTGTCCTGAACTGCTGGCCCTAACCCTCAAGCCCATTTTCTTAAATTCTGGCCCATTAACATTGAGAGTGGCCCATTAACATACTTAAACCCATTAACATCTTTCTAAGCCCAATAAATCAATTAAAGCCCATTAGCACATACTTGGCCCAATAACAACTTAATCTGGCCCAATGGGCCTAAAAACCCAAAGACTGGCCCAATAATTTTCGTGGGCTCCAAAGCCAATAAAAATCATTGGACTAACTTAAAATAATTATTCAAGCCCATTAAGAAACTTAAATGTAGCCCATTAATTTAATTAATCTAATTAGCCCAATTAAAACACTTTAACTTAATAATTAACTTAAAAATAAAATACCCGAGCCCGACTAACTTAACCCAGATCCGGACCCACTAGACTTGACCCATGACTTACTGAAACCGACCCGGACCCATGACCCGACCCGGAAAGCACCTAGAACCCTAAAACCCGAAACTCTATCTCCCCTCGTGCTGCGGCCGTGAGCAGCCCTGAGCGGCTTTAGAAAAACTAACCGTGCCGCCTGCTCCGGCCACCTTTGGCCGTGAAACTACCGCCCATACTTAACCAACATCAAGACGATTCTAGCCCCACAAATTTTACCTCAAACGGATCTCTGTAGAGGGAGAATGAACCAAAACAATCTACCCCTAGTTTCTGCTCACGCGCAGAATGCGACCAGAGGCTTCAGGCCGTTCGGCCGCTCATCTCCAGCAACCACCGGCCGGAAAAATTACCTGTACAACCTTCCCCAAGGTCTTGGGGTTCTAACCCAATTGGAATCACCCTCAAACTCGTCTTCAACAGTGCACACGAACCATTCTCTAAAACCGCTCAAACTGCAATCTGTTGCGCATCAGAAATAGATGGCTTCGGTTCCAGCCTGTTACACCCATAAAAACTGACCAATCTCGACCCTAGGGACCCTAACACACCCACCTAGACATGCACCAGCAGTTGGTCGTACCATGTTGGAAGAAAATGTGAGTCATGATCAAACAAATGCATAAACATGTCATGAACATCAAAACCGATCCTTAAATCTGAAAATTTGAAGAAAAATCGATGCTACACAATACACACTCTATAATATCTGATAGGTACAAAAATTTGGAAGAAAAACATGCCTTGCACCGTTAAAAGAAGAGGTAGGAGCGTGTAGAACGAATCAGGGACGACGGGACGAAAAACGATCAACTTTGGAGCTTCAAAGATTATGGCTATGGAGTTGAAGTTTTCTGTCAAAACTGTGGTGGAGGCTGATGAAGAAGGGTGGGAGGCGGCTAGGAAGAGTTTGATCGGTTAAAGATTTAGTTTAGGGTTAAATATTAGATAATTACTTAAAATACAAAACCTATTTAGATAATATACTATAAAATAATAATTAAACTATTACTAATAATAAAAAAATCTGATGTAAAAGCATAAATCCCGAAATTATAATTTAAGGAATTTTTAAAATTTAATAAAAGTCATTAAAATGACTTTTTTTGGCTAAAAATAAATCCTTAAATAAATATATAAATAAATACTAAAATTTTCTTGAAAAAATACCTTAAAATATTATTTTAAGGCTCATATAGCTCATAATTTATTTTTGGCTAAATATTTTGGTATCTCATCCGTCCACGGTCCCGTCTATGCGATCAAAACAATTAAATACTAAAAATCATAAAAATCTCAAATTATGGGTTAAATGCTTTAAAATAAATCTTAAAACATGCACAAATAATTCACATCATAATTTAACCCATAAATCTAAAATTTTAAATAAATAAATTTTCCTAATTATGCATGTGAATTTACGTACTAAAAATACTGGGTGTAAAAATTCTCCCCCCCCCCCCCCCCTTAATTTGAATTTCGTCCTCGAAATTAAAGTACTTACCCGAACAACTCCGGGTAGCGAGTCCTCATGTCCGCCTCGGTCTCCCAAGTAGCTTTCTCCTCCGAGTGATTCAGCCACTGGATTCTGACCATCGGTATGACCCGCGTCCTCAATCTGCGCTCCTCCCTAGCCAAGATCCGTATAGGCCTCTCCTCAAATGCTAACTCCGGTGTCAACTGAAGAGGCTCAAAATTCAACACATGCGACGGGTTGGAGACTGTAACGTCCGAAAATTTGCTACGTAAATCCGCATACATAACTAAGAGATTTAATAAGTTTAAAATAATGTGAAAATGTGTTAAATTGTTTTTATGAGTGATTATTTAAATTATGTGATTTATTTTCATGTTTTAAATATTTTTTCGGCATTTAAATTTGTTTTCTGTGGTTTATGAATTTATTTGAGAAAGTTTATTTTATGATCGCGTAGGCAGGGCCGTGGACGGACGAGATGTTTGTTTTCACCCAAAATATTTTCGGAGATTTTTAGGAGCCTTAAAATATTATTTTAAGGTATAATTTGAAGAAAATTATGGTATTTATATATATGTATATTTAGATGTCCGTTTTTACCCAAAATAAATCATTTTAATGACTTTTATTAATTAAGTTTTAAAAATCACCTATTTTATTATTTCGGGATTTTTAAGTTTTTAGCAAATTATCATGTATTTTTTTAGTTTAAATTTTAGTAATTATCTACCCAAAGTATTTATTTAAATATTTAACCTAGACTACCCAAATTTATCCTAAGATTTTCTACCCTATCTCACGCCTCAACTCCCTAGCCGCCTCCCTCAACCTTTCTCCATCATCTTCATCGTTCCAGCAAGATTTTCACAGCCACGTAGCCGAGCTTTTAAGATTTTATATTGGTTGGAGATCTGTTCGTCCCGGAGAGCCGTACGACGCGACATAAACGTTATTTCTTGCAAATATTCATCAAGGCACGTTTGAATCCCTTTTTGAACACCATTTAAGTCATATTATTCTGATTTTAGCATGAAAATTATGATCTTGCATGATATATGTGGTTTTAATGAAGAACATTCATGAACATGCATAGAACCTACGTTTTTAAAGCTTATGAATCAATTTTATCACGTTTTTCTGTCATGGATTGTTCTAGCTTGCTGACCAACGGGTTGAGGGTTGATATAGGGTCCCTAGGGTCGTGTTTGGATGACGGTTCAGTGGCTTTAGTCGTTGGTTTGGGCTAGGTTCATGCTGGACGCAGGTTTAGACGCAAACTGAGCGGTTTGCGTGCGAGGGCTCGTTCTTGGTCCACAGGACGAGTTTTAGGTTGGTTTTAGTTGAGTTATAATCCCAAGACCTTTGGAAAGTTTTTCCAGGTGGTTCTCCGGCCGGTGGTGGCCGGATATTGGCGGCCGAACGGCCGGAATCAGCGGTCGCTTTCTGCACGAACAGCAGCAGAGGGGCTCTGTTGTTTTGGTTCGTTCTCCTTCTACAGGGCTCGGTTTAAGGTCACATTTGTTGGGTTAGAACCGTCTGGGTGTTGGATAAGTATGGGAGGTGGTTTCACATCCAAAGGTGGCCTGAGCAGGCGGCACGATCAGAGTTTCGGAAGCCGCTCAGGGCTGCTTCGAGCTGGGCTTAGGGAGAGGTAAGCTAGGGTTGTGTCTGGTGTTTTGGCAGGCCGGGCTCGGTTTTTCGGGTCCGGGTTGGGTCTAAAATATAATGGGTCAAGTTAGTTTGGTTCGGGTTTGGTTTATATTAGTTGGACTCGGGTATTTTTATTTTGAATTAAATAAGAGATTAAGTTAATAATAAATGAGTTTGGGTTCGAGTTAATTAATTAATTAGACTAGTTTAATTTTAATTATGGGATTAATTAATTAATGAAGTGAGCCCACTAATTTGTCATGGGCCGTGTGATCCATGAAAATTATTGGACCAAATTGTGGCGGGTTTAGTAATTTTATCGGTCAAATTTATAAGTTAATGGTTAGTTAATAATTTTATTAATTTAACTTTAAGTTAATAAGTTGATGGGCCTAAATTATGTTTTTAGTAAGCCCATTAGTTTTCCATGCGCCTGGGGGCCCATGAAGCTTAATGGGCCTTTCAGGTCGGGCTTTTGGGCTTTTGAGTCAGTCTAAAAATTTATGGGTTTAAGTTAAGTGGTCAGCAGCTCGAACAAGTCCATGGAAAATAAAAAGGGTCCGTAAATATATATTTAATTCATGCATGTATTTTATTAGTTATATAAGTATGATTTTTAAGAAAATAAATAAAATATATATTTACGGGCAAAATTTTCATTAAATAAAGAAATAATGAGAATTTTTAAGTTCATGCATCATGTAAGAATTTTTATGATAAATTTAATTAAATGCATGTTAAGAAAAATATATTTTTATGGAAGTTGAAGTGAAGGTGGAAAGTGATGTGGTTGGAGGCCGGGATACCTGGGCCCGGTGACCTTCCTAATGATGTATAAGTATGATGAGCTTATGGATCCAGCTGAGAGGGCTGGTGAAGTGGAAGCACAGAGGTGGAAACCCCACCGCCGCGTACGTTGGTTTTTAGATTGATCAATCGCTTAGTATGATGCCACCGACATGGATACGACCTGTTGAGAACTAAGAAATCATGATAAGTTATTTTATGAGATTTATTAAGTATGATGATACATGTTTAGCATTATGATAAATCAGTATAATTATTTTATTTCATGTTTATATATATATAATTTTAAGATCATGCACGTATATTTATATTCACGTATTTTATATGATGTGTGCTTGTGTGTGGTTTCATTTTGTTATATAAGGATAGAACGTGCTGAGCCTCTAGGCTCACTAGATTTAAATGGTGCAGGTGAGCAGAATGTTAATGAAGTTAATGTGTTCCCGACTGGTGGCGAGGGCATATGAGTATCCAGGCGGCTAGAACCCATGACCATTGCTCTAAGATGATTTTTATGTTGAGACTAGAACATATATTTCCGCATATGTATTATTATTATAGATTTTTAGTATATGCATGGATTTTACATTTAAGTAATTATTTTCTAAGTTTTCATGAATTTTTGTGAAAGAAATATTATTTAGGAATTTTATTATGTCATTCTTATAAATTATTATTTAGTAATTAGTTTTAAGTATTTAATTGCATGCGTGTACCTTTATTGTATTTTTTGTGTATTTTTATTTTAAATTAAGTAAAGTTATTTTTAAGTATGATATATATATGTATGGGCATATATATTTATATTCATTATTTTATAATAAGAGATTTAAAAAAAAAATTCAGTAGTAGTTTTAGGATGTTTCATTTGGTATCAGAGCCATGGTCCTTGGAGGGTTACTAGCCTGCTACACGGAGCTCAGAAGCCGCACTGCCAGTCTGTAAGTTTTAAATGTTTTAAATTATGTTTTATGCATGGGACACATGATTTTTGTTTTAATGATTTATGAAAATGATAATTTTAAGTTATGAAAGTCTTAAAGTTAAAAAAAAAACTAGTTATGCAATGCGGTTACGTAGAGAATTTATGGAAATTACAGTATGTTTCTGAGACACGTTACACACCAGGATGACTAGAATGATATTTGTTTAAAAAATTAAGTTTGATAATTTATGAGACGTAAGTTTGACATTTAGATTTGTAGATTAAGTTATGATTTTAGATTTTAAGTTTGACAAGTTAGGAATTTTTTTTTCTTTTTGAGATTTAAGTTGAATTTTAGATATATAAATTAAGTTATGTTTTTGGGATTTAAGTTTAAAAAATTAGTTTTGAAACATTTTAGTCATGTGTTATTAGACGACTAAGTTAAATCAAATTTCGAGGACGAAATTCCAATTAAGGGGGAGAGAATTGTAACGTCCGGAAATTTGCTACGTAAATCCGCATGCATAACTAAGAGATTTAATAAGTTTAAAATAATGTGAAAATGTGTTAAATTGTTTTTATGAGTGATTATTTAAATTATGTGATTTATTTTCATGTTTTAAATATTTTTTCGGCATTTAAATTTGTTTTCTGTGGTTTATGAATTTATTTGAGAAAGTTTATTTTATGATCGCGTAAGCGGGGCCGTGGACGGACGAGATGTTTGTTTTCACCCAAAATATTTTCGGAGATTTTTAGAAGCCTTAAAATATTATTTTAAGGTATAATTTGAAGAAAATTATGGTATTTATATATATGTATATTTAGATGTCCGTTTTTACCCAAAATAAATCATTTTAATGACTTTTATTAAGTTTTAAAAATCACCTATTTTATTATTTCGGGATTTTTAAGTTTTTAGCAAATTATCATGTATTTTTTTAGTTTAAATTTTAGTAATTATCTACCCAAAGTATTTATTTAAATATTTAACCTAGACTACCCAAATATTATCCTAAGATTTTCTACCCTATCTCACGCCTCAACTCCCTAGCCGCCTCCCTCAACCTTTCTCCATCATCTTCATCGTTCCAGCAAGATTTTCACAGCCCCGTAGCCGAGCTTTTAAGATTTTATATTGGTTGGAGATCTGTTCGTCCCGGAGAGCCGTACGACGCGACATAAACGTTATTTCTTGCAAATATTCATCAAAGCACGTTTGAATCCCTTCTTGAACACCATTTAAGTCATATTATTCTGATTTTAGCATGAAAATTATGATCTTGCATGATATATGTGGTTTTAATGAAGAACATTCATGAACATGCATAGAACCTACGTTTTTAAAGCTTATGAATCAATTTTATCACGTTTTTCTGTCATGGATTGTTCTAGCTTGCTGACCAACGGGTTGAGGGTTGATATAGGGTCCCTAGGGTCGTGTTTGGATGACGGTTCAGTGGCTTTAGTCGTTGTTTTGGGCTAGGTTCATGCTGGACGCAGGTTTAGACGCAAACTGAGCGGTTTGCGTGCGAGGGCTCGTTCTTGGTCCACAGGACGAGTTTTAGGTTGGTTCTAGTTGAGTTATAATCCCAAGACCTTTGGAAAGTTTTTCCAGGTGGTTCTCCGGCCGGTGGTGGCCGGAGATTGGCGGCCGAACGGCCGGAATCAGCGGTCGCGTTCTGCACGAACAGCAGCAGAGGGGCTCTGTTGTTTTGGTTCGTTCTCCTTCTACAGGGCTCGGTTTAAGGTCAAATTTGTTGGGTTAGAACCGTCTGGGTGTTGGCTAAGTATGGGAGGTGGTTTCACATCCAAAGGTGGCCTGAGCAGGCAGCACGATCAGATTTTCGGAAGCCGCTCAGGGCTGCCTTGAGTTGGGCTTAGGGAGAGGTAAGCTAGGGTTGTGTCTGGTGTTTTGGTAGGCCGGGCTCGGCTTTTCGGGTCCGGGTTGGGTCTAAAATATAATGGGTCAAGTTAGTTTGGTTTGGGTTGTTGGAAAACACGGCTCTCAGATCAATCACGATTGATACCCGGTGCAGCGGAAGTTTAAAATTTTATTATGGAACAATTCCATAGTGTGGGTATCAACCGTTTAACGATTAAATTATAAGTGTGTGTAAAATTAAATAACAATTATTAAATTTTACCTTCAATCTCGAAGCGAGATTATTGGACTCCAACAGATTTCTCTGCTCTTGTTGTCTCTCCCAGGAACTGATGAACTCCTTCAATCAGGTCCACGAATGGAGGTTTAATCCCTCTGATAGATTGCACTAGAAAATCTATCAGAAGTTTTCTGCGAAGAGAATAAACGAATTTGATTCGCTATTCCAGACTGCAATTCAAAATCACAGACCGGAATTTCTCAGACAGAGAAGGGAGGGGGGCGGCCGAATTTCTTTTTAGAGAGAGCTAGGGTTTTCGATTTTCTGTCTCTCAAATTATGACCAGTTGTGTGTAATTTCTATACTGCAATAACTTATTTATAAAGCAGGCCACTAACACCTTAGGGCCCATTAGTCATAAGTTGAGGCCCGACAAGCAAAGCCCGCATGTTCGGAAATTAATATAAAATTCATCGTGACTCCGATTGATAAACCGATTTTACCAATGTGCACAGAAACCATTTCTGCACATTTTAAAGTCAAGATAAATTTTCCTGAATCCGAATTCAGTGGTTTCCAAAAATGTACATCCCTATGTCATTTTAGGAAATCCTACTCCCTTACTCTTATTTAAGAAGTCCAACTTCTTTATTCATTAAATTTAACTCTTTAAATTTAACTATCTCAACGGGGATTAAAACTCCATTACACTGTGTGACCCTCAATGGTTCAGGGATACAGCTAGCCGTGGGCTCACAACTCCTTGTGACTCGGAACAACGATTTCCGACTTGCCCAACGAATCATGGTAAAGCGCCTAGCAACATCGCCCCATGATTCCCTAGGTATCACTGATAGTGCCTACAAGAACCAGTAGATTTTGGTTAGCGTACAGTACGGTCCCTTCATCCATATATCCCGATCGAATCAACAACCATTGGTATATCGAGAGTCGCTCAAGATTCGATAACTATGCAATACATCTTGAAGATCAAATTAGTGACATCGCATGTGCTACTAAGAAACCATTTCTTAAATCACATCAAGTACTCTGGCCAGAGATTCGTCACACTAATATCTCCTCAGATCGCATAGGATATCCACACTCGCAAGTATGTGGTGAATCCTTGACAACAATGCATCGACTCCTATATGTGTTGTAACTATACCCAATCCCGACACCTGATGACCCCCATAGAGTCGGTAAACGAGTCAAAGCACAGTACTAGCATATAGAGTCTCCATGATGTTTCAAGTAGTAAGGACTAATGGTGTACAACCAAAACCGCGGACTTTATCCACTCGATAAGTGATAACCACTTGGAAAGTCCGGATAGGGTAGTTCGATTATTCATCCTATGAATATCCATTTGCATGCTTCGAACATCTCCATGTTCCCTACCAATGAAACGTGGTACTCCGCATCGCAAATGCTAGTCTCAAACTCGAGCGATCCTTATCCTTATTATCGGACGGCTCAATCGACTAGGAACAGTTTAGAATATACAGTGACTATAAGATGTATTTCATGATAGACATCCCCATGTTCTACCACATCTTACATACACTATAGTATATTCAAGGTCTTTATCAAAACAACAATAGTATATCATAATATAACAATATGAAGAAAGATATAGTCATTGCCATTAATAAAAGTGTAAATTACATTAAACAAAAGATCGTTTGTACAAAGAGTCATCAAAGCCCATAGCCACAAGTTAGCTCACTGGGCACCCACTCTTTTAAGGGTTTGGTTTATATTAGTTGGACTCGGGTATTTTTATTTTGAATTAAATAAGAGATTAAGTTAATAATAAATGAGTTTGGGTTCGAGTTAATTAATTAATTAGACTAGTTTAATTTTAATTATGGGCTTAATTAATTAATGAAGTGAGCCCACTAATTTTTCATGGGCCGTGTGATCCATGAAAATTATTGGACCAAATTGTGGCGGGTTTAGTAATTTTATCGGTCAAATTTATAAGTTAATGGTTAGTTAATAATTTTATTAATTTAACTTTAAGTTAATAAGTTGATGGGCCTAAATTATGTTTTTAGTAAGCCCATTAGTTTTCCATGGGCCTGGGGGCCCATGAAGCTTAATGGGCCTTTCAGGTCGGGCTTTTGGGTTTTTGAGTCAGTCTAAAAATTTATGGGTTTAAGTTAAGTGGTCAGCAGCTCGAACAAGTCCATGGAAAATAAAAAGGGTCCGTAAATATATATTTAATTCATGCATGTATTTTATTAGTTATATAAGTATGATTTTTAAGAAAATAAATTAAATATATATTTACGGGCAAAATTTTCATTAAATAAAGAAATAATGAGAATTTTTAAGTTCATGCATCATGTAAGAATTTTTATGATAAATTTAATTAAATGCATGTTAAGAAAAATATTTTTATGGAAGTTGAAGTGAAGGTGGAAAGTGATGTGGTTGGAGGCCGGGATACCTGGGCCCGGTGACCTTCCTAATGATGTATAAGTATGATGAGCTTATGGATCCAGCTGAGAGGGCTGGTGAAGTGGCAGCACAGAGGTGGAAACCCCACCGCCGCTTACGTTGGTTTTTAGATTGATCAATCGCTTAGTATGATGCCACCGACATGGATACGACCTGTTGAGAACTAAGAAATCATGATAAGTTATTTTATGAGATTTATTAAGTATGATGATACATGTTTAGCATTATGATAAATCAGTATAATTATTTTATTTCATGTTTATATGTATATAATTTTAAGATCATGCACGTATATTTATATTCACGTATTTTATATGATGTGTGCTTGTGTGTGGTTTCATTTTGTTATATAAGGATAGAACGTGCTGAGCCTCTAGGCTCACTAGATTTAAATGGTGCAGTCCTCATGCGATCCCGAATCTGAGTCACAATGTCAGCTGTCTGCTGTACGATCTCAAGACCAAGTAAGATCCTCTCGCCAACCTCATCCCAATGCACAGGAGATCTGCATCTCCTCCCGTACAATGCTGCATGAGGAGCCATACCTATAGACGACTGAAAAATGTTGTTATAGGTAAACTCCACTAATGGCAGTCTAGTCTCCCACGAGCCCTGAAAATCGATGACATAGGCTCTCAGTAAGTCCTCAAGAATCTGTATCACCCTCTCAGACTGACCATCTGTCTGGGGATGAAAAGCTGTGCTGAACAGTAATCGAGTCCCCAATGCTGTATGTAGACTCTTCCAGAACGCGGATGTGAATCTCGGATCTCTATCGGATACGATAGACACTGGTATGCCATGCAGTCTAACAATCTCCTTGATGTAAAGCTCTGTATACTGTGTCAAGGAGTAGGTAGTCCTCACCGGCAAGAAATGAGCTGACTTAGTGAGTCTATCCACGATCACCCAAATAGCGGTACACCCTCTAGTACTCCTCGGAAGGCCAACTACAAAGTCCATCGTAATGTTCTCCCATTTTCATTCCGGAATAGGAAGAGGTCTAAGAAGTCCTGCTGGACGCTGATGCTCAGCCTTGACCTGCTGACAAGTCAAGCACTCTGACACAACTCTCCCTATGTCTCTCTTCATCCTGGGCCACCAATACAATAGCTGCAAATCTCGGTACATCTTCGTACTTCCGGGGTTAATGGAGTACGGAGATGTGTGAGCCTCTGCTAGAATCTCAGCTCTCAACTGATCGACGTTCGGTACCTACATCCTACCACGGTACTGAACAATGCCATCCACAACTGTATACAGAAGACCACCCTTGGCCTCATCTCTCTGCCTCCAACGCTGCAACTCCTCATCTGTAGACTGTCCATCTCTGATCCGATCTCGTAGAATCGGCTGCACCATCAACACTGACAAGCTCGGTGCATGACCACTCAAGTAAAACTCCAAATCAAACCTCTGAATCTCGCTCTGCAGTGGTAACTACACTGTCAAACACGATACCACTGACGACTTCCGACTCAAAGCATCGGCCACTACATTAGCTTTACCTGGATGGTAGTTAATATCACAGTCATAATCCTTAACCAACTCCAACCATCTTCGTTGCCTCATGTTTAAATCCTTCTGAGTGAAGAAGTACTTGAGGCTCTTATGATCCGTGAAAATCTTGCACTTCTCGCCATACAGATAGTGCCTCCAGATTTTCAAAGCGAAGACCACTGCTGCTAACTCCAAATCATGTGTCGGGTAGTTCTGCTCGTGAATCTTCAACTGCCTCGACGCATAAGCAATAACCTTACAACACTGCATAAGTACTGCGCCTAAACCTAGCTTAGACGCATCGGTGTACACCACTAACTCCTCGTGTGGTACTGCCATCGCCAAAACTGGTGCAGTAGTAAGTGCGTCCTTCAATCGATCGAAGCTCTTCTGACAATCAGAGCTCCATACAAACTTCGCGTTCTTCTTGGTCAAGGAAGTCAAGGGTACTGCAATAGAGAAAAAACCCTTGATGAACTTCCTATAATACCCTGCCAAACCCAAGAAACTGTAGTGACCCTGCATGAAATCACCTACTAACTGGCAACTAATAGCATGCATTGAACTTAATACAGCAAAATACTTAACAGAGTAAAAACGTGCGGAAACTTAACCATAATTTACATATCAGCTTAGTAATATATTCCAGGCTTAAATCTGTAATGATACAACCAAATCGAAATCTTAAACAGTAAACATTATACAGCTATATCGAATCCTGCTGTATAATAAAATCCTCAAGGCTCCTGCTCCCTAGTCCTGCCTTGAACTACCAGCTCCGTCCATCCTGCGACCTGCCCCATGGAATAGGTTGTCCAAGATAATAACTAGGACGTGAGCGCTACGCCCAGTACATAGACATGAGTAAACATATATATATAATGCATGCAACATGATGACTGGTACAGGGTCATCTGAAAAGTCATGCTAAGAACCGGCGCCATATGAGTGCTGCCACCGCACGGATCAACCTCTGGGTGCAACCACACTCATCTAGTACACCAGAGTAGACAGACATAAATGCCCCCGCCGTCACGGTACTCTCAGTGACAGACTATCGAGTATAGAGCTGAGCGGCTCTATAATCAGGTATAACAAGGTATAGGCTCAACGTGTATATGTATATGACATATGAGTATAGAAAACGGTAAATCATACATCATGCCATATAATAATGCCAAATAAATGCAACATATAAACATGTATACTCGCTGGCAATCTCAGTCAATGTGTACGTACCTCTAGGCTAGTTCAAGTATAATAGGATCCTAGGTTCCAAGCCTATATTCAAAAGTTCACCGTATCACTACATAAATTCTATAAGCCTTAACTAAGCTAATAAGTACTCCCAAAACTTAAATAGATTCCCGGACCATACCTTCGTCCGTAGTTAGCCCTTTGGAGTCGCTAGTCCCGGATGACTATAACCACACCTTGGTTATTCCAGAACCTCTATTATAACCGATAGGGCCCTCAAGTGTATATCTCACACTATATAACTGAAGAAGGAAACTCGGGAATTTGTAATTGAAAATGAACTCTGAACGGCCCTATTTATAGCCAAATTTCTCGGCCAGGATCAGAACTTCCGATTTCGGGATCGGAGCTTCCGATCCAGCTCATTGCGTGCATGTCTGCCACGCTAGGATCGGAACTTCCGATCTACGATCGGAGCTTCCGATCTGCTCTATGACCGACACTTGTCAAAACTCGCGACTGAGTCATCGATCATTTTTGACAGCTGGGGATCGGAACTTCCGTTCCAGGATCGGAGCTTCCGTTCCGATCGGAGCTTACTATCCGGGATCGGAGCTTACTATCCGGCCCAAAATTAAAAAGCTCAAATTTTACTTCTGAAGTCCAATAACATTCCGAAATTGGTTAAATACCAACCCTTAATCATGTTTAACATATTATTATCTTAAATGGTATCTGGGTTACTACATTCTCCCCACCTTTAGATATTTCGTCCGCGAAATAACATCTAAAGATAAATCAAGATAACAATATGAAACATCGAACCATGTCTTATTACAACAACGGTAATTACATCTTATATGGTAATCAAAAATACAAAGCAAACAACTCAGGATATTCTGCTCGCATACGACTCTCAGTTTCCCAAGTTGCTTCTTCAACGCCTCGGCGCTGCCACTGTACCATCACAAGTGGTATAGTCTTGTTCCGAAGAACTTTCTCCTTCCTGTCTAGGATACATATTGGTCGTTCAACAAAAGACAGATGTGGCTCTAGCTGAATATCAGTAGACTGAATCACATGAGATTCATCAGCTATGTACTGTCGAAGCAACGACACATGAAAAACATTGTGTATACTGGAAAGAGATGGCGGTAAAGCCAAACGATAAGCAACATCTCCGATCTTCTCCAGTATCTGGAAAGGCCCAATGTAACGAGGAGACAACTTGCCTTTCACACCAAATCTCATCACCTTCCTGAAAGGTGATACTCGCAGAAAAACATATTCACCAGGCTCAAACTGAAGTGGCCTGCGGCGAATATTCGCATAACTGGCTTGTCTATCTTGAGCAACTTTGATCCTATGCTTGATCAAATATACCTTGTCTACAATCTGCTGCACCAATTCAGGACCCTCGACTTGCCGTTCCCCGACTTCATCCCAGAATAACGGAGTACGACACCGTCGACCATACAATGCCTCGAAAGGTGCCATATCAATACTACGATGATAACTGTTATTGTAGGCAAATTCAATTAAAGGTAACTGATCCTGCCAAGATAAGCCAAAATCCATGACAGAAGAACGTAGCATATCCTCCAGCGTACGAATAGTGCGCTCTGACTGCCCGTCAGTCTCCGAATGATATGCAGTACTCAAACTCAGAGTGGTACCCAACGCTTGCTGAAAACTACCCCAAAAACGTGAAGTAAATCGCGGATCTCTATCACTGACAATACTCACTGGAATCCCATGTAATCGCACAATCTCCTGGACATATAAGCGTGCCATGCGATCATAAGAATACTCCCGGTTATAAGGAATGAAATGTGCTGATTTTGTCAAACGGTCAACGACAACCCAGATAGCATCACACTGACGTGAAGTCATAGGCAAGTGGGTGACAAAATCCATAGTTACGTGCTCCCACTTCCATTCGGGAATCTCAAGATTCTGCAGTAATCCACCTGGTCGTCGATGTTCAGCCTTGACCTGTTGACAAACCAAACATCTCGAAACAAATTGATACACACTTCGCTTCATCCCCTTCCACCAGAATCTAGTTCGCAAGTCCTTATACATTTTCATACTTCCAGGATGAACTGATAATCGACTCCTGTGAGCTTGAGATAGAATATCATTCCTGAGCTCTGCAACATTAGGTACAACCACTCTATTGGATAGGCACAATAAACCATCTACCTGAAAATGGAATCCAGATGTATTAACGCCATTGTCTAGACGTGCCAATCGCTGAGTCTTAACATCAGATATCTGAGCATCTCTGATTCGAGAATACAATGCTGGCTCAGATAGAATAGTATACAAACGAACCCCATTCCTCCCTTTCTTGTGCTTGAGCGTAAAACTCAATGAACAGCACTCTTGAATCATATGAGATATTTCATTAGTCTGAAGTGCAGACAGTCTCACCTGCCGACTCAAGGCATCAGCAGTAAGATTAGCAGAACCTGGATGATATTTGATTTCACAATCATAATCCTTCAGGAGATCCATCCAGCGTCTTTGTTGCATATTCAACTCTGCCTGAGTGAATAAATACTTCAAACTCTTGTGATCCGTAAATATCTCAAATTTCTCGCCATAAAGATAATGTCTCCAAATCTTGAGCGCAAATACAATGGCGGCTAACTCGAGATCATGCACTGGATAGTTATTCTCATGCGTCTTCAACTGTCGAGAAGCATAGGCAATAACATGTCCATGCCGTGTCAACACACATCCCAACCCCTGACCAGAGGCATCAGTATAAACAACATAACCTCCTGATCCAAAAGGTAGAGCTAACACAGGTGCAGTAGTAAGACGTCTACGCAGCTCGTGAAACGACTCCTCACAATCTGAGGACCAAATGAAGGCAACATCTTTCCGTGTAAGCTGAGTCAAAGGCCTTGCCAACTGTGCAAAATTCTCGATGAACCGACGGTAATATCCAGCTAGACCCAAGAAACTACGAATCTCAGCAACCGTCGTCGGACGAGACCAGTTCAGCACTGCCTCTATCTTACTAGGATCAACAGATATCCTTTCATTAGAAATCACATGACCGAGAAATACTACCCGATCAAGCCAGAATTCACACTTGCTCAATTTCGCATATAGCTGCTTATCTCGTAATGTCTGTAGAACAATCCTCAAATGCTGTGCATGATCATCCTTGTCATGAGAATAAACAAGAATATCATCTATGAAGACGATGACAAATCTATCCAGATAATCTCGAAATACCTGATTCATCAGATTCATAAAGACTGCCGGTGCATTCGTCAAACCGAATGGCATCACCAGAAACTCATAATGCCCGTATCTGGTCCTGAAAGCAGTCGTAGATATATCTGAGTCTCGTACCCGCATCTGATGGTATCCAGATCTCAGATCTATTTTCGAATAAACAGAAGTACCCTGTAGTTGATCGAATAGATCATCAATCCGCGGCAAAGGATACTTATTCTTCATGGTGACACGATTCAACTGCCTGTAATCAATACATAATCGCATCGATCCATCTTTTTTTCTTGACAAACAAAATAGGTGCTCCCCATGGAGAAACACTCGGACGAATATATCCCTTATCAAGCAGATCCTGTAACTGCTGTTTCAATTCCCTCATCTCTGAAGGTGCCAGACGATAAGGTGCTCGGGATATAGGCGTAGTTCCTGGTACTAGATCAATACCAAATTCAACCTCTCGAACTGGAGGAAAACCAGGAATCTCATTAGGGAATACGTCAGGAAACTCGCTGACAACCGGTAGCTGATCAATACCCGTACTACTCATGGACATATCAACTGCATAGATGAGGTAGCCCTCCCCACCTGACTCCAAGACATGACATGCCTTCAGAGCCGAAACAAGTGGCATCGGAGGTCGCGCACCCTCACCATAAAAGTACCAACTATCACCCTCAACGGGATGAAACTGTACCAGACGCTGATAACAATCCACAGTAGCGTGATACAAAGTCAGAATATCTATTCCCAAGATACAGTCAAAATCCGTCATCGCTAATATCATCAAATTAGCCGATAACACATTACCCTCAAACTCCAGAAGGCAACCCATCACTAGACGCTTAGTTACTATCTCTTGCTCCAACGGAGTAGATACAACTAAATCCATATCTAATGATACATAAGGTAATCTATGTCTCTTAACGAAGCGACTAGAAATAAAGGAATGCGATGCTCCAGTATCAATTAATACAAGTGCAGGAATACCACATAACAAGAAGTTACCTGCCAACATGCGATCACTTCCCTCAGTAGCCTACTCCTGAGACAGAGCAAACACCTGCCCTTGAGTCTGGGGACGATAACCAGAAGAACTCTGTGGTGCTGGCTGCTGACGTGGAACAATAGAAGCCTGAGATCCAACCTGTGATCCCGATCCACTAGCAGAACCCATGCGCTGAGGACAATCTATCCGCAAATGTCCCTGCTGACCACAAATATAACAAGCACCAGTAGCTTTCCGACATGAAGCTGCAGGATGCTTCCCTCCACAATGGCTACAAAATTCCTCCTTCTTCTTCTTCTTCCCAAAACGGAACATACCTCGTGAACCACGAGATCCAGATGAAGTAGTAAGAGTAGAAGAAGACGTAGGTCCGGATTGCACAACAGATTGAGCTCGAGGCTCAAAAGATCCACTAGGTTGTGCTGGCATCATCAATTGTGCACGCCTGTTGCTAGTCTCCACAAGACGGAAACGGTTCACCAAAGTCTCAAAAGATACCGGGTCATCACAGACGACAACCTGAGAGTAGATATCTTGGTTCAAACCTTGTAAAAAGATATCGTACTTCGATGCATCACTCTCATTAATATGAGGACTGAAAGGTAGCAGATCAAGAAATCGTTGCTGATATTGATCAATAGTCATTGATCCTTGCCTCAGAGTAAGCAACTCCATAGATCGTGCTTGGCGAACAGCCGGAGGAAAATACAATTTCTGGAACTCCCGACAGAAATCCCCCCAAGTCACCTGTCCTCTCTCAGTACGTGCCTGAGCAGCTTTGGCATCCCACCAAAAACGTGCTCTATCCTCTAGAATGAATTCTAGAACTTCCAATTTCTGATCCTCAGTACAATCGAAAGCACGAAAAGTACTCTCGAGTTTAGACATCCAACTCCTCGCCTGTTCAGGATTCTCGCCTCCCACCAAGGGTTTCGGTCCTACTTGCATGAACTTATTGATAGATTAGCGACGTCTACCCTCATGATGACGATGTTGATCATCATGATGGCGGTGATGACGATGATGATGACCACCTCCCTGGCCAACACTACCGTGACTCTCGTCAGCCATATCCTGAAAAGAATTGCACATTAAAACCCCACATGCGCAAGAATTACTCAAGACTAAACTAAATCCCAAGTACTAATCCCAAAATCTATGCATGCTCTGATACCAAAATTGTAGTGACCCTGCATGGAATCACCTACTAACTGGCAACTAATAGCATGCATTAAACTTAATACAGCAAAATATTTAACAGAGTAAAAACGTGCGGAAACTTAACCATAATTTACATATCAGCTTAGTAATATATTCCAGGCTTAAATCTGTAATGATACAACCAAATCGAAATCTTAAACAGTAAACATTATACAGCTATATCAAATCCTGCTGTATAATAAAATCCTCAAGGCTCCTGCTCCCTAGTCCTGCCTTGAACTACCAGCTCCGTCCATCCTGCGACCTGCCCCATGGAATAGGGTGTCCAAGATAACAACTAGGACGTGTGCGCTACGCCCAATACATAGACATGAGTAAACATATGTATATAATGCATGCAACATGATGACTGGTACAGGGTCATCTGAAAAGTCATGCTCAGAACCGGCGCCATATGAGTGCTGCCACCGCACGGATCAACCTCTGGGTGCAACCACACTCGTCTAGTAAGATATCTTGTTTTTCCTGGGATCTCTTTTTTGAGGTAAAAGACTGTTGGAGGAGTATTTTTCACTTTGTTGACAAGCTATCTAATGCCAAAAGTTTAACACTTAGAAACAACGTTTCGATGAAGGTATATATATGTTTTCGTGTCTAGCTAGCTAGCTATATGATCACATCGTCTTCTGACCTCTTTACGCTTTGTCTTCAGCTTCTGGATTCGACATTTTCCATCGGTACTACAAAGTTTCATAATTTGATCAAACTGGAAATAGAAGCTGATTGGTATATTCTCCTGACAGAATTGCTTCAAAGTGCTTATAATCTGGAGTCCCTTACAGTTCTAAAGGTTTCTTGCTGCCAATGATCGAGGACTTATTATAGTGAATGAGTGAATATATTATCTTCTCTTTATTTCCTCTTTAGTTTGTTTTTGTTTATAGACTTAGGTGGTGTTGGTGGTATTGATTTCATCAGGTGAAAGACGAACTAAAACGCTGGAGGGAGCCTAAGCAGTTGCCGAAATGTCTATTATCATCCCTCAAATATGTAGTGATTCATGGATTTGAAGGTGGGGATGACGAGTTGAACATGATTAGATATATTCTGAGGCATGCTAAAGTATTGCAGAGGATGGACATAAATTCAGTGTCTCATGGTGAAGACGCCAAAATACTTGAGCAGGTTTCATATTCTTCAAGAGCATCTCAGATGTGTCGGCTTACTTTCGTCTCAGATGTGTAAATCATCATCCGGAATGGAAATTATGAATATTTTTGAGAACTAAGTGTGAGTTGTCTCAATTTGAAAATATGTTGTTCATATGCTTATAGACAGTATAGTTTTTAAACATTGTCCGACCTGCATGCGAAATACACCCATTTGGTAAATCCTCGTGGGCATCCCTTGCACCCCGGCACAATGTTGATGCTGCTTGCCTCGCCAATTCAGTTTTTTCTAGTTATTTTTTATTTAAAAAAATTGAATTATTTAATATTCTGAAACACATATTTTTAAGTTATGGCACTTTACAAATCAATCCTCTGTCAGAATATTTTATAAGAATTCTCCACTCTCAACTTTTTTTATGTTCGAACTCTCTTTGTCAGAATATTATTTAAGGGTTCCCACTATCATCTTTTTTTAGTTTCAGCTCCCCGTGTCAGAATATTTTATTAAGAGCTCTCACTATCATTTTTTTTAGTTTCAGCTCCCATGTCAAAATTTCTTATTATATGTATAATGAACTTTAAATAGAGTTATTAATTAAGAACATTAAATAAAAAACGAGACTCATTATCTTCAAGAAAATTTCATTTCTGAAAAATAAAAGAGAAGGCAAAAAATTCTTGGATCAATGAGCTTCTATCAATGGCGATTGTGGGTGACGACGACGATATTTTTCACTTCAAAAGCATTGTTTCTTCTGGTGGTAATGTTAATTTTTTTTTCTTTGGTAATTTTAGCTTCGTTTTTCATACTTGAGGTTGTTTGGACTTAGTTTTTGCATATTAGAAGTTTTATTTGGCAAATTTTATATAATTTTTTTTTCTTTTTGTCATTTCTATTTTAGAGTTTTTCTTGGTAGATTTGAGGATTTGACGGTGATTGTTTGAGATTTTTTATGTTTGTTAAAAGATTGTGTTGAGTCGTCTTTTTATTAGTTCACTTTGTTTACTACCCAATATCTATAATTTTTTTTTTCCTTCCAACCCACATCTTGGTTAGATGGGTTGAGGAAAAAACCTAATTTCAAGTGAAATGTCATGCTTGAGGACAATTATATGATTTTGCTCCAAAAACTATACAAATTTTAAGGGATTGTATGATATTGGTAAATGATTTGGTGAGTTTAATGGAGATATTTTTTGGGCCATCAACAAAGTATGTATAGATTAAGCTAGAAACAGTGTGTTGGTAATATGTAGTTCCCCATGGGCCATGAGAAAATGTTTGTGATTTTGAATGATGGCAATGATGTCTCAAACATGATTCAATTGTACTGAGTTTAAAATTGAGAATAATTGATTTGTGGTCTCTAAAAAGAAGTGAACATACGCAAAGTAACAAATACGTTGAAAGGTATTCACTTAGATTTTCTTTATTCTTTTTTTTTTAAATTGAATTAGAGCCGTTTTTTTTTTTTCAATTTTTGTAGTAATGCTATGATTTTTTTTTTAAAATATTGATTTCATGGAAGTATTGTAATGCATCAATTGATTTGAAATTGATGACTAGAAAGATAAAATATATTGTGCAAATTACAACAATATGTAACAGATTTTATATGCAAACTCTAGTGAGTTTGGTCAGTGGCATAGAGCAGGGCACAACAGATGCACATACAAATAATTAATTTAGGAATATGTTTTCTGATAATGTATACCACATACATTTAATCTTTTAAATTAAATTTTTTTTTGTCAACTGTTTCTTGATGATGTACTTGGTTTCTTGGTAGGTGTCACAGGAAGAAGAATGAAACTTTGGTAGGAGTCCCATTTGGATGTGTGAACGTGCATCTAGTATTTTAAGAATGAAACTAGTCTTGTATTATTTTTGATGATCGATTTATCTCGGCGACTTAAATAAATAATACTAGTAGTAGTTTATTTTATTTTGAAGTTTCATTGATATACTAATACAGCTGCTTGTTGTTGATGTTGTTTGCTTTTATATTTAATGTGTTGGTGTTGTTTGGGTCAGTCACATATAGTATCAGTACTATTACAAAAGTAGCATTATTTTGATAATGATATTAGTACCAGGTATACACAACAATAGTACTATTATTATACATCATAGTAAGTATGTAATATTATTTTATTCACATTGTTTGGTATAGCACATGTATTACGAGTATTGTCCTAGATGTAGCATTATTTTTGAAACGACCCTAACTCTCTAAATATAAATAAATATGCGGAAATTTTTTTTTTTTTAAAATAAAACTAAGTAAAATAGATGTACATACATGCCCATACATATATGCACAGAATAAATAGATTTTAAAATAAATAACTTAAATAAAAACAACCTTTAATAAATTAAATATCTGAGTCTAACATTTAATAAAATACTGACATAAGCAAAATAAATAAAATTTGCATGCACTGAAAATATTTGAATAAAAACATACAATAGTGTCAATTTACTGAAAATAAGTAAAAATGTGTAACATGATAAAATATTCAAAACATGCATATAGACTCAGACAACGGTCACGGGGTCACTGTATGTCCGCTCATAGGTCCTCGCCGCCGGTGGGTACTACGTCCTCCTCTACGTACTCACCTGCACCATACCAGTGTAGTGAGCCTAGAGGCCCAACATGCTAACATAACAAGGGTTTAAAATAATTTAAATCACTTTAATACTAATACATAACATATACATGAATGAGCATGCTTAAAAATATCATGAACATAACATAAACTTAAATTAAACTTAAATATCATAATAATACATAAAAATTGTTGAGCAAAATATTTTCTAACATCGCATGGTTGTATCCATAGTGTAACCTTAAATACATACATTAAATACTGATCAGCGTGGTAACCAACGTACGTGGCGATGACGAATCACCTCTTAAATTGGCAGTAAACTGCCCTTCAATAGTTTACATATGGGGACGAATCCCCCTTAAATTGTCACACTACTTCAACTTCCAACATAAAATTATTTTCTTTTGCTCAACCTTAAACATTAAATCATGCATAAAAATTATTTCATGAATGCATGTACTTAAATAAAATGTGTGTCCTTCATATATATTTAATTTAATTTCATACTAACATATAAATATTAAAAATAACTTCCAAGCATAAAAATAATTAAATATATATTCAGGACACATGCAATTTCTCATGGGTTGTCCTGAACTGCTGGCCCTAACCCTCAAGCCCATTTTCTTAAATTCTGGCCCATTAACATTGAGAGTGGCCCATTAACATACTTAAACCCATTAACATCTTTCTAAGCCCAATAAATCAATTAAAGCCCATTAGCACATACTTGGCCCAATAACAACTTAATCTGGCCCAATGGGCCTAAAAACCCAAAGACTGGCCCAATAATTTTCGTGGGCTCCAAAGCCAATAAAAATCATTGGACTAACTTAAAATAATTATTCAAGCCCATTAAGAAACTTAAATGTAGCCCATTAATTTAATTAATCTAATTAGCCCAATTAAAACACTTTAACTTAATAATTAACTTAAAAATAAAATACCCGAGCCCGACTAACTTAACCCAGATCCGGACCCACTAGACTTGACCCATGACTTACTGAAACCGACCTGGACCCATGACCCGACCCGGAAAGCACCTAGAACCCTAAAACCCGAAACTCTATCTCCCCTTGTGCTGCGGCCGTGAGCAGCCCTGAGCGGCTTTAGAAAAACTAACCGTGCCGCCTGCTCCGGCCACCTTTGGCCGTGAAACTACCGCCCATACTTAACTAACATCAAGACGGTACTAGCCCCACAAATTTTACCTCAAACGGATCTCTGTAGAGGGAGAATGAACCAAAACAATCTACCCCTAGTTTCTGCTCACGCGCAGAATGCGACCAGAGGCTTCAGGCCGTTCGGCCGCTCATCTCCAGCAACCACCGGCCGGAAAAATTACCTGTACAACCTTCCCCAAGGTCTTGGGGTTCTAACCCAATTGGAATCACCCTCAAACTCGTCTTCAACAGTGCACACGAACCATTCTCCTAAAACCGCTCAAACTGCAATCTGTTGCGCATCAGAAATAGATGGCTTCGGTTCCAGCCTGTTACACCCATAAAAACTGACCAATCTCGACCCTAGGGACCCTAACACACCCACCTAGACATGCACCAGCAGTTGGTCGTACCATGTTGGAAGAAAATGTGAGTCATGATCAAACAAATGCATAAACATGTCATGAACATCAAAACTGATCCTTAAATCTGAAAATTTGAAGAAAAATCGATGCTACACAATACACACTCTATAATATCTGACAGGTACAAAAATTTGGAAGAAAAACATGCCTTGCACCGTTAAAAGAAGAGGTAGGAGCGTGTAGAACGAATCAGGGACGACGGGACGAAAAACGATCAACTTTGGAGCTTCAAAGATTATGGCTATGGAGTTGAAGTTTTCTGTCAAAACTGTGGTGGAGGCTGATGAAGAAGGGTGGGAGGCGGCTAGGAAGAGTTTGATCGGTTAAAGATTTAGTTTAGGGTTAAATATTAGATAATTACTTAAAATACAAAACCTATTTAGATAATATACTATAAAATAATAATTAAACTATTACTAATAATAAAAAAATCTGATGTAAAAGCATAAATCCCGAAATTATAATTTAAGGAATTTTTAAAATTTAATAAAAGTCATTAAAATGACTTTTTTTGGCTAAAAATAAATCCTTAAATAAATATATAAATAAATACTAAAATTTTCTTGAAAAAATACCTTAAAATATTATTTTAAGGCTCATATAGCTCATAATTTATTTTTGGCTAAATATTTTGGTATCTCATCCGTCCACGGTCCCGTCTATGCGATCACAACAATTAAATACTAAAAATCATAAAAATCTCAAATTATGGGTTAAATGCTTTAAAATAAATCTTAAAACATGCACAAATAATTCACATCATAATTTAACCCATAAATCTAAAATTTTAAATAAATAAATTTTCCTAATTATGCATGTGAATTTACGTACTAAAAATACTGGGTGTAACAATTCTCCCCCCCCCCCCCCTTAATTTGAATTTCGTCCTCGAAATTAAAGTACTTACCCGAACAACTCCGGGTAGCGAGTCCTCATGTCCGCCTCGGTCTCCCAAGTAGCTTTCTCCTCCGAGTGATTCAGCCACTGGATTCTGACCATCGGTATGACCCGCGTCCTCAATCTGCGCTCCTCCCTAGCCAAGATCCGTATAGGCCTCTCCTCAAATGCTAACTCCGGTGTCAACTGAAGAGGCTCAAAATTCAACACATGCGACGAGTTGGAGACTGTAACGTCCGGAAATTTGCTACGTAAATCCGCATACATAACTAAGAGATTTAATAAGTTTAAAATAATGTGAAAATGTGTTAAATTATTTTTATGTGTGATTATTTAAATTATGTGATTTATTTTCATGTTTTAAATATTTTTTCGGCATTTAAATTTGTTTTCTGTGGTTTATGAATTTATTTGAGAAAGTTTATTTTATGATCGCGTAGGCAGGGCCGTGGACGGACGAGATGTTTGTTTTCACCCAAAATATTTTCGGAGATTTTTAGGAGCCTTAAAATATTATTTTAAGGTATAATTTGAAGAAAATTATGGTATTTATATATATGTATATTTAGATGTCCGTTTTTACCCAAAATAAATCATTTTAATGACTTTTATTAATTAAGTTTTAAAAATCACATATTTTATTATTTCGGGATTTTTAAGTTTTTAGCAAATTATCATGTATTTTTTTAGTTTAAATTTTAGTAATTATCTACCCAAAGTATTTATTTAAATATTTAACCTAGACTACCCAAATATTATCCTAAGATTTTCTACCCTATCTCACGCCTCAACTCCCTAGCCGCCTCCCTCAACCTTTCTCCATCATCTTCATCGTTCCAGCAAGATTTTCACAGCCCCGTAGCCGAGCTTTTAAGATTTTATATTGGTTGGAGATCTGTTCGTCCCGGAGAGCCGTACGACGCGACATAAACGTTATTTCTTGCAAATATTCATCAAAGCACGTTTGAATCCCTTCTTGAACACCATTTAAGTCATATTATTCTGATTTTAGCATGAAAATTATGATCTTGCATGATATATGTGGTTTTAATGAAGAACATTCATGAACATGCATAGAACCTACGTTTTTAAAGCTTATGAATCAATTTTATCACGTTTTTCTGTCATGGATTGTTCTAGCTTGCTGACCAACGGGTTGAGGGTTGATATAGGGTCCCTAGGGTCGTGTTTGGATGACGGTTCAGTGGCTTTAGTCGTTGGTTTGGGCTAGGTTCATGCTGGACGCAGGTTTAGACGCAAACTGAGCGGTTAGCGTGCGAGGGCTCGTTCTTGGTCCACAGGACGAGTTTTAGGTTGGTTTTAGTTGAGTTATAATCCCAAGACCTTTGGAAAGTTTTTCCAGGTGGTTCTCCGGCCGGTGGTGGCCGGATATTGGCGGCCGAACGGCCGGAATCAGCGGTCGCTTTCTGCACGAACAGCAGCAGAGGGGCTCTGTTGTTTTGGTTCGTTCTCCTTCTACAGGGCTCGGTTTAAGGTCACATTTGTTGGGTTAGAACCGTCTGGGTGTTGGCTAAGTATGGGAGGTGGTTTCACATCCAAAGGTGGCCTGAGCAGGCGGCACGATCAGAGTTTCGGAAGCCGCTCAGGGCTGCTTCGAGTTGGGCTTAGGGAGAGGTAAGCTAGGGTTGTGTCTGGTGTTTTGGCAGGCCGGGCTCGGTTTTTCGGGTCCGGGTTGGGTCTAAAATATAATGGGTCAAGTTAGTTTGGTTCGGGTTTGGTTTATATTAGTTGAACTCGGGTATTTTTATTTTGAATTAAATAAGAGATTAAGTTAATAATAAATGAGTTTGGGTTCGAGTTAATTAATTAATTAGACTAGTTTAATTTTAATTATGGGATTAATTAATTAATGAAGTGAGCCCACTAATTTGTCATGGGCCGTGTGATCCATGAAAATTATTGGACCAAATTGTGGCGGGTTTAGTAATTTTATCGGTCAAATTTATAAGTTAATGGTTAGTTAATAATTTTATTAATTTAACTTTAAGTTAATAAGTTGATGGGCCTAAATTATGTTTTTAGTAAGCCCATTAGTTTTCCATGCGCCTGGGGGCCCATAAAGCTTAATGGGCCTTTCAGGTCGGGCTTTTGGGTTTTTGAGTCAGTCTAAAAATTTATGGGTTTAAGTTAAGTGGTCAGCAGCTCGAACAAGTCCATGGAAAATAAAAAGGGTCCGTAAATATATATTTAATTCATGCATGTATTTTATTAGTTATATAAGTATGATTTTTAAGAAAATAAATTAAATATATATTTACGGGAAAAATTTTCATTAAATAAAGAAAAAATGAGAATTTTTAAGTTCATGCATCATGTAAGAATTTTTATGATAAATTTAATTAAATGCATGTTAAGAAAAATATATTTTTATGGAAGTTGAAGTGAAGGTGGAAAGTGATGTGGTTGGAGGCCGGGATACCTGGGCCCGGTGACCTTCCTAATGATGTATAAGTATGATGAGCTTATGGATCCAGCTGAGAGGGCTGGTGAAGTGGCAGCACAGAGGTGGAAACCCCACCGCCGCGTACGTTGGTTTTTAGATTGATCAATCGCTTAGTATGATGCCACCGACATGGATACGACCTGTTGAGAACTAAGAAATCATGATAAGTTATTTTATGAGATTTATTAAGTATGATGATACATGTTTAGCATTATGATAAATCAGTATAATTATTTTATTTCATGTTTATATATATATAATTTTAAGATCATGCATGTATATTTATATTCACGTATTTTATATGATGTGTGCTTGTGTGTGGTTTCATTTTGTTATATAAAGATAGAACGTGCTGAGCCTCTAGGCTCACTAGATTTAAATGGTGCAGGTGAGCAGAATGTTAATGAAGTTAATGTGTTCCCGACTGGTGGCGAGGGCATATGAGTATCCAGGCGGCTAGAACCCATGACCATTGCTCTAAGATGATTTTTATGTTGAGACTAGAACATATATTTCCGCATATGTATTATTATTATAGATTTTTAGTATATGCATGGATTTTACATTTAAGTAATTATTTTCTATGTTTTCATGAATTTTTGTGAAAGAAATATTATTTAGGAATTTTATTATGACATTCTTATAAATTATTATTTAGTAATTAGTTTTAAGTATTTAATTGCATGCGTGTACCTTTATTGTATTTTTTGTGTATTTTTATTTTAAATTAAGTAAAGTTATTTTTAAGTATGATATATATATGTATGGGCATATATATATTTATATTCATTATTTTATAATAAGAGATTTAAAAAAAAAATTCAGTAGTAGTTTTAGGATGTTTCATTTGGTATCAGAGCCATGGTCCTTGGAGGGTTACTAGCCTGCTACACGGAGCTCAGAAGCCGCACTGCCAGTCTGTAAGTTTTAAATGTTTTAAATTATGTTTTATGCATGGGACACATGATTTTTGTTTTAATGATTTATGAAAATGATAATTTTAAGTTATGAAAGTCTTAAAGTTAAAAAAAAAATTAGTTATGCAATGCGGTTACGTAGAGAATTTATGGAAATTACAGTATGTTTCTGAGACACGTTACACACCAGGATGACTAGAATGATATTTGTTTAAAAAATTAAGTTTGATAATTTATGAGACGTAAGTTTGACATTTAGATTTGTAGATTAAGTTATGATTTTAGATTTTAAGTTTGACAAGTTAGGAATTTTTTTTTCTTTTTGAGATTTAAGTTGAATTTTAGATATATAAATTAAGTTATGTTTTTGGGATTTAAGTTTAAAAAATTAGTTTTGAAACATTTTAGTCATGTGTTATTAGACGACTAAGTTAAATCAAATTTCGAGGACTAAATTCCAATTAAGGGGGAGAGAATTGTAACGTCCGGAAATTTGCTACGTAAATCCGCATGCATAACTAAGAGATTTAATAAGTTTAAAATAATGTGAAAATGTGTTAAATTGTTTTTATGAGTGATTATTTAAATTATGTGATTTATTTTCATGTTTTAAATATTTTTTCGGCATTTAAATTTGTTTTCTGTGGTTTATGAATTTATTTGAGAAAGTTTATTTTATGATCGCGTAAGCGGGGCCGTGGACGGACGAGATGTTTGTTTTCACCCAAAATATTTTCGGAGATTTTTAGGAGCCTTAAAATATTATTTTAAGGTATAATTTGAAGAAAATTATGGTATTTATATATATGTATATTTAGATGTCCGTTTTTACCCAAAATAAATCATTTTAATGACTTTTATTAAGTTTTAAAAATCACCTATTTTATTATTTCGGGATTTTTAAGTTTTTAGCAAATTATCATGTATTTTTTTAGTTTAAATTTTAGTAATTATCTACCCAAAGTATTTATTTAAATATTTAACCTAGACTACCCAAATATTATCCTAAGATTTTCTACCCTATCTCACGCCTCAACTCCCTAGCCGCCTCCCTCAACCTTTCTCCATCATCTTCATCGTTCCAGCAAGATTTTCACAGCCCCGTAGCCGAGCTTTTAAGATTTTATATTGGTTGGAGATCTGTTCGTCCCGGAGAGCCGTACGACGCGACATAAACGTTATTTCTTGCAAATATTCATCAAAGCACGTTTGAATCCCTTCTTGAACACCATTTAAGTCATATTATTCTGATTTTAGCATGAAAATTATGATCTTGCATGATATATGTGGTTTTAATGAAGAACATTCATGAACATGCATAGAACCTACGTTTTTAAAGCTTATGAATCAATTTTATCACGTTTTTCTGTCATGGATTGTTCTAGCTTGCTGACCAATGGGTTGAGGGTTGATATAGGGTCCCTAGGGTCATGTTTGGATGATGGTTCAGTGGCTTTAGTCGTTGGTTTGGGCTAGGTTCATGCTGGACGCAGGTTTAGACGCAAACTGAGCGGTTTGCGTGCGAGGGCTCGTTCTGTGTCCACAGGACGAGTTTTAGGTTGGTTCTAGTTGAGTTATAATCCCAAGACCTTTGGAAAGTTTTTCCAGGTGGTTCTCCGGCCGGTGGTGGCCGGAGATTGGCGGCCGAATGGCCGGAATCAGCGGTCGCATTCTGCACGAACAGCAGCAGAGGGGCTCTGTTGTTTTGGTTCGTTCTCCTTCTACAGGGCTCGGTTTAAGGTCAAATATGTTGGGTTAGAACCGTCTGGGTGTTGGCTAAGTATGGGAGGTGGTTTCACATCCAAAGGTGGCCTGAGCAGGCAGCACGATCAGATTTTCGGAAGCCGCTCAGGGCTGCCTTGAGTTGGGCTTAGGGAGAGGTAAGCTAGGGTTGTGTCTGGTGTTTTGGTAGGCCGGGCTCGGCTTTTCGGGTCCGGGTTGGGTCTAAAATATAATGGGTCAAGTTAGTTTGGTTTGGGTTTGGTTTATATTAGTTGGACTCGGGTATTTTTATTTTGAAT
Source organism: Henckelia pumila (assembly GCF_033568475.1). NCBI lineage: Eukaryota > Viridiplantae > Streptophyta > Magnoliopsida > Lamiales > Gesneriaceae > Henckelia > Henckelia pumila. Next base: position 33,977,399 of record NC_133121.1, on the reverse strand, counting down.
TAAATAAGAGATTAAGTTAATAATAAATGAGTTTGGGTTCGAGTTAATTAATTAATTAGACTAGTTTAATTTTAATTATGGGCTTAATTAATTAATGAAGTGAGCCCACTAATTTTTCATGGGCCGTGTGATCCATGAAAATTATTGGACCAAATTGTGGCGGGTTTAGTAATTTTATCGGTCAAATTTATAAGTTAATGGTTAGTTAATAATTTTATTAATTTAACTTTAAGTTAATAAGTTGATGGGCCTAAATTATGTTTTTAGTAAGCCCATTAGTTTTCCATGGGCCTGGGGGCCCATGAAGCTTAATGGGCCTTTCAGGTCGGGCTTTTGGGTTTTTGAGTCAGTCTAAAAATTTATGGGTTTAAGTTAAGTGGTCAGCAGCTCGAACAAGTCCATGGAAAATAAAAAGGGTCCGTAAATATATATTTAATTCATGCATGTATTTTATTAGTTATATAAGTATGATTTTTAAGAAAATAAATTAAATATATATTTACGGGCAAAATTTTCATTAAATAAAGAAATAATGAGAATTTTTAAGTTCATGCATCATGTAAGAATTTTTATGATAAATTTAATTAAATGCATGTTAAGAAAAATATATTTTTATGGAAGTTGAAGTGAAGGTGGAAAGTGATGTGGTTGGAGGCCGGGATACCTGGGCCCGGTGACCTTCCTAATGATGTATAAGTATGATGAGCTTATGGATCCAGCTGAGAGGGCTGGTGAAGTGGCAGCACAGAGGTGGAAACCCCACCGCCGCGTACGTTGGTTTTTAGATTGATCAATCGCTTAGTATGATGCCACCGACATGGATACGACCTGTTGAGAACTAAGAAATCATGATAAGTTATTTTATGAGATTTATTAAGTATGATGATACATGTTTAGCATTATGATAAATCAGTATAATTATTTTATTTCATGTTTATATGTATATAATTTTAAGATCATGCACGTATATTTATATTCACGTATTTTATATGATGTGTGCTTGTGTGTGGTTTCATTTTGTTATATAAGGATAGAACGTGCTGAGCCTCTAGGCTCACTAGATTTAAATGGTGCAGTCCTCATGCGATCCCGAATCTGAGTCACAATGTCAGCTGTCTGCTGTACGATCTCAAGACCAAGTAAAATCCTCTCGCCAACCTCATCCCAATGCACAGGAGATCTGCATCTCTTCCCGTACAATGCTGCATGAGGAGCCATACCTATAGACGACTGAAAAATGTTGTTATAGGTAAACTCCACTAATGGCAGTCTAGTCTCCCACGAGCCCTGAAAATCGATGACATAGGCTCTCAGTAAGTCCTCAAGAATCTGTATCACCCTCTCAGACTGACCATCTGTCTGGGGATGAAAAGCTGTGCTGAACAGTAATCGAGTCCCCAATGCTGTATGTATACTCTTCCAGAACGCGGATGTGAATCTCGGATCTCTATCGGATACGATAGACACTGGTATGCCATGCAGTCTAACAATCTCCTTGATGTAAAGCTCTGTATACTGTGTCAAGGAGTAGGTAGTCCTCACCGGCAAGAAATGAGCTGACTTAGTGAGTCTATCCACGATCACCCAAATAGCGGTACACCCTCTAGTACTCCTCGGAAGGCCAACTACAAAGTCCATCGTAATGTTCTCCCATTTCCATTCCGTAATAGGAAGAGGTCTAAGAAGTCCTGCTGGACGCTGATGCTCAGCCTTGACCTGCTGACAAGTCAAGCACTCTGACACAACTCTCCCTATGTCTCTCTTCATCCTGGCCACCAATACAATAGCTGCAAATCTCGGTACATCTTCGTACTTCCGGGGTGAATGGAGTACGGAGATGTGTGAGCCTCTACTAGAATCTCAGCTCTCAACTGATCGACGTTCGGTACCTACATCCTACCACGGTACTGAACAATGCCATCCACAACTGTATACAGAAGACCACCCTTGGCCTCATCTCTCTGCCTCCAACGCTGCAACTCCTCATCTGTAGACTGTCCATCTCTGATCCGATCTCGTAGAATCGGCTGCACCATCAACACTGACAAGCTCGGTGCATGACCACTCAAGTAAAACTCCAAATCAAACCTCTGAATCTCGCTCTGCAGTGGTAACTACACTGTCAAACACGATACCACTGACGACTTCCGACTCAAAGCATCGGCCACTACATTAGCTTTACCTGGATGGTAGTTAATATCACAGTCATAATCCTTAACCAACTCCAACCATCTTCGTTGCCTCATGTTTAAATCCTTCTGAGTGAAGAAGTACTTGAGGCTCTTATGATCCGTGAAAATCTTGCACTTCTCGCCATACAGATAGTGCCTCCAGATTTTCAAAGCGAAGACCACTGCTGCTAACTCCAAATCATGTGTCGGGTAGTTCTGCTCGTGAATCTTCAACTGCCTCGACGCATAAGCAATAACCTTACAACACTGCATAAGTACTGCGCCTAAACCTAGCTTAGACGCATCGGTGTACACCACTAACTCCTCGTGTGGTACTGCCATCGCCAAAACTGGTGCAGTAGTAAGTGCGTCCTTCAATCGATCGAAGCTCTTCTGACAATCAGAGCTCCATACAAACTTCGCGTTCTTCTTGGTCAAGGAAGTCAAGGGTACTGCAATAGAGAAAAAACCCTTGATGAACTTCCTATAATACCCTGCCAAACCCAAGAAACTGTAGTGACCCTGCATGGAATCACCTACTAACTAGCAACTAATAGCATGCATTAAACTTAATACAGCAAAATACTTAACAGAGTAAAAACGTGCGGAAACTTAACCATAATTTACATATCAGCTTAGTAATATATTCCAGGCTTAAATCTGTAATGATACAACCAAATCGAAATCTTAAACAGTAAACATTATACAGCTATATCGAATCCTGCTGTATAATAAAATGCTCAAGGCTCCTGCTCCCTAGTCCTGCCTTGAACTACCAGCTCCGTCCATCCTGCGACCTGCCCCATGGAATAGGGTGTCCAAGATAACAACTAGGACGTGAGCGCTACGCCCAGTACATAGACATGAGTAAACATATGTATATAATGCATGCAACATGATGACTGGTACAGGGTCATCTGAAAAGTCATGCTAAGAACCGGCGCCATATGAGTGCTGCCACCGCACGGATCAACCTCTGGGTGCAACCACACTCGTCTAGTACACCAGAGTAGACAGACATAAATTCCCCCGCCGTCACGGTACTCTCAGTGACAGACTATCGAGTATAGAGCTGAGCGGCTCTATAATCAGGTATAACAAGGTATAGGCTCAACGTGTATATGTATATGACATATGAGTATAGAAAACGGTAAATCATACATCATGCCATATAATAATGCCAAATAAATGCAACATATAAACATGTATACTCGCTGGCAATCTCAGTCAATGTGTACGTACCTCTAGGCTAGTTCAAGTATAATAGGATCCTAGGTTCCAAGCCTATATTCAAAAGTTCACCGTATCACTACATAAATTCTATAAGCCTTAACTAAGCTAATAAGTACTCCCAAAACTTAAATAGATTCCCGGACCATACCTTCGTCCGTAGTTAGCCCTTTGGAGTCGCTAGTCCCGGATGACTATAACCACACTCTGGTTATTCCAGAACCTCTATTATAACCGATAGGGCCCTCAAGTGTATATCTCACACTATATAACTGAAGAAGGAAACTCGGGAATTCGTAATTGAAAATGAACTCTGAACGGCCCTATTTATAGCCAAATTTCTCGGCCAGGATCAGAACTTCCGATTTCGGGATCGGAGCTTCCGATCCAGCTCATTGCGTGCATGTCTGCCACGCCAGGATCGGAACTTCCGATCTACGATCGGAGCTTCCGATCTTCTCTATGACCGACACTTGTCAAAACTCGCGACTGAGTCATCGATCATTTTTGACAGCTGGGGATCGGAACTTCCGTTCCAGGATCGGAGCTTCCGTTCCGATCGGAGCTTACTATCCGGGATCGGAGCTTACTATCCGGCCCAAAATTAAAAAGCTCAAATTTTACTTCTGAAGTCCAATAACATTCCGAAATTGGTTAAATACCAACCCTTAATCATGTTTAACATATTATTATCTTAAAATGGTATCTGGGTTACTACATTCTCCCCACCTTTAGATATTTCGTCCGCGAAATAACATCTAAAGATAAATCAAGATAACAATATGAAACATCGAACCATGTCTTATTACAACAACGGTAATTACATCTTATATGGTAATCAAAAATACAAAGCAAACAACTCAGGATATTCTGCTCGCATACGACTCTCAGTTTCCCAAGTTGCTTCTTCAACGCCTCGGCGCTGCCACTGTACCATCACAAGTGGTATAGTCTTGTTCCGAAGAACTTTCTCCTTCCTGTCTAGGATACATATTGGTCGTTCAACAAAAGACAGATCTGGCTCTAGCTGAATATCAGTAGACTGAATCACATGAGATTCATCAGCTATGTACTGTCAAAGCAACGACACATGAAAAACATTGTGTATACTGGAAAGAGATGGCGGTAAAGCCAAACGATAAGCAACATCTCCGATCTTCTCCAGTATCTGGAAAGGCCCAATGTAACGAGGAGACAACTTGCCTTTCACACCAAATCTCATCACCTTCCTGAAAGGTGATACTCGCAGAAAAACATATTCACCAGGCTCAAACTGAAGTGGCATGCGGTGAATATTCGCATAACTGGCTTGTCTATCTTGAGCAACTTTGATCCTATGCTTGATCAAATATACCTTGTCTACAATCTGCTGCACCAATTCAGGACCCTCGACTTGCCGTTCCCCGACTTCATCCCAGAATAACGGAGTACGACACCGTCGACCATACAATGCCTCGAAAGGTGCCATATCAATACTACGATGATAACTGTTATTGTAGGCAAATTCAATTAAAGGTAACTGATCCTGCCAAGATAAGCCAAAATCCATGACAGAAGAACGTAGCATATCCTCCAGCGTACGAATAGTGCGCTCTGACTGCCCGTCAGTCTCCGGATGATATGCAGTACTCAAACTCAGAGTGGTACCCAACGCTTGCTGAAAACTACCCCAAAAACGTGAAGTAAATCGCGGATCTCTATCACTGACAATACTCACTGGAATCCCATGTAATCGCACAATCTCCTGGACATATAAGCGTGCCATGCGATCATAAGAATACTCCCGGTTATAAGGAATGAAATGTGCTGATTTTGTCAAACGGTCAACGACAACCCAGATAGCATCACACTGACGTGAAGTCATAGGCAAGTGGGTGACAAAATCCATAGTTACGTGCTCCCACTTCCATTCGGGAATCTCAAGATTCTGCAGTAATCCACCTGGTCGTCGATGTTCAGCCTTGACCTGTTGACAAACCAAACATCTCGAAACAAATTGATACACACTTCGCTTCATCCCCTTCCACCAGAATCTAGTTCGCAAGTCCTTATACATTTTCATACTTCCAGGATGAACTGATAATCGACTCCTGTGAGCTTGAGATAGAATATCATTCCTGAGCTCTGCAACATTAGGTACAACCACTCTATTGGATAGGCACAATAAACCATCTACCTGAAAATGGAATCCAGATGTATTAACGCCATTGTCTAGACGTGCCAATCGCTGAGTCTTAACATCAGATATCTGAGCATCTCTGATTCGAGAATACAATGCTGGCTCAGATAGAATAGTATACAAACGAACCCCATTCCTCCCTTTCTTGTGCTTGAGCGTAAAACTCAATGAACAGCACTCTTGAATCATATGAGATATTTCATTAGTCTGAAGTGCAGACAGTCTCACCTGCCGACTCAAGGCATCAGCAGTAAGATTAGCAGAACCTGGATGATATTTGATTTCACAATCATAATCCTTCAGGAGATCCATCCAGCGTCTTTGTTGCATATTCAACTCTGCCTGAGTGAATAAATACTTCAAACTCTTGTGATCCGTAAATATCTCAAATTTCTCGCCATAAAGATAATGTCTCCAAATCTTGAGCGCAAATACAATGGCGGCTAACTCGAGATCATGCACTGGATAGTTATTCTCATGCGTCTTCAACTGTCGAGAAGCATAGGCAATAACATGTCCATGCCGTGTCAACACACATCCCAACCCCTGACCAGAGGCATCAGTATAAACAACATAACCTCCTGATCCAAAAGGTAGAGCTAACACAGGTGCAATAGTAAGACGTCTACGCAGCTCGTGAAACGACTCCTCACAATCTGAGGACCAAATGAAGGCAACATCTTTCCGTGTAAGCTGAGTCAAAGGCCTTGCCAACTGTGCAAAATTCTCGATGAACCGACGGTAATATCCAGCTAGACCCAAGAAACTAGGAATCTCAGCAACCGTCGTCGGACGAGACCAGTTCAGCACTGCCTCTATCTTACTAGGATCAACAGATATCCTTTCATTAGAAATCACATGACCGAGAAATACTACCCGATCAAGCTAGAATTCACACTTGCTCAATTTCGCATATAGCTGCTTATCTCGTAATGTCTGTAGAACAATCCTCAAATGCTGTGCATGATCATCCTTGTCATGAGAATAAACAAGAATATCATCTATGAAGACGATGACAAATCTATCCAGATAATCTCGAAATACCTGATTCATCAGATTCATAAAGACTGCCGGTGCATTCGTCAAACCGAATGGCATCACCAGAAACTCATAATGCCCGTATCTGGTCCTGAAAGCAGTCGTAGATATATCTGAGTCTCGTACCCGCATCTGATGGTATCCAGATCTCAGATCTATTTTCGAATAAACAGAAGTACCCTGTAGTTGATCGAATAGATCATCAATCCGCGGCAAAGGATACTTATTCTTCATGGTGACACGATTCAACTGCCTGTAATCAATACATAATCGCATCGATCCATCTTTTTTTCTTGACAAACAAAATAGGTGCTCCCCATGGAGAAACACTCGGACGAATATATCCCTTATCAAGCAGATCCTGTAACTGCTGTTTCAATTCCCTCATCTCTGAAGGTGCCAGACGATAAGGTGCTCGGGATATAGGCGTAGTTCCTGGTACTAGATCAATACCAAATTCAACCTCTCGAACTGGAGGAAAACCAGGAATCTCATTAGGGAATATGTCAGGAAACTCGCTGACAACCGGTAGCTGATCAATACCCGTACTACTCATGGACATATCAACTGCATAGATGAGGTAGCCCTCCCCACCTGACTCCAAGACATGACATGCCTTCAGAGCCGAAACAAGTGGCATCGGAGGTCGCGCACCCTCACCATAAAAGTACCAACTATCACCCTCAACGGGATGAAACTGTACCAGACGCTGATAACAATCCACAGTAGCGTGATACAAAGTCAGAATATCTATTCCCAAGATACAGTCAAAATCCGTCATCGCTAATATCATCAAATTAGCCGATAACACATTACCCTCAAACTCCAGAAGGCAACCCATCACTAGACGCTTAGTTACTATCTCTTGCTCCAACGGAGTAGATACAACTAAATCCATATCTAATGATACATAAGGTAATCTATGTCTCTTAACGAAGCGACTAGAAATAAAGGAATGCGATGCTCCAGTATCAATTAATACAAGTGCAGGAATACCACATAACAAGAAGTTACCTGCCAACATGCGATCACTTCCCTCAGTAGCCTACTCCTGAGACAGAGCAAACACCTGCCCTTGAGTCTGGGGACGATAACCAGAAGAACTCTGTGGTGCTGGCTGCTGACGTGGAACAATAGAAGCCTGAGATCCAACCTGTGATCCCGATCCACTAGCAGAACCCATGCGCTGAGGACAATCTATCCGCAAATGTCCCTGCTGACCACAAATATAACAAGCACCAGTAGCTTTCCGACATGAAGCTGCAGGATGCTTCCCTCCACAATGGCTACAAAATTCCTCCTTCTTCTTCTTCTTCCCAAAACGGAACATACCTCGTGAACCACGAGATCCAGATGAAGTAGTAAGAGTAGAAGAAGACGTAGGTCCGGATTGCACAACAGATTGAGCTCGAGGCTCAAAAGATCCACTAGGTTGTGCTGGCATCATCAATTGTGCACGCCTGTTGCTAGTCTCCACAAGACGGCAACGGTTCACCAAAGTCTCAAAAGATACCGGGTCATCACAGACGACAACCTGAGAGTAGATATCTTGGTTCAAACCTTGTAAAAAGATATCGTACTTCGATGCATCACTCTCATTAATATGAGGACTGAAAGGTAGCAGATCAAGAAATCGTTGCTGATATTGATCAATAGTCATTGATCCTTGCCTCAGAGTAAGCAACTCCATAGATCGTGCTTGGCGAACAGCCGGAGGAAAATACAATTTCTGGAACTCCCGACAGAAATCCCCCCAAGTCACCTGTCCTCTCTCAGTACGTGCCTGAGCAGCTTTGGCATCCCACCAAAAACATGCTCTATCCTCTAGAATGAATTCTAGAACTTCCAATTTCTGATCCTCAGTACAATCGAAAGCACGAAAAGTACTCTCGAGTTTAGACATCCAACTCCTCGCCTGTTCAGGATTCTCGCCTCCCACCAAGGGTTTCGGTCCTACTTGCATGAACTTATTGATAGAGTAGCGACGTCTACCCTCATGATGACGATGTTGATCATCATGATGGCGGTGATGACGATGATGATGACCACCTCCCTGGCCAACACTACCGTGACTCTCGTCAGCCATATCCTGAAAAGAATTGCACATTAAAACCCCACATGCGCAAGAATTACTCAAGACTAAACTAAATCCCAAGTACTAATCCCAAAATCTATGCATGCTCTGATACCAAAATTGTAGTGACCCTGCATGGAATCACCTACTAACTGGCAACTAATAGCATGCATTAAACTTAATACAGCAAAATACTTAACAGAGTAAAAACGTGCGGAAACTTAACCATAATTTACATATCAGCTTAGTAATATATTCCAGGCTTAAATCTGTAATGATACAACCAAATCGAAATCTTAAACAGTAAACATTATACAGCTATATCGAATCCTGCTGTATAATAAAATCCTCAAGGCTCCTGCTCCCTAGTCCTGCCTTGAACTACCAGCTCCGTCCATCCTGCGACCTGCCCCATGGAATAGGGTGTCCAAGATAACAACTAGGACGTGAGCGCTACGCCCAATACATAGACATGAGTAAACATATGTATATAATGCATGCAACATGATGACTGGTACAGGGTCATCTGAAAAGTCATGCTCAGAACCGACGCCATATGAGTGCTGCCACCGCACGGATCAACCTCTGGGTGCAACCACACTCGTCTAGTACACCAGAGTAGACAGACATAAATTCCCCCGCCGTCATGGTACTCTCAGTGACAGACTATCGAGTATAGAGCTGAGCGGCTCTATAATCAGGTATAACAAGGTATAGGCTCAACGTGTATATGTACATGACATATGAGTATAGAAAACGGTAAATCATACATCATGCCATATAATAATGCCAAATAAATGCAACATATAAACATGTATACTTGCTGGCAATCTCAGTCAATGTGTACGTACCTCTAGGCTAGTTCAAGTATAATAGGATCCTAGGTTCCAAGCCTATATTCAAAAGTTCACCGTATCACTACATAAATTCTATAAGCCTTAACTAAGCTAATAAGTACTCCCAAAACTTAAATAGATTCCCGGACCATACCTTCGTCCGTAGTTAGCCCTTTGGAGTCACTAGTCCCGGATGACTATAACCACACCTTGGTTATTCCAGAACCTCTATTATAACCGATAGGGCCCTCAAGTGTATATCTCACACTATATAACTGAAGAAGGAAACTCGGGAATTCGTAATTGAAAATGAACTCTGAACGGCCCTATTTATAGCCAAATTTCTCGGCCAGGATCAGAACTTCCGATTTCGGGATCGGAGCTTCCGATCCAGCTCATTGCGTGCATGTCTGCCACGCCAGGATCGGAACTTCCGATCTACGATCGGAGCTTCCGATCTGCTCAATGACCGACACTTGTCAAAACTCGCGACTGAGTCATCGATCATTTTTGACAGCTGGGGATCGGAACTTCCGCTCCAGGATCGGAGCTTCCGTTCCGATCGGAGCTTACTATCCGGGATCGGAGCTTACTATCCGGGATCGGAACTTACTATCCGGCCCAAAATTAAAAAGCTCAAATTTTACTTCTGAAGTCCAATAACACTCCGAAATTGGTTAAATACCAACCCTTAATCATGTTTAACATATTATTATCTTAAAATGGTATCTGGGTTACTACAGAAACTGCGAATCTCCGAAGCATTCCTCGGAATATCCCATTTTTGCACTGCCTCAACCTTCGACTGATCCACTGCAATCCCATCTCTCGAAATAATGTGGCCAAAAAATTCCACCTGCTCATGCCAAAACTCGCACTTGCTGAACTTGGCATACAAACGATGCTCCCTCAAAGTCTGCAAGGCTTTCTGTAGATGATGCCTATGCTCCTCCATGCTCCTAGAGTAGATCAAGATATCATCAATGAAGACTATGATGAACTGATCAAGATACGACTGAAATACCCGGTTCATGAGATCCATGAAAACCGCTGGAGCATTGGTCAGTCCAAATGGCATTACTAAGAACTCGTAATGCCCATAACGTGTCCGGAAAGCAGTCTTGGACACATCTGCCTCTCTAACTCGCAGCTGATGATAACCAGATCGCAGATCGATCTTGGAGAACACCGAAGCTCCCTGCAACTGATCAAATAAGTCCTCTATCCTCGGCAGTGGGTACTTATTCTTCACTGTGACTCTGTTGAGCTCTCGATAATCGATGCACAGTCTCATACTGCCATCCTTCTTCTTCACAAGTAACGCTGGAGCTCCCGATGGAGAAAAGCTAGGACGAACAAAGCCTTTCTCTAATAACTTCTGAATCTGCTCCTTCAACTCTTTCATCTCGGTAGGAGCGAGTCTGTACGGTGCCTTTGAGATAGGCACGGTGTCTGCTAGATGGTTCTGATGCCGTGACAATACTCGCTAGAAAACCTCGGAAACCCCGTCTCAACAACTTCCTTGCCTGAATAAGAGATATCACCTGAGGTGTACTACTGCTCTGAGATGCATAGAAAGTAAACAGGTCGCCTTCTGATGGTTTCACTGACACTGTCCTTCGACGAAAATCAATCGAAGCTCCATTGACTGTCAACCAGTCCATACCCAATATCAAATCAAACCCGCTCAACGACAAAACCACTACATCTGCGCGAATGGAGTGCCCCTGTAGCTCAAACTCCAGTTCTCGAATGACACTAGAGGTAGAAATAATCTGTCCTGATGGCATAGTGACATCATAACCACTGTCGGCAAATCTCAGGTGTGATGCCTATCCGTCTGATAAACTCTAGGGAAATAAACGAATGCGTAGCCCCTGAATCTAGCAACACAAATGTGGTGTTTCCTCCTACTAGAATTCTCCCGATGATTAAGGAGGTATCTGGGTCTGCCTCCTCAGCCTGCATGACAAACACCCGCCCAGTGGTGTTCTTCTTCCTTGAGCAGTTGTATGCCCCATTCCCTAGCTCCTTGCAGTGGTAGCAAACGTTGGAACCGATCAAACACTGACCTGAGTGAGGCCTCTGACACTATGGGCACAAGGGAACTACTCCTGTCTTAGGGGCCCCGCCCCTCTGCTGCTGCTGCGGCTGGCGCCCCTAAGGCCTCTGCTGCTGTCCCTGCTGATTCGGGCCCTTAGACGGCCCAGTAAACTGCTTCTTCGCAGAAGGCTGCGAAGATGGTCGATAAGCTCCTGGCTGGAACTGCCTCTTGCCTTGCTGTTACCTCTGCATCTCTCGTCTCCCTTCCTCAGAACGCAATGCTCTGCTAACTGCCGCCTCGTAAGTAGTGACATCCAACATGCGAACGTCATGCTTGATGTCAGCCCGCAATCCACAAACTGTCTCAACTTGTCTGGTGCACTCAGCAAAAGAGGCACGAAGCGACACCCTCTCTCGAACTGGGTAATATAATCTACCACATGTTTCTTTACGTAAATCGACATGCATAACTAAGTGCTTAAAAAATTTTTTTGCTAACATAAATGCTTAAGTCTTAAACATGATACGACTAAATCAGACTAAAAGCAATTAAAACTTACAGACCGGTAGCGTGATTTTTGAGCTCGCATAGCAGTAATGACCCCTCCAAGGACCGCGCTCTGATACCAACTGAAACGACCCTACCTCTCTAAATATAAATAAATATGCGGAATTTTTTTTTTTTTAAAATAAAACTAAGTAAAATAGATGTACATACATGCCCATACATATATGCACATAATAAATAGATTTTAAAATAAATAACTTAAATAAAAACAACCTTTAATAAATTAAATATCTGAGTCTAACATTTAATAAAATACTGACATAAGCAAAATAAATAAAATTTGCATGCACTGAAAATATTTGAATAAAAACATACAATAGTGTCAATTTACTGAAAATAAGTAAAAATGTGTAACATGATAAAATATTCAAAACATGCATATAGACTCAGACAACGGTCACGGGGTCACTGCATGTCCGCTCATAGGTCCTCGCCGCCGGTGGGTACTACGTCCTCCTCTACGTACTCACCTGCACCATACCAGTGTAGTGAGCCTAGAGGCCCAACATGCTAACATAACAAGGGTTTAAAATAATTTAAATCACTTTAATACTAATACATAACATATACATGAATGAGCATGCTTAAAAATATCATGAACATAACATAAACTTAAATTAAACTTAAATATCATAATAATACATAAAAATTGTTGAGCAAAGTATTTTCTAACATCGCATGGTTGTATCCATAGTGTAACCTCAAATACATACATTAAATACTGATCAGCGTGGTAACCAACGTACGTGACGGTGACGAATCACCTATTAAATTGGCAGTAAACTGCCCTTCAATAGTTTACATATGGGGACGAATCCCCCTTAAATTGTCACACTACTTCAACTTCCAACATAAAATTATTTTCTTTTTCTCAACCTTAAACATTAAATCATGCATAAAAATTATTTCATGAATGCATGTACTTAAATAAAATGTGTGTCCTTCATATATATTTAATTTAATTTCATACTAACATATAAATATTAAAAATAACTTCCATGCATAAAAAATAATTAAATATATATTCAGGACACATGCAATTTCTCATGGGTTGTCCTGAACTGCTGGTCCTAACCCTCAAGCCCATTTTCTTAAATTCTGGCCCATTAACATTAAGACTGGCCCATTAACATACTTAAACCCATTAACACCTTTCTAAGCCTAATAAATCAATTAAAGCCCATTAGCACATACTTGGCCCAATAACAACTTAATCTGGCCCAATGGGCCTAAAAGCCCAAAGACTGGCCCAATAATTTTCGTGGGCTCCAAAGCCCATAAAAATCATTGGACTAACTTAAAATAATTATTCAAGCCCATTAAAAAACTTAAATGTAGCCCATTAATTTAATTAATCTAATTAGCCCAATTAAAACACTTTAACTTAATAATTAACTTAAAAATAAAATACCCGAGCCCGACTAACTTAACCCGGACCCGAACCCACTAGACTTGACCCATGACTTACTGAAACCGACCCGGACCCATGACCCGACCCGAAAAGCACCTAGAACCCTAAAACCCGAAACTCTATCTCCCCTTGTGCTGCGGCCGTGAGCAGCCCTGAGCGGCTTTAGAAAAACTAACCGTGCCGCCTGCTCCGACCACCTTTGGCCGTGAAACTACCGCCCATACTTAACCAACATCAAGACGGTTCTAACCCCACAAAATTTACCTCAAACGGATCTCTGTAGAGGGAGAACAAAGCAAAACAATCTACCCCTAGTTTCTGCTCACGCGCAGAACGCGACCAGAAGCTTCAGGCCATTCGGCCGCTCATCTCCGGCAACCACCGGCCGGAAAAATTACCTGTACAACCTTCCCCAAGGTCTTGGGGTTCTAACCCAATTGGAATCACCCTCAAACTCGTCTTCAAAAGTGCACACGAACCATTCTCCTAAAACCGCTCAAACTGCAACCTGTTGCGCATCAGAAATATTTGGCTTCGGTTCTAGCCTGTTACACCCATAGAACTTGACCAATCTCGACCCTAGGGACCCTAACACACCCACCTAGACATGCACCAGCAGTTGGTCGTACCATGTTGGAAGAAAACATGAGTCATGATCAAACAAATGCATAAACATGTCATGAACATCAAAACCGATCCTTAAATCTAAAAATTTGAAGAAAAATCGATGCTACACAATAAACACTCTATAATATCTGATAGGTACAAAAATTTGAAAGAAAAACATGCCTTGCACCGTTAAAAGAAGAGGTAGGAGCGTGTAGAACGAATCCGGGATGACGGGATGAAAAACGATCAACTTTGGAGCTTCAAAGATTATGGCTATGGAGTTGAAGTTTTCTGTCAAAACTGTGGTGGAGGCTGATGAAGAAGGGTGGGAGGCGGCTAGGAAGAGTTTGATCGGTTAAAGATTTAGTTTAGGGTTAAATATTAGATAATTACTTAAAATACAAAACCTATTTAGATAATATACTATAAAATAATAATTAAACTATTACTAATAATAAAAAAATCTGATGTAAAAGCATAAATCCCGAAATTATAATTTAAGGGATTTTTAAAATTTAATAAAAGTCATTAAAATGACTTTTTTTGGCTAAAAATAAATCCTTAAATAAATATATAAATAAATACTAAAGTTGTAAGGTCCAAATCCACTAAACTCACTTACGATGATTTTAAAATAATTTTTATGATTTTATGCCATAAATTGTTTAAGTTATGATTTAATGATTATGGTTTCATGATATAATTATTTTATGTTTAACGCTTTCGATTAAGTTAATGGTTTCAGATCGAGTTTGATTTTGGAATCATGGGACGAGGCTAACCTACGAACGAGATGATAGAGCGTATTTTTACGAACGTTTTAAGTATAATATTGATATGTTTTTGATGCATGAGTCGGGGGATGGTATTTTTATCAGACGAGTCGGGACGGGTGACTGACTGCATTTTAGAGATGAACACACATTATGTATTGAATGATCATTATCCTATCTATCTACCCGATTCCCCACCCCATTACTTCCCATGTCCCCTTGTTCCCTTGACTCTCTCTTCTTCCCTATTCTCTACACGATTATTTCCCCTTCTCTCCATTCTATCATCTTCTCCTTCTTGTTTCTTTATTGAACCTTCACGGTTCTTCAAGAAAGTCACAAGCCAAAGTTCCAAATCTCGTTCTTGGTGTGGTTAGCTCGTTGCCAAGAATCCGAATCAACTTCGTCTTCATTTCAAGGCAAGTACAAATTTAAAAGATTTTGAAACCCATTCAAGCTATTATGTATTTTGATATGAATTGTTGTGTGTTGAGATATTTATGCATGATTTTCATGAATTTCAAAAGCATGAAGTTATGATTTTACGAGTTCGTGAAGCGTAGGTTGTTCTTGTCAAGTACTTGAGTTGATTCAAGAGGTTCATGTTCTTTTAAGATTTTAATGTTTTGAAGTTAGTTAAACCATGTTCAATTACAAGAAAATGAGCTTTGATGATTTATGTAGTTAGGATTTTGATTAAAAGAAGTTTATGTTTGAAGTTTGAAGTGTTGAAATTGTTTTTGGTGGCACCGGATTACCTATACTTATTATGATTTTGAGGATAACAATTAGGGTAGTAATCCAAATGATATGAGGCCAATTTTATTTGAAATCTAGCTTATTTATCTACAACTTTCATGTTTTGAGTTTTGTCAAAATAAGTTTGGAAGATTGGTCAAAATCACCCCAAAGTGTGTAGAGTGTTTTGATTTTCCGGCTGTGACACATTTGGGGAGAATGAGCATAACGTTTTACTGCAAACTCCAATTGAGGTGCGGTTTTCGGCATTAGAAAGCCAAGATCCAGAGATACAACTTTCATGTTTACCACTGTTTCAAATTCTAACTTAAAAATAGAGTTTCGGAGCGAGCAAGATGAACCATTTGCGCAGGTCAGGCGCGCCCGCGCCTAGAAGTTGAGCGGCCGCGCCTTTCACTCGAAATTCATGATTTTTTTATGTTATTTTAGGGTCCTAAATTCATTATTATGATCTTCAAAGGCTTATAAAATATATTTAAGAGTTTCTATGCAAAAAGTTTCAAGTTTTAAGTCAAGAACGACAAGAACGACTTACGTGGATCGATTACGCTATGTGATGCATGTAAATGTCTAAGTTTCATTCATGAAACCTATGTTCAATATGAAAGTATGATTTTTATCATCTATGACATGCATGAAGTAATGGAGTAAAGTTTTATGTTCATGAAATGAAAGTTATGACGGAATTTACGATGAAACAATGATGTTTCATAATGAATGAAATGATATGATGAATGATGTTAAGATGAATCATGATATGATATGTTGATGCATGAAAAGATTTTGATGTCTTATGTGTCTTTGTGGTGGCAAACACGGGATTGGTGCTCCGGTTTGGGCTCCGGAGAGGCCCTTTCCAAACATGGCTCATGAGACAGATAAGTACACGGGACTGGTGCTCCGGGATGAGCTCCGGAGAGGGCCTTTCCAAAGAACGAATGTTATGAGGCTTAGTGCCATATGCTTGTTGATCAACAAGAAAAGGATGAATGTGCCCATTATGACGGTTGCCACAATTTCGCATAATTCGTCACCAAATGATGAGTTTATGTTATGTTATGTTACGTTTAAATGATATTTGAAATCTCACGATTTTTACTGCATATACTTGCTGAGTCTTTAGACTCGCTATACTTGAATGGTGCAGGTAATGAGGATGACATTTATGCATATGTCGACGAGTTTAATGTCGGACATGAAGAAGAGCAAGGAGTCGGACCGGCGGGCGATGCATGAGTGTGTTATGTGTTGAGTGTGATATGCTATGTCTTGAGCTATTTGCAACTTTATGATGTATTGTAAGGTTGTAAACAAGTTTTATAAATTTTAAGGTTTGGATTTGGTTTGTAAACTATTCTGAAATGTTTTAAGTAAGGTTTGATGTATGCATACATCTTTCAAAAAAAAAATTTCTTTTCCGCGTTATTGTAAGGTTATGTTAGTTTTGTAACATCTTCATCGGTTGAGGGCGTTACAGTTTGGTATCAGAGCAGTTCGCTCTGGGTTTTCTTGAAACATTCATGCATACTCGCCACGACTCCAACTCTCAGTCTTCATGTCTGTAAGTTATGATGTTTATTCGATTATGTGTATGATAATGCGATGAGATATTGTATGCATGTTACATGTTAAAGTATATTTACGTATTGAATCGTGACTGAGCGGTGTGGATAATATTGGACTTTAGGACTATGACATCACGTAGGGGAAATAACACCAACGCCAACGCCAATGCCGCTAACAACAACCATAATGATTGCGGGCCAGATAGTGAGAACAATCAAAACAACCAGTTTTTGGCGGGATTAACTGCTCTGCTTCAAGAGCAAAGTCGTGCTCAGGGAGCTCAAATCCAACAGTTGCTTCAAGCCCAGACAGCTAATGCCGGAAATAACCATCCTGCGGCTAATCAAAACCCTATCTACAAAAGGTTCTTAGAGTTGGTACCACCTGAGTTCAAAGGAGAGACTGATCCTTTGATTGCGGAACAATGGTTCCAAGCTATGGAGACTGCTTTTGAATTCATGCAGATCACGGATGCGGATAGATTGAGATGTGCTACCTATATGTTCCTTGATGACGCTCGTGTTTGGTGGAATGGAGCCAAAGCAGCGTTGAACCTAACCACCCTTACTTGGAATGGATTCAAGGATGTGTTCTACGGCAAATATTTCACGGTGAGCACCCGAAACAGGTTGGCTAGAGAGTTTTTGGAGATCCGTCAAGGAAACATGTCAATTGCGGAGTATGTAAAGAAGTTTGAAAGGGGAAGATACTTTGTACCGATGATTTCTGGTGATCCTGCTGAAGAGTTGAAACATTTTACAGAAGGGTTGAATGCCTTCATCAGAAAGGATGTTAGACTAAGTGGAGCGAAAAATTACAAAGAAGCGGTAGATCAGGCCATGTTGTTCGAAAAGGACAGAAACGATATTATCAAAGAGTCACAGGCAAAGAGATCTAACTATCAGGGTCGAGACCAACAAGGAAATTCTAACAGAAAGAGGCCATACCAAGCCCCTCCCCAACACCGACCGTACCAACAACAACATCCTCGACCTCAAGGGCAGAAACAGTTGGCTCTGCCAGCACCAAAACCGGCAAATGCACCAACAGCTTGTCAAAAATGTGGAAAACTTCATTCAGGCCAATGTATGATGGGAACTGGTGTATGTTACTTGTGCAAACAACCAGGACATTTTGCAAAGGAATGTCCCCAACAAAGAGGACCGGCCAAAGGCCGAGTGTTTGCCATGACTCATGAGCAAGTGGACATAAACTCAGCCATCGTCACAGGTATGATTAATGTTTCCAGTATTCCTGCTCATATCTTAATTGATACTGGAGCTACACATTCATTCATATCTGTTGAATTTGTTAATAAATCGGGTTTGGTACCGGATAAGTCAATTTCGGGGTTTAGTATATCTTTGCCTTCAGGGGAAGAATTGAGTAGTGATTTGATTATCAGAGGATGCAGTATACAGATTCAAGGTCATGAGTTGTATGCTGATCTTATTATCCTCAAAATGTCGGACTTTGACGTGATATTTGGTATGGATTGGTTGTCTTGTTACGAGGCTACCATAGACTGTAAACGGAGGACGGTTTCATTGAAAACTAAGGATGGAGAAACGTTTCTATTCCATGCCACACCGAAAAATAATTCATCTCTTTTAATTTCAGTAGGTAAGGCATGACAACTGTTGAATAAAGGATGTGAAGGTTTCCTCGCAAGTGTCACTTGTGACCAAGAATTACCTCGACCGAAACTTGAAGACGTCGAGGTAGTGAGAGATTTCCCAGAAGTATTTCCTGATGATATTGCAGGATTACCTCCAGCTAGGTAGGTAGAATTTGGGATTGAATTAATGCCCAGAACCCAACCAGCTTCCAAAGCACCATACAGATTAGCACCGACTGAAATGAAAGAATTGAAGGAGCAACTACAAGAGCTACTCAATAAAGGCTTTATTAGACCGAGTATATCGCCTTGGGGTGCACCGGTATTATTTGTCAAGAAGAAAGATGGGTCTATGAGACTGTGCATCGATTATAGAGAGCTGAATCGAGTAACAGTGAAGAACAAATATCCACTGCCAAGGATTGATGATTTGTTTGATCAGTTACAAGGGGCAGTAGTATTCTCCAAGATCGATTTGAGATCAAGTTATCACCAATTGAAGGTGAAAGATGAAGATATTCATAAGACGGCTTTCAGGACTCGTTATGGCCACTACGAGTTTTTAGTCATGCCATTTGGAGTTACCAATGCACCGGCAGTATTCATGGATCTTATGAACAGAGTGTTTCAGCCTTTCTTAGATCAGTTTGTCATAGTATTCATAGATGACATACTGATATACTCTCGTAGTTCAGATGAGCATCGTCAGCATCTAACTACAGTCTTGCAGATTCTGAAAGAAAAACAATTGTTTGCTAAGTTCAGTAAGTGTGAATTTTGGCTGGAACAGATTGCATTTTTGGGTCACATAGTTTCGGCTAAGGGAATAGAGGTTGATCCAGCAAAGATAGAAGCAATTAAAAATTGGGTTACTCCAAAGAATGCTACAGAGATACGGAGTTTTTTTGGGATTAGCGGGTTACTATAGGAGATTCATTCAGGATTTCTCCAAGATAGCTCTGCCACTAACGTCATTAACTCGCAAAAGTGTGAAGTTTGAATGGTCTAATCAGTGTGAGAAAAGCTTTTTAGTGTTAAAGAAAAAGTTGATGACAGCACCAGTACTAGCCATACCAGAAGGAACAGGTCGATTCGTAATTTATACAGATGCTTCCAAGAGTGCATTAGGGGCTGTCTTGATGCAAGATGGAAAGGTGATAGCATATGCTTCACGACAGTTGAAGATTCATGAAAAGAATTACCCTACCCATGACCTTGAATTGGCAGCAGTTGTCTTCGCACTCAAACTGTGGAGACATTACCTTTATGGTGAGAAGTGTCAGATTTTCACTGATCATAAGAGTTTGAAGTACTTCTTCACCCAGAAGGAGTTGAACATGAGGCAGAGAAGATGGCTCGAATTGGTGAAAGATTATGACTGTAATATTAGCTACCATCCGGGTAAAGCTAATGTAGTAGCAGATGTTTTGAGTCGTAAATCTGCAACCTTAACAGAATGACAACTCAACAAGAGTTTATTTCAGATTTTGAACGACTCAGATTGGAAGTAGTTGAGCCGATGGAAGTTTGTGCCATATCAGCCTTAACAATGGTTCCAAGTTTTCTCGACAAGATTCGAACAGGTCAGGCTTCAGACCAGCAATTATTAACTTGGAAACTTAAAGATGAAGCTAAAGGGGGTGCATTGTATACAGTGAAGGATGGGATCGTGCATCACAAAGGGCGAAAGTGGGTACCAGCAGTAGATTTACTGAGGGAAGATGTGATGACTGAGGCTCACACTGTACCATATTCTATTCATCCAGGGAGTACAAAGATGTTCAAGGATTTACAGATGCTATACTGGTGGCCAGGTATAAAGAAAGACATCGTTAAGTTTGTTAGCGAATGTTTGACATGTCAACAGGTCAAAGTTGAACATCAAAGGCCAGCAGGACTTCTGAAACCATTACACATTCCCACTTGGAAATGGGAAGATGTCACCATGGACTTTGTGATTGGACTGCCAATTACACAACGAAGAATGAATTCAATATGGATAATAATTGATAGGTTGACGAAGTCAGCTCACTTTTTACCAGTTATAAACAACTTCTCGATGAATCAATATGCAGAGTTGTATATTCGAGAGGTAGTTAGATTGCATGGAGTTCCAGCAAGGATAGTCTCTGACAGGGATCCCAGGTTCACATCAAACTTTTGGAAGAGTCTACATCATGGATTGAGGACAAAGTTAGCCTTCAGTACAGCTTTTCATCCACAAACAGATGGACAATCTGAGCGAGTGATTCAGATACTGGAGGATTTACTTAGGGCTTGCATGATTGACTTCGGAGGAAATTGGGAATCGAAATTGCCTTTAGTGGAGTTCACATATAACAATAGTTATCAAGCTACTATTGGAATGGCTCCTTATGAGGCTTTGTATGGGATAAAGTGTAGGACTCCATTGCATTGGGATGAAGTAGGAGAAAGAGCTGTATTGGACCAGAAATAGTGCAACAGACAATCGACATGATAGCAAAAGTCAAGGACAGAATGTTGACAGCACAGAGTCGACAGAAAAGCTACGCCGATAAGAGGCGTAGAGACTTGGAGTTTCAGGTAGGTGATCATGTGTTCTTGAAAGTGTCACCTTGGAAAGGAGTTTTGAGATTTGCAAAGAAAGGAAAGCTGAGTCCGAGATATATAGGGCCTTTCGAGATCCTAGACAAGATTGGAGAAAGAGCCTATCGATTAGCATTGCCTCCGAATCTAGAAGGAGTACACGACGTCTTCCATGTCTCGATGTTGAGGAAGTATATCTCAAATCCTTCCCATGTCATTCGTCATGAACCAGTTCAGTGGACGCCAGATTTGTCATATGAAGAGGTACCTATCCAAATTTTGGATACACAAGTCCGGAAGTTGAGAAACAAAGAGATCAAGATGGTAAAGGTCTTATGGCGCAATCAATTAGTGGAAGAGGCTACTTGGGAGACTGAACAAGATATGCGTAGCCGATACCCAGAATTATTTGGTGAGTCGAATTTTGAGGACAAAATTCTTTTAAGGAGGGTAGAGTTGTAAGGTTCAAATCCACTAAACTCACTTACGATGATTTTAAAATAATTTTTATGATTTTATGCCATAAATTGTTTAAGTTATGATTTAATGATTATGGTTTCATGATATAATTATTTTATGTTTAACGCTTTCGATTAAGTTAATGGTTTCAGGTCGATTTTGATTTTGGAATCATGGGACGAGGCTAACCTACGAACGAGATGATAGAGCGTATTTTTACGAACGTTTTAAGTATAATATTGATATGTTTTTGATGCATGAGTCGGGGGATGGTATTTTTATCAGACGAGTCGGGACGGGTGACTGACTGCATTTTAGAGATGAACACACATTATGTATTGAATGATCATTATCCTATCTATCTACCCGATTCCCCACCCCATTACTTCCCATGTCCCCTTGTTCCCTTGACTCTCTCTTCTTCCCTATCCTCTACACGATTCTTTTCCCTTCTCTCCATTCTATCATCTTCTCCTTCTTGTTTCTTTATTGAACCTTCACGGTTCTTCAAGAAAGTCACAAGCCAAAGTTCCAAATCTCGTTCTTGGTGTGGTTAGCTCGTTGCCAAGAATCCGAATCAACTTCGTCTTCATTTCAAGGCAAGTAAAAATTTAAAAGATTTTGAAACCCATTCAAGCTATTATGTATTTTGATATGAATTGTTGTGTGTTGAGATATTTATGCATGATTTTCATGAATTTCAAGAGCATGAAGTTATGATTTTACGAGTTCGTGAAGCGTAGGTTGTTCTTGTCAAGTACTTGAGTTGATTCAAGAGGTTCATGTTATTTTAAGATTTTAATGTTTTGAAGTTAGTTAAACCATGTTCAATTACAAGAAAATGAGCTTTGATGATTTATGTAGTTAGGATTTTGATTAAAAGAAGTTTATGTTTGAAGTTTGAAGTGTTGAAATTGTGTTTGGTGGCACCGGATTACCTATACTTATTATGATTTTGAGGATAACAATTAAGGTAATAATCCAAATGATATGAGGCCAATTTTATTTGAAAGCTAGCTTATTTATCTACAACTTTCATGTTTTGAGTTTTGTCAAAATAATTTTGGAAGATTGGTCAAAATCACCCCAAAGTGTGTAGAGTGTTTTGATTTTCCGGCAGTGACACATTTGGGGAGAATGAGCATAACGTTTTACTGCAAACTCCTATTGAGGTGCGGTTTTCGGCATTAGAAAGCCAAGATCCAGAGCTACAATTTTCATGTTTACCACTGTTTCAAATTCTAACTTAAAAATAGAGTTTCGGAGCGAGCAAGATGAACCATTTGCGCAGGTCAGGCGCGCCCGCGCCTAGAAGTTGAGCGGACGCGCCTTTCACTCGAAATTCATGATTTGTTTATGTTATTTTAGGGTCCTAAATTCATTATTATGATCTTCAAAGGCTTATAAAATATATTTAAGAGTTTCTATGCAAAAAGTTTCAAGTTTTAAGTCAAGAACGACAAGAACGACTTACGTGGATCGATTACGCTATGTGATGCATGTAAATGTCTAAGTTTCATTCATGAAACCTATGTTCAATATGAAAGTATGATTTTTATCATCTATGACATGCATGAAGTAATGGAGTAAAGTTTTATGTTCATGAAATGAAAGTTATGACGGAATTTACGATGAAACAATGATGTTTCATAATGAATGAAATGATATGATGAATGATGTTAAGATGAATCATGATATGATATGTTGATGCATGAAAAGATTTTGATGTCTTATGTGTCTTTGTGGTGGCAAACACGGGATTGGTGCTCCGGTTTGGGCTCCGGAGAGGGCCTTTCCAAACATGGCTCATGAGACAGATAAGTACATGGGACTGGTGCTCCGGGATGAGCTCCGGAGAGGGCCTTTCCAAAGAACGAATGTTATGAGGCTTAGTGCCATATGCTTGTTGATCAACAAGAAAAGGATGAATGTGCCCATTATGACGGTTGCCACAATTTCGCATAATTCGTCACCAAATGATGAGTTTATGTTATGTTATGTTACGTTTAAATGATATTTGAAATCTCACGATTTTTACTGCATATACTTGCTGAGTCTTTAGACTCACTATACTTGAATGGTGCAGGTAATGAGGATGACATTTATGCATATGTCGACGAGTTTAATGTCGGACATGAAGAAGAGAAAGGAGTCGGACCGGCGGGCGATGCATGAGTGTGTTATGTGTTGAGTGTGATATGTTATGTCTTGAGCTATTTGCAACTTTATGATGTATTTTAAGGTTGTAAACAAGTTTTATAAATTTTAAGGTTTGGATTTGGTTTGTAAACTATTCTGAAATGTTTTAAGTAAGGTTTGATGTATGCATACATCTTTCAAAAAAAAAATTTCTTTTCCGCGTTATTGTAAGGTTATGTTAGTTTTGTAACATCTTCATCGGTTGAGGGTGTTACAAAAATTTTCTTGACAAAATATCTTAAAATATTATTTTAAGGCTCATATAGCTCATAATTTATTTTTGGTTAAATATTTTGGTATCTCGTCCGTCCACGGTCCCGTCTACGCGATCAAAACAATTAAATACTAAAAATCATAAAAATCTCAAATTATGGGTTAAATGCTTGAAAATAAATCTTAAAACATGCACAAATAATTCACATCATAATTTAACCCATAAATCTAAAATTTTAAATAAATAAATTTCTCTAATTATGCATGCGAATTTACGTACTAAAAATACTGGGTGTTACAATTTTTATAATCATATGATTAAAGAGTGATCATAAATATAGTACTAATTAATCTAAGAAACTACATGAGTTCTCTTATAATGGCATGCTCATGAAAATACTCCAAAAAAACCAACAACTCATTCACGTGTTTATGGTACCACACATTGGGCATTATTGATCCTATAATTAAACTATTGTATACCATAAATCAAGGCATAAGTACTACATAGTAAGACCATTCGTACTACTGATACCAGATATGAACAAAGACTATTAATTCATACATGTACATGGTATTGCACATTGGGTATTATTCATACCATAATTAAGCTATTGTGTCAAAACAAATTAAGACATAAGTACTACATAATAAGACTATTCATGTGAAGCCCCCACTACAACAAAAAAGGTCATTCACAACAGTTAAAAGACAACGCTTTTTACAAAAAGCGTTGTTAAACAAAGAAAGACAACACTTTTGTGAGAAAGCGTTGTCTTTGTTTTTTTAAATTTACAAAAGACAACATTTTTTTTGTTACATATACTACAACGCTTTATTTAAAAGGATAAAAATAAAGAAATATAATAATTTAATGCTTTAAAGAAATACTCTAAATAACTGAAATTAATCCGCCCAACTTGAAACTCAGAAAACGAATGAACCCTAAGCCATGATTACTAGTTTTGAACTAGAGAGATTCCGATGCCTTGTAACCCAGAGTTATCTTCTCCCAACCCTAGCCCCTTCAATTTCTCTATATCGTTCCACAAAAATCTTCCTCTCATTTCTTCAAGCTTTACCTGCGTCTACAAACCCTCCTCCTCTGCCTCCGCCTTCCATGGCATTCGGATTTCGCATTTGTGCCCATCCCACATGCCCAGCGCCTCCTATGCCAGGGTTTTTTTTTGAGTGGCTTAGGGTTCATTCGTTTAAGACCCCATCGATATGAAATATTTACTTCCAACCAGGCTCTGGGATTTCCGATGCCTCAGTTTGCACACGTTTCTTTGATTTTGGCACCTGATAAGAGAAAACTCTTAAAACGGCATGGTGCAACTTCAGCAGGTCAGGTAATCATGCATCGTTTTATCTGAATTTTTTTCAAGTTAATAATTTTTGGATTATCATATTTAGTCTAGAATCTACAATCATCAGCTTAGAAATATGATCCTATGTCTTACTCTGTTGTGATTTTCTACTCATGTTTCCCCGAACTAATGTTTTCTTATTGTAATTTTATATTTTCATTTTAAAGTTCGCGGAGATGGGATTTCTGCCTGAGGCAATGGTCAACTATCTTGCTTTATTGGGCTGGGGTGATGGTACCGAGAATGAATTTTTCACTCTCGACCAACTTGGTTAATTAAATATATTTTGTCCAAACATTTTTCTAGTTGTTCCTTGTTGTTTATGGGTCTTTCTGTGCCAATGTGTTCAACCAATGACTGCTTCATATCTTCTGACATTGTTTGTAGTTGATAAATTCACAATTGAGCGTGTCAATAAAAGTGGAGCAGTTTTCAATTCTTCCAAGTTAAGGTAATGATGTTTGTTAGATAGTATTTGGTTAAGGTTCCTAAATTATATGCAAGAGGTATCACAATAGGCATTTTTTTTCTGGAATTTCAAATTTCTAATACGAAAGATCTGTGTTTTCAATTGATTACGTGTGCTCATCTTTCCACATATGTTGAACACTGAAGGTGGATGAATGATCAGCATTTGAGATCTCTCCCATTTGAAAAGCTGATCAAGCTTATTGGTGAGCGCTGGAAGAGTGTTGGCATTGTTACAGAGTCAGAGGGGAGTTTTATAGAAGTACTATCTTTCTATTCCATGTTCCAAATACTTACTGTCTTACACAAACAATCCATTGGTCTTAGTACTTGCATTTACATCCCATCGGTAATCCATATTGTCAGGAAGTTGTACAGCTGCTGAAGGATTCGATTGACTTGATTACTGATGCGGACATGTCTCTTTCGAACTTGATGTCTTATCTATTATACGCCACACTCACTAGGTAATTTAGACTCCATGAGTTTGCAGTTTCTTGATTTCGTTTTTCATAGTGCATAATATGCAAGCATAGATCAAATTTTGAGCAAAAATCAAACAAGAAACTCATTAAAATTTATTATGGTGAAAAATCATGGCAGTACTTTGGTAATGAGAACAAACAATATACTTCAGAGTTCACATTCCAAGAATATTATTTGCAGTACTCCTACTTTAGCCCATTCTGATTTCATATTGTTCTAGATTTTTACTGCAAATAATATTCTTGAAATTTGAACTTTGAAGTATATTGTTTGTTCTCATTACCAAAGTACTGCCATGATTTTTCACCATAATGAATTTTAATGAGTTTTCTTGTTTGATTTTTGCTCAATTTGATCTATGCCTATTTTTGGGCCCTTGGTCATATGGGAGTGTCCCAGGAGGCTAGTACTAGTAGCTCATTAACTTGAATTGTCTTGTGAAATGGAAGTTTACATATAAATTTTGAAGCTTTTAAATTTTTTAGCAATTTATCTCACATGCTTACTTCACCAAATATTAATTAAGTAGATTATATGTGTAAAGCTGATTTTTTAGCAATTTACCACCTGCTTACTCGACCAAAATTGATTAAAGATGTTAAGTTGGTTCCATTATTTATAGTGGCAATGTTACAAGCTATAACCTCATAAAACTAATACAAGCAAGTGATACATTGTGTTTGTTCATTACCTTGATCTTTGTTTAATTTAAATTACTCTGGAGATTGATAAAATCAATTTTGTCTTGACTCTCATACTAATCGTGAGCTGATTCGAGGTTAGTCAACCTCCAAGAATTTGAGAAAAGAATGAGAGAATTTGAAGAGAGATTCAGAGAAGAGAAAATGACATTAGAAAAAGAATCTCTCTGTTTGAGTCACAAAATACATTGGATGTTATACTATCTTTTTTCCTCCTCTCTTTTATACTCTCCAACCTTAACTATACGTAACTAACACATAGCTAATTGTATCTGCAATTCAAGTCATCATTCATCATTTAGATTAAACTATACAGTCAGTTAACTGACTTGGCACACTCTTTATTTTCTTCTCGTTGTTTCCTGCTATGGTTTCCGCTCATTTATCACATTTCCATATGTCAATTTTTTTGGTTGGTTGAATAATTTAATCAGTTCTTCAGATCGAAGAAGGATTTGGGAGGGAGCATGTTTTGCTTGACTGGAATAAAATTGCGGAAAAGCAGGGCAAGTTCCCTTTGCTTGTAATTTCCTGCTTATTTTCTTTTATCCTGAATCATTTCATTTTTCTGAGGAATATCACGTGGTGTGGAATTACTAGCTTTTTGTGTGTGGCTAAATTGTTAATTTGAGAATGTTTCACGTTGAAATTGTTTTGTGGCATGACTAGGAATCTTATGTGCCTGGACATATTTCTTCAAACTAAATCAATATATTTTACTTAGCATGTTGCTTGGTAACACTGGTTGAATTTGAAGAAGGTGTACAAGTCTTGACAGCAGTCTTGTGAAGTACAAAATACAGAGATGTGAGCTTTTTCGCGGACAACTTGTGTGGATGAGCAGGAAAACTGGTAACATAGCCACCAGTGATGACAAAGGTCATCTCATTCAGTGAGGATTGAGCAGCATTATCCACATTTGGAGAATGAAAAAATCAATTGATCATAACAGGACTAAAATCAAAGATTTTACCTCTCGCATAACCCTTCTCGTACTTAGCATATCTGGGGTCCTTCACCGCAGCAGTCAAATTGCAGTAAAATTCTAAGACAATCTTCCTGCAAAAAGGTATACAAGAAGTATGAGTAGATAATATGTTTCAGAGTTGGAAAAATTGTACCAAATTCTGAGAATCATATGATTCCAGATCTATGTTACGCTCTTCAAAGAATTCACGATTGGCATAATGTTGTCAATCGTTTGCACCACTCTCAGTGTAAAAATAGAAAGAGTAGGACTGACTAATCAAGTATTCCTCATCAAGGGTGTTGTCAACAATGTCAGCAACATCTGCCTCAGATGCAGATTCTTCATATTCTTCTTCAACATCAGATCCTTCACTTGATTCAGAAGATGAACTATCTGAATCATTAGGACGGTTATCAGCAAACTCCTAGAGCATTTCCTCATCAGGTTCATCCTCAGAACCAGGAGACGATGCATCAGTATTTTGTGCTTTTGTTTGCTTCAATTTAGTCAAAAACTTGGCAATATACACCTCTTCATAATCAGAGAACACAAGTGATGGTGCAGCAGTACTTGGTTCTGGATTTGGAATATCCAAAGGGGCTATCAGCAGAATCATCATTAGCAGATGAGTTATTGTCTTCTTTGTTATCCATTTGTTGACTTGAGAGTTTTGGTCCCTTTTCCCGAGCCACAAGTTCATAATATCCATCAGCGGAGTCATCCCCATATGAAAATTCCGTGTCCACAAGAGAGGGACGCGAGGACTAGCCTTTTCCTTTGAATCTCTTTGAGGGAATGAAGTCTGAATTGTATCCAAATTGTCTTTTGGAATGGCGAGTCATTGTCTTGGGTGGAAATACCTCCTTCAGTAAAGATAGATTGGGAAGATTTTCCACATCCAGTTCATTCCCGGGCTCCCTGGGGCAATTGAATCCAAGGGCACAGGCTGTTCACGCCCTGGAATCAAAGCACGCTCGATTTCTGGGTGTGGTGAGGGAGGTGTTAGCTCATCATGCACAACATTATAACCCATCTCAGTGTGTATATCGTGTGAATCAAAACTCTTGCCTGCCATTAACGATTTGTGATAAAGAAAACAGAGGAACGATTAGGGCAGAAAGAAATAAGGATGGCCGAGAACAAAAACTTGAGAGGAAAAAGAGAGCAATCAGAGTCAGAAAGGAAAGATAGAATCTAAGGATTTTAGCCAACTTCAGTGGCTCACCCGAAATATGATCACAAAAAACCAGGAATAAGATAATCAAATATGTTTCAAACAAATAAAATTCTAAGTATCAACTTCATAATTTGTTTATATATGATATAATTTACTACATTACTCATTAATGTGTCATTAAAATAGACATAATCTTTTTATATATTAAATTAAAATTTTTGATGAATAGACATCTGAACAAGAAGCTAAAATACATTTTTTTAATAGCTGAACAAAATTTATGTATGACATATTACTGGAAGAATTAAGACACCAGAACAATGGCATCTATTATTGTAAACAGTTAAATCAAGAGCTAACCATATTACTTGACAAAACAAATCCAAAAATATCAATTGTTTTATGATTCATCCTATAGAGATTTCAGTTGGCACCAAGCAACATCCAACGGCCTCGAGACCAAGCTGTGATCTTTCGTTATCACCGAATCCAAAGACTTGGCCCCGTCTTGTGACTACCATTGTGTGATACAAGCCGGTGCTGACTTGTGAAACGCAGTGTGGAGTCAAGCTATCTAAGACCTAAGGCTTCATTATTTTCGCGGATCTCCTGCCTGGAAAACCAAGGCTATCGAAACTCATCCAACCGAACCCGTAGATGGATCCATTATCCATAACAACAAATGTTTTTCGTTTTCCAGCACACACCTACACACAATAGGAAAAATATTGGTGCACAAGAATGATCATCATAAACAGAAGTTTGTCTATGCTAGCACATGAGTGTAAAATAATAATATTAATTTGCATGCATGATTATATGTTGAATTGTCAAAGTTGTCACCTAGAGTTTAGACGTGAGTTGATTGCCTTCATAAGTTAAATTATCACGTTTTAATAGCATGCATATTTGTCCCTTTGTATTAATTTTCAAACTTCACCTACCATTTAATAGGTAGACAATGTGTTGGTTGAATTCAATAGGCTAGCTATCATAAAATTTGACACGACAATGTTTTTGCATGTGTTGGAATTGATTTCAAATTCCATGTATCCAATTGCCTATAAAATGCGTTGATGTTAATGCAATGAAATAATTCAATGTTCATCATTTTCTTCCCATACTTTATTTGCTCCGCATAATTCTTTGTTGAGTATTTATATTAAACAAAAAAAACCCTCCAACATCTCATCATAATTGTTCATTAAAATCCTTGCATACCAATATATATTCTGGTACCCAACAAAATTGTGGTATCAGAGCCACGTTCAATTTCTCCTTTACAAAAATATTCTAATACAAAAAATGTCTAAAGATTTATTAACTACACCCATTCCAGTATTTGTTGGGGAAAGTTATGAATTTTGGAGAGTCCAGATGAAAACTCTATTTATTTCTCAAGATCTTTGGGATATAGTAGAGAATGGTTTACCAGAACCAGCAGATGCCGAAACCTTGGCCACGTGGACTCAAGCAAATCAAAAAAAGTACAGGGAAAATATCAGGAGAGATGCCAAAGCCTTATTGTTCATTCAACAAGGTGTAAATCGATCCATTTTTCCTAGAATCATGGGTGCCGAAAATTGCAAAAAAGCCTGGGATATTCTAAAAATGGAATTTCAAGGGTCCGAGAAAGTTATCTCCATCAAGCTTAAATATTTATGGCGAGATTTTGATAATTTAGCCATGAAAGATAATGAATATATCCGCACGTTTATTTCACGTGTAGTTGAAATAATCAATCAAATAAAAAGTTACGGAGATACCATCGAAGACAAGAAAATTGTTGAAAAAGTCCTACGGAGCTTGCCACAAAAATTTGAACATGTTGTGGCTGCAATTGAAGAATCAAAAGATTTATCAAAATTCACGATGGTGGAGTTGATGGGTTCTTTAGAAGCCCATGAAAAAGAAATGAGTAAATTCGTTGGACCATCCATTGAGCAAACCTTTGAGTCCAAGCTCAAAATTGCGGAGAAGAAAAAATATGAAGGTGGAGAATCAAGCACATCCCAACAATTTCAACAAAGAGGAGGATTCAAAAATTATCGATACCGTGGACGAGGAAGAGGAAAACCACGCTTCAACAACAATCAAAGAGGCAGTGGTGATATCAATTCTAACTCTTCTTGTTTTGTTTGCAAGAAACCGGGTCATGAATCAAAAAAATGTTGGGATAGATGCAAAACTTGTAAAATTCCAAACCACTCTTATAAAGACTGTTGGCACAGACAAAAAAATGAAGGAAACGAACCCAACTTCACGGAGGAGAACGATCAAAAAATCATGTTTTATTCATGTATGAACATGACCAATAATTCCTTGAATATGTGGTACTTGGATAGTGGTTGCAGTAATCACATGACAGGACACAAGGATTACTTCATCAAATTTGATGAAAAATTCTCATCGAAAGTCAAGATGGGAGACGGAAAAATGCAACCTGTTAAAGGCAAAGGAACTGTAGCTGTGAGGACAAAGGGAGGTAACACAAAATTTATTGAAAATGTCTTATATGTCCCTGATCTTACTTCAAATTTACTGAGTGTTGGACAATTAAATCAAAATGGTTACTCAGTTAATTTTGAAAAAAATGAATGCAAAATAAGGGACAAAGATAAGAAACTGATTGCGGAAATTAAAATGTCTCCGAACAAAGTATTTCCGTTGACAATGCCATTGGAAAATAATATCTCATTAAATGTTGAAAAATCTGAAGAATCACTTTTATGGCATTTGAGATATGAACATTTGAACTACCATGGATTGAGACTGCTGAAACAGAAAAACATGGTGATTGAACTCCCTGATATTGAACTTTTGAACCAAACATGTGAAGGATGTATATATGGTAAAATGCATCGATTACCTTTTCCTAAGATTGCTTGGAGAGCAAAACAACCTCTTGAACTGATACATGCGGACATTTGTGGACCAACAAGGACATCATAATTTCAAAACAAAAAATATTTTCTTCTTTTTGTTGATGATTTTAGCAGGATGATGTGGGTGTACTTTTTGGAGCAAAAATCAGAAGCTTTTGCAGTATTTGTCCGGTTCAAGAAGATGGTTGAAAGAGAGAGCAATCTTCAGCTCAAAACACTCAGAACTGATCGTGGTGGGAAATTCTTGTCTAAAGAATTCTCAAATTATTGCAGTCAAGAAGGAATCCGAAGGCAGTTGACAGCTCGCTACACACCTCAACAAAATGGTGTAGCTGAAAGAAAAAATCGAACCATTGTGGAAATGGCCAGAAGCATGTTGAAAGCAAAAGGTCTTCCCAACACCTTTTGGGCTGAAGCTGTCAATACTGCTGTGTACATCCTCAACAAATCACCTACCAAGGCCAATCCAAGTAAAAATCCTTACGAAGCTTGGCACAAGCGCAAACCAGAAACCAAACACCTTCGAGTTTTTGGATGTCTGGCTTATTCTCTCATTCCTTCACAAAGACGAGAGAAATTCGACGAAAAAGGTGAAAAATATATTTTTATTGGCTACAGTGATGAATCAAAAGCCTATCGTTTGTTTAATCCAAAAACAAACGAGTTGACAATTTCAAGAGATGTACACTTTGACGAAATGAAAGCATGGGACTGGAAAAATAAAAATTCCATTGAATCAAAACAAATAGAAGATTCTGGTGCAAGTTCTACAATGGATCCAGTACGCGGCCAAAATATATTTGACTCAGATTCTGATTCAGAATCCCCTGTGAGAAAGGTACGTTCACTAAGAGAAATTTATGATTTATCAAATGTTGAATTTTTCTCTTGTGAACCACATAATTTTGAAGAGGCCGTGAAAAAAGAAATATGGCAAAAAGCCATGGATGATGAAATGACCACTATTCTGAAAAATCAAACCTGGAGCTTGGTTGATCTCCCAAAAAATAAAGATGTGGTCGGATTAAAGTGGATCTACAAAAATAAATTCAATGAAGATGGATCAATCCAAAAACACAAAGCACGACTTGTTGCAAAAGGCTACTCACAACAGCCTGAGATTGACTATAATGAATCATTTGCACCTGTGGCGAGAATGGAAACTATTCGCATTGTACTTGGTATTGCTGCACAGAAGGAACTACCAGTCTATCAACTTGATGTCAAATCAGCTTTTCTAAATGGAGAATTGCAAGAAGAAGTCTACGTAGAACAACCAGATGGCTACGTAGTAAAAGGCAAAGAAAACATGGTTTATCGCCTCCACAAAGCACTTTATGGCTTGAAACAAGCACCTCGGGCATGGAATAGTAAAATCGACAGTTACTTCATCAACAATGAATTCCATCGAAGCCCAAGTGAGCCATCTCTTTATGTCAAAAAAGGAGGTACAAATGAATTTATGATCGTGTGCCTTTATGTTGATTATTTGATATATACTGACACTAACCATGTGATGCTAGAGGAATTCAAAAATGCCATGATGAAAGAATACGAGATGACAGATTTGGGCCTTATGAAATATTTTCTTGGTATTCAAGTGCAACAAAAGAAAGGAGAAATATTTATTTCTCAAGAAAAATACACAGAAGATTTGCTGAAAAAATTCAATATGTCTATGTGTAATCCTGTCACAACTCCAATGGCCTTAAATGAAAAATTGCAGCAAAATGATGGAGCGAAAAAGGCCAACGCAACAATTTATCGAAGTTTAGTGGGTTCATTAATGTACCTCACTAACACCAGACCAGATTTTGTTCATTCTGTGAACATGATATCTAGATTCATGAGTGACCCAAGTCAAATTCATTTTTTCGCTACCAAAAGAATACTGCGATATTTGCAAGGAATAAAAAATAATGGTATAAAATATACTAGAGAAGATGACAATAGCCTAATTGGCTATACTGACAGTGACTGGGCTGGATCAGTGGATGACAGGAAAAGCACGTCTGGATATATATTCTGTATTGGTACAAAACCAATTTCTTGGTCTTCTAATAAACAGAAGACAGTTGCACTTTCATCTGCCAAAGCAGAATATATTGCTGCTACTGATGCTGCTTGTGAAGCAATTTGGCTATGAAGAATTTTGAAAAATTTACAACAAGAGCCAAAAAGTCCTAAAAAAATATTATGTGACAACATGTCTGCTATTGCTATGACGAAAAATCCAGTTTTTCATGCCAGATCAAAGCACATAGAACTTTGTCACCATTTCATCAGAAATCTTGTCAATGATGGTGAAATTCAACTGACTTTTGTTAGCACTGGAGAACAAATAGCAGATCCATTCACAAAGCCAGTATCTTCAGAAAAATTGGAACACTTCAAGAATCGCATATGCATTACAAATTAAAGAGGAGTGTAAAATAATAATATTAATTTGCATGCATGATTATATGTTGAATTGTCAAAGTTGTCACCTAGAGTTTAGACGTGAGTTGATTGTCTTCATAAGTTGAATTAGCACGTTTTAATAGCATGCATATTTGTCCCTTTGTATTAATTGTCAAACTTTACCTACCATTTAATAGGTAGACAATGTGTTGGTTGAATTCAATAGGCTAGCCATCATAAAATTTGACACGGCAATGTTTTTACATGTGTTGGAATTGATTTCAAATTCCATGTATCCAATTGCCTATAAAATGCGTTGATGTTAATGCAATGAAATAATTCAATGTTCATCATTTTCTTCCCGTACTTTATTTGCTCCGCATAATTCTTTGTTGAGTATTTATATTAAACAGAAAAAAGCCTCCAACATCTCATCATAATTGTTCATTAAAATCCTTGCATACCAATATATATTCTGGTACCCAACAATGGGCAGTGCCCATGTGTAGCATCTGACGACCATGTTTTTTTGCACTTGAGATGTTCGTACTTGAGATGTTCGCGTGAACATCTCAAGTGCAAACAAAAAAATGAGCCAAAGGATCCCCATTCGGATACTATCCGAATGGGGTAGCATAGACAAAACCCATAAACAGATAGCAACATCTTTAAAGTTGTGTGGGTTGAACCTAGTTTATCGAACGTATAGCTTAAAAGAATATAGTGACCGCGAGCAAGAGGACGCGCACCTGAACAGCTAGGTGGCTCTGGAGGCTGGTGAGGATTTCTGGGGATGTTTTATCAATCTCGTCACCATGTCCTAATGCACCACAATAGCCTTTGCCCCAGGTATATACCTAGTGTATGACATGTTAGTTCAATTCAAGGGAGTCACAGAAGCATAAACGTGTAATTGTTCTTAACTATTCATTACAATTTAGCATAGGAACGTACATGTCCATTGGAATCGAGTGCCACCACATGCTCCTCACCAGCTGACACGCGAACCACATGAACACCCTTCCTCTTTAAAGATTGGATTGCTCGAGGATGGAGCTCGTTGCGCTGCTCTCCATGACCAAGGCAGAAATTGGTATCTGAACCAAAAGAGTAGACAGTTCCATCTTCTGCCACAGCAAGGGCAAAACTCGGGCCCGAGGCAATATGAACTATGGGATCGACACATTCAAGGGACTCTATCTTTTCTGGGACAGGTCTATCCACTGCATCACCATGACCGAGCTGGCCGTGTGTATTGATCCCACAGGTGAAGACACAACCTTGTCTAGAGAGGAACAGGGTGAAACTGAGTCCTGTGGCTACCTATAAAAAATTTAGTATGATACATGTGAAAGCAGGAATTTAATGCCAAAAATTCGGAATCGACCTCTGAATTATAACTGTCCATGGACCATAGGCTATTTTTCCATCACTTCTAATGTGATAAACTTCATCATTATGTTGTGAGAATGAGTTGATCTCTAAATTCTTGCGGGGTGAGAATAATATACAAATACTGCATGATAAATGTGAGTTTATTCACTCAAAAAGAAATGTGAGTTTCAGTGTAAACGAAAAGGCGAGGCTTAAACTAATTCGATGAGACAAAAATTGTGTTTGAAGAATGAAAACAAGCCAAATAGCACTATTTTCTTTTTTTACCTTCATAACATACATTAATTAGGCATGATCTTTATGACCAAACTCTTAACAAACTATAAAATAGAAATTAGAAAAGATAGATGGGGAAGTATTTGTGATTTCATTTCAGCTCCGCAAATAGTTACAGAGTGGTTCACAAGTTTGAGACAACTCTCTTCACATGAAAGACTAGTTTTTTGGCTTGGTTATTATTTTGAGCTTATGGCCTAATGTTGGCGCTCTCATGTTGACACCAAGAGAAGGACGAGCAGGTTAAGGATTCCTTGCATGGTTAATTAAAGTCCATTGCACAGACACAACATCAGATAAAACAAGAAAATTAGTATACCTGCTTGCAAGGGATTCCCTTGAGTTCTTCAACTAGCTTTGGACCGAATACGACATGTCTTGTATCTCTGTGACCACAAGAAGATGATGTATTATCTCCACATGTGTAAACCTGCATCCGCCAAATGAACTTATTCTCAAGATAACAATGTACATTCGCAGCTAGTCGATCAAAAGCAATATAATTAAAAATATGCTATATAATCACAAATGAATGGTATGTGGTTTCAAACAGTAGTTTGCAATGCCTGTAATCATTTTGAACTTGAACTATATGCTACTGCCAGAGGAGAACAGGCATTGAACCTTTGACTCATTCCATTCTTCTGTCATGATCCTTATATCTCTTCTCTACTCGATTTCAATTTTCAAGGAGTTCAATCACAGACCATCTGATTGCATGAATCTTGATCTTTTAAGTATAACAGAGAACATAAACATTTGTAGAGATTGAAATACCTCTCCGGCCTCAGTAACAAAGGCTGCATGATTGTGGGAAGCCGAAACATGAATCACTCGAGATGGGAATGGGAAGCGAATTGGGGTAAATGCTACACATTGCTTTGTTTCGGGGCCATGACCGAGCACGCCAGATGTGTTGGTACCGCTAGAGTATACGCCCACGTCGTGGCTTAGCAAAGTGTGATATCTGCCAGTTTGAATCTGTATCTGTTGAAAATTTTTGTCGAATTTGGAACAATGTCTAACTATTAGGAACAATGTCAAACTATGCAAATGTATCCATATATACTTCAAGAAACTTTATTGCATTTCCATTTCAAATAGCTACAAGAAACAGACGGTAAATTGTAGCAAGATTGTGAATACAAGATCATGAAGAATCACTCCAAACACAACATCTCAATCTCTTACATGGCCTGAAGATGTATGAACCATTGCAGAGGACTGTTGCACGGCCTGCAAGAAATGCAAGACTCGCTTCCAATTCCCATTACACCGATTCAGAAGCTCGTTTTTGGAATCGTGGCCCAAAGTTAAGTAAATGGGGTGCACCCCACAAAGCTTAAATGCAGAAAAATCCACTAAAGATCGAAACTTTTGAGGGAACAATCCAGGATTCGACGTAAAAGTCTTGGAAGTCAGCTCCAAACTCACTAAATCCATGGCCCTGAACCCACCACAAGCTAATATTTCGAGAATCAGATGGAGGGGTAAGTCCTCCATTATTCGATTCATCCAAATAGTTGAATAATATGGAGAAGAAGAAAATGGATAATATAAGTGGAAATCTTTGAATGTGACATGGGAAGATGTCGCTTGCAGATGAAGGCAAAGGGAACACGTCTTTTTGTTGGGGTTTGACTTTTATTCATTTGTCATCGTTTGCGTGTTTTTGTCGACGTGGAAGCTCTTTGAGAATCACACATAGGATATCGTTCAACTTATACTAGACTAAGACAAACAAACATATTTGATGTCATTTTAAAAAAAATTATTATTCGAATGTGGTTGGAATATATTATTTATTAATTATAATATATATATATATATACTCTCAAAAAAAATTAAATAAATAATTACATATATATAATTTTTGGGGGAAAATGGGAAAATTGTAGAGTTGATCCTAGATATTGTCGATATTTTGTTTTTCTATCATGTAATTTTTCTTACATCTTCTTCTTCATAAAATCTGTTGTGAGATGGACTCGCGAATAAATTTTATGAGAAAGTTTTTTTAATTGAGTCACTTATGATATTATATCATTTTTTATGCCAATAAAATTATTTTTGAGACATATATTATTACTTCATTGAATATTAATTTAAATATGTTTTACTGTATTTTTTATGAATTTTTTTTCTCTTTTTATTAAAGAAGGTAATTTTTTTATTGACTTTGCTAACTAACCGCACTCAAAATATTGAAATTGCAATGAGGACGGAATAACGGAATTTTCGAAAAATACATACTTGGTTACTTGTCAATCCCCATTTGCGTCGTGACCCAGGCCAGGCCCTCTTAACGAAATGACCCGTTGCTTGGCATTATTGTCAATTCCTTAGCGCCTAATTGAACTCTTTTTTAATATCTAGCTTTCAGCTTCGTTAAGTGAGCTCGTGTTCAACGAACTTGTTTTTCGGTTCGTTAAGAGAGCTCTTAAGTAGGATCATTAGCAAGCTCATTAAGCGAGCTCGTTTTCGGACTAGTTGAGCTAGCTCATTTTCGGAGTCGTCAGGCCTATAACGGAGCTCGAGTTTCATTTTTTAGATTATATTTTTTCTATAAAATTGACTATAACTTGATTTACAACCTTACCATGATCTAAAAATTCAACCTCAAACCCAGCCCAATTCCGAAAAATCCACTAATTTCATTCATAAAAATTTTGGGATAAAACCCAAATACGTTCTTAAAGTTTCCTAAATTTCCCAAAAATATACTAACACTTTATTCGTTCCTAATTATGTCCCTTATTTAACAAATAGTTTCCTTAATATGTCCCTCAAACTAAAAATTGCCTATAATACCCTTATTCTAATAATTATAATTAATATTTCCTCTGGGCTCAAAAAATGGTATCAGAGCCTAGGTAATTTTATTCAGACTTTATATTATTCATTAAATCATACTTTTATTTGTTGAGGAACATATTTTCAACAAATCATGGATTCAAACGAGAGTTTGAACCAGAAGGATTTTATTTATATGAAATCCCATAAACAAGTGAATCTATTTAAAATAGATTCTTTACAACAGAACTTAAAGAGACTTAGGTCTTTTATACTCTCTGAAAAGATTAAGAAATATGATTTCTAATTCTCAATTTCTAGAGATCACAACAGATTCCTTTAAACTCTCAGGAGATCTTAAAGAAATTCAAAAGACGGTACAATATTACAGTAATCAGCTGTATGAAATACCTCGGCAGATTGGACAAATCCGTAAAAAACAAGAAGAAATTCTTGTAACTCTAAAGGATTTTCAAACTAAAATTATAAATCTAGAACATACTTTTGGTTCTAGAAAGGGAAATACAGGAGGAAGGTTACCACTCTCGTTTGGTACCGAACCTCTGTTACATCAGAAAGGTAAAACCAAAATGGTTCAAAAACCTTTAACTGATGATGAATTGATGATTAATCTTATAAAGACAGTATCAGAGAAAAACACTATCTGATGACTACTTTAGAAAGATTAAATCTCGAGGATCTACAAGATCTTGCGGATTCTTTTTCGAATCTTAAAGTAGTAGATCTAAAAATGAATTCTCCTGAGGGTGAACAACCCATAGGAAATCCCCCGAGATATGTGGTTAAAACAAAAGAACCACATAGTGAGTTTCATGTTGGAGAAAATTCACATCCAGCAGGAACCAGATCAAGAAGGAGTAATTGTTGGAAAAACGGGTTCAGATCAATTAAGAATTGATACCCGGAGCAGCGAAAGTTTAAAAATTTTATTTTTTTATATGAAACGATTCCATATCATGGGTATAAAAACTTTACGATTAAATTATGCAAGTAAAAATAAAATCACAATTAAATTTTTACCTCTTCAAGCAACGGCTTGATTATGGACACCAACAGAATTTAATCTGCTCTTCTTGTATATCCCGGGAACCGATGGCTTCACGATCAATCTCCGGAATCAGGTCCACGAAAAGAAAACAGAAACCCTCTGATTGATTGCACTAGAAATCAATCAGATGTTTATCGATGAGAATAAACAGATTTGATCTGTCAATTCAGAATGTAATTTTCCGTAAAAATCACAAACTGAATTTTCTCAAAAAGGGACAGAGGATTTCGAAAATCCCCTTGAAATAATATGAGTGATTTTCGAAAATTGCTAGAATGAATTCTTCTGATTTTCGAACACTACTCATCTATTTATAGAT
The DNA here is from genome assembly GCF_033568475.1 of Henckelia pumila. NCBI lineage: Eukaryota > Viridiplantae > Streptophyta > Magnoliopsida > Lamiales > Gesneriaceae > Henckelia > Henckelia pumila. Next base: position 33,936,776 of record NC_133121.1, on the reverse strand, counting down.
AATTTCTACACTAGATTAAGTTATGATTGTATCAGGACTCTAACTCCTTAGGGCCCACAATCCATAGCTTAAGCCCAACAAACCAAGCCCGTTATTATAGAAATTAACATAAAATTCATCATGAATCCGATTGATAAATCGATTTCACCAATGTGCAAAAAAACCATTTCTGCACCTTTTAAAATAAAGATAATTTTTCTGAATCCGAATTCAGTGATTTTCAAAAATGCCCATCCCTATGTCAATTTAGAAAATTCCACTCCCTTTTAGTTAAGAAGTCCAACTTCTCTTTCATTAAATTTAACTCTTTAAATTTAACTATCTCAACAGGGTTTAGTAATCCATTACTTGTGTGACCCTCAATGGTTCAGGGATACAGCTAGCCGTGGGCTCACAACTCCTTGTGAATAGGAACAACAATTTTCGACTTGCCCAACGAATCATGGTAAGAACGTCTAGCAACATCGCCCCATGATTTCCTATGTATCACTGATAGTGCCTGCAAGAACCAATAGATTTTGGTTAGCATACAGTACGGTCCCTTCATCCATATATCCCGATCAAATCAACAACCATTGGTGCATCGAGAGTCGTTCGAGATTCGATAACTATGCATTACATCTTGGAGATCAAATAGTGACATCGCATGTGTTACTAGAAAAACCGAGTAACCTAAAACACATCATGTACTCTGGCCAGAGATTCGTCACACTAATATCTCCTCAGATCGCATAGGATATCCACACTCGCAAGTATGTGGTGAATCCTTGACAACAAAGCATCGACTCCTATATGTGTCGTAACTGTACCCAATTCTGACACCTGATGACCCCAATAGAGTCGGTAAACGAGTCAAAGTACAGTACTAGCATATAGAGTCTCAATGATGTTTCAAGTAGTAAGGACTAATGGTGTACAACCAAAACCGCGGATTTTATCCACTCGATAAGTGATAACCACTTGGAAAGTCCGAATAGGGTAGTTCGATCATTCATCATATGAATATCCATTTGCATGCTTTGAACATCTCCATGTCCATTACCAATGAAACGTGATACTTGGCATCACAAATGCTAGTCTCAATCTTGAGCTATCCTTATCCTTATTAGCGGACGACTCAATTGACTAGGAACTGTTTAGAATATACAGTGACTATAAGATGTATTTCATAATAGTGATCTCTTTTTATTCACTATCTCATCTTACTTACACTATAGTATATTCAAGGTCTTTATCAAAACAACAATAGTATATCACAATATTAATATGAAGAAAGACAAAGAAAATGCCATTAATGAATGTAAATTATATTAAACAAAGATTGTTTATACATAGAGTCATAAAAGCCCTTAGCCACAAGTTGGCTAACCGGGCACCCACTCTTTCAATCTCCCACTTGCCCTAAAGCCAACTAGTCATACTACGTAATCCCATTGCTTCGCGATGTTTGTCAAACAATGGTCCTGGCAAGGGCTTAGTAATTGGATCAGCGATATTGTCTGTAGAGGCCACTCTCTCGACAGTGATGTCTCCTCTTTCCACAATCTCCCGGATGATGTGGTATTTCCTCAGTACGTGTTTGGATCTTTGATGAGACCTTGGTTCCTTTGCCTGAGCAATGGCACCAGTGTTGTCGCAGTATACCGGAACTGGACCAACAGCTTCAAGAATTATGCCCAACTCTTGGACGAAATTCCTCATCCAAACGGCCTCTTTAGCAGCAGCTGATGCTGCAATGTATTCTACCTCAGTGGTGGAATCCGCTGTGGTGTCCTGATTGGAACTCTTTCAAGAGACAGCACCGCCATTGAGCATGAATACAAATCCAGAGGTTGAATTCGAGTCATCCACGTCGCTTTGGAAGCTAGAGTCGGTATAGCCTTCCAATTTCAATTCTCTTCCTCCATAAACCATGAATATATTCTTAGTCCTTCTCAAGTACTTAAGAATATCCTTCACGGCTTTCCAATGCATCTGACCGGGGTTGACCTGATATCTGCTCGTGACACTCAGAGCAAAGGCTACATCCGGTCTGGTAGATATCATCCCATACATAATACTACCTATGGCTGACGCATATGGTATGTGTGTCATTTTCTCTATCTCTTTGTCAGTCTTGGGACACATAGACTTGGATAGAGAAACTCCATGACACATAGGTAGATGTCATCTCTTGGACTCATCCATAGAAAACCTTTTCAATATGGTGTCGATGTAGGTTGCTTGAGTGAGTCCTATCATTCTCTTAGATCTATCTCTATAGATCTGTATCCCTAGAATATAGGATGCCTCACCCAAATCTTTCATCGAGAATCTACCTGATAACCGTATCTTCGTTGACTGCAACATCCCTACATCATTCTCAATGAGTAGGATGTCATCAACATAAAGCACTAAGAACGTCACCGCATCCTTAACTACTTTCTTGTACACGCACGGTTCCTTCGGGTTTTTGATGAAACCAAAGTTCTTTATTGTTTCATCAAATTTCTGGTTCCAACTTCTTGATGCTTGTTTGACACCATAAATTGATCTCTGAAGCTTGCATACCTTATGCTCGCTTCCCATGGATGTGAATCCCTCGGGCTGCATCATATAGATTTCTTCCTTAATGTTTCCATTAAGAAATGCAGTCTTCACATCCATTTGCCATATCTCATAGTCATACCATGCTGCTATGGCAATAAGGATTCTTATGGACTTGAACATTGCGACTGGTGAAAAGGTTTCATCATAGTCAACTCCTTGTCTTTAAGTATAACCTTTTGCTACCAATCGTGCCTTGTAGGTAAGTACCTTACCATCAGGCCCAAGTTTTCTCTTGTAGATCCATTTACACCCTATTGGAACAATTCCATCGGGAGGATCTACTAAAGACCAAACTTGGTTTGTATGCATCGAGTCTATTTCCGACTGCATAGTTTCAAGCCATAAATTAGAATCCGCATCAGAAATTGCTTCCTTGAAGTTTCTTGGATCACATCCAATGTCGGGTTCACTTTGATCCCCTTCAAGAAGAAGACCATATCGAATAGGAGGTCTAGAAGTCCTCTCGGATCTCCTAGATATAGGCGTGTCCGTTGAAGGTTCTTGAGGTGTGTGGTCGTTATTTTGTATCTCGGGTTCTTCTCGAATTTCTTCGAGTTCCATCATCTTGTCTTTCTTATCTAATAAGAACTCCTTCTCCATGAAGCTGGCATTCCTCAAAACAAACACTTTTGTCTCATAAGGATGATAGAAATAATATCCGATTGAATTTTTCGGATATCCTACAAAATAACATAAGGTGGACATTGTTCAACAACAATACCGCCGTTTCAAGCGCATAGCCCCAAAACGAAGGTGGGAGCTCAGTGAAGCTCATCATAGATCGAACCATGTCCAACAAAGTTCAATTGCGACGCTCCGAGACACCATTCAGCTGAGGTGTCATAGGAGGAGTCCACTGAAAGAGAATCTCATTCTCTTTTAGATAGCTCAAAAACTCGGTACTTAAGTATTCTTCACCTCGATCCGATCGAAGTGCTTTAATACTTCTACCTAGTTTGTTTTCTACTTCAGCCTTGAATTCTTTGAACTTTTCAAATGATTCAGACTTATATTTCATTAAATATAAATACACATACCTAGATTAATCATCAGTAAAGGTAATGAAGTAGGTGTGACCAAATTTAGTACCGATATTTAATGGTCCGCAAACATTTGTATGGATCAAATCCAACAGATTTTGACTACGCTCAGGCTTCCCTTTGAAAGGAGATTTAGTCATTTTTCCTTTTAGGCAGGACTCACAAGTAGGTAGAGAGTTAATATCAGACATATCAAACATGCCCTCTCCCACTAGCTTGTTCATTCTCCTTGAGGAAATATGACCTAGCCTAGCATGCCAAAGGTTTGCCGGGTTTTGACTATCGTTTTTCCTTTTATTTGTTGTTACCGATTTATCAACATAATCAACTGGAACGTCTTTTAATTTTAAGTTATATAGATTGTTTTAAATTGTCCATTTCAAATCAAACATTCATTCTTGTAAATATTTCAAATCTCATTCGCAAAATTACAAGAAAAACCATCTCTATCAAGCATAGAAACAGAAATAATGTTTTAATGAAATCTTGGCACAAATAAAAACATCTCTCTCAAAATATAGCTTAAAATTGTTTTGCAAAATTAAACAAATGTTTCCCATAGCTTTGGATTCAACTCTGGAACCATTCCTGAGCCTTAACTGGGTCTCACCCATCCTTAGCCTATTACTTCTTGTCATCATCTGCAACTCATTGCAAATGTGAGATCTACATCTGGTATCCAATACCCAAGAAATAGTATTAAGTGAAACATTTATAAAATATATCCTTTGTAGTTCGTAACTACTCTGTGAGACCTCGATTCTAAACCACTAATCTCGGATTAAACAACTATTAAGCGAACAAGAATCCAAGAGTAAAACAAGTCAAAGTTTTTTTTTTTTTTTTTTTTTAAAACGCTCGCGCCCGCGCGAGGAACCAAGCTCGCGCGCGCGCGGGCAAACGATCCCGAGGCCCATCGGAGGCCTCGCGCGCGCGCGAGGAACGCCTCGCCCGCGCGCGGTAGGCCTGGGCAGAAATGCTCAGGCTGCAGAAAAAGAAAAGGGATTCCGCGCTTGGTCCGACATGCCTTCAAATACAATTACAATAACAGGGTGTAGGGAAACATGCCATAACAAGTCATGCTTTCAGAAGGCCTAAAAACAACCAGAAGTCTAAATCGATACAACAACAACATACTTCGATTTCAGATTACAATCCGAATACAAACTAATTCGAATAACAAAACATATCAAGTTCGAGTTCTAACATGCTTCAATCTTAAACTAGATAAACATGCTAATTCGACTTCTAAACCGAGTCTCACTTCTACTACTTGCCCTCGAAGCTAACCATGCCTCTTCTGACTTGTTCCTGCCCCACCTGTTGCCAAGTACACATACAAAACAAAGCAACAGCCGGATAACCGGTGAGAATGATAATTCCAGTAAAAGCAACATATCAAGTAATGAATACACAACATGCTATCAAACCACATATTCAAGTCGAAGTTAATGATATGCATGTCTTTAAAACCAGGATATCGATTCTGATAAACACGGGAGTATTGCTCTGCTTTTGGGATCCCGAGGATGAGATCACGTAACGACTCACCGACTCTCCCAATCGAGGTGGTGCCACGTATCCCACTCCTCTAGAATTTGAGCAACCATAATGAGTATGCTAGCACTAGGCGAAATACTACAACCTAGGCCACTCAATCATAGTTCCCAAACGTCTAACAAAAAGGGCGGTTCTGCCCGCTGAAATCAAAGTAGGCTCAAGATGAATGCATAACAGAAACATAAACATAAGCCACATAACAAAACTCAATCAATCAACAATTACAAGTTCCACGTGCTAGAACAAGTATCAATGCAATATGTGATTTAAAAAGGGAAACTCGAGAACCAACAGTCCCGAGTATGCTATCCCGCTACGATGACTGCTTTTACCTTTCAATGCAGTAGTTCCAACTCCAGGAAAGCGATCTTCATCCAACTCTGAAACGATCAATCAGCTGCTAACTCAGGGCTTGACAACTCCAAACGAATCTGTTCAGATACAAGAGATTGATCAACAACAAAGACCAACTTACAAGCCAAGTTCAACAACTCAAAAACGGTTCGAAACCCTCAAAACTCAAACCGACGGCATAACGGCTATAAACTGAACAAACCGGCAACGCAGACAGCAGTTCAATACTGATATCAACTCAATTCAATGCTAAAACCACAACAACAAGACAAACCCAACAAATCTCAAAACCCACATTTTCGAATAATACTTCCAAAAATCATAACAATTCCGAACGTCGCTCTAATTCAAAACCGACAGATAATAAACGATCAGAACTCTGTAGAGAACAACATACTCGAATCTAGAACGATTCTAACAACATCCAAAAACTAGAATGTATCCGATCGTAGAAGAACTTACAATATAACAGAGCTCTCACTGCAGTGATCGATAATCTGCCTTCAGAATTAATTTCTAACGGACGGATCGACCGGAAACCGAGATTGGAAGAGCTTGGAAACGTTTTCCCCAAGCTTCAATGGAGTTCACGGTTGAGAGGAAGAGGAGGAGATCCTTTGAGAGTCAAAATAAGTGTAGATAATATATAAAATTCCATATTTGCATTTTAGTCCCTGAAATTTCCAAAATTTGTAAAAAGGACCCTGATCAAAATCAAACCGGCTCGAGAACTCTGTAATCTCCGGTTAACTCAAATAAACTCATTTAAGATAAAAACGGGGCGTTACAATTCTCCCCCACTAAGAAGAGATTTCGTCCTCGAAATCAACGAGAACCACAACTCATAAGATAGAATAAAGAACTAAAGACAGTAAGAAGAACTCACGTCATCCGAACAACTCTGGAAAACGTTGTCTCACGTCAGATTCTGTCTCCCAAGTCGCTTCCTCGACTCCGTGACGGCTCCACTGCACTTTCACTAACGGAATCAACTTGGTCCTGAGTTGCTTTTCTTTCCGATCAAGGATCTGAATCGGTCGCTCAAAATAGCTCAGAGTCTCGTCTAACTCGGCTTCGTCAGGCTGAAGGATATTAGAAGGATCTGGATGATACTTTCGCAGCATAGAGACGTGAAAAACGTCGTGAATACCAGATAAAGACGGAGGAAGTGCAAGTCTGTAGGCAAGATCGCCTATCTTCTCGAGAATCTCGTACGGACCGATGAATCTCGGAGATAACTTTCCTCTCTTACCGAATCTGACGGTGCCTCTGAATGGAGAAATCTTAAGGAATACACGGTCTCCCTGCTCAAAACTCAGAGGTCGACGTCTGACATTCGCATACTTTGCCTGTCTATCTTGAGCTGTCTTCATTCTGGTCTGAATGATCTTAACCTGCTCTGCCATATCTCTAAGCATCTCCGGTCCCAAATCTGGTGACTCGGACAATTCATCCCAAAACAACGGAGATCGGCACTTTCTACCATACAAAGCCTCAAAAGGCGCCATACCGATACTCGCTTGGAAGCTGTTGTTGTAAGAAAACTCGACAAGAGGCAAAGAATCCTGCCAACTAGTGCCAAAGTCTAGCACTACCGCTCGCAGCATATCCTCCAACGTCTGGATAGTCCGCTCTGACTGTCCATCTGTCTGAGGATGATAAGCTGTACTCAGATGCAATCGAGTACCAAGCGCCTCTTGCAAACTATGCCAGAAGTGCGAAGTGAATCTAGGATCTCTGTCTGAAACGATCGACTTCGGCACACCATGCAATCTCACAACATTGCTAACATACAACTCAGCCATCTGATCATGACGATACGTCATCCTGTACGGAATAAAACACGCAGACTTCGTCAATCGGTCGATCACTACCCAAATAGCATCGCATCCTCGAACGGATCGTGGTAGCTTCGTGACAAAATCCATAGAAATGTGATCCCATTTCCATTCAGGAACAGATAGGCTGTGCAAAAGACCACCTGGTCGCTTCCGCTCTGCTTTCACTTGCTGACAATTCAAACACCGAGATACAAATCTCGCAACATCGTCCTTCATTCTCTTCCACCAGAACTGACTCTTCAGATCGTTGTACATTTTACGACCTCCAGGATGAACGCTAAACCGACTGCAATGAGCCTCTCGGAGAATACACTGTCTCAACTCCGAAATATCAGGCACAACAATACGGTTATTCACAAACAAAACGTCATCTCTAACCTGGAATTCTGAATGATGCCCAGTTCTGACTTTCTCTATTGAAACCTGAATGCTCGGCTCAGACTTCTGTGCTTCTCTGATTGCAACAAACAACTCCGGCTCGGCTTGAATAGCAAACACTCTGATAGTCTCCCTATCTGTTTCAAACTCTAAACCAGAAGTACAACAATCATCGACCAACTGAGAAACACCGATAGTTGAAAGAGATAACGAACAAAGCTTTCGGCTCAAGGCATCTGCAACTGCATTCGACTTCCCTGGATAATACTTGATCTCACAGTCGAAATCCTTCAACAGATCTAACCATCTTCTCTGTCTCATATTCAGCTCTGCCTGTGAAAACAAGTACTTAAGACTCTTATGATCAGAAAAGATCTCGAAAGACTCACCATAAAGATAGTGACGCCAGATCTTCAAAGCAAATACAATTGCTGCAAGTTCAAGATCATGAACAGGATAACGAGTCTCGTGCGGTTTCAGCTGTCTTGATGCATACGCCACCACATGCTTATGCTGCATAAGAACACAACCCAAGCCTCGGTTAGAAGCATCACAATAGACTGTGAAACCTCCAGTACCCTTCGGAATAGAAAGAATTGGAGCACTGGTCAGTCTCCTCTTCAGATCAACAAAGCTAGCCTCACAATCTGAAGTCCAGACAAAAGGCACATTCTTCTGAGTCAGCTGGGTAATAGGCTTGGCAATAGACGAGAAATCCTCGATGAAACGACGGTAATAACCAGCTAAACCCATGAAGCTTCGGATCTCAGGTACTGATGTCGGTCTAGGCCAATTCATAACCGCTTCGATCTTGCTGGGATCGACAGAAATCCCATCTTCAGAAATAATATGACCGAGAAAGACAACTCGATCTAACCAGAATTCGCATTTCGATAGCTTGGCAAACAACTGCTCAACTCGTAAAATCTGCAAGACGATTCTCAAGTGCTCTGCATGGTCAGTACGGTTCTTCGAGTAGATAAGAATATCATCGATGAAAATAATGACGAACTCATCTAAATAACGCTGAAAGATACGGTTCATCAAACCCATAAAAACAGCTGGAGCGTTAGTCAAACCGAACGGCATGACTATAAACTCGAAGTGACCATACCTCGTTCTGAATGCGGTCTTAGGAACATCTTCCTCTCGCACTCTCAGCTGATGGTAGCCTGACCTCAGATCAATCTTAGAGTAGACAGAAGAACCCTGCAGTTGATCAAACAAGTCATCTATTCGGGGTAAAGGATACCTGTTCTTAACTGTAGCCTGATTCAATTGACGGTAGTCGATACAGAGCCGCATAGAACCATCCTTCTTCCGAACGAATAGAACAGGAGCACCCCAAGGCGATACACTAGGTCTGATGTATCCCTTGGCAATCAAATCCTCAAGCTGCTCCTTCAACTCTCTCAATTCAACAAGTGCCATACGATAAGGAGCTTTTGAAATAGGTTGAGTACCTGGCACTAAGTCAATGCTGAATTCAACCTCTCGAATGGGTGGCAATCCAGGAACATCTTCCGGAAACACATCAGCAAAATCTCTAACCACTGGTAAGTCAACCAAAGCTGGGCTAGATTTCAGTACATCAACCGCATAAACCAAAAATCCTTCTGCACCTCTCTGTAACAAACGAGTCATAGATAACACTGAAATCAAAGGAATTCTAGATCGAGAACCCTTACCAAAGAATTTCCACTCGTCTGCCATTTCAGGTCTGAACCTGACAACCTTCAGAAAACAATCAACTGTCGCCCTGTACTTGGTTAAAGCATCTATCCCGACAATACAATCAAAATCTGACAACCCAAGCACAATACAGTCGAATTCTAACAAATTCCCCTCGAAACAAAATTCACAGTTCCTGACTAGTCGGACAGAAACAATTCCTCCACCCAAAGGTGAAGTAACAGCTACTACTGTAGGCAACAATTCAGTTGGCAAAGCATGCAATAACACATATTTCTCAGAGATAAAGGAATGGGAAGCACCTGTATCTATTAAGACATGAGCAGAATGACCGAAAATCGAACAGTTACCTGCTATGACATCGTCAGGTGCTGCCTGAGCCTGATCCTCTGTCAATGCAAAGACTCGTGCTTGCTGTCTCGGAGGCTGATTTGCACTAGAGCTACCTCCCTGTCTGTTCTGCTGTTGCTGGGGTTGGAAAGAGTGCACTGCAGACGACTGCCTCTCCGGCTGAGCTGCAGGTCTAGACGAACTCCCACTCTGAGCTCTATCTCTATTACGTTGAGGGCACACTTTAGAGAAGTGTCCCGGTTGCTGACATGTGTTACAATTGCCGAAGACTCCCACACACTGATCCGGTGAGTGTCTTCCTCCACACTTGCTGCAGTACAAGGATGATGACCCAGAACTCGGTCCTGAACCGAATTGCTTCGAACCACTGGAACTGGACGAATTGTTCCCCTGTCTCTTGAACTGTTTACCTCTTGCCTTGTACTGATCCTTTCTGTTTCCCCCACTGTTTCCACCTTCATACCTCTGATGCTGGTTCTGATGTTGAGGTGGCTGATTCTGGTACTGAGATGGTTGGTTCTGATACTGCCTCTGCTGCTGAGGTGCCCCCTGATTACCTCTTTGCCTCCACAAGCCTGCTTCTGCTCCCTTTGCGTAATTCATGGCATCCGCAAAGTTGCTAGGCCTGTTGGTGTTAACCAACGTGAAGACATCGGGGTTCAACCCGTTGATGAACTGATCTGCCTTAGCTTCTTCATCTCCGGCAATTAGCGGTGCAAAACGCAACAGACTATCGAACTTAGCCACGTACTCTTCAATGTTCAGATTCCCTTGCCTCAGATTTGCAAACTCTGCTCCCTTATCCTTACGATACGAGATAGGGAAAAACCGCTTATAAAACTCAGATTTAAAAAGAGTCCAAGTAACCTCTGTACCTCTACTCTCAAATGCTTTCTTTGTCATGATCCACCAGCTCTTAGCACCACCACGCAGCTGATGAATTACTAACCTGATTCGGCGGTCATCTGTGTAGTCAATGGAATCAAACAACTGATCCATATCATCCAACCAACTCTCACAGTCAACTGGATTTTCTGAACCCATCAACAATGGCGGATTGAACGACTGAAACCTCTTCAGCAAGGTTTCCATAGGAGTCGCTGAAGCATCCAACTGATCAACCTCAGTGCTAGCTTGCTCAGTCGCAGGGATAACTGGTGGTGTGTTTATGTTTATCACTCGACGAGGACCCATCTTTCAATCAAAGGTTAGCACACGAGATATCTCAATCGCTACCATCAGTGCCCTTACAACCGCTTGGAATAGCGAAAACCAGTCGAGAACAGAAACAGTTATATCTCAAGTAGATCATGCTTTATTAATTTAAATCACACAACCATGTAATTCAATTAATGCTCAAACAATAAAGCATGCTCGCATGGAATTAAGTACACAATTAAATAATTCAAACACATGCGAGGAGTCATTACAAACAGACTCGATCTACCCCGCTCACTCTAGTTCGACCAAGAATCTTAAGGCTCTGATACCACTTAATGTGAGACCTCGATTCTAAACCACTAATCTTGGATTAAACAACTATTAAGCGAACAAGAATCCAAGAGTAAAACAAGTCAAAGTTTTTTTTTTTTTTTTTTTTAAAACGCTCGCGCCCGCGCGAGGAACCAAGCTCGCGCGCGCGCGGGCAAACGATCCCGAGGCCCATCGGAGGCCTCGCGCGCGCGCGAGGAATGCCTCGCCCGCGCGCGGTAGGCCTGGGCAGAAATGCTCAGGCTGCAGAAAAAGAAAAGGGATTCCGCGCTTGGTCCGACATGCCTTCAAATACAATTACAATAACAGGGTGTAGGGAAACATGCCATAACAAGTCATGCTTTCAGAAGGCCTAAAAACAACCAGAAGTCTAAATCGATACAACAACAACATACTTCGATTTCAGATTACAATCCGAATACAAACTAATTCGAATAACAAAACATATCAAGTTCGAGTTCTAACATGCTTCAATCTTAAACTAGATAAACATGCTAATTCGACTTCTAAACCGAGTCTCACTTCTACTACTTGCCCTCGAAGCTAACCATGCCTCTTCTGACTTGTTCCTGCCCCACCTGTTGCCAAGTACACATACAAAACAAAGCAACAGCCGGATAACCGGTGAGAATGATAATCCCAGTAAAAGCAACATATCAAGTAATGAATACACAACATGCTATCAAACCACATATTCAAGTCGAAGTTAATGATATGCATGTCTTTAAAACCAGGATATCGATTCTGATAAACACGGGAGTATTGCTCTGCTTTTGGGATCCCGAGGATGAGATCACGTAACGACTCACCGACTCTCCCAATCGAGGTGGTGCCACGTATCCCACTCCTCTAGACTTTGAGCAACCATAATGAGTATGCTAGCACTAGGCTAAATACTACAACCTAGGCCACTCAATCATAGTTCCCAAACGTCTAACAAAAAGGGCGGTTCTGCCCGCTGAAATCAAAGTAGGCTCAAGATGAATGCATAACAGAAACATAAACATAAGCCACATAACAAAACTCAATCAATCAACAATTACAAGTTCCACGTGCTAGAACAAGTATCAATGCAATATGTGATTTAAAAAGGGAAACTCGAGAACCAACAGTCCCGAGTATGCTATCCCGCTACGATGACTGCTTTTACCTTTCAATGCAGTAGTTCCAACTCCAGGAAAGCGATCTTCGTCCAACTCTGAAACGATCAATCAGCTGCTAACTCAGGGCTTGACAACTCCAAACGAATCTGTTCAGATACAAGAGATTGATCAACAACAAAGACCAACTTACAAGCCAAGTTCAACAACTCAAAAACGGTTCGAAACCCTCAAAACTCAAACCGACGGCATAACGGCTATAAACTGAACAAACCGGCAACGCAGACAGCAGTTCAATACTGATATCAACTCAATTCAATGCTAAAACCACAACAACAAGACAAACCCAACAAATCTCAAAACCCACATTTTCGAATAATACTTCCAAAAATCATAACAATTCCGAACGTCGCTCTAATTCAAAACCGACAGATAATAAACGATCAGAACTCTGTAGAGAACAACATACTCGAATCTAGAACGATTCTAACAACATCCAAAAACTAGAATGTATCCGATCGTAGAAGAACTTACAATATAACAGAGCTCTCACTGCAGTGATCGATAATCTGCCTTCAGAATTAATTTTTAACGGACGGATCGACCGGAAACCGAGATTGGAAGAGCTTGGAAACGTTTTCCCCAAGCTTCAATGGAGTTCACGGTTGAGAGGAAGAGGAGGAGCTCCTTTGAGAGTCAAAATAAGTGTAGATAATATATAAAATTCCATATTTGCATTTTTGTCCCTGAAATTTCAAAAATTTGTAAAAAGGACCCTGATCAAAATCAAACCGGCTCGAGAACTCTGTAATCTCCGGTTAACTCAAATAAACTCATTTAAGAAAAAAACGGGGCATTACATACTTGATATACATTCTTTGCAGTTGCGCTTCCAGTAACCGGGTTTCTTACAGTAATGACAAACTTATTTAGACTTGTCCATCTTTGCATGTAACATTTGGCCTTGAGATTATGGTCCTACCATTTCTCTAGTTCGGCCAACCTTTCCGAAGTTACATCAGCCAGGGCTGTTTTTCGGAGGAGCCTTTTCTAACACTTAGAAAATCTTTTCCGAACTCAGGACAATCTTAACTTATGGAACCATTCCGTATAGTTTGCGCCAGAAAGTTTGTTTTGTTCGAGAATTGAAACATGTAGATTACGAAGATTCATCATAATGATATACTGAGATGAAACAGACAATAATCGATGATTGCTTAATTAATTTACTAAGACATAAAATATGGCGAAATTTAATTTTATGAATTTCACTCCCACTATTTTAACGATTTCACTATCCTCTAGTGAAAACGGGAAACTTGTTTCCTTAGTGGGAACATGGAGTCCAATTGAAAAACTATAGTCCCGAATAATATCAGCCAACCATAATTTTCAAAAGGTAGAGCCCAATTGCTTCCAAAGCAACCCCCATGTTTTTTTACCTCATGTCCAATAAGGGCCCAATAATATGACGCCGTTTAATGTGACATGTCAAGTTGACCCATCAATATTAAGTTGTGATGGACGTTCGCCATGTGGATCCCCAATAATATGAGCCAATCCCATGGGAGTTCCACCCAACTTACAACATGTGTCGATCCAATGTACAGCTTTCCGACGAACGGGCCCCCCCCAATAATATGAGCCGGATCGTGCCCGCGGGTAGCATCTCATACATTGATCGTAGATGGAAGGTAGGAATATTTAAACAATATTTAAATTCCCTTTTGTTTATCTTGATATCAATTTTAAATCATATTTAAAATGAGGGATTTTTAATTTTTGAAAATTTGTCTCATCATGCAATTTATGTATGCTTGCGGGATTCATACAATTTAGTCTAAACATGCATACATCAATAATATCATATATTATTTAAGGATGATCGATCCCATTATCTAATCGACCCGTGGTTGCCAATCACGAGTCTAAGTCCAATCCTAGGTGATATGCAAGTATGCAATGCAATCCTATTACATTGAGTTTCCATTTACATTTATTTGGTCTTTATCATCTGCTGGGCCCACCATTGTCTTCAAATCTTTATCTCCCACTAAGTCTAAAAAATTTACAATAAATTTCGATGACAAGTAGAGGATACATATTTAAGGGGTGGGAACGGGCCATAAACCAAGCCCACTTTTTATTACAAATAACAATTCAAATTGGGCTATAAACCAAGCCCATTAATAAAACCCAACAACAATAAAAATGTAAATAACCTAACATACACCTACAAACTTGGTCATGGCAATCGATCATCTTTTTATCCAATAATTAAATCAATAATTAAATAATTGGATAACATGCAATGACATCATATTTAAAAAGATAAAATCAAATTTTATCTTATCCTTTCATAAGATCATATCTTATCATCAATTGTACCAAAATAAATGATTTTATAAAATCTAATTGAACAAATAAAATTTATAAATTTTCCAAAAATTCAAATTTATCCAAAAATCAATTTTAAAAATTTCGGACTCGAACAATTCGATCCGATGCCTCGTGAACCAATCAAGAACAATTTTCGATCGGACCAAAAACTAAAATTTCAAAATTTCAAAATTTTAATTAATTAAAAAATGAATTTTAATTTTCTCGGACTGCCCGGGACATTCCCGGGCAGCCCCCTCCTTCACGTGGGACAGGGCTGCCCACGTGGAGGCGGGCAGCTTCGTCGCTGCCCCTGGGCAGCGATCAAATCGATCGCTGCCTCGAGCAGCGACGATCGCTGCCCCGATGTCCCTGCTCCGTCAAAATTTTAATTTTTAAAATTCGTTTTGTTTTCAAAAAATCGAGGCCAAATATTTTGTACAATCGATTAATTTAATCGTTTGATCTGAGCAACCTGACTCTGATACCACTGTTGGAAAAACGAGTTCAGATCAATTAAGAATTGATACCCGGAGCAGCGAAAGTTTAAAAATTTTATTTTTCTATATGGAACGATTCCATATCATGGGTATCAAAACTTTACGATTAAATTATGCAAGTAAAAATAAAATCACAATTAAATTTTTACCTCTTCAAGCAACGGCTTGATTATGGACACCAACAAAATTTAATCTGCTCTTCTTGTATATCCCGGGAACCGATGGCTACACGATCAATCTTCGGAATCAGGTCCACGAACAGAAAACAGAAACCCTCTGATTGATTGCACTAGAAATCAATCAGATGTTTATCGATGAGAATAAACAGATTTGATCTGTCAATTCAGAATGTAATTTTCTGTAAAAATCACAAACTGAATTTTCTCAAAAAGGGACAGAGGATTTCGAAAATCCCCTTGAAATAATATGAGTGATTTTCGAAAATTGCTAGAATGAATTCTTCTGATTTTCGAACACTACTCATCTATTTATAGATAATTTCTACACTAGATTAAGTTATGATTGTATTAGGACTCTAACTCCTTAGGGCCCACAATCCATAACTTAAGCCCAACAAGCCAAGCCCGTTATTATAGAAATTAATATAAAATTCATCATGACTCCGATTGATAAACTGATTTCACCAATGTGCACAGAAACCATTTCTGCACCTTTTAAAGTCATAATATTTTTTCTGAATCCGAATTCAGTGATTTCAAAAAATGCTCATCCCTATGTCATTGTAGGAAATTCCACTCCCTTTTAGTTAAGAAGTCCAACTTCTCTTTCATTAAATTTAACTCTTTAAATTTAACTATCTCAACGGGGTTTAGTAATCCATTATTTGTGTGACCCTCAATGGTTCAGGGATACAGCTAGCCGTGGGCTCACAACTCCTTGTGACTCGGAACAACAATTTACGACTTGCCCAACGAATCATGGTAAGAGCGTCTAGCAACATCGCCCCATGATTCCCTAGGTATCACTGATAGTGCCTGCAAGAACCAGTAGATTTTGGTTAGCGTACAGTACGGTTCCTTCATCCATATATCCCGATCGAATCAACAACCATTGGTGCATCGAGAATCGTTCGAGATTCGATAACTATGCATTACATCTTGGAGATCAAATAGTGACATCACATGTGTTACGAGGAAAACCGAGTAACCTAAAACACATCATGTAATCTGGCCAGAGATTCGTCACATTAATATCTCCTCAGATCGCATAGGATATCCACACTCGCAAGTATGTGGTGAATCCTTGACAACAAAGCATCGACTCCTATATGTGTCATAACTATACCCAATCCCGACACCTGATGACCCCAATAGAGTCGGTAAATGGGTCAAAGTACAGTACTAGCATATAAAGTCTCAATGATGTTTCAAGTAGTAAGGACTAATGGTGTACAACCAAAACCGCGGACTTTATCCACTCGATAAGTGATAACCACTTGGAAAGTCCGAATAGGGTAGTGCGATCATTCATCATATGAATATCCATTTGCATGCTTTGAACATCTCCATGTCCATTACCAATGAAACGTGGTACTTGGCATCACAAATGCTAGTCTCAATCTCGAGCGATCCTTATCCTTATTAGCGGACGACTCAATTGACTAGAAACTGTTTAGAATATACAGTGACTATAAGATGTGTTTCATAATAGTGATCTCTCTTTATTCACTATCTCATATTACTTACACTATAGTATATTCAAGGTCTTTATCAAAACAACAATAGTATATCACAATATAACAATATGAAGAAAGACAAAGAAAATGCCATTAATGAATGTAAATTATATTAAACAAAGATTGTTTATACATAGAGTCATAAAAGCCCTTAGCCACAAGTTGGCTAACCGGGCACCTACTCTTTCAGTAATATACCAATACATCAAACTTCTTATGGAAAAACCGTTTTAGACCCGATACATCCTTATGGGGTTATGTTAAACCGGGATGTTTTGGACTTCAAAAACAAAGAAGATCTCATAGATGATTGGACATCAGCCATGAGAATAGCAGCAGGAACTTTAGATCTCAATAAAGAAGGATTTATCAAACTTCTGGAAATGAGTCTAATGGGATCTGTCAAGATAGCTTGGGAAATGACAATTCCAGAAACCAAGGAATCAATCTTAGCAGGAGAATCACTTAGCGAGATTGGAGGAAGAATGACCACCCTTTTTAAAGCACAATTCATAGGAGTAGACTATTTCAATAATCAAGATACAGAGAAAAAGAGAAGATATACTCAAGCTCTGTATAGCCTCGAGTTACATGATATCTATTTAGTTGATGAATATATTATGTTATTCACCAAATAAAGATGGAATTCGGGAGTTGAAGAAAATGTAGCCATTCAGCTATTTTTCGCAAAAATGCCAAGCCCCTGTAGAGAAATGCTGATAAAAGAATACGTTCCAGGTAATCTTGATACTTTGGCAAGACGCGCCTCTTTTTTGAAAGGAAAATTGGCGGAATGGTGTCATGTGGCAACATTACAGAAGACGGTTATAGGGAATACATCACAGGGATTTAAAAGGAAGAAATTCAGAAATAATCCCTACAATAAAAGAATGAAAAGTTCTTGGAAACCAAGAACATTTTGGTCCAAACAAAAGGCCAGATCTTATAGATCAGGTAGAAGAAGTGGACCTACAAGAACATCTCCATCAACAAACTCATCAGAAGACAGGGGAAAAACACCATCTAGAAGAACTTTCAGAAGAACTCATACGAGACCAAGTGAAAGTTTCAAGGATTGAAACTGCTGGACATGTGGAGCAAGAGGACATATATCTACAAACTGTCCAGAAAACGAGAAAAAGGGAGTTAAACTCTTTGAAGCAACACCAGATATGGATGATGCGGTATTCTTTCAAGATCTAGTCCAAGTATATCAATTTGAAGATATCCCTTCAGATAAAAGTATATACGAAGAAGAGATATTGTTTAGCCAAGATGAATCTGAAGATGAATCAGAATCAGAATCAGAATAAAGAAGAAGTGTTTCGACACGAAACACAAGAGAGTTTGGCTGCATTTTTTAGTCAAACCACGATATCTCATAATATGGTCCAAAAGATTATGAGAGAAAATCCAACATTACAGAAGTACCAAGGATTTTCGGCAGGACAACTAGAGAGGGTCTTAAGCAACCTAGGGCTAAGACAAAGAAGACATCATTTGATTTACAAAGTATCCAGAAGGGAAATGGCAATCCCGATGGAGTTAACAAGTAATCAAATAGAGATGCAGTTAATTTCTTTTGAAGAAGTAAGAGAGGAATTGCAAAAGCTGAAAAGTGAGGTAGCAAGAACGATGTCTTGGATTCATATTGGAGCAATCCAAATAATGATCAAGGCAACTTTTAAAGAAGGAATAGATTCACCCATAGATATCGTAGTATGTGTTAAAAGAATGGGGAATATCCAAGATGCTGTTCTGGGTACGATCTCAGGAAATTTATGTGCAGGAAAAATTGTAGGAGTTATTTATCCAAGAATATCCTACAATTTAGCTAACAGAGACTTTAGTCGAGCCTTGACGTTGCATCAAAACTTCAAGGAAAAAAGATTAATGAAGGAAGGTAATAGACCATATTCTATTACTAATCAAATTTCATATGCTCTTTCTAATACGCACCATTCTGAATTATTTATTAGAAATGAGTTTATTGAAATTCCAGAAATCTTTGGAAAAGTTGCTCAAGCAATATACCCGGAAAGAATCGAGTTTCCTTTAATTCAGGAAACAGACATTCAAATACAAGATAAACCGGTTCTATACAGAGATCTAAAAATAGAACCCAAAGGTTATCTTTCCAAGGTGACCGAATGACAAGTCGAAGGTGGAAAAAATCTCCTATTCAGGAAATTCCACCAGAAGAAAAGGAGTTTTCAATAATAGGAAAACTTAGATCTCCAGAAGGATGGAAAGAAGTCAAAATAGTATTCGAAATTACAAGTCACAGGAACCAATTTCCTTGTTCTCGATTTACTATTTAGAGCAGCAGGTAACAGGAACTTACCAAGGATTAATAAATATTGGAGAATTGGAAGTTCAAATCTGTGAAATTCCAGGAAAAGAAGTGGATCAACTCATTCTTGGCCTAGAGTTTTTGGAGGACCATAAACCATGGAAACGCCTTGAAAAAGGAATAGAGTTTATGACAAAAGAAAAGACTTGGAGGATTCAATAAGAATTCTACGAGATGGAAAACCAAGAGAATTGGATAAGGAACGATCCCTTAATCAGATTCGAAAACTCTGTTTACGAACAGAGGAAGAAGCAATTGTTGAAATTAGTAAGTCATGAACATGATTTACTAGAACGCATTGAAGAAGTAGAAATGAGTAACCATACTCTACCTTCTGAGGCCTTAGGAAAACTAAAGGTAAATAGTCTTAATCGGATTACTGAGTTACAACACAGTCTGTTAAAAATGGCGGGTCCATTTAGTAATCCCTTTAAAAAATGACAACAAGTCCTTTCTCCATATACATTCCAATAGGGATGTTGTAAGAACAATATAAGGCTGAATATTTTGCAGCTTATATTGACTCGGGAGCAGGAATTTGTACAGCAAAAAGAGGAGTCTTCCCTGAATAATGTGAAGAAGAATTGCCAAAAATTGCAGGACGAGATTTTTCTCGAAGAATTTTAATTCTTTGCAAAGGAATAAAACAAGCAGAGATCCTTATAGGAGGAGCAGGTCAAACACCTTGGTACAAGGTAAAAACACCACCAATCTATTTCCATGATACAGGAGCTGTTATCCTGTTAGGAAATAACTTCTTACAAATGTTTAAGAAGTACACACAAGACAATGAGTCAAGAAGACTTATGTTCACTACAATTTGTGATCATAAAATTATCGTTGAACGACTCAGGGTTGCTTTTTATCGACAAATACCGATAATATTTCGCAGCCAGCGTGGTGATAAAGGACAACTTTTTCACCCAAAAATGAAAGATCCAAGAAGGTTTGGAGAAACCATGTTGAAAATAACAACAGAACAAGAACTCCAAACAGAGGATATGGAGCTTCTCAAAGTAACTCTAAATCACAGAGATATAGAGTTAGAAAATAAAGTATCCCTTGAAGATGTCAAAAAGAGGCTCAAAGAAAGTTAAACGAGCATCCTTTAGCATGGTGGGATAGAAATCAACTCAAAGTCAGTCTTACTCTAAAGGATGGCAAAGAGTATGAATTCGTCAGATATAAGCCTATCCCAATGAACATAACAGATCAAAGGGATATGAGAATGATTATCAAGGAACATTTGGACCTTGGTCTAATCAAAGAAGGAGTTTCACCATATAGCAGCCCAGGTTTTTTGGTCAGAAATCATGGTGAAATAAAAAGAGGAAAACCCAGGTTAGTTATTAACTACCAAGGTATTAATAAAATCCTGGAATTTGATGGGTACTTCATACCCAGTAGAGAACATCTAATTAGCTGTGTACGAAATGCTAGAGTGTTCTCAAAATTTGATTGTAAGTCTGAATTTTGCCAGATTCGAATGGAAGAAGGCAGTAAAAAATTCACAGCCTTCTCTACACCACAAGGACATTATATCTGGGAAGTTATGCCTATGGGATTGGCTAATGCACCCCAAATATTTCAAAGAAAGATGGATAATATTTTTAAATATTATTTCAACTTCATGTTTGTTTATATTGATGATATTCTTATAGCATCAAAAAACATAGATGAACATATTAAACATTTAGAGATTTTCTCTAAAATTTGTACACAAGAAGGACTGGTTTTATCTGAAAATAAAGCAGTCATAGCAACAAGGAAAATTGAATTCCTTGGAATTGAGATTGATGAAACTGGAATAATTCTACAACCTCATATTGTGGAAAAGGTAAAGAATTTTCCAGATAAACTCAAAGATATAAAACAACTCCAAAGTTTTCTAGGAGTAGTTAATTTTGCAGGGATGTTCATAAACAATCTGGAAATGTATAGAAAGGTGTTTAGTCCTTTGTTAAAAAAGGATGCAAGGTTTATATAGACCGATGAACATACTAAAGGGGTGAACCAATTAAAGGAGATATGCAAGAATCTCCCAAAAATGGCTATACCCGTGGATGAAGATGATCTGGTGTTATTTACAGACGCCAGTGACGAATGGTGGGCAGCACTTCTTACTAAGATCACTCCGGATGGAGAAATACCATGCAGATACTGTAGCGGTCTTTTTTCAGAATCTGAGGCTGTCAGATGGCATATCAACGAAAAGGAATTTTATGCAGTTAAAAGGGCTTTAGAAAAATGGCCATTATTTTTACTTGCTAAAAAATTCACTTTGAAGGTTGATAACCTCAGGTAAAAGCTTTCCTAAGGAATAAGATTGAATCTAAACCTGAGAAGGCTAGGTTATTAAGATGGCAAGCTTTATGTAAAAATTATATTTTTGATATTGTTATTATTAAATCTCATGAAAATATTCTTGCAGATTTCTTAACAAGAGATGGAAGGCAGTGACGTAGATTCCATCATGAAAATGCAGAAGCATATCAGGAAACACCTTGGGTTGCTTCAAACCGAGTTCAACCAGCTTGTCATAAGTGCCGATATGGAGGGCAGGTTACAACAAGCTGATTGGATCAAAGTATCCAATCGAATCACAGGATGTATGCAAGCTCAAACTCAACTATGAGCTGCTATTCAAGGGCCAATTATGCGTGCCATAGAAAAACCACTGGTTTCTCAAAAACAAGAAATACACCCACTGGTTGTAAAACAATATGTTGATGATTCTAATACTCAATAAACAAGCTCTAATCTATCATCAGCTTTTGATGATCTAGATAAAGCAACAATTGATGAGGATAACTCATCAAGTCAACCCTCCGCCTCTGGGTAAAAGAGGAAGAGATCAATCTTAGGCCCCACACTGACAAGGGCAAATCTAAGATTGATACTAACCCATATGTAATTTCTCCATTTCAGGTTTATCAACAAAGATGGGAGAAATTAAGTACAAGAAGTGAAATCAACCCGATCACTTGCAGGGTTGATGTTGCAGGAATATATCCAAGGGTTTGGCTAAAAAACAATGTCAATCCTAAGGATGTAAAGCTATGGTATGAATTTGGGGCTCTAGCCTCAGTTTATACAACTTCACCAGGCTTCCAAGAAATATCACAACTACCAAAATGGATTCAGGAAGCAGTCCAAGAAACATGGGCAAATAATGATCATTTGTCCAGAGGAGATGTGCTCGAGTTATACTTCTTTAGTGCTGCTCCAGAACCAACAGGGAAAGGATCACACGAGCCCTTTCATTTCATCAAGCTAAGAAGACCTGACATGAATAATCAAAGATTTATCAAGGATCCTATATCTGAAGAAATACCATTGGTGTCCACCTTTGGAGAAAATGAAATTTTAACCAGAAGAGCATGGGATATTTGGGTTTGTCTCACCGAGATGGATAAGGTCAAGTTTCCGTTCAAATTTTATCAAAATTCTGTGAACGGATCATTCCTGTTAAACACAATAATAGTAAAAACTACGGCTTTTGCGGAAGAACTCTTCGAAAAGAAGAGGAACTTTTTGTGGAACAACAAGCTGCCGGGGAGTAAAGAAACTCGCCGAAAATTTTGTAACATGGCTCATATCGGAAGATGGTCAGAGAATATCTGCCCAGAATGTCCAAACCAGAAGAAGCCAGAATTCGGAAAAACCTTAAAAAAGGATCGAAAAAATTTTTGCGAGACAAGCAAAGGTGGACAGGGACCACCAAAACCGCGTTTTCCCAGGGGCCCACTACAAAAGCAAAAGATGCTCCGACAACAATAAAGAAGGCATGTGAGGAGAATAAATCCAAAAGAAAAATTCAAGCATGTGACTCCTCCACTAGTAAAAGATGTCATCGGGCATGTGACTCCCACTAGCAAAACATGCCATCAATAATGACATAAAGAATTCAAGACAGCTGTAAGATTCCCTGAAGTTTCTCGGTGAAACGAGTGGAACTTCGGCTATAAATACAGGATTTTAAGGAAGCTGAAGACATCGATCATTTCCTTCAGTTTTCTTACAAATAAAACATTGTAATATTTCTCTTTCTATTGTATTAAGTTTTACTTTTATGTATTTCAAGAACAAGGCTACCATGAGTAGCTAAACTAGTTATATCCTCCTCTTCAAAGGAGGTTGATTTATGTAATAATATGTTGTCTGAATAAATTTTCGAAGCTCTTCTCTATCATGCTATTTTATTTAAAAAATTAAGCTTTTACTATACGCCCTAAGGTAGGAAACGAAATAGGGTTGTGCTAGCTGCTGCTGAAGGAGTCTGTGTCAGGAACCATCAGTTGCGATAGCGTGGTTTGGTTGTGAGGAACAACATGTAAAATCCGGTGGACATAACCCAGAAACAGTGTGGTCAAAGAGGTATTCTGCTTTAATTTACTGACGGAAGCATGATGAGATTAAGCCTTTAAATTTTAAATAGGGAAATAAAGGATAGAATGAGCATTATTTAGTTTTAAGGACAAATTCAAGAAACTATTTAATGAATCAAGGATATATTTGGAACATGAAAAGTGAAAATGATATAATACGGAAAATGGAAAAGATACAGAGATATATTTAGGAATTGTTCCCAAAATTTTCAAGCTTTATGAATTTATAACATCATTACTAACTACTTAAGCCATGGTTTATTCCGAAATCTCCGAATTTATTATAGATCAAATGCAAGATGAAAATTTGGCCACAAACCTTCGACTGCTTCCAAAATATACAACTTCAATACGCAATCTTATCTGCTGTATAGTAGACAATTGTATTTTGTCATTCAAAAAATTTCATTGCACGTCAAATAATTAATAAACTCAAAATACAATTTTAAGTTTTCTTTATACCTTTCAAATACAATCTGAAGCTCCCAACTAAAAATGCTAAACCCAAATTTCGAGCACTTATCCTTAAAAAAAATAAGCACTGTCTATGCTTAGTTCACAAATATATAAAAATTTATTGTGTGGTTTAATAATTATAATATATATTTCTTTAAATTTCCAAAAAATTTACATTTATTTTAAAATATTTTTTAAAACCACTACATTCTTAATTTTTAAAACCACTACATTCTTAAAATTTACATTTATTTTAAAATATTTTTTAAAACCACTACATTACTTGTGATACGATTCATCATTATATGAAATATTTTATTTAATAATATTTTATAATTTAATTAAAATATTGTGCATATACATATATTAAGATAACAAGTTTTAATTCAAAAAATTTAATTTATATAATTATATTTCATAACTTATTTTGGCTAGAAATTTTGAATATCATTAATCTATCATATATAGTTTTAGTTCTTATAAGACATTTTAAATTAAATTGTAATTTATGTTCGTTAAAAATTTATTGATTGAATTTTCATTCATTAGTAATATTGTACATATAAATATTTTATTTATTGTGTTTTAAAGATCACTTTAACACAATGATTTTTAAGTTAACATAAAAAAATGCAAACTGTTGCTACGTCAACATATGTGCCGAGCTTGAGCTTCCTCACAACCCATACAACATATTCAGAATATATATAAAAATCAAACTCAAACTAGATAAAAGAACCGAATTCTGGCTTGCAAGACATATAAACTAAATGAACATATTCGCGAGCCTCCTAAACGAGCCGAGCCTGAGTTCGAGCTCACAAGCCTTCTAAACGAGCCGAGCTCGCTAGCCTCCTAAATGACATGAGACCCGAGCTCGAGTTCTCGAGCCTATTAAAAAATATGTTCCCGAGCTCACGAGTCAAATATCCTTAAGCTCAAGCTCGGCTCGTGATAATTATCGAGCTCAAAATCAAGCTCGGGCTCGGCTCGATAAGCTTAAAAAACAAGCTCGAACGAGCTTTTTACCGAGCCGAGCTCCTAATATCTAGCTCACGAATCGTTCAGTTGGTTTACATTCCTACATGAAATATTGCAACACCCAATGTGAAATGTCCGAAAATTCGAGGGATTTTTTTTAATAATAATAGTACATATATGCTCATACATATATGTGTTATACTAAAAATAGATTTTATTTTAGGTAAGATATTATATAATAGTTTGATTGTATTTTAGGTGTTTGAAGCACTCGCATAATTATGAAAATCCATGCACGAAAATATGATATCGTCAAATAAGTAAATTTATAGTTTAAAACCAAATCACAAACAACACAGTGAAAGTAGTAAACGTGTGCGAAATACTAAATCCATACAATCCTCAAATAAGTCTCGTAAAAAAAATGCGGAAACATAAATGCGACAAAGGTCACGGGTACGCCAGCTAGTTCCGGATGCTCAGAGGTCCTCACCGCCCGTCGGGACCACATCGTTAGTAACAACATCGAACTCACCTGCACACCATTTAGATCTAATGAGCCTAAAGGCTATATTTAATAACGATTACTACTAAATAAAACCACATGCAAGCACATATCGTATATAAAAATAACCTGAGGATTCTAATGCATGCATGATCGTAAAATCGTATTTATAATCTTGTGTCGTAAACATAATCATAGCATAAATAAGTATCATAATCATGACATATTATAATCATAAAATCTTTACTGTGTGGGTCCTATCAGTGAAATGTGACCATAAATATAAGCGATTGATCAATCTATAACCAGCGTACGTGGCGGCGAAGTTCACCCAACCTTAACACGGGGATTCCCTACGTCTCTTATGCCACTTCACCCAACCTTAACACTGGGATCTGTAGGCTCCTGAACATAATTGTCACAATTCACATCAACTTCCCAAAAATATTTTTTTCGCAAGCCATTATCATAATAGAAAATATATGCATGAATCATGAATTAAAAATATCAGTTTTCTTTAAAATCTTTGCCGTAAATATATATTTAATTCCTTCTAAAAAAAATAATATTTACATCAAAATATTACATATACGTCTATTAAATATATATTTACGGACTATTTAGTTGGTCACGGCTGGTTCGTGTTACTGCCCCTTAATCTAGAACCTAAAGCTGAACATGACCCAATATATTTAGGCTAGCCCATTAATATATGTTTCCCTCACAAGCCCAATTTGAATAAATAACTTAAGCACTAATGTAAGTTTTTAAGCTCAAAGTGGATCTAATAAGGTTTGACTCAGTAAGCTCCAGCCCAAGAGTTAGCCCAGTAAGCTTAAGCCCAAATTAAATAAATTGGCTCAAGTACTTAATTAACTTAATAAACCCAAGTAACTCCATTTAGGCCCAATATAAGCATTTGGCCCAATATCCAATATAACCCAACAAATTATTTAGACCCTAAATAAGACTACCCGACCCAAAATAAACATGACCCGGACCCAAACCCAAAACCTAAGACCTGATCCACTAACCCAGACCCGGCCCGACTCGAACCCAGCCCACCTGGACCGAGCCCAAGTCACGCCCCAACCCACTTCCTTCTCGTCGGCAAGTCCATGGTCCCGCCTCCTTCCCTAGCAGCGATCACCTTTGCTTCGGCAATGTGGCCGAAGTCCTAGCGGCACCCTAGACCAGCCCCTCCTGCGCAAGAACGCGCCCAACCACCCCGGCGCACGCACGAAGCCCCCTGCTCATAGCCTCACCCAAGGTCCGATCGCCCTCATCCAAAAACCACTACCAAATCACACCCATTTCCGAACTACATTCCTTAGGACTCTAACCACTCACTAAAACAATAGAACACCAAACTCGAACCAGCAGCCATGCCCCATAAATAAAAAAAACGAATCATTCAATGAATAAACATGAAACTTTGCAAAAATCTTAAATTTATGCTCGATACCACACACAAACACAAACACAATTCTTTATCGTCCAAAATAAGAATAATAGCGATCCGAATGGTGAGGGGAAGAAATTTGAACATGCCTAAATGGCAACAATAAGTGTAGTGACTCTGCTTTGAGTCACCTACTAACAAGCATGCAATCAACTTAAGTAAAATACTTAATTATCAGCGTAAAACTTACGAAAACATAACCCATAATATACATAAACCAGCAGAAAAAAAACCGGTACTAAAACCCAAATCTGTAGTGATACAACCATATCAAAATATATAAAATAAAAACTAAAATATATTATTATACAGCTATATCAACTCCTGCTGTATAATATACTCCAAAACCTCTCCTGTCCTCTAGTCCTGCCTCGAACCTCCCGCTCTGTCCGACCTGAAACCTGTCCCGTCAAATGGGTTGTCCAAGATAATACCAACGACGTGAGCGATTAATACCCAGTACGTAAACATGAGTAAACATATAAATATGACGCATGCATATGATGACTGGCATAATTGTTGGAAAACTGGCGAG
The DNA here is from genome assembly GCF_033568475.1 of Henckelia pumila. Taxonomy (NCBI): domain Eukaryota; kingdom Viridiplantae; phylum Streptophyta; class Magnoliopsida; order Lamiales; family Gesneriaceae; genus Henckelia; species Henckelia pumila. The sequence continues at coordinate 33,909,125 of NC_133121.1, read as the reverse complement.
TTCCCAGACCAATTACGATTGATACCCGGTGCAGCGGAAGTTTAAAATTTTTTCATGGAACGTTTCCATGGTATGGGTATCAACCGTTCATCGATTGAATTACGTGTGTGTGTAAAATTTAAATAACAATTAAATAAATTTTACCTCAAATCTCGCAACGAGATTAATGGACACCAACAGAACAATTCTGCTCTTGTTGTCTCTCCCTGGAACCGATGAACGCCTTCAATCAGGTCCACGAACAGAGGTTTAATCCCTCTGATAGATTGCACTAGAAAATCTATCAGAAGTTTTCTGCGAAGAGAATACACGAATTTGATTCGTTATTCCTTACTGCGATTCAAAATCACAGACCGGAATTTTCTCGGGCAGAGCAGGAGGGGAACGGCCGAAAATTCTTTGAGAGAGAAGGGTTTCGATTTTTTTTCTCTGTCTCAAAAATTATGACCTATTGTGTGTAATTTCTGTACTGAAATAACTTATTTATAATGCAGGCCACTAACACCTTAGGGCCCATTAGTCATAAGCTGGGGCCCGACAAGCAAAGCCCACTCGTTCAGAAATTAATATAAAATTCATCGTGACTCCGATTGATGAAACGATTTCACCAATGTGCACAGAAACCATTTCTGCACGTTTTAAAGTCAAAATAAATTTTCCTGAATCCGAATTCAGTGGTTTCCAAAAATGTCCATCCCTATGTCATTTTAGGAAATCCTACTCCCTTACTCTTATTTAAGAAGTCCAACTCCTTAGTTCATTAAATTTAACTCTTTAAATTTAACTATCTCAACGGGGATTAAAACTCCATTACACTGTGTGACCCTCAATGGTTCAGGGATACAGCTAGCCGTGGGCTCACAACTCCTTGTGACTCGGAACAACACTTTCCGACTTGCCCAACGAATCATGGTAAAGCGCCTAGCAACATCGCCCCATGATTCCCTAGGTATCACTGATAGTGCCTACAAGAACCAGTAGATTTTGGTTAACGTACAGTACGGTCCCTTCATCCATATATCCCGATCGAATCAACAACCATTGGTATATCGAGAGTCGCTCAAGATTCGATAACTATGCAATACATCTTGAAGATCAAATTAGTGACATCGCATGTGCTACTAAGAAACCATTTCTTAAATCACATCAAGTACTCTGGCCAGAGATTTGTCACACTAATATCTCCTCAGATCGCATAGGATATCCACACTCGCAAGTATGTGGTGAATCCTTGACAACAATGCATTGACTCCTATATGTGTCGTAACTGTACCCAATCTCGACACCTGATGACCCCCTCAGAGTCGGTAAACGAGTCAAAGCACAGTACTAGCATATAGAGTCTCCATGATGTTTCAAGTCGTAAGGACTAATGGTGTACAACCAAAACTGCGGACTTTATCCACTCGATAAGTGATAACCACTTGGAAAGTCCGGATAGGGTAGTTCGACTATTCATCCTATGAATATCCATTTGCATGCTTCGAACATCTCCATGTTCCCTACCAATGAAACGTGGTACTCCGCATCGCAAATGCTAGTCTCAAACTCGAGCGATCCTTATCCTTATTATCGGACGGCTCAATCGACTAGGAACGGTTTTAGAATATACAGTGACTATAAGATGTATTTCATGATATACATCTCCATGTTCTACCACATCTTACATACACTATAGTATATTCAAGGTCTTTATCAAAACAACAATAGTATATCACAATATAACAATATGAAGTAATATAAAGTCATTGCCATAAAAGTGTAAATAATATTAAACAAAAGATTGTTTATACAAAGAGTCAACAAAGCCCATAGCCACACAGTTGGCTCACTGGGCACCCACTCTTACAATCTCCCACTTGCCCTATAGCCAACTAGTCATACTACGTAGACCCATTGCTTCGCGATGTTTGTCAAACAATGGTCCTGGCAAAGGCTTAGTAAGTGGATCAGCGATATTGTCTGCAGAGGCCACTCGTTCGACACTGATGTCTCCTCTTTCCACAATCTCCCGGATTATGTGGTATTTCCTCAGTACGTGTTTGGATCTTTGATGAGACCTTGGTTCCTTTGCTTGAGCAACGGCACCCGTGTTGTCGCAGTACACCGGGACTGGACCAACAAATTCAGGAATGACGCCCAACTCTTGGACAAAATTCCTCATCCAAACGGCCTCTTTAGCAGCAGCTGATGCTGCAATGTATTCAGCCTCAGTGGTGGAATCCGCTGTGGTGTCCTGCTTGGAACTCTTCCAAGAGACAGCACCGCCATTGAGCATGAACACAAATCCAGAGGTTGACTTCGAGTCATCCACATCACTTTGGAAGCTAGAGTCGGTATAGCCTTCCAGTTTGAGTTCTCGTCCTCCATAAACCATGAACATATTCTTAGTCCTTCGCAAGTACTTAAGAATGTCCTTCACGGCTTTCCAATGCATCTGACCAGGATTAGACTGATATCTGCTCGTGACACTCAGAGCAAATGCTACATCCGGTCTGGTAGATATCATCCCATACATGATACTACCTATAGCTGACGCATATGGTACATGTGTCATATTCTCTATCTCTGCATCAGTCTTGGGACACATAGACTTGGATAGAGAAACTCCATGACACATGGGTAGATGTCCTCTCTTGGACCCATCCATTGAAAACCGTTTCAATATGGTATCGATGTAGGTTGATTGAGTGAGTCCTATCATTCTCTTAGATCTATCCCTATAGATCTGTATCCCAAGAATGTAGGATGCCTCACCCAAATCCTTCATCGAAAATCTACCTGATAACCATATCTTTGTTGACTGCAACATCCCTACATCATTCCCAATGAGTAGGATGTCATCAACATAAAGTACTAAGAATGTCACCGCATCCTTAACTACTTTCTTGTACACGCAAGGTTCCTCTGGGTTCTTGATGAAACCAAAATCTTTTATTGTTTCATCAAATTTATGGTTCCAACTTCTTGATGCTTGTTTTAGACCATAAATTGATCTCTGAAGCTTGCATACCTTATGCTCGCTTCCCATGGATGTGAACCCCTCAGGCTGCTTCATATAGATTTCTTCCTTAATGTCTCCATTAAGAAAAGCAGTCTTCACATCCATCTGCCATATCTCATAGTCATACCATGCAGCTATGGCAATTAGGATTCTTATGGACTTGAACATTGCGACTGGTGAAAAGGTTTCATCATAGTCAACTCCTTGCCTTTGAGTATAACCTTTCGCCACCAATCGCGCCTTGTAAGTCAATATCTTACCATCAGGCCCAAGCTTTCTTTTGTAGATCCATTTACACCCTATTGGAACAATTCCATCGGGAGGATCCACTAAAGACCAGACTTGGTTAGTATGCATCGAATCCAATTCTAACTGCATAGCTTCAAGCCATAAATTCGAATCCGCATCAGAAATTGCTTCCTTGAAGCTTCTTGGATCACATCCAATGTCGGGTTCATCTTGACCCTCTTCAAGAAGAAGACCATATCGAACTGGAGGTCTAGAAGTCCTCTCGGATCTTCTAGGTGCAGGCGTGTCCAGCAATGGTTCCTGAGGTGTGGGATCGTTATTTTGTATTTCGGGTTCTTCTCGAACTTCTTCGAGTTCCATCATCTCGCCTTTCTTATCCAATAAGAACTCCTTCTCCAAGAAGGTGGCATTCCGTGAAACAAACACCTTTGTTTCAGCAGGATAATAGAAATAATATCCGATTGAATTCTTCGGATACCCCACAAAATAACACAAGCTGGATCGACTATCCAACTTATCTCCCACTGTCCGCTTCACGTAAGCAGGACATCCCCAAATCCTCAAGTATGAATACTTAGGAGCTTTGCCATTCCATAACTCGTATGGTGTTTTGTCCACTGCTTTAGTGTGGACGTTATTCAACAACAATACCGCCGTTTCAAGCGCATAGCCCCAAAACGAAGGTGGAAGCTCAGTGAAGCTCATCATGGATCGAACCATGTCCAACAAAGTTCGATTACGACGCTCCGATACACCATTAAGCTGTGGTGTCATAGGAGGAGTCCACTGAGAGAGAATCCCATTCTCTTTTAGATAGTCCAAAAACTCGGTACTCAAGTATTCTCCACCTCGATCCGATCGAAGTGCTTTAATACTTTTACCTAGCTTGTTTTCTACTTCAGCCTTGAATTCTTTGAACTTTTCAAATGCTTCAGACTTATATTTCATTAAATATAAATACCCATACCTAGAATAATCATCAGTAAAGGTAATGAAGTAGGTGTGGCCATGTTGAATCCCTACTCTAAATGGACCACAAACATCTGTATGGATCAAATCCAACAGATTTTGACTACGTTCAGGCTTCCCCTTAAAAGGAGATTTAGTCATTTTCCCTTTTAGGCAGGATTCACAAGTAGGTAGAGAGTTAATATCAGACATATCAAACATGCCCTCTCCCACTAGCTTGTTCATCCTCCTTGAGGAAATATGACCTAGTCTAGCGTGCCAAAGGTTTGCCGGGTTTTGACTATCGATTTTCCTTTTGTTTGTTGTCGCCGGTTTGTCAATACAATTTACTGGAACGTCTTTTAGTTTTAAATTGTATAGATCGTTTTCAAGTTGTCCATTTCCAATTAAACATTCATTCTTGTAAATATTGCAAATCCCATTCACAAAATTACAAGAATAACCATCTCTATCAAGCATAGAAATAGAAATAATGTTTTTAATTAAATCTGGCACAAATAAAACATCTCTCAACAATAATTTAAAACCATTCTGCAAAATCAAACAAACATCTCCAATGGCCGTAGCTTCAACTCTGGAACCATTCCCGAGCCTCAGCTGGGTCTCACCCATTCTAAGCCTGCGACTTCTTGTCATCACCTGCAAATCATTGCAAATGTGAGATCCACATCCGGTATCCAATACCCAAGAAGTTGTATTAAGTGACATGTTTTATTTCGATATAGAACATACCCTTTGCAGTTCCCAACTGCTCAAGATACTCCTTGCAGTTGCGCTTCCAATGACCCGGCTTCTTGCAGTAATGGCAAACATCCTTGGATTTTCCATTGTTTGAAGCCTTTGTCTTTTGCTTCTTCTCGGGTTCCACTTTCTTGGGTGGGGCAGAACGTTTCTTGCCCTTCATACTTGGCCCCTTCTTAGCAGAAGATGAGGAGCCCACCAAGAAAGCTGGCTTATCCTTCTTAAGTGTGGATTCATATGTAACGAGCATATTGACCATCTCTTCAAGGGTGGCCTCTATCTTGTTCATATTAAAATTTATCACGAATCCATCAAATGAAGAAGGAAGAGATAGAAGCAGCAAGTCCACATTGAGTTCATGCTCCAACACCAAATCAAGGGTCGCTAACTTCTGTATGAGCCAAATCACTCGTACCCCATGATCACGGACCGAAGTCCCTTCACGCATGCGGCACGTCATCAACTCCTTAACAGTAGAGAACCTTTCAGCCCTCGACTGAGCCCCAAAAAGTTCCTTGAGTTGCGTGTGAATGTCAGCAGCATTCACCGTGTCCTCAAATCGCCTCTGGAGTTCATCAGACATCGAGGCTTGCATATAGCATTTGGTCTTGATGTCATGGTCACACCATGCATCAAGTTTGGCCAATTCCTCCGGACTTATGTCAGCTGGTGCTTCCTTCGGAGGTGCTTTCTCTAACACGTAGAGCATTTTCTCCGAAGTTAAGACAATCTTCAACTTCCGGAACCATTCCGTATAGTTGGCGCCAGTCAGCTTGTTTTGTTCGAGGATCGAGAATAAAGGATTTCGCGAATTCATTGTATGAAATACTGAAAAGGAAAAACAGACATATATCAATGATTGTTTAACAATTTACTAAGACATAAAATAGGCGAATTTAATTTTATGAATCTCACTCCCACTATTTTAACGATTTCACCACCCTCTAGTGAAAACGGGAAACTTTTTCCTTAGTGAGAACATGGAGTCCAATTGACAAACTTATGGTCCCGAATAATATCAGCCAACCATAATTCTCAAAAGGTAGAGCCCAATTGCTTCCAAAGCAACCCCCATGTATTTACCTCATGTCCAATAAGGGCCCAATAATATGACGCCGTTTAAAGTGACATGTCAAGATGACCCATCAATATTAAGTTGTGATGGACGATCGCCATGTGGATCCCCCAATAATATGAGCCGATCCCATGGGAGTTCCACCCAACTTACAACATTTGTCGATCCAATGTACAGCTTTCCGACGGACGGGCCCCCCCAATAATATGAGCCGGACCGTATCCGCGGGTAGCATCACATACATTGACCGTTGATGGAAGGTAGGAACATTTAAACAATATTTAAATTTCCTTTATTTATCTTGATATAAATTTTAAATCATATTTAAAATGAGGGATTTTATTTATAAAAATATTGTCTCATCATATTTAATTTATTGCATGCATTGCCGGATTCACGCAATTTATGTCTAAACATGCATACAATCATAATATCACATATTATAGGATGATCGATTCCATTTCTAATTGACCCGTGGTTGCCAATCACGGGTCTTAGTCCAATCCTAGGTAATATGCAGTATGCAAATGCAATCCTATTACATATGCTTCCAATTTACATTTCTTCAGTCTTCATTGTCTGCTGGGCCCACCATCTTCAAATCTTGATCTCCCACTAAATCTAATGTATTTACAATAAATAACAATGACAAGTAGGGGATACATTTTTAGGGGGTGGGAACGGGCTATAAACCAAGCCCACTTTTATTACATATGACATTCATATCGGGCCATAAACCAGGCCCATTAATAAAACCAACAACAATAAAGACAAAATGTAAATTCCTAACATACACCTACAAAATTGGTCATGGCAATCGATCATCCTTATCCAATAACATTTAATTCAAAATTAATTTATTGGATAACATGCTGTGGCAATTCAAATTTAAACAAGATAAAATCATATTTTATATATAAAATCACATTTCACATATAAAATCATATTTATCTCCATATCAAATAAAATCATATTTTATCTATAAAATCCAATTTTACAAATAAAATCATATTTTATCTAATATATCATAAGATCATATCTTATCATCAATTGTACCAAAATAATTGATTTCAAAATTCAATTTACGGATAAAATATTAAAATTTTCCAAAAATTCAAATTTATCCAAAATCAATTTTAAAATTTACGGACTCGAACAATTCGATCCGAAATCTCGTGAACCAATCAAAAAAAATTTTTGACCGGACCAAAAATAAAATTTCAACATATTAAAATTAATTTTTAATAAAATATTAATTTTTCCCGCGGGCCACCCGGGACACTCCCGGGTTGGCCCGCACCCGGGGCGCGGGCCGGGGCAGCCCGGCTGCCCCCTTAGGGCAGCAACGCTTGCTGCCCTGGCGGCGCCTGGCGCCGCCGCTGGGCGGCGCCGAGCGCTGCCCTGCGCAGCGCCCAGCGCTGCGCTGGGCAGCGCACAGCGCTGCCCTGGGCAGCGCCGTGCGCCGCCCTGGGCGGCGACGGTCGCCGCCCTGGGCGGCGCCGTGCGCCGCCCCTGGGGGCAGCGATCCAATCGCTGCCCGGGTTTCGCCCCCGGAAAAAAAAAAATTTTTTTATTAAAAATATTTATTTTGTTTCAAAAACCGAGACTCAAAAATTTTGTACAATTGATTAATTCAATCGATTGATCTGAGCAACCTGGCTCTGATACCACTGTTGGAAAACTGGCGAGTTCCCAGACCAATTACGATTGATACCCGGTGCAGCGGAAGTTTAAAATTTTTTCATGGAACGTTTCCATGGTATGGGTATCAACCGTTCATCGATTGAATTACGTGTGTGTGTAAAATTTAAATAACAATTAAATAAATTTTACCTCAAATCTCGCAACGAGATTAATGGACACCAACAGAACAATTCTGCTCTTGTTGTCTCTCCCTGGAACCGATGAACGCCTTCAATCAGGTCCACGAACAGAGGTTTAATCCCTCTGATAGATTGCACTAGAAAATCTATCAGAAGTTTTCTGCGAAGAGAATACACGAATTTGATTCGTTATTCCTTACTGCGATTCAAAATCACAGACCGGAATTTTCTCGGGCAGAGCAGGAGGGGAACGGCCGAAAATTCTTTGAGAGAGAAGGGTTTCGATTTTTTTTCTCTGTCTCAAAAATTATGACCTATTGTGTGTAATTTTTGTACTGAAATAACTTATTTATAATGCAGGCCACTAACACCTTAGGGCCCATTAGTCATAAGCTGGGGCCCGACAAGCAAAGCCCACTCGTTCAGAAATTAATATAAAATTCATCGTGACTCCGATTGATGAAACGATTTCACCAATGTGCACAGAAACCATTTCTGCACGTTTTAAAGTCAAAATAAATTTTCCTGAATCCGAATTCAGTGGTTTCCAAAAATGTCCATCCCTATGTCATTTTAGGAAATCCTACTCCCTTACTCTTATTTAAGAAGTCCAACTCCTTAGTTCATTAAATTTAACTCTTTAAATTTAACTATCTCAACGGGGATTAAAACTCCATTACACTGTGTGACCCTCAATGGTTCAGGGATACAGCTAGCCGTGGGCTCACAACTCCTTGTGACTCGGAACAACACTTTCCGACTTGCCCAACGAATCATGGTAAAGCGCCTAGCAACATCGCCCCATGATTCCCTAGGTATCACTGATAATGCCTACAAGAACCAGTAGATTTTGGTTAACGTACAGTACGGTCCCTTCATCCATATATCCCGATCGAATCAACAACCATTGGTATATCGAGAGTCGCTCAAGATTCGATAACTATGCAATACATCTTGAAGATCAAATTAGTGACATCGCATGTGCTACTAAGAAACCATTTCTTAAATCACATCAAGTACTCTGGCCAGAGATTTGTCACACTAATATCTCCTCAGATCGCATAGGATATCCACACTCGCAAGTATGTGGTGAATCCTTGACAACAATGCATTGACTCCTATATGTGTCGTAACTGTACCCAATCTCGACACCTGATGACCCCCTCAGAGTCGGTAAACGAGTCAAAGCACAGTACTAGCATATAGAGTCTCCATGATGTTTCAAGTCGTAAGGACTAATGGTGTACAACCAAAACCGCGGACTTTATCCACTCGATAAGTGATAACCACTTGGAAAGTCCGGATAGGGTAGTTCGACTATTCATCCTATGAATATCCATTTGCATGCTTCGAACATCTCCATGTTCCCTACCAATGAAACGTGGTACTCCGCATCGCAAATGCTAGTCTCAAACTCGAGCGATCCTTATCCTTATTATCGGACGGCTCAATCGACTAGGAACGGTTTTAGAATATACAGTGACTATAAGATGTATTTCATGATAGACATCTCCATGTTCTACCACATCTTACATACACTATAGTATATTCAAGGTCTTTATCAAAACAACAATAGTATATCACAATATAACAATATGAAGTAATATAAAGTCATTGCCATAAAAGTGTAAATAATATTAAACAAAAGATTGTTTATACAAAGAGTCAACAAAGCCCATAGCCACACAGTTGGCTCACTGGGCACCCACTCTTACAATAATGTCCTGGCCTATTTCATAGATTACAAGTTCCAGTAACTCCCTTGCAATCATCACTAGTGTTTCTTCCCCCGCACTTATTGCAAAACCATCCCAAATACCCTAAACTCTGGACTGAACCAAATTGTCTCAAACCACTGGGACTAGAAGAACTGCTCCCAGGCCTCTTGAATTGCTTACCCTTAGGCTTAAAACGATCTTTTCTGTTGCCACCACTAGCACTTCCCTCATACCTGCTTTGATGTTGTGGAAAGTGTGTCTGAGATGGTTGGTTGTGGCTGTGGTAAGGATTGTGGCATGAACGAAGTTCCCCTCTGTCAAATAATACCAGATTCTGCTCCTTTGGCTTTATTAAGGGCATCTACAAAATTATTAGGTCGCCCAACATTTACCAAGGTAAAAATGTCAGAATTAAGACCGTTGATGAACTGATCGGCCTTTGCTTCTTCATTGTCAGCATATGAGGTGCAAATCGGAGTAAGCTTGAGAACTTAGCCATGTAGTCCTCAATATTCATATTGCCCTGTTTCATATTAGCAAACTCCGCTCCTTTGTCTTTCCTATACGATGTAGGAAAGAAACGCTGGTAAAATTTAGTTTTAAACACAGTCCTGGTAATAACAGTACCTCGGTTTTCCAAGGCTTTTTTTGTCATGATCCACAAACTTTTAGCTACCTCATGAAGTTGATGAACGATCAATTGGATTCTGCGGTCATCGGAGTAATCGAGTGACTCAAAAAGTTGCTCAATATCTTCGATCCAACTTTCACATATGATATAATCCTCCGTACCTTTCAAAGTCGGTGGCTTGAATGACTGAAACCGTTTCAACAGTACTTCCATCGGTGTAGGAGTCATATTCATAGAATAGCAGCAGTACTTTCTTGCTCAAACGGAGGTACTTCTCCTATATGAGGAACGTTAGGTGCTCTTCGAGGAGGCATAGCTGTGGAACTGAGATGATGCAACCAATTCAAAACACATTAGTACCAATCTCAGTTCAATCCACTCCTTACTCCTCAAACTCATGAGCATTCCATTTTCTATCACACATTCATTTTCTATTTTACATATTTAAGAAATAAGCTTATAAACAAACAAGCACATACTTGCGAAAGGGAAAACATTCTAGCTTCAAAGAGGTAAACACATGCTCTCATGAACTTCATTTAGTCATGTAATGCAATTAATCTCATGCAATACAAAATCATGCGACTCAATCTACCCCGCTCAACTTCTAATGTCGAACCAAGACAACTTAAGTTCTGATACCAAATAATGTGGGACCCCGGGGCTCATCTACTAATAATACCATAATTAAACAAACAAGGTATTTAAACTAAGCAGCAGCAAACAATAATTTTTTTTAAAAAATGAACAGTGCCTCGCTCTAGCGGCAAGAAGTTGCGCTCGAGCGAGAAAAGTTCTGGACAAAAAATAATAACTGGCTCGCTCGAGCGGCAGAAATCTGCGCTCGAACAAGAAATATGTTGTCTCAATGTTTTGCTGCTACTACTATGGAATTTCTGATACCAACAGGCTTCACCTTCAAAATCTAAAAATACAACATCGACAACATGTTATAAACTTACTCAAAAACAACACTAACATCCAACACAATATAATCTACAAATTCTAGACTATGCAACCACTATACATTGATTAGGTTGGATAAAATACAACACCACATGATTCAAAAGTATGTTTTTGACAGCATTTTACAACTCAACCAGGAGCACGACATCCCAACTCTTCCCAATACTCATGACCTTCTATGAATCGGCCCTGAATCACCTGTTGCAATGCACACACAAAACAAAGCAACAGCCGGACAAACCAGTAAGTATAAAACTTAGTATGAAACAACAAAATGTATAAGACATTCAAATACAACAATGTCAATGCATTTCAAACATAAATACTCTTTATGAAATGCATGAAATATGACAAAAGGCTATCAAAGAACAAGGCTCAATATTCGACACCGGTTCAGATGCTAAAATGCATCAACTAATCATCAGTGCTATAACTCATCATTGATGCTATACCCGGAGTCTAAGTATCTATGTTATAACCTCATCATTGAAACTCGGTATCGAAGCACATAACTCATCTACGATACCATGGAAATTTTGAAGGAAAGGTTAGGATCAAAATGCACAATGAAATGACACAATACACAATCACCTCATACAATAGCCTAACAATCATTCCATGAAACTCATAACTCAAGTAATGCATACCAAAACACATAAAAATATAAGATAGAAAATTGTGTGATTTTAAGCGATCGAGAAGGAAAATTCGTCTCAACGCTTATCCCCAATTTGGTCATCGTAGACTCATACCTTAATTCTTAACTTTGATATAGCTCACCCACGAACTACAATATACAAGGCTCATATACAAATTTGATCAAGTTCATATCAATCTACAAAGTAAAAATAGCTACAAACCGTGCTTCAACTTCTATCGGTTCAAATTCTGGAATTTTCAAGTTTGAAACCCTTCAAGACAAATCTGAAATGAATTGAAATATATGATAAATATCCCTATTCAACTCAATCATATCATATCTCAATCATTTGCCCCAAAACTCAAAAATTTTCAAACCGTCGGCATAACGGCTATAAACCGGCAAACCGAACTTCAACTATAATATTATATCAATCAACACAACTCATAACATGATCATATCAGCAATAATATCATCCAAACACCAGCATATCAGAATTTGATATTTTCGAAAATAGTGTCAAAAATAAAAAACACAATCAAACGTCGATCTTTATTTGATCCGTCTTAGATATACAATCTGTAGCTACTCTAAAACAAATATACACAACAATAATCCGATTCCATCAACATCTCAAAATCAAAACATGGTAGATCATAGTAAAACTTACGTCACAACGTAGCCTTCGAAGCGAGGATCGCAAATATACGATCAATTCTGAATTCTATCGGACGGATTGTGAGAATCGAGCTTCACAAAATGAAATTTGGTTGAAGAATCTGAATTTGGGAAGAAAGTTTCGTTTTTGCTAAATAATTCTGATGGAATACCAATGCTATACATGTTTAAACATATCCAAGCCAAGTGTCCCACTCAAAAGAGGATTTTTTCACTTTAGTCCCAGAAAAATTCGATAATTGCAAATCAATCCCTTGTCCAATTTGATACTTTCAATTCAATTATTTAATTTAAGAATATTGAAATTTAAATCTAAAATTCCATACATTCTCAAATTAAATATTTTCGGGGCTTTACAGTTGGAAAACTTGAAGACTTGTTCCATGATCTTACCAGATCATTTAACTTTTGATTTTCAGCAGTAAGTGTCAAGCAATTTGTTTTCAATTGCTCATTCTTAGTTCTCAGTTTATCAATCTTTGCTTCAAGACTGATTTTCTCGACTGATTGTTCCCAGTTGGGTTCAGTAGAGATGTCTCTCAAATCATGTTGCTTCACCTTAACTTTCTCGAATGATATAGATAGTTTTTGGTACTCATGAGTCATCTCATGAATTGCATGTATCAAATCATCCCGTGTAAATTTTTCAGAACTAAAGTCAAATACATATTCATTGGTAGACTCCAGTTCTTGATCATTCGCCATCAAACAGGTCATTTCTTCATCATCCCTTGAGCTAGAAGAACAAACTGACTCTGATGAGTCACTTTCAGCTTCTGCCCATCTAGCCTTGCTCTCCTTGGCAACAAGGGCTTCATGCTTCTTCTTAGATGATCTTCTATCATCCCTAGAACTCCTCCTCTTCTCTTAAGGCTTATTTCCCTTGTCAGTTGACATTTTTTCATCTTTCTTGGGTTTTTGACAGTCTGTTATGAAGTTTCCAGTCTTTCCACAGTTAAAACACGCGTTGAACTCATCAACTGAATCCTTCTTTTGATAGTTTCTCCTGTGGGATCCTCCTTGATTCTTCTCAAAAACATTCCAAAATTCCTCATGAACAGTGACATAGCATCACTGTTCTACTGATCTGCTGTCCGTTCAATAGAAACTGATGGTTCTAGTTTGAATGCTGCAAGAGCTTTGGTCAACTGAGGAGTAGACTGATCTTTTTCTCTAGTTTTTAACTCAAACTCATAAGCCTTCAGATCAGCAAATAAATCCTGAAGTTCAAGGTTTTTTAAATCTTTTGATTCTCGCATTTTCATGGTTTTGACGTCCCATTCCTTGGGAAGTCCTCTGATTACTTTCAAAATAATCTCTCGGTTTGGATAGGTTTTTCCTAGTGCATTGAGCTCGATGATGGTGTTGCTCACTATTTCATCAAATTCCAGCATGGATTCTCCAGGCTTTATCCATATTATCAAATTTCTATGTTGCCACAGACAGTTTGTTCTCCTTTGTTTGCTCATTTTTGTCACAGAGCTGGATAAGTTTTTCCCAAATTTCCTTTGCAGCTTTGCACTTTTTATTTTGCTAAAGGTGTTCTTGTCAAGAGTATTATTTTTATATTCCGTAGTCCATTCACTTCTGGGCTTCTCAATAGTTTGGGGATCTCCTTCTGTCAATGAAATTGTGGTATTGACCTTGGTGATGGTAATGTGACCATCAGTGATGACATACAACATGTCATCGTCCAAGGAAGATAGATGTGCTTGCATTATTATCTTCCAATCATTGAAATCTTCTCTGGAGAACATGATAATCTTGCTGAATGAAGTCATTTTGATAGAAATTTCTGAGACAAGAAAGATCCTACGCTCTGATACCACTTGATAGTATCGGTTTGCGTGTAGAGGAGGGGTGAATAAATCACAAAAAATTCTCTAACTCAAAAACTTAGAATTCAATTGGGCTAGAAATTGAACTCTCTTCTTCTTGACGGTCGATGTAAGTTGACAAACAAATGAAATGTGCGAAAGATTCCAGCTAACAACTTCTGAACACTAAATGATAAAATGAAATGTGAAACTAAAAAAATTAGGTAAATGAAATGAAGGACATGAGAAGATGTTTCTGGATGTTTGGAGACTTTAATACTCCTAAGTCATCCATTCTTCCCTGGTAGAAAGGTTTGCGCTAGAAGACTTTTAATTTTACAACTCTTTGCAAAATCCCGATCCAAGACTTGGACTTACCACATAGCCTATATAAGAAGTTCTAGTATTTACAACAACAAAAATAGTCCTAGACTGAATTTAGTACATAGTTTTAACAACTCGATTAAAAATTCACAAAGTGGTCATTCAATGATCAGATGATATCTTCAAATGTGTGCTTCGAGTTCTTGATCAGTTTTTCTTGGGAAACTTCAAAAACTTTTGGTAGACTGTTCAATAAAGCGAGTACGTATGTATAGCTTTCAAGGGTTCATCCAAAACTGATCTTGATGTCTATTTATACGCTTGGATGCCAACGGTCATAATTTTAATTAATATCCAAAATCTTCAAAGTCTTCTCGTGCACTGTTTGTATTGCCACATCAACATTCTCTACCGCAATAGTACAACTTGAGTGCGCTGAGATTGTTGCAGAATGTCAGAGTACAAAAAACTCTATCCGCTGAGGTAGACTGACATTTAACTAAATATTCCTGGAATGTTGGTAGATTGTCAGCCCGTAATTAAGTTAACTAACGAGAGCAGTTTTATAGTGACCCGCACCATGATCAATTACTAATCAGAACTTAAGCATAAAATTAAACTTAAATAAATATAATCAGATAAAACACAGTGGAATCTAAAATTAGTTATACAGACCCAAGAGAAATAAATCCTAAATCTTAGCTATTAGTACAACCAAATCGAACAAGTTCTTAGTACTAACTCAAAAAAATAGTGATAAAACCCTACGGGGATAAACTCTCCAGCAACTGACAAACCTTGAATCTACGTCCTCTTGGAACCTCCTCCACTGTCCAACCTCAGGCATGTCCCGTGGAATAGGGTGTCCAAAACAAATCAAGGAAGTGAGCGATTAAAGCGCTTAACACGAGAGTATGAGTATACAAATACTATATGAGCATGAATGCAAGTACTGGGTTACCATGACTCAAAACTCAAAGTCAATAATACTTCTCAGTCAGAACTAGACTGACGCCCGGATATGTAGCACTCTGCGTCGTCGTACCAAGAGGTGGCTCACATACCCAACAGTGGATATAATATAGGTGACCTGATCACGAGTCCATGTATCCAACCATCCACTAACGCATAGGGTGAGCACTCTACTACAAGTTATCTCAATGATAAAGCTCAATATGAAAATGCATGATGCATAATATCGTGATACATGATATGCAGATAAAATAATGTCATATAACACATGCGAACATAGTACATGCATATTTAGTCTGGATATCTCGAACAGTACTTTCGTACCTTAAAAAAGTCAATCTAGCTACTCCGACTCTACTGTCCCAAGCCAATAATCATATTATTACCACATCACTAATCAATATCTAAAAGCCTTAACTAAGATAATAGATACTCTCAAACTATTTATGGAAACTAGGGTATAACTCCATCCGTCGAGAGCCCGTTGATGTTGATTGCCCTAGAACTTGAGCACAACTCTGCTATGACTCCGGAGACACCTCGCCAAGGCCCGGACTATGCCTAGGAAGGCTGGAAAACCCCTAAAATATTCAGAAGTCGAGAGAAAACTTAGTGAATTAGCAATTGAACTAGGCTCCCGAATGCCCTATTTATAGGCGGATATCGAACGATCCAAACTTGGGATCGGACGATCCAATCCTGCATGCATGTACATGTGCCTAAAAGCCCTAATCGGACGATCCAAACTCAACTTTGGAAGATCTGATATCATGCATGACACCCCATGTGTCAAAATCCACAACACCTGTTGAGCCACGTCTTCGGATGCTCCGATCTTGCACTTTGGATGCTCCGATTGTAACCACGTGTCAATCCCAAGTTGACAACACATCAGATATCTTACCGATGGAGTTCGGATGCTCCGATTGTGAGATCGGACCATCCGATCTTTTGCCCATCCAAACTCAAACTTACCTAAAGTTCGGACCATCCGAACTCCTAACGTTCGGACCATCCGAACTCACCCGAGAAGGATTCTCAAAATTTCTAATTTAAATCCAATTAAGACTTTAATCAATTCCTTAATCATGTTTAACCATTTAATCTTGTAAAATGAGACTGGGTTACTAAATTCTCCCCCACTTAAGAGATTTCGTCCTTGAAATCAAATCTTAAGTAAACGAATCTCAACACTGAATAAAATTTTCTTTTATTTCATCTGAAAATTTTACAAGATACGATACTGAAATCAAAAGAATAATCAAAATAACTCATGATGCTCTGAACGCATTCTACTCTCTAAATCCCAAGTGACTTCCTCAGTACCTCGGCGCTGCCACTGGACTAACACAAGAGAAATTATCTTATTCCGCAACACTTTGTCTTTCTGATCCAAAATATGCAATGGTCGCTCCACATATTTCAAGTATGTATCTAACTGTACCTCTAACGGCTGCAAAACGTGGGAATCATCTGCCACATAACATCGCAATAAAGATACATGAAACACATCGTGGATACTAGACAGATACGACGGCAATGTTAGTCCGTAAGCTAAATCTCCAATACTTTCCAAAATATCAAATGGACCAATAAACCTCGGATATATTTTCTCCTTGAGACCAAATCTCAAAATCCTTCAAAACGGTGAAACTTTCAAGAACACATTTTCACCCACCTGGAACTGCAAAGGTCTATGCTTGGAATTCGCATAACTAGCTTGACGATCCTCTGTAGTTATAATACATCTCTTGATCTGATCAACTATATCCACAGTCTGTTGAACAAACTTTGGTCCTTCCACTTTTCGTTCCCCAACGTATTTCCAGAACAATGGAGTACAAAAACGTCGTCCGTACAATGCCTCAAATGGTGCCAAACCAATACTGCGGTGATAACTATTTTTGTACGCGAATTCAATCAATGGCAAATGATCTTGCCAAGCTAGACCAAAATCCATAGTACAGGCTCGTAACATATCCTCAAGAGTACGGATAGTACGCTCAGACTGGTTATCAGTCTGAGGATGGTAAGAAGTACTCAAACTAAGAGTACTAACTAAAGCACACTGAAAACTCCCCCAGAATCTAGAAGTAAATCTGGAATCTCTGTCACTGACAAAGCTCACAGGCATACCATGGAATCGTAAAATCTCCTGAATGCACAAGCGAGTCATAATATCAAAAGTGTAATCTCGGTTATATGGAAGAAAATGTGTTGACTTGGTGAGTCGATCATCCACAACCCAGATAGCATCATAATTCCTCGTGGACACCGGCAAATGGGTCACAAAGTCCATCGTGATAAACTCTCATTTCCACTCAAGAATTGGTAAACTATGACGTAATCCTCCAGGTCCTCAGTGTTCTGGATTAATTTGCTGACACACCAAACACTTGGAAACAAACTGGTAAAAGCGCTTCATGCCCTTCCACCAAAACCGAGTTTGCTAATCCTTGTACATTTTATTTCTCCCTGGGTGAACACTCAAATTGGTATGATGTGCTTGAGATAAAAATCTCATCTCTCAGAGTATCATCTCCGGGTACCATTGTTGCGTATTTTTCTCTTGCAAGCGCACAGTGTCATGTTTTAATATATGATGAGTAGAGTATCATTCCCACAAGGATTGAAAATTTATATTCACACCAAATCCTGTAATTAAAATAATCTCACCTTTGTTTAGAAAATCAAAGTTTTAAATTCAATAAAATAAATTAAATTAAATGAACCAGTATTTCATGGACGACTTTGGGTACACTATCTAAGACAAGTTCTAGATACAAGATTTCACTCAATTTTCATTCATGTAAATCATATCTGTTGATAATAACACTTATTCCAATTTATAGGCCAAGAACCCTTAAGTGTTATTTATCGCCTCTCCCGAGTTCCGAGTAAATTTTGTTATTCTAATGTCAATTTCGATATCCCTATCAAAAATCAAATAACAAAATAATTTAATCAATTTCTATGATTCTCTTTCAATGACCTCAAAGAAACTTAAAAGGCCTTTCGAAATCTACAAAACTCTTAGGTTGTGTTTTCCTATGATACTATTCAAAATCCCCTCTCTCGAGTGTCAGATTTCAAATAAATTTAACATTCAATCTATGACTAGTAAATTGAAAGGAAATCAAAACAAGAATACATAAATAAATTGTTAAGAACAAATAATAGTAGACAAAATATTATTCAAAACATGAAAATCAAATCAAGATCCGTCAACTAGAAACAACCAATAAGTTTATAATGAAATAATTAAACACATAGGCATAATAAAAAAGTCTCATAATAAGTCAACACAGATAATAAAAATCAGAGTAAAGTTGATTCTCCGTCCCCAGATGAATTTCTTTTGTCTTATGATTCGATTATCCCTTGTCGTTCGCTCCCACATCTCAAATCTGTGTCACAAGCCTCCTTGAATGCGTAGTTGTGTGTGATTGTATTGTTTGGGTGCCGCTTCTTCTTCTCTCGATTCTATCACGTGTGTGTTGTTGTTATGCGGCTTCTCCCACCAATTATTCTCTTTTATATGTCCTTGAAGCCCGTCGAATTAAGCCCGACAAGTCGAGAGTTTAAAAATTCCAAAAATCTGCACAGATTTCACGCAGGTAGCGCTGTAGCGCCTCAACACTTAAGCTTCAAATTTCCAAGCACTGCATCTCTTCCTTGAGGCGTTGAGGCTCTTGTTTTTGTTGCTCAGGGTGCAGGTTCGCTGCAAGAGGGAGCGATTGTGCTGCAATTTTTCTAGAATTCTAGTTGTTGGATCGTGCTGAAATTTTGACATCTTTATAACATTCTATACTTCATTATGAACTGTGCGGACTGGATTTGAATCTCTCTAGCATCTTCGATAATTTTTGTAAACTTGCAGTTTTGTGATTTCTTCTTGCACCTCTTCTCGGTACATAACTTCCAATCCTTGCATATCACAAAAATATCAAACAAATACGCATAAAACCGCTCGATACATCACAAAATCCAAGTCAAATCATATGCAAATTAAGTGCATAAAATGCACTTATCAACACAATACGACCAGACAAACACAAAAAACCATCTAACTGATAGTGAAATCTATACATAATATCACTGTTGGCCAACCTAGCCAATCGTTGAATTTTTGGATCAGACATCTCAGTATCTTGAAACCAAGAATACAAAGGTGGCTCAGATAAGATTGCAAACATTTGAATACTCTCCGTTCCCTTATTGTGCTTGAAGGTATATCCTGAATAACAACAATTCTGAATTTCACTGGATAAAATACAATTCTGAAGTGCAAACAATCGCACCTTACATGTGGGGCCTCGGATTGCTAATCTCAAATCTTTAGGGAATTTAATGAATAAGCATCATTAAACTAATAAGGAAAGAAAGGATCTAAAAAAAAAATTTATTATTATTATTTTTTTCAAAAAGGGGTGCGCCCCCGCCGCCAAAAACTACCGCGGGGGCGCCCCTGTTTTTTTCCAAAACAGGAGGCTAATCTCCAGGCTACGTGCGAGCCGTCAAAAATTACCGCGGGGGCGCCTCCTGGAGCAGAAACTTGCCTTGTTCTTTGTCCGCAAATTTGATCCCTTCAACTCCTTCCAATTCATCAAACTCAAGTCTAAAACATGATATAAAAGATCCAAATCATGCATATTAATATAAACAAGGTCTCAAGCATCTATACATGTATTTATTAAATCGCACAAGTCGCTAAAGAAATGATAAAAGACATAATCTATCTCAAGTTTCATACATGTATTCCAAAACCCACAAGTTCTAAGGTTCCATGCTTCTAACATGTAAAACATCATCTACAACCCGAGTCCTCACGTGCTAGACTCTCTCCCAACTGTCAATGACGTCGATGATCAGCTCCTGCCCTCTCTGTTGTCATGCACACATACAAAAAAAGACAACAACCGGATAAATTCCGGTGAGATATAATTCTCAATATAACCAACATATCGAAAGCGTTAAATAAATCATATTAACTCTATTTCAAACTCGACTCAACAAATAGAGTACTCAAACGCTTTAAATACGAATTGATTCACATAACTTTGAAGCCATCAAGATTCATAACTGATCTTGACATGGATATCCATCTAACGAATTCGTAAACGAATCGCAAATAAGGTTAACCGCAACCTTGGCTTAGATTCAATTCGATATAACATCATATCAACTCAAATTTAAAGATTCACTACCTGAGATGGATTGTGAGACCTCGATTCTAATCATCTAATCTCAGAATAAACAATAATTACGCATACAAGATCTAAGATTAAAAGCAAAGTTTTTTTTTTTTTTTTTTACACAGGGTGACGCGCGGGCGCGCCACCCGAGGCGCGGGCTCGCATACAGCCCTGCCCGGGCCTCCGGGAAAGGGAGCAGAACGCGCGGGCGCTCCTCACCAGGCGCGGGCGCGCATGGCCTGCTGTTTTAGCTCAAAATAAGGCTCCAAAAGTGCAATCCAACACCCGGAAAGGCTCCGACATGATCCAACTAACACTTTTCCAACAACGAAGTATTCAATTACAAAAAAGAGTAGAACATGCATCAATTCTAAGTTCCAAAATCCAAAATACAAATCGAGTTCGAATACAATCTAAGTTCAATTTTAAATTCGACTTCTACAATAACAAGGCCTCACTCTATCAACTCGACCACCTAGCCTCTGACTCGGTCCTGCCCCACCTGTTGCCAAGCACACATACAAAGACAAGACAACAGCCGGATAATCCGGTGAGAATAATATTCCCAGTAAAAGAGACAAACATGCAATATCATAAAAACATCTCAAACGAAATGCATCATCTTCTACATATTCAAATAACAACCATGCAATTCCACAAGCATGTCTAAAACTCAATTCATATGCATAAATGCAATGCATGTCTTTAAATCTGAGATTATCAAGTCGGATAATCAAAACATTTCAGCTTTTGCTTTTGGGATCCCGAGGACGAGATCACGTAAACAACTCACCGACTCTCCCGATCGAGGTGGTGCTACGTATCTCCATCCTCTAGACTTTGGTGCAACTATAAGGAGTATGCTAGCACTAGGTGAAACAGCTACACCCAGGCCACTCACAATATAATTCCCAAAACGTCTATCATCAAAAGGGCCGTCCTGCCCACTATTCAAATCAGGGTTCATATGCTCAATATGAATGCAATGCAACATAACTCAAATAATCAATTAACATGCAAGTATGTGATTTTTCCGGAATACTCGAATCAAGTCGGATTCGAGTCATTCGTTCCATTCCATTCCAAGTCATCTTATACCTCTTTTCAACAACGTCGATGCTCCAAACCTGGAAACAACATCGATACAAGAATTCCAAATCAAAATTCCATTCCAAATCAAGTTCAACGATAAAGATAATTCAATTCAACTTTCGAGGATGGATCAACTCGATACCAAACCTCGATCAACTCTTCAACGATTCGAAAGTTGCCAATTCGGAACTCCACGATCTTCAACTAATCTGCGGAGATAAAATCAATCCAATATCAATCCATTCAAAACGAGCAACTCCCAAAAACTCAAACGAATCTCCAATTTCCAAAATCTCAAACCGACGGCATAACGGCTATAAATTCAACTAACCGAAAATGCAAACAGCATAATATCACTCTAAGCAACTCATATCAATCAACATTCAACCAAAACAATCCAATTCCAACAAATCACAAAACTCACTTTTTCAAAAATCCCTTCAAAAATTCATAACAAATCCGAACGTCGCTCTAATTCAAAACTGACAGATAATAAACGATCAGAACTCCGCCAGGAACAACATACTAGAATCTAAATCGATTCTAACCACCTCCGAAAAACAAAACATATCCGATCGGAGAAATACTTACGGTATAACGAAGCTCTCTCAGCCGTGATCGCTAATCTGCCTTCAGAAATAATTTCTAACGGACGGATCGAGCTCGGGAGGAAATCCAAAAGCTTGAAACTCACGTTGAGTTCTTCAATGGGGGAGAGAAACATTTGGGAGGGATGAAGGGAGAATGGGAGACTTAGTCAAAGTCTAGATATTATAACAATTCCATTTTTTGCGTTTTAGTCCCTAAAAATTCTTAAATTTGCAAAGTAGTCCCTGATCAAATACAAGTCGTCTCTTGAACTCTGGAATCTCCGATTATCTCAAATAAACTCATTTAAGATAAAAACGGGGCGTTACAATTCTCCCCCTCTAAGAAAAGATTTCGTCCTCGAAATCAAACACGGTTCTAACACGAACTGTATCTCTCAACTTATTCCTTCAAGTCCGTCAATCAAAAGTCGACTCATTCTCGTCAGAATAATCTTCCTCTGCTTAGTCACAATTCGATTCATCTTCTATCTCGACAAGAAATTTCCATCTTACAACCATAGTTTTTAAACGTCTAAACAAAAAGGGCGATTCTGCCCGCTGAATCAAAGATAGGCTCAAGATGAAATCATAATAAAACATAACAAAACTCAATCCATCAACCAAATACGAGTTCCACAAGCTAGAACAAGTATCGATGCGATATGTGATTTGAAAGGGAAACTCGAGAACCAACTGTCCCGAGTATGCTATCCCGCTACGATGATTGCTTTTACCTTTCAAGGCAGTAGCTCCAACTCTGGATAAGCTACAACAAAAGATTGTATCAAAAGCTATACAATCTAAACAACAACAACGTCACTAGGTTGATTTTCTATATCGTTCTTTGTCCAAATCTCTGAAACGAACAATTGCTGCTAACTTCGGGCTCGACAACTCCAAACAAATCTGTAAGGAGACAATAACTGATCAACATAGCGATCAACTCAATTTTCAAGTTCAATACTCCAAAACAGTTCAAATCTCCAAGAATAAAGAATTCTGTCAACTAGTGCTAAGTCAAGCACTACAGGTCATGGAATAACTTCAAAAGTTCAACTCATCTGCTCTGGCTGTCCATAGCTCTGAGGGTATCGAACTGAAAAATTTGAATTCAGACAACAAAATCTCATCGAAATCTATGCCGAAAGAACGAGTGCATCAAAAATCTCTGTCTAAAATGACAGACTTCGGCAAAAACAAGACATCTGACTACCTCTGACAATATATCAATCTTCTAATCTTGACTGAAAGTCATCCAGTACAGAAAATAATAGCAGATTCCAGCAATAGGTCACTCTAATTCAGATAGTAGATAAAATAAGAACAGTTCAAAACATCGGTTGCTGCATAAAATTCCTCAGATAAAGATTCGCAGTCAGAATCTCAAACAATCTAATCTTCTTTTCTGTCTCCAAATCAATTTCATCTGTGAAAACAATTTCTCCAACTCCAAATATTATAACAGATCACGTAAATTTCCTCATAAGACAAAAGATAACAGATCTTCAAATCAATAAGATCGCTGCGAGCTCGAAGTCCAGATTCAGACATTGAGTCTCGAGTGTCTTCAGTTGTCTCGATGCATCAAGCTAATAAGTGATTCTTCTGAACAAGAATACATCCCGTAAATTTCGATAAGAAGAGATCGCTGATCGACAGAAATTCCATCATCAAATCATACAATCGAAGAAGACCATTCAATCCGAAAGAATTCAGACATCGAAGAATAACGTACAACTGCTTGATACCACAATCTGATCTGTCATTATCGGGTGCAGCCTGAGTCTGCTGATCCTCAGACAAAGCAAAGACTCGTGCCTGCTGTCTGGGAGGCTGGCTTCCATACTGATTACCTTCCTGCCTATTCTGCTGCTGAGGTTGGAAAGAGTGAACAGAAGGTGCTTGCTGCTGAGGCTGAGCTGTCTGTCTTAAGAATTTTCCACTCTGTGCTTGCTCAGGGACACGCTGAGGACACGTTCTTGCAAAGTGCCCCGCCTGGTTACAAATATGACAGCTTCCAAAAAATACCTCTACACTGATCACTGGAGTGACGACCTCCGCAATTTGCACAAGACATGCCTGACTGTCCCGAACTCTGTCCCGATCCATACTGTCTCGAACCACTAGAGCTTGAAGAACTGGTTCCGTGCTTCTTAAACTGCTTCCCTTGTCCTTTCGGTACGACACGGGGAAAAACCGCTTATAGAACTCAGACTTGAAAAGAGCCCAAGTAATTTCCATACCTCTACTCTCCATTGCTTTCTTCGTCATAATCCACCAGTTCTTAGCAACACCACGAAGCTGATGAATGACTAACCTGGTTCGGCGGTCATTTGAGTAATCGATAGAATCAAACAGCTGATCGATATCATCCAACCAACTCTCACAATCAACTGGATTTTCAGTGCCCATCAACAATGGCGGATTAAAAGACTGAAACCTCTTCAGCAGGGTTTCCATAGGTGTCGCTGTAGCATCCATCTCAACAGTTTCAGTACTAGCTTGCTCAGTAGCAGGAATAACTGGTGGTGGGTTCCTGTTAATAACTCGTCGAGGACCCATCTGATTATCAAAGGTTAGGACACAAGATATCTCAATCGCTGCAATTCGGTGCCCTTGCAACCTCTCAGAATTCCGGATACAGGTGAAATACAGTTCATATCTCAAATAATTCATGCTTCATATTTCAAATCACAAAATCATGTAAATCAAGTAATTCTCAACAACAAAGCATGCTCGCATGGTATTTAAATAAATCAATTTAAATAACTCAACCACATGCGAGAATCAATTCATGCAGACTCGATCTACCCCGCTCACTTCTAAATTCAGTCCAAAGAATCTTATCGCTCTGATACCACTTAATGTGAGACCTCGATTCTAATCATCTAATCTCAGAATAAACAATAATTACGCATACAAGATCTAAGATTAAAAGCAAAGTTTTTTTTTTTTTTTTTTTACAAAGGGTGACGCGCGGGCGCGCCACCCGAGGCGCGGGCTCGCATACAGCCCTGCCCGGGCCTCCGGAAAAGGGAGCAGAACACGCGGGCGCTCCTCACCAGGCGCGGGCGCATGGCCTGCTGTTTTAGCTCAAAATAAGGCTCCAAAAGTGCAATCCAACACCCGGAAAGGCTCCGACATGATCCAACTAACACTTTTCCAACAACGAAGTATTCAATTATAAGAAAGAGTAGAACATGCATCAATTCTAAGTTCCAAAATCCAAAATACAAATCGAGTTCGAATACAATCTAAGTTCGATTTTAAATTCGACTTCTACAATAACAAGGCCTCACTCTATCAACTCGACCACCTAGCCATGCGATCTCTGACTCGGTCCTGCCCCACCTGTTGCCAAGCACACATACAAAGACAAGACAACAGCCGGATAATCCGGTGAGAATAATATTCCCAGTAAAAGAGACAAACATGCAATATCATAAAAACATCTCAAACAAAATGCATCATCTTCTACATATTCAAATAACAACCATGCAATTCCACAAGCATGTCTAAAACTCAATTCATATGCATAAATGCAATGCATGTCTTTAAATCTGAGATTATCAAGTCGGATAATCAAAACATTTCAGCTTTTGCTTTTGGGATCCCGAGGACGAGATCACGTAAACAACTCACCGACTCTCCCGATCGAGGTGGTGCTACGTATCTCCATCCTCTAGACTTTGGTGCAACTATAAGGAGTATGCTAGCACTAGGTGAAACAGCTACACCCAGGCCACTCACAATATAATTTCCAAAACGTCTATCATCAAAAGGGCCGTCCTGCCCGCTATTCAAATCAGGGTTCATATGCTTAATATGAATGCAATGCAACATAACTCAAATAATCAATTAACATGCAAGTATGTGATTTTTCCGGAATACTCGAATCAAGTCGGATTCGAGTCATTCGTTCCATTTCATTCCAAGTCATCTTATACCTCTTTTCAACAACGTCGATGCTCCAAACCTGGAAACAACATCGATACAAGAATTCCAAATCAAAATTCCATTCCAAATCAAGTTCAACGATAAAGATAATTCAATTCAACTTTCGAGGATGGATCAACTCGATACCAAACCTCGATCAACTCTTCAACGATTCGAAAGTTGCCAATTCGGAACTCCACGATCTTCAACTAATCTGTGGAGATAAAATCAATCCAATATCAATCCATTCAAAACGAGCAACTCCCAAAAACTCAAACGAATCTCCAATTTCCAAAATCTCAAACCGACGGCATAACGGCTATAATTTCAACTAACCGAAAATGCAAACAGCATAATATCACTCTAAGCAACTCATATCAATCAATATTCAACCAAAACAATCCAATTCCAACAAATCACAAAACTCACTTTTTCAAAAATCCCTTCAAAAATTCATAACAAATCCGAACGTCGCTCTAATTCAAAACTGACAGATAATAAACGATCAGAACTCCGCCAGGAACAACATACTAGAATCTAAATCGATTCTAACCACCTCCGAAAAACAAAACATATCCGATCGGAGAAATACTTACGGTATAACGAAGCTCTCTCAGCCGTGATCGCTAATCTGCCTTCAGAAATAATTTCTAACGGACGGATCGAGCTCGGGAGGAAATCCAAAAGCTTGAAACTCACGTTGAGTTCTTCAATGGGGGAGAGAAACATTTGGGAGGGATGAAGGGAGAATGGGAGACTTAGTCAAAGTCTAGATATTATAACAATTCCATTTTTTGCGTTTTAGTCCCTGAAAATTCTGAAATTTGCAAAGTAGTCCCTGATCAAATACAAGTCGTCTCTTGAACTCTGGAATATCCGATTATCTCAAATAAACTCATTTAAGATAAAAACGGGGCGTTACATGGATCGACAACACCACAATCAAATCAAAACATAAACAAGTATGTGATTTTTGCGGGCCAACTCAAAGATAATCGTTTTTGAGTTTCAAAGTTCCTACTTCGCAATGTTGTCATTATACCTTCTTTGATGTTGATTCTGAACTCTTAAATCTGAAAGATAACAATCAAAATACTCATATCAAACTTCATTTCAACCTATCATTTCAGAAACGAGTCAAAACCATCAAGATTTCATCAATCAAAACCACTTCAAACCTCAATCAACTTTCTTCGGTTCAAAGTCGGTGTCTCGTGTTGTTGGCCTTCCAAACTTGACTAAAACTGAACAATAAAAATACTATAACATTCATAACATCTCAATAACAACTTCAACTCAGAATTCGGCTATCAAAACAGTTCCAAAACTCGATTAAACGACGTAGCGATTCAAAATCGGTGACCGACGTAATCCCGACTTCGAAACTTATAACTCCAATTCATATATCAGCATGTATCATATAAAACTCAGTCATAAAACATCTTATCAGCAGCTATAGTCATCGATATACATGCTACAAATCATAATTAATCCTTTCAATCATCCAACTTTGATCCAGTTTCGAAAATAGAAGCGATACTATAGCAAGAACACAATCAACAACTAAAAATCTGATATCTGCTCCATAATGATTTCGAAATCCATAAAACACAGCATAAAACTTACACGAGATTGAAGCCCTCGTCGTAAGGAATCCAGAACACTTTTCGGAATCGAAATCGGACAACCGAAACAAAAGTTATGGCAAATCATAAAACTTACACGAGTACATTCTTTGACCAAAATTATTAATTTTATAAAAAAGCCAAAATTTTCTCTCTCTAGTTTTTTCTTTCCCAAAATAGCCCCTCCTTGCCTTTTTTAGTAGCTGCCGTCGCCGCCCATGCCGCCGTCGGTTCCCGGCCGGCCGACCACCTCATCGGAAGCGCCTCGTCGAGATGAAGCTGCTGTTAAAATTTCAGGCCAAATGGACGACGTTTGGCCGGCCAAATCGCCTCCCGAAATCCCGAGCTCTTCGTCTTCTCCGACCAGTTCGACGGCCGATGGGTTTTCCGGCGTTCCAGACATGTCTTTAGATTCATCTTTCCTTCCTGATAAAGGTTTGCCCTCCCCCATTCCTTCTCCTTCCCCGATTTTGGTGGGATTTGCTTCTGAAACCACGCCTGCACTGATCACGTCGAGCCCGTTCTTTCTTTCTTCGATTCCAGCGAGCTCAGGCGTCTATTGCTCTAACCAAGCCCCGATTTGGAATCCTCTTCA
Organism: Henckelia pumila; assembly: GCF_033568475.1. Taxonomy (NCBI): domain Eukaryota; kingdom Viridiplantae; phylum Streptophyta; class Magnoliopsida; order Lamiales; family Gesneriaceae; genus Henckelia; species Henckelia pumila. Next base: position 33,880,485 of record NC_133121.1, on the reverse strand, counting down.
AAATACTTTCCAGATGCACCCAAGCCCGTTCCCAATTCCCTCTCCATCTGAGCTGCAAATCGGATCTACCATTCGTGGCCCTGAAACCCTAGCCCCGACTATCTTCTTCCCTAATTTATCCGCCGTGGCTCCGCCTTTTTCCAATTACTTCATCCCTCACCATGGCCTGAACCCTACCTTCATTTCCCATCCCTCAATTTCTGGTTTTATGCCGTCGATCGGAAACGCCCAAATCCGAGCCCCCTCGCCGAGTTTCGATCCGAGTCAAACTTTTAACACCCTCCTGCCGCCCGAGTCTGCACACATGGACCCCAAATTCGTGTTCTCCACCACCTCGCCGGCCCTCGGTGGTACTCCGACCGGTGACTTCCGAGTCAACTCGGACGAGTCACGCGGCCACACTCACTGTGTCAACTCTGCGAGTCAACTCGTGGTCAACACAGTCAAAATCGTTGACCCCGTGGTCAAAATTGGTCAAGCTTCTGGTCAAATCGTTGACTTGGTCAACCCGATCAAAATTGTTGACCCCTTGGTCAAAGAAGTCCAAATTGTTGACTTTGCAGTCAACCCAGTCAAAATTATTGATTCTCTAGTCAAAAATGGAGAGGAAGAAGTCCACATGGTTGACTTGGATCCTCAAGTCAAAATTGTTGACCAGCCGGTCAACTCTACCTTCAAAATTGCTGATTCTGTCCCTGTTTTTTTTCGGGATGCTCTAGCGCCTCCATCTCCTCGAGCTTCGAGGAAGAGCTTTGCAGATGTGATCAATTCGATGGAGGATCTTTCGGAGCCGACTTTTCGGGATGGAAAACCGGGTATTCAATTCCCGGATGAGGTAATTTCATCCCTTATTGAGCCTTTTAAGTTTGCCTTGGTGGGCAAAATTACGGGGAATCGGTCCACTGCTCCCAATAGCATGATTTCAACTGCCTTTTCTCAAATGGGTTTTAAGACTTCTTTTACTCTGAAATTCCTCCCTCGGGGATATTTGGTCATCACTCTTTCTTGTGAAGAGGATTTTGCTCGTCTTTGGACGAAGGGAGGGATTTTTGTGGGAACAGTTGGGATCCGCTTTTCCAAGTGGACCCCTGAATTCAAGTTTGAGGCAGAGTCGCCTATTGCCCCTGTCTGGGTCCGATTTCCTGAGCTTCCATTGCACTTATATAACAAGAAGAGCCTGTATGCCATCGCCAGAATTCTTGGGAATCCAATTAAATTGGATGAGCATACGGCGGAGAGATCAAGAGGGGCGTTTTCCCGGGTTTGTGTGGAAATGAACGTGCTTGACAAGCGAATTAAGCATGTGTGGGTTGGATGGGGTGAGCACACCCAAGAGATAGAGGTAATTTATGAGAAGGTCCCGTCCTTCTGCACTGATTGCAAGATGTTGGGTCATTCTACCTCTGTGTGTTATTCCCACGGGAAGAACCCAAGACCTCCTCGTCCAAAGACTTCCGTTGGGAAGGAAAAGGTTGTGATCAGGAATCCTCCTCCGCAGCCTCAGGAGGCGGGTCCTTCAGTGGCCCCGGAAGGCCCTGCTCCTTTTGCCCCCAGGACGGGAAATTGGACCACCAAGAAGAGAAGGCGTAACCAGCAGCAGCGGCCACCTCCTCAGGCTGTCTCGCGTATTCAGAATGCCTTCCAAGTTCTTAAGTCTTTACTTGAGGAGCCTGATCTTTGTCGCTCTGAGTTGAGGACTGAGGCTCCTTTCGAGTCTACTGAGCAGAGTTCAGATCTCCATGTGGATGGAGATGTTGTTAAGGACATTGCTTCTAGGTCCAGTGATACTGCGATGGGAGGAGATGCTGGTGCTCCTGACCCGCAGTCTGTTGTCGCTCCCCATGAGGGATCTGATCCCTGCTTGGCCCTTTCTTGGGCTCGTCAGGTGGAGGAAGAGGTTGGTGCCTCTTCAGTGGTTGGTGAGATGGAGCTTGGTTTCCCGCAGGTTGTTCCTGTGCCTGCCTTTGAGGCTACTGATACTTGTACTTTGAATCACAGTAGCCACTCCATCCCCTCGCTTCCTGGGACTCCTGTGGAGTCCTCCGCCCCGTTATTTGAGGGGCTTGTCTCTCAGCAGGGTACTATTTGTCAGGACGTTGATCCGATCACTGAGTTTGTCAGCGAGGACGACTCAAGTTCCTTCTGTGGGACTGAATCGTGTGATGGGAGAGATTTTGGGAGATATGATGAGGATTTTGATTTCTCTGTCTCACCCTCCATGAGAACGCTTCGTTCTGACACGAAGCGACAGCAGACTCGCTAGGAGTCTAGAAAGAAGACGGGGCCTTACTCCACCCGTTCCAAATGCAGTGCCTAATTTGGAACATCAGGGGACTCAGGAGCTCTGAGTCCCAGGAGAGGCTTCATGCCTTGGTGAAAGAGAAGCGTGTCAAGATCTTGGCTATCTTGGAGCCGATGATTACCCTTGACCAGCGCTTCATGACCCGTCGCCTTGGTTTCCAGAGAGTTCTGTCGAATGTCTCTGGTCATATTTGGGTTTTTTTGGCGGACGATGTGAAGGCGGAGTGTGTCCTTGATCACGCTCAGTTCCTCCATCTTCGCATGTCGGCTCCTTTTTTGCCGACCCCTATTTTTTGATCTTTCGTGTATGCCAAGTGTGACTACATTTTACGTCGCGACTTGTGGGCTTCTTTGCTGTAGGTCAAGCCTGTTGGTGATTCTTGGCTTGTCGGGGGGGATTTTAATGTCGTGAGGGATGCCTCCGAGTGTCTTGGCTCTTCTGGTGGGAGGCAGCTCCCCATGGACGAGTTTAATCATTTTGTTTTGGAGTCTGCGCTGGTTGACACTGGTTTTGAGGGCTCTTCGTTCACTTGGACGAATAAGTCCATTTGGAAGCGTCTTGACAGAGTTTTTGTTTCTGTGGATTGGGGTGACCATTTCAACTCTATCAGGGTTGAACACCTCAGTCGCACGGTTTCGGATCATTGTCCTCTTTTGGTGTCTGCTCCTGTCTTTGCTCGGGGGCCGAGCTCATTTCGGTTCCAAAGCATGTGGACTTGGCACCCGGGGTTCCTTCAAACCGTCAGGCTGAACTGGAACATGCCCTGCTCTTTGCAAGGCATGCCCAGGCTCTTTGCCAAGCTGAAACGGTTGAAGGGCCACCTCAAGTGGTGGAACCGGGATGTTTTTGGGAACCTTTTTGATAATATCGTTGAGGCGGAGAGGTCGGTTAGACTGGCTGAGGCTGCCTGTGAAGCGGATTCCTCTGAGCATAGCTGGACCCTCTTGTCCAGATGCAATGAGGAGCTGTCTAGAGTCACCGCTATGGAAGCGGATTTTTGGAAGAAGAAAGCTGCTTGTAATTGGCTTGAGGACGGGGAGAGGAATACGAAGCTTTTCCACAACATGGTGAAAAAGAAGAATGTGGTTAATAAGATCTTTCGTATTTGGGAGGATTGTAATTGCCTCACCTCTCCTGGTCTCATCAAGCAGTCAGGGGCTGCCTATTTCGAGCGCCTTCTCACTGGAGATCCTTTTGTCCTGGATCTTCCGGATTTTTCTGGCTTCTTCTCAGAGATTTCGGAGGCAGGAGAACCATAGCTTTGCCGCCGAACCTTCCTTGGAGGAGGTTCATGCTGTTGTCTTTTCCATCCCTCGGGATAGTGTGGCGGGCCCCGATGGGTTTTCTTCGGCTTTTTTTCAGAGCTGCTGGGATTTTGTGTAGCATGATGTCATGGATGCTGTCCTTGATTTCTTTCGGGGCTCTCTTATGCCCCAGGGCTTCACTGCCACCACGATCACTTTGATCCCCAAAGTCGAGGGTGCGCAAGCTTGGACGGACTTCCATCCCATCAGCTTGTGTAATGTTTCCAACAAGATTATCTCGAAGCTTTTATACTCTCGTCTGCGGTCGGTGGTGAGGAGACTCGTTTCTCAGAGTCAGAGTGGCTTTGTGCCGGGGCGGATGATTGCTGACAATATCCTTCTCGCGCATGAGCTCACTCACAGTCTTAATCTCCCTGCCCGTGGTGGTAATGTCATTCTGAAATTGGACATGGCTAAGGCCTATGATGGAGTCCAATGGTCTTTTCTTCTGGATGTCCTCCGAAGGTTTGGTTTTTCGAAGCAGGTTGTGAGAATGGTGAGGGCTTGCATTTTTTTTTTGCAAGTTCTTGGTTAATGTAAATGGCACCCCTGCTGGTTTCTTTGCTTCCTCGAGGGGCTTGAGACAGGGTGACCCGTTATCTCCCCTCCTCTTTGTTCTTGGAGAGGAGTATCTGTCCCGTGGCTTGGACCGGTTGTTCCTCCAGCATGCTGATTTGAGGTATCGGTCTGGATGTGATTTGCCGATTTCCCATTTGGCCTATGCTGACGATGTCATTATTTTTGCCAATGGGGGATCCCGTGGTCTTCAGCGTCTCAAAGATTTTCTGGCTCACTATGAAAATTGCTTGGGCCAGCTCGTTAATGTGGCCAAGAGTGCTATGATCTTTCCTCCGGGCTGGACCGCTCGTCGCCGCTCCCGTTTGCTGCAAATCACTGGATTTGCGGAGGGGCATCTGCCCTTGAAATACCTTGGAGCTCCGCTTTTCCGTGGGAACCGCAAGTGCTCTCTCTTTGAGCCTCTTCTGCAGTCTGTTCGGAAAAAGCTGGAGGCCTGGGAGTCCCGTTCCCTTGCTCCTGGGAGTAGGATGACGCTGATCCGCAGTGTGCTCCTTTCGATCCCGATCCATCTCTGCCAGGTGATCCAGCCTCCTTTAGCTGTTTTGGAGAAATTGGAGCGTATTTTCAATGCTTTTCTCTGGGGCTCCAACCCTTAGAGAAGAAGTGGCACTGGGCCCGCTGGTCTCGCGCCTGTCTCCCTGTGAAAGAAGGAGGCCTGGGTTTTCGCAGGCTCAAGGACATTGTTGACAGCTTTTCCATGAAGCTGTGGTTCAGATTCCGGCAGGGTTCCTCTCTCTGGGCGAGATTCCTTTCGAGGAAGTATTGCCGGACTGTCAGCCCTATTTGTGCTCTTTCTCGTGGAGCCATTTCCCCCACTTGGAGGCGTTTGCTCCAGATTAGACCTCGTGCGGAGCCTGGTATCCGGTGGAGGATTGGTCTTGGGGATGTCTCTTTTTGGGATGATACTTGGTTGGGTGATGCCCCTTTGTCGAGAAGGTGTAATGTCAGAGGGGATCGGTGTGTGCGTGTTTTCAGCTTCCTTTTGGAGGGAGACTGGGATTTTGATCTCCTTTGCGATGTCGTCGCTCCCTCGATGGCGGAGGAGATCGTTCAGATTCATGTTTTGGTGGATGAGCCGGATGCGACTATCTGGATCCACAGCACCCATGGTGCCTTTTCGGTGAGATCTGCTTGGGAGCAGGTCAGACCGAGAGGATCGGTCTCGGATATCTTTAATACCTGTTGGGGACGCTGGATGAGGCCCACCATGTCCTTCTTTCTGTGGAGGTTTTGGCATCGGTGGTTGCCTGTGGATGAGGTGCTCCAGCAGCGGGGTTTCTCCCTTGTGTCCAAATGCCAGTGCTGTGAGATGTCGGAGACATTCACTCACATTTTCATCGACGGTCCCATCGCCCGCTCTGTGTGGCATTTCTTTGGGGCTATCTTTAGAGTTCGCATCCCTGCCACTGAGAACTTTAGTCTGTTTCTCAGTGCTTGGAAAAGGGGTCGCGAGTGGTCTCTGGGGGGTAATGTGAGGGAATTCATTCCTTTTGTCGTGCTTTGGTTCCTCTGGACTGCACGCAATGATACTAAGCACCGTCACTTACCCTACTATGCGGAGAAGGTTAAGTTCCAAATTTTGTCTTATTTGAGACTTGCTCATTCCGCAACTGTTATCAAGCCCCGTCTTTGGCTGGGGGCTTTGCAGGCTGTAAGGAAGATGAGCATTTCGGTCGGCCTCCAACAGATTCACAAGACTGCGTCTGTTGGTTGAGGCCTCCACCTGGGTCCTTCAAGCTCAATGTGGATGGGAGCTCGAGAGGTAACCCGGGTGAGTCGTCTGTGGGGGGGGGGGGGGGGGGTTGTCCGGGATTCTTCTGGTAGGGTCTTGGCGTTTTTTAGTGAGTTCATTGGTTTGGGGTCCAATGTCCGTGCAGAACTCTGGGCGATTTGGAGGGGTATTCTTCTCTGCTCTGACCTTAGCCTTTTTTCCCTTTGGATTGAGACTGATTCCCAGATTGCCATTCAGATTCTTAGATCTCGGAGGTGCCGATGGGATTTGGACCATATTGTTTCGAGGACGCGTGTTTTGGTGCGGAATAGGCTGGTTCATTTCTCGCATATCTATCGGGAAGAGAATTCGGTTGCGGATGCGTTGGCGCGGCAGGCTCATGATCATAGGCAGTGTTTGTTGGAGATTGGTGTTCCTTTAACCACTCCCATCGCTGCGTTGGCCCGTTCTGACTCTTTCGGGCTTCCTTACCTTAGATCTAGGTTTTCTTAGAGCCTCACGCTCGCTTATAGCCGTTTCTCTTGGGCTTTCCTTTTCTTTGTTTGCTCTCCTTTTTGGTCTAGGTCATCCTAGATTTAGATATATGTAGCTATTTATTTTTATTTGCAGGTTCAGCTCTCCGGCCCTTTTCCGGAGTTTTTGGAGTTAGTCTGTTCCCCTGTCGCTTGCTTTGCTTCTTCAGGGTGATGGATCACCAGGCGTTCACTGTGCTTCTCCTTGCCTGGTTCTTGCTGTTGTTTGGATATTTTGTGGGCGGTCTCTCGTGCTCCTCGCTTTTTGGACTTCCAGTCTTCTTGGGAGTTAGGTTATGGCTTGAGTTTCCTTCGCCATTTTCCTGTTTTTTTTGCTCTGGGCCTGCTGGTTTGCGGTCGCTCCTCTTTTTCCTCGCGGCCTATGTATAGTGACTTCCCAGCTGATCATGACTTTTGGACATATTTCTTGCATAGCTTTGATCTGTTGTTCAGCTCTGGATGGTGTCAGCCTCTTTTTGCGCTTTAGTGTCGGATTTGATTTTGCTGGCCTGGAGTTGTGGATCTCCTCTAGGTTTTACTGCACAGGTTGATACCAGCCACTCTTCGCGCCTCAGTGTCCATTTTTGATTTTGCTGGGCCGAGCTGTGGTTCTCTTCTAGCTTTTGCTGCCCAGGATGACTGCTGACGTTGACTTAGTTAGCTATCTTTGATATTATTTGTTTATACTTATTTCCTAGGGATGCTTTGGTTGTATATTTTTCAATACCCTAGCTGTTCTGATGTTCGTATTACCTTTGTATAGCCTTTTGGGGAGGTCTTGGCCTAGTCCCCCTCCTCCTTTAGGTTTTATTTGTATCGCTTTTTTATGTTTATATACAGGTAGGGGTCTGCCTAACCCCCCCCCCCCCCGCTTCCGGCGGTGTTTTTTTTAAAAAAAAAAAAAAAACCTTGGCACAACTCTGTTATGACTCCGGAGACACCTTGCCAAGGCCCGGAATATGCCAAGGAACGCTGGAAAACCCCTAAACTACTCAAAAGTCAAGAGGAAACTTAGTGAATTAGCAATTGAAATGGTCTCCCGAACGCCATATTTATAGGTGGAGATCGGAAAATCCGATCTTGGGATCGGACAATCCGATCCTGCATGCATTGCCACGTGCGTGAAAGCCCTGATTGGACGATCCAAACTCAAATTAGAATGATCCGATCTCATGCATGACACCCCATGTGTCAAAATCCACGACACCTGTTGAGCCATGTCTTTGGATGCTCCGATCTTGCACTTCGGACAGTACAATTTTAGCCACGTGTCAATCCAAAGTTGACAACACATCAAACACTGAACTGATGGATTTTGGATGATCCGATCATTAGATCGTACAATCCGATCTTTTGCCTATCCAAACTCAAACTTACCTTCCGAACTCCTCACGTTCGAACCATCCAAACTCACACGAGAAGGAATTTCCAAATTACTAATTTAAATATAATTAAGCCCTTAATCAATTTTTTAATCATGTTTAAACATTTAATCTTGTAAAATTAGACATGGTTACTACATTCTCCATCACTTAAGAGATTTCGTCCTCGAAATCAAATCTTAAGTAAACGAATCTCAACACTGAATAAAATGTTCTTTTATTTCATCTGAACATTTTACAAGGTACAATACTGAAATCAAAAGAATAATCAAAACAACTCAGGATGCTCTGAACGCATCCTACTCTCTAATTTCCAAGTGTCTTCCTCAGTACCTCGGCGCTGCCACTGGACTAACACAAGAGGAGTGATCTTATTTGGAAACACTTTGTCTTTATGATCAAAATTTGCAATGGTCACTCCATATATGTCAAGTTTGTGTCCAACTGTACCTCTGATAGCTGAAAAAAGTGGGACTCATCTGCCACATACCGTCGCAACAGTGATACATAAAACACGTCATGGATACTAGACAAATACGACGGAAATGCTAGTGTGTAAGCTAAATCTCCAATACTTTTCAAAATATCAAATGGACCAATAAACCTCGAAGATAGCTTCCCCTTGAGACCAAATCTCAAAATCCTGCGAAACGGTGAAACTTTAAAGAACACCTTTTCACCCACCTGGAACTGCAAAGGTCTACCTCTTGGTATTAGCATAACTGGCTTGATGATCCTGTGCAGTTCTAATACGTCTCTTGTTCTGATCAACTACATCGACACCCTGTTGAACTAACTCTAGTCCTTCTACCTGTCCCCCAAATTCTTCCCAGAATAATGGAGTATGACAACGTCGTCCATACAACGCCTGAAATGGTGTCATACCAATATTGCGGTGATAACTGTTGTTGTACACGAATTCAACCAATGGCAAATGATCATGCCAAGCTGGACCAAAATACATAGTACAGGCTCGTAACATATCCTCAAGAGTACTGATATTACGCTCAGACTGGCCATCAGTCTCTGTATGGTAAGCATTACTCAAGCTAAGAGTAGTACCTAAAGCACGCTGAAAACTCTCCCAGAATCTAGAAGTAAATCTGGGATCTCTGTCACTGACAATGCTCACAGGCACATCATGGAATCGTAAAATCTCCTAAATGTACAAGCGAGCCATACAATCAAATGTGTAATCTCGGTTATATGGAATAAAATGTGCTGACTTGGTGATTCGATTCACCACAACTCAGATAGCATCACAATTCTTCGAGGACACCGGCAAATGGGTCACAAAGTCCATCGTGAAAAACTCTCATTTCCACTCAAGAATTGGTAAACTATGAAGTAAACCTCTAGGTCGTCAGTTTTATGCATTAACTTGTTGACACACCAAACACTTAGAAACATACTGGTAAATGATGCGTTTCATGTCTTTCCACCAAAACCGAGTTGGAAAATCCTTGTACATCTTATTTCTCCCTAGGTGAACACTCAACTTGGTACGATGTGCTTGAGATAGAATCTCATCACTCAGAGTATCATCTTTGGGTACCACAATACAACCAGACAAACACAGAAAACCATATGACTGATAGTGAAATCCAGACATACTATCACTGTTATCCAACCTAGCCAATTGTTGAATCTTTGGATCAAAAATCTGAGCATCTCGAATCTGAGAATACAAAGCTGGCTCAGATAAGATTTCAAACATCTGAATACTCTTCATTCCCTTCTTTTGCTAGAAGGTATATCCTAAAGAACAACTATCCTGACTTGCACTGGATAAAAGACAAGTCTGAAGCACAAACACTCATACCTTACGATTCAAAGCATCAGCGGTAAGATTTGAAGCACCTAGATGGTATCGAATCTCACAATTATAGTCTTTCAAAAAATTCATTCATCTACGCTGTTTCATGTTCAACTCAGCCTGAGTAAAAAAATAATTGAGACTCTTGTGATCAATGAAGATCTCAAATTTCTCGCCATACAGATAATTGCGCCAAATCTTCAGTGCAAAAATAATCTCTGTCAATTCTAAATCATGCACTGAATAGTTTCCCTCATGAGTCTTCAGTTGTCTAACAGCGTATACAATCACATGCCCATTCTGAGTCAGGACACATCATAACCCTTGCAAATAGGCATCAGTATATACAACTTACCCTCCAGATCTAGACGGTAGATCCAACCGTCGATGAAGTTCACAAAAACTTTCTTCACAATCCGAGGACCACTCAAAGGATACGCCCTTCAGAGCAAGTTGAGTCAAGGGTCGAGCTAAATATGAGAAATTTGCGATGAAACGACGATAATACCCTGCTAGACCCATAAAACTACAGATCTCGTCCACTGTCATCTGACGCGACCAATTCAAAACAGCCTCAATCTTGCTTGGATCAAGTGAAACTCCCTCTGTGGATATAATATGGCCAAGGAGCACGACGCGATCAATCCAGAATTCACACTTACTCGGCTATGCGTAAAGTTGTCTCTCTCAAAGAGTCTGCAAAACAAGCCTTAAATGATATGCATGCTCATCAAAACTGTGCGAATACACCGGATATGATCGATGAACACAACCACAAACTTGTCCAAATATTCTCGGAAAACACAGTTCATCAAATCCATGAATACAGTCGGCGCATTAGTTAACCGAAATGGCATTACCAAGAACTCATAATGCCCATATCTGGACCGAAATACAATCTTGGCTATATCCCGATCCTTGACTCGCATCTGGTGATATCCAGATCTCAAGTCAATCATGGAATATACCAAAGTGTTGGGGATCGGTTAACTCATGCCCGGAAACACAGCGGAAGTTTAAAATTTTTAATATAAACACCGAGAACTTGTGTAGCATTTAAAAATCATCAAACATACATAGGGTGCTTAAGAAGATTTTACCTATCAATCTCAAAAGATTGATTTATGGCTCCAACCAAGTTATGAACAACTTAACTTTTGAAATGGTAGACACAATCTACAAGCTTCCAAGAGCACACCTTGCTCAAATGGATTCAACTCTTCAAGAATGCACCTTGTTTGAAAATAGCTCATCTACGAATTAGGTTCAAGACTAGTTGAACTAGATCCACGCTAAATATGCACTAGAATATTTAGAGCATTTTTCATTGAGATTTTTCTTGCCTTTTTCTCCCAAAAATTAAAAGACATAATTGGAGAATTCTTGGAGTGGAGGGGACGGCCACTCTATTCAAAATGGTGGAGGAATATTGATTATATAATTGTGATGGTCAAAGATAATTATACAATTAATTCATGCATAGAAAATTATATTCAATCTTTTAACCTTTCATATTCCTTCTCACATATAATATATATATATATATATATATATATATATATATATACACATGTCCCTTGAACTTAATATTAATTAATTATTAAACTCAAACCCATTTAAGTTTAATCAATTAATTAAATCCAACTTAAAATCATTCAAGCCCACTAGTATAATAATTATTTAACACTATTTCTATTAGAGCTCTACAAGACCCAATAGTGTTTAATTAATCCAATGCTTGAATTAATTTAATTATTTAGACTCTACAAAGCCTACTAGTGTTAAATCATTTCAACCCTTGAATTAATTTAATTAAGTTCATAATAATAGTTTTTTGAAAATCACCATTTTCAAAAACTAATTATTTATTCAAGTTAACTTTTAATCTTGGAACACATTTACAAATTAAAAGTTACTTTCCCTTTTATTCTCCATTAGAAGTCAAACTTCTAATTTATATTACTTATAAACTCCTTTATAAGTTGTTCAACACATTGAACTAAATTTAATCTCAACGGGATCTAGAAAGCTAGTACTTGTGTAAACCTCAATGGTTCATTGATACAACTAGAAGTGGGTTCACATCTCCATGTGATTTGGGATCAACTGTCCCTTATATGAGCATACCCTACATAGCTCCATTCTTATTAATCAACTCCTTGATAATAAGAACGTCAGAAAGCAAGTCTGATGGTACCCAACAAGTAATGTTAAACGTCTAACAACATCGCTCACATGACTACCTAGGTATCAAATGATAGTTCCTGCAAGAATCAATCAATTATGGTTAGCATATAGTATGGTCCCTTCAACTCAAATATCCCGACCGATTCGACAACCATTGGTTTATCGAGAGTTGTCAATTAATCGATAACTATGTGTCTTGTCGTAGTTGTTTCGAAAGTGTAATTCAAGAAACCCCTTTCTTAATTACCACCTACTCTGATCAGAGATTTCAAGCTACATATGAATGAGATCACATAGGATATCCATACCCGAAGGTAAGCGGTGAATCCCAGACTACAATGCATAGACTCCTATATGTTTCGCCACAACACCCAACCTTGTCACCTGATGACCCCAGTTGAGTCGATAAACAAGTCAAAGTGAAGTGATATCATATAGAGTCACCATGTTGTCTTGGGTCATAAGGACTAATGGTGTACAACCATAAACTAGGGGCTTTCCACTCGATAAATAAGAACCATTTGGAAAGTCCTTTAGGGAGGGTTATTCATTGCACTCTACAAGGAGCACCTATTTGCATGCTTGGATAGTCATGATAGTCATCACATGACCAAGTATGAGTTTCATGATAGTCATCACATGACCATCTCATATTCTTTCTACTATTTTTATATTCAAGGGCTTTATCCATGCAGCTAGCATGGGTATAGAGATAAAGATATACCAAATTAAATAATTTAAATATTATTAAAATAAATATTGTCATACAAGAGTTATCTCAAGGACCCTCGGCCAACACTTGGCTCGACGGGCACCTACTCTAACAATATCCCACTTGCACTAGAGCCAAATAACCATATTCTTTATCCCATTGATTCACGATTCTTTTCGAACAATGGTCCTATAAAGGCTTAGTTTGTGGATCAGCAACTTTATTTGCGAAGGTGACTCTGTCTAACGACATCTCCTCTTTCCACAATTTGCTGGATGATGTGGTATTTTCTCAGTACATGTTTGGATTTCTGATGAGACTTTGGTTCCTTCGCCTGAGAAACGGCACCATTGTTGTCGCAGTACACCGGGACTGGACCAACTCCATTAGGAATAACGCCCAACTCTTGACAAATTTCCTAATACAAACAGCTTCCTTTGCTGCATCTGATGCAGTAATGTATTCGGCTTCAGTGGTGGAATCCATAGTGCTATTTTTCTTGGAACTCTTCCAACAAACAGCTGCACCATTTAGCATGAATACAAACCCTGAAGTTGACTTCGAATCATCAATATCAATTTGGAAGCTAAAGTCGGTATGGCCTTCCAATTTTAGTTCTCCACCCTTATAAACTAAGAACATATTCTTAGTCTTTCTCAAGTACTTGAGAATGTCTCTCATAGCTTTCCAGTGTGGAAGACCAGGGTTCGATTGATACTTATTTGTAACACTTAGTGCAAATGCCACGTCAGGACGTGTAGATATCATTGCATACATGATACTACCAATTGCATATGCATATGGAATGCGTTTCGTTGCCTATATCTCTGCATCATTCTTGGGAGACATGGACTTGGATAGAAACACTCCATGACATATTGGTAGATGTCCTCTCTTGAACTCATCCATCAAAAACCTATTCATGATGGTATCAGTGTATGTGAACTAAGTTAGAACAAGCAATCTTTTCGATCTATCCCGATATATTTGTATTCCCAATACAAAAGATGCTTCACCCAAGTCTTTCATTGAGAACTTACTCGATAACCATACTTTAGTTGATTGCAACATTCCTACATCATTTCCAAAGAGTAGAATGTCATCAACATAAAGTACCAGGAATGTCACAACACTCCCACTGACCTTCTTATACACGCAGGGTTCCTCAGGATTCTTAGTGAAACCAAACTCTTTGATTTTACTGTCAAATCTGAGGTTCCAGCTCTTAGATGCCCGTTTGAGACCATAAATAGATCTCTGAAGTTTGCATACTTTATGCTCACTTCCGATAGATGTGAACCCTTCAGGTTGAGACATGTAAATTTCTTCCTTAATATCCCCATTAAGAAAAGCTGTCTTCACATCCATCAGTCATATTTCATAGTCATACCATGCAGCTATGGCAAGCATTATCCTTATAGACTTGAACATTGCGACTGGAGAAAAAGTTTCCTCAAAGTCAACTCCTTGTCTTTGATTATAACCTTTTGATACCAATTGCGCCTTGAAGGTCACCACCTTCCCATCCGTCCCAAGTTTCCTCTTGTAAATCCATTTACACCCTATAGGAACAATTCCTTTAGTTGGATCCACAAGATTCCACACTTGCTTCGAATACATGGAATTCATCTCAAATTCCATAGCTTCAAGCCACTTGGATGAATCAACATCAGACAATGCTTCCTTGAAGGTCCTTGGATCACATCCATAATCAGGCTCATCTTGGCCCTCTTCAAGAAGTAGACCATACCTCATAGGTGGTCTCAATACCGTTTCGGATCTCCTAGGAACTTGTATCTCCTCTCTTGGTTGTTCGAGTATGGGCTCTACAATCGTGGGTGTTTCTCGAACCTCTTCAAGTTCTGTCATCTCCAATTTTCTATCCAATAGAAATTCATTCTTCAAAAAGGTTGCATTCCTAGAAACAAACACCTTTGTTTCTTTGGGATGATAGAAATAATATCCAACCGAATTCCATGGATATCCCACGAAGTAGCATAAAATGGATCGAGCATCAAATTTATCTCCCACTGTCTGCTTCACATAAGCAGGGCACCCCCATATTCTAAGATAAGAATACTTAGGAAGCTTTTCCATCCATATCTCATATGGTGTCTTATCAACTGCCTTTGAGTGTAAATTGTTCAACAACAGTGCCGTTGTTTCAAGCGCATATCCCCAAAAAGATGGCGGCAACTCCGTGAAACCCATCATAGACCGAACCATATCTCATACGACGTTCTGAAACACCATTCAACTGAGGTGTAGCAGGCGGAGTCCACTGCGAGAGAATCTCTGTAAGGCCCTAAAAATATTAAGTTATTAATTGTGGAATTTGAGATTTAAATTCCGAATTTGGGAAAAATATTATTTTGGAATTTATGGAAATTAGAGAATTAATTTCTAAGTTGAAAATATTTAATTTGAGAATTTACGGATATTTGAGAATTAAATTCCGGGATTCTTAAATTAAAAGAATAAAATATTGGAATTTATTATTTATGGGAAATAAGATTTTAATTATGAGTTTGGTTATAAAAAGGATTTAATTAGAAGAGAAGGATTAATTAAGGACCGAATTAAAAATAGAGAAGAAATCAGGGACCAAAATGCAATTTTGCTTGTGAGTGGAGAAACACATGTAAAGCTTGTATAATAAGTAG
Source organism: Henckelia pumila (assembly GCF_033568475.1). Taxonomy (NCBI): domain Eukaryota; kingdom Viridiplantae; phylum Streptophyta; class Magnoliopsida; order Lamiales; family Gesneriaceae; genus Henckelia; species Henckelia pumila. The sequence continues at coordinate 33,865,296 of NC_133121.1, read as the reverse complement.
CATATGCATCACATTTTCAAATCCAAGAACCGAGAGAAGAAAGAAAATCAGATTTCAAGCCAAATTCTTCCTTTCAAATTCAGATTAAAGTTGATCCGGCCACAAGAATTCAAAATTGATCGTATATTTGCGATCACGGCTTCGAGTGCTACACTTTGACGTACGTTTGGCAAAATTATACCATGTTCTAATTTTGATATTTTGTTAGAATTAAGATTTGATTGTATAAACGTGTTCTAGTATATACGACGATAGTATATCCAAGTCGGATCGAGAAAAAATCGTCGTTCGGGTATGTTTTTGAATTATGGAAATATTTTTGAAATTCTAAAAATAAGGGCTGTTGAATTTAGAAATTTAGATGTGAATTTGAAATTGTTATTGAGTTAAGATTGAGGTTATGTTGATAAATATGCTTTTGGAAATATCGAATTCGATCTGTTATGCCGCCGGTTGAAGATTTTGAATTGATATGAATTTCTAAAAATGTGAGCTGCTATTTTTGAAATTCTGATGATGTTTTGAGATGGATATTGGGTTTAGATCATTGTTATAATGATGTTTATGTTTTTATAATTATCGGTTTCGAATCGCTACGCCGTTGGTTCAAATTCCGGTTAATCAATCAAGCCTTGAAGTTGTGTGAGCTTTGATGATACTAATGAGATTGAATTTTGATGATTGAGCTGTATAAACTTCATTTTAGATTAGATTTGAAGATATCGAAGTCGAATCGACGAGTTCGAATTGGCAAGAAGTTGAACCAAGAGTTGGAGCCACTAAGAGCTTGAATAGCAAGAAGGGATTGGGCAGAATTTTGGTAGTTTGTCATTGATCAAGAAGTGCAAGAGTTTGAGAGGTTTGAGTTCAAATTAAAGGTATGGTTCGATATTGTAGTGACCCTTACCTGGATTACCTACTAAACATAACTTAGGCATGCAATTAACTTAATTAAACGAATATCAGAATAAAACTGCGGAAACCAAAAACAATATACAATACCCAAATATTATACAACCAGATCGAACAGCTGAATCAATCTTATAACAACAGAGTAAAACCTAGGCGAAGCTCCAGCTGGCCAACAACTGCCTAGCCTCTCTTGGATCCACCCGCCTCATCCAATCGCAAACCTGCCCCATGGAATAGGGTGTCCAGAAACACAGAGTACGAGACATGAGCATAAAACGCTCAGTACGAGAGTATGAGTATATATGCATGCAAAGTGAACTCCCTATAAACTCGAGGTCAAGGATCAGATAACAGAGACAGACCGGGCCCTGGTATGTAGCACGCTGTGCCGTCGCTTCAAGAGGTGGCTCCCATACCATAATACCAGTGGATATGCCGGACCCAAATCGATGGAAGTCCAACCACTAACAGGATAGGGAAAAACCCTACTAATAGACATCTCGAAGGAGATAGATCAGTATGCAAATGAATGCAGCATAAATCAATGACATATAAACCATTCAGTCACATAATACATGCATACTCAGTCAGGATATCTCGAACAGTACTTTCGTACCTCAAATCAGTGCAAACTCTACCAACTCTAGGTTCACGCCTATAGTCTGCTCTACACTGCCAAATGATACTACTATCATTAAAGTGCTCTAAAAGCCTTAACTAAGCTATAGCATACTCCTAAATATTTATAGGAAGCAAAAGCTATACCTTCGTCCATCATTAGCCCTTTGATGTCGATGCCTCCTGAACTTGGGCACAACTCCGCTACGACTATCGAACGCCTTGACGACTCCCGGGTCAAGCCTATGAAAGAGATGCGGCGGGATAGAGATGATAGGGAAGCCAATATCCATAAGTCAATCGATATAAAAAAGATGTTCTGGACTCAAGCCAGCAAACAAATTATTATAGGTCGATCACTTCGGTAGACCCTTACTCTATTCCATCATAGGATGATGGAATAGACGGGTCGGTTAGCTCAGTAAGGAAGTCCCCTACTCAATTCAATCATCGGATGATTGAATTAGGGGGACGTAGCTGACTTATCGGTTCGTGATCCTCACCCGAGGATCACTCCCTTGCCTTCCTTTAACTCTCTCTAGTAGCTCTCAGTCCTCAAATACACCCCCCCCTCACGCTTTTAGGGAGAGAACAACTCGAATACGACTAGAGTAGAGAGAAAATCCGGAATTGGCAATTGAAAATGAATTCTCGGCCTTCTATTTATAGACAACTATCGGAGCCTCCGATCCTCGATCGGAACGTCCGAACCTCAATCAGAACGTCCGATCCTGCCATCGGAGCTTCCAAAGATTCTGATCTGCCACGTGTCAAAATATCACTTGTTGACTTCGGATAGAGGTGATCGGATCTTCCGATCCTGATCGGAGCTTCCGATCTTGCCACACGTCATGCCTGACGTAATACCATCGGAGCTTCCGATCCTGCATCGGAGCTTCCGATCCTGTTCGGAGCTTCCGAACTCACCTTTGGAGCTTCCGAACTCTTCCCAAGTAATTATGATTAATTCCTTAATTATTGATTTTGTTTACGGGCTACTACATTCTCCCTCACTTAAGATATTTCGTCCTCGAAATCAGATCTTAAGTACTTAATGTAATACAGAAATAAGAAACATTCTTTATTCAAATCAAACGTTTACAGAGTTTGCAACTGAATACAACTTAAAGAATAAAATCAAAACAACTCAGGATGGTCTTCACGCATCCTGTCCTCAAGCTCCCAAGTAGTTTCATCAGTGCCTCGGCGCTGCCACTAAACTAAAACCAAAGGAATGACTTTGTTCCACAAAACCTTATCCTTATAATCCAGGATACAAATAGGTTTGTCAACATAGGTCAAATCCTTGCTCACCTGAACCTCAGACCGCTGCAAAATATGAGACTCATCCGCCACATACCGTCGCAACAGAGATACATGGAACACGTCGTGAATACTGGAAAGATGCGGTGGCAAAGCTAGTCGATAAGCCAAATCGCCAATGCTTTCCAAGATCTCAAACGAACCGATAAACCTGGGAGACAACTTGCCCTTAAGGCCAAATCTGAGAATTTTGCGGAAAGGTGACACTCTCAGAAACACTTTCTCACCGACATCGAACTGCAAAGGCCTACGCTTGGTGTTAGCATAGCTGGCCTGACGATCCTGTGCAGTCTTAATCCGTTTCTTGATCTGATCAACAATGTCTACCGCCTGCTGGATAAACTCCGGTCCCTCAGCCTGTCTCTCCCCCACTTCTTCCCAGAAGAGTGGAGTACGACAACGTCGCCCGTACAATGCCTCAAAAGGTGCCATCCCAATACTAGTATGATAGCTGCTGTTGTATGCGAACTCGATCAATGGCAAATGATCCTGCCAGGCTGAACCAAAATCCATGACGCACGCTCTAAGCATATCCTCCAAAGTACGGATAGTGCGCTCTGACTGACCATCAGTCTCCGGATGATAGGCAGTACTCAAACTGATAGTAGTACCCATCGCATACTGAACACTCCCACAGAATCTAGAAGTAAACCTGGGGTCTCGATCGCTGACAATGCTCACAGGCACTCCATGAAGTCGAACGATCTCCTGAATGTACAACCGAGCCATACGATCCACATTGTACTCCCGGCTATAGGCAATGAAATGCGCTGACTTGGTGAGTCGGTCCACCACAACCCAGATAGCATCACAGTTCCTCGGGGATACCGGCAAATGGTTCACAAAGTCCATTGTGATAAACTCCCATTTCCATTCAGGAATAGGCAGACTGTGCAGCAATCCTCTAGGTCGTCGGTGCTCTGCCTTGACCTGTTGACACACCAAACATCTCGAAACAAACTGGTAAACACTACGTTTCATTCCTTTCCACCAGAAACGAGTACGTAGATCCTTGTACATCTTGTTGCTCCCAGGATGAATACTCAACTTAGTGCGATGCGCCTGAGACAAAATCTTATCTCGCAACTCTACATCCTGCGGAATCACAAGCCTACCAGACAAACACAGAAAACCATCTGACTGATAGTGAAATCCAGACGAGCTACCCTCGTTAGCTAGATGAGCTAAACGCTGGGTCTTAGAATCAGACATCTGAGCATCTCGAATCCGTGAATACAACGCTGGCTTAGATAATATCGCAAACATTTGGATACTCTGCATACCTTTCTTATGCTTGAAAGTATATCCTGAAGTACAACAGCCACTGATCGCACTAGACATCGAACAATTCTGAAGTTCAGATAGTCGCACCTTGCGACTCAAAGCATCAGCGGTGAGATTAGCATCTCCCGGATGGTACTTAATCTCGCAATCATAGTCCTTAAGCAAGTCCATCCAACGTCTCTGCCTCATGTTCAACTCCGACTGAGTGAACAAATACTTGAGACTCTTATGGTCGGTGAAGATCTCAAATTTCTCGCCATAAAGATAATGACGCCAGATATTCAAAGCGAACACAATGGCTGCTAACTCCAAATCATGGACTGGGTAGTTGTCCTCGTGAAGCTTCAGCTGTCTAGAAGAGTATGCGATCACATGCCCATTCTCAGTCAGGACACAACCTAACCCCTGCAGAGAATCATCAGTGTACACCACATATCCTCCAGATCCTGACGGTAATGCCAACACCGGCGCAGAAGTCAACCGCCGTCGAAGCTCACAGAAGTTCTCCTCACACTCAGAGGACCACTCGAAATCAACACCCTTGCGGGTAAGCTGCATCAAAGGTCGAGCTAACTGAGAGAAGTTCAGAATGAAGCGACGATAATACCCTACTAGACCTAGAAAAAACTACGGATCTCAGCAACCGTCGTCGAACGCGACCAATTAAGCACCGCCTCAATCTTGCTTGGATCAACAGAAATCCCCTCCCTGGATATGATATGGCCAAGAAAGAGCACTCGATTCATCCAGAACTCACACTTGCTCAGCTTGGCGTACAACTGCTCATCTCGAAGGGTCTGCAGTACCAACCGCAAGTGAGAAACATGCTCTTTCGTATTATGCGAATACACCAAGATGTCGTCAATGAAGACCACGAAAAACTTGTCCAAATACTTCCTGAAGACACGGTTCATCAGATCCATAAATAAAGCCGGCGCATTAGTCAAGCCAAATGGCATCACTAGAAACTCGTAATACCCATAGCGAGTACGGAATGCAGTCTTGGCTACGTCCTGATCTCGGACTCTCAACTGATGATACCCAGATCTCAAGTCAATCTTGGAGTAAACTGAAGTTCCCTGCAGCTGATCAAACAAGTCATCAATACGAGGCAACGGATACTTGTTCTTCACAGTGACTCGATTCAGCTGCCGATAGTCAATGCACAACCGCATAGACCCATCCTTCTTCTTTACAAAAAGAACAGGAGCTCCCCAAGGAGATACACTAGGACGAATGTACCCCTTGTCCAAAAGATCCTGTAGCTGATTCTTCAACTCACGCATATCTGATGGAGCCAGACGATACGGTGCTCGAGAAATAGGTGAAGTACCCGGCATCAACTCTATGCCAAACTCGACTTCCCTAACAGGAGGAAAACCTGTAATCTCATCAGGAAATACATCTGGAAATTCATCCACAACAGGAATACTCTCTATCCCAACGCTCTCAGCGGACAAATCAACTGCATAGATAAGGTAGCCTTCCTCGCCAGACTCTAGAGCTCGACAGGCTCTCAAAGCTGATACCAAAGGCATCGGGGTTCGCGCTCCCTCTCCATAGAAAAACCAGCTATCACCCTCAACCAGATGAAAGCATACTAATCTCTGGTAGCAGTCCACTGGAGCTCGATAGGTAGTCAACATATCTATTCCCAGAATGCAATCAAAGTCGTCCATCGCAAGAACCATGAGATTCGCAATCAAAATGTTACCCTCGAACTCTAAAGGGCAACCCATCACTAAACGCTTAGCCAAAGAAGATTGGCCCGTTGGAGTAAAAACAGACATCACTACATCTAGTACAATGCATGGTAACTTATGCCTCTTAACAAAACGTGCAGAAATGAAGGAATAAGATGCACCAGTGTCAATAAGTACAAGAGCAGGTATACCATAAAGCAGAAATGTACCTGCGATGACTTTTTCATTCTCCTCCACTGCCTGATCATGTCTCAGGGCAAACACCTGGCCAAAAGTTCATGGCCTCAAATGAGAACTCCCAGCAGGCTATCCCTGCGACCTCTGCTGAACAGTGGCCTGAGAACCAGATCCTGAACCTGAACCAGAACCGCCTCTCCCAAATAGTGGACAATCCCTCTGGATATGACCCACCTCGCCGCAAAAAAACAAGTTCCAGAAGCTCTACGGCACTTGTCGGATGGATGGTTCTTCCCACAGTGATCACACTTGTCCTTCTTTCCGAAACGGACAACACCTCCAGAACCAGAGGAAGAAGAAGATCCAGACTTCTTGAAAGATTGGGCATGGGGACCCAAAGAACTCGCAGGTCTCGACTGAGAGAAAGACCTGTTGTGTCGAATGTTGTCCTCTGCCTGGTGACAACTGCTCATCAAACCCTCGTAGGACATGTCGTCACCAACCGCCACACGGTCATGGATCTCAGGGTTAAGGCCCTGAAGGAACAGATTATACTTAATCCCAGAGCTGTCATGTAGTAGCCCGTGCCCTAATTGAGTAATTAAAGGATTAATGCTAATTAATTGAATTAGGCATCGGACGGATCGGAAGCTCCGAAGGCACGATCGGAAGCTCCGAACAGGATCGAAAGCTCCGATGAGCGATCGGAGGCACCGATCGATATTACGTCAGGCATGACGTGTGGTTGGATCGGAAGCTCCGATCAGGACCGGAAGCTCCGATCACCCCTATCCGGAGTCAACAAGTGATATTTTGACACGTGGAAGATCAGGATCTTCGGAAGCTCCGATGGCAGGATCGGACGTTCCGATCGAGGTTCGGACGTTCCGATCAAGGATCGGAAGTTCCGATCGTTGTCTATAAATAGAAGGCCGAGGTTTCACTTTCATTTGCCAATTCCGAGTTCTCCTTTCCTTTCTAGTCCTTTTGGAGCTGTTCTAGTCTTTCTTAGGCTTGGTCCGGAGGTCGGAGAGGCGTTCGGTAGTCATAGCGGAGTTGTGCCCAAGTTCTGGAGGCATCGACATCAAAGGGCTAACGACGGACGAAGGTATAGCTTTTGCTCCCTATAAATATTTAGGAGTATGCAATAGCTTAGTTAAGGCTTTTAGAGCACTTTAATGATAGTAGTATCATTTGGCAGTGTAGAGCAGACTATAGGCGTGGACCTAGAGTTGGTAGAGCTTGCACTGTTTTGAGGTACGAAAGTACTGTTCGAGATATCCTGACTGAGTATGCATGTATTATGTGACTGCATGATTTATATGCCATGATATTATGCTGCATTCATTTGCATCTTGCTGTATCTCCTTCGAGATGTCTGTTAGTAGGGTTGTACCCTATCCTGTTAGTGGATGGACTTCCATCGATTTGGGTCCGACGTATCCACAGTTATCTCGGTATGGGAGCCACCTCCTGAAGCGACGGCACAGCGTGCTACATACCAGGGCCCGGTCTGTCTCTGTTATCTGATCCTTGACCTCGAGTCTATAGGGAGTTCACTTTGCATGCATGTATACTCATACTCTCGCACTGAGCGTTGTATGCTCATGTCTCGTACTCTGTATTTTCTGGACACCCTATTCCATGGGGCAGGTTTGCGATTGGACGAGGAGGGTGGATCCAGGAGGGGCTAGTCAGTGGTTGGCCAGCTGGAGCATCGTCTAAGCTTTATTACTGTTGTTTTGGGTTTATACAGCTATTCGATTTGGTTGTATATTATTGGATAATTACAGATTCCTTTACTTGGGATTGTATATTGTTATTGGATTCCGCAGTTTTATTCTGATATCTGTTTTATTAAGTTAATTGCATGCCTAAGTTCTGTTTAGTAGGTGATCTGGGTAAGGGTCACTACATGTCAGCAATCTCGGGGCAATAGGATAGCAGATAAAAGAACTTCTGCTGATACTCATCAATAGACATGGCTCCCTGTCGCAGACTCAGTAGCTCGCCCGCCTTCGACTGACGGAGTGCAGGAGGAAAATACAGCTTCTGAAAAGCTGTGCGGAACTCGGCCCAGGTGGCCACTCCTCTCACCGCAACAAAAGGTGCAAAAGTAAACCTCCACCACCTGCGCGCACGTCCATCCAGAAGATAACCAAGGGTCTCCATCTTCTGCTCCTCGGTGCATTGGAAAGTCTGAAAAGTCATCTCCATGCGGTCTAACCAGTTCTCCGCATCCTCCGGAGACTCACCTCCAACCAAGGGCTTATGCCCTGTCTGCAAGAATCGACGTACACTGAAATGGTCCTCATCTCGATGACGATGGCGGCGTTCCCGACGAGGCTCCCGGTCGGCATCACCCCAACGCCCACCAATACTATCATGAGAAATCTGGTCGTCACGATCTGCCATCTACAAAATTAACCTAACGGTTATCTTTATGTAGAATCTAAATCCCAAGAATACTTTGCATGCTCTGATACCATAAATGTAGTGACCCTTACCTGGATCACCTACTAAACAGAACTTAGGCATGCAATTAACTTAATTAAACGAATATCCGAATAAAACTGCAGAAACCAAAAACAACATACAATCCCAAGGAAAGGAATCTGTAAATACCCAAATACTATACAACCAAATCGAACAGCTGAATAAATCTTATAACAACAGAATAAAACCTAGGCGAAGCTCGAGCTGGCCAACAACTGCCTAGCCTCTCTTGGATCCACCCGCCTCATCCAATCGCAAACCTGCCACATGGAATAGGGTGTCCAAAAATACAGAGTAGGAGACGTGAGCATAAAACGCTCAGTACGAGAGTATGAGTATACATGCATGCAAAGTGAACTCCCTATAAACTCGAGGTCAAGGATCAGATAACAGAGACAGATCGGGCCCTGGTATGTAGCACGTTGTGCCATTGCTTCAGGAGGTGGCTCCCATACCATAATACCAGTGGATATGCCGGACCCAAATTGATGGAAGTCCAACCACTAACAGGATAGGGTAAAACTCTACTAACAGACATCTCGAAGGAGATAGCTCAGTATGCAAATGAATGCAGCATAAATCAATGACATATAAACCATGCAGTCACATAATACATGCAAACTCAGTCAGGATATCTCGAACAGTATTTTTTACCTCAAATCAGTGCAAGCTCTACCAACTCTATGTCCACGCCTATAGTCTGCTCTACACTGCCAAATGATACTATTATTAAAGTGCTCTAAAAGCCTTAATTAAGATATTTCATACTCCTAAATATATATAGGAAGCAAAAGCTATACCTTTGTCCGTCGTTAGCCCTTTGATGTCGATGCCTCCAGAACTTGGGCACAACTCCGCTACGACTATCGAATGCCTCGACGACTCCCGTGTCAAGCCTAGGAAGGCTAGAACAACTCGAATACGACTAGAGTAGAGAGGAAATCCAGAATTGGCAATTGAAAATGAATTCTCGGCCTTCTATTTATAGACAACGATCGGAACGTCCGAACCTCGATCGGAACGTTCGATCCTGCCATCGAAGCTTCCGAAGATCCTGATCTGCTACGTGTCAAAATATCACTTGTTGACTTCGGATAGGGGTGATCGGAGCTTCCGATCCTGATCGGAGCTTCCGATCCTGATCGGAGCTTCCGATCTTGCCACACGTCATGCCTGACGTAATACCATCAGAGCTTCCGATCCTGTTCGGAGCTTCCGAACTCACCTTCGGAGCTTCCGAACTCTTGCTGCATTCATTTGCATCTTGCTGTATCTCCTTCGAGATGTCTGTTAGTAGGGTTGTACCCTATCCTGTTAGTGGATGGACTTCCATCGATTTGGGTCCGGCGTATCCACAGTTATCTCGGTATGGGAGCCACCTCCTGAAGCGACGGCACAGCGTGCTACATACCAGGGCCCGGTCTGTCTCTGTTATCTGATCCTTGACCTCGAGTCTATAGGGAGTTCACTTTGCATGCATGTATACTCATACTCTTGCAATGAGCGTTGTATGCTCACGTCTCGTACTCTGTATTTTCTGGACACCCTATTCCATGGGGCAGGTTTGCGATTGAACGAGGAGGGTGGATCCAGGAGGGGCTAGTCAGTGGTTGGCCAGCTGGAGCATCGTCTAGGCTTTATTACTGTTGTTTTGGGTTTATACAGCTATTCGATTTGGTTGTATATTATTGGATAATTACATATTCCTTTACTTGGGATTGTATATTGTTATTGGATTCCGCAGTTTTATTCTGATATCTGTTTTATTAAGTTAATTGCATGCCTAAGTTCTGTTTAGTAGGTGATCTGGGTAAGGGTCACTACATTTATGGTATCAGAGCATGCAAAAGATTTTTTGGGATTTAGTCTCATCTTGAGGTATTTTTGTAGATGTCAAATCGTGACGACCAGAGTTCTCATGGCAGTGTTGGTGGGCGTTGGGGTGATGCCGACCGGGAGCCTCGTCGAGAACGGCATCATCGTCACCATGACGACGAGCGTTTCACTGTGCGTCGATTCTTAGCTATGGGTCCTAAGCCCTTAGTTGGAGGTGAGTCTTCGGAGGATGCGGAGAACTGGTTAGACCGCATGGAGACGACTTTTCAGACTTTCCAATGCACCGATGAGCAGAAGGTGGAGACCCTTGGCTATCTTCTGGATGGGCGTGCGCGCAGGTGGTGGAGGTTTAATTCTGCACCTTTTGTTGCGGCGAGAGGAGTGGCCACCTGGGCCGAGTTCCGCACAGCTTTCCAAAAGCGGTATTTTCCTCCTGCACTCCGACAGTCGAAGGCAGGCGAGCTACTGAGCCTGCGACAGGGAACCATGTCTATCGATGAGTATCAACAGAGGTTCTTTGATCTGCTATCCTATTGCCCCGAGATTGCTGATAGCTCAGAGATGAAGTATAATCTGTTCCTTCAGGGCCTTAACCCTGAGATCCATTACCGTGTGGCGGTTGGTGACGACATGTCCTACGAGGGTTTGGTGAGCCGTTGTCACCAGGCGGAGGACAACATTCGGCGGAACAGGTCTTTCTCTCAGTCGAGACCTGCTAGTTCTTTGGGTCCCCGTGCCCAAACTTTCAAGAAGTCTGGATCTTCTTCTTCCTCTGGTTCTGGAGGTATTGTCCGTTTCGTTAAGAAGGACAAGTGTGATCACTGTGGGAAGAACCATCCATCCGACAAGTGCCGCAGAGCTTCTGGAGCTTGTTTCCGTTGTGGAGAGACTGGTCATATCCGGAGGGATTGTCCACAGTCTGGGGGAGGAGGTTCTGGTTCTGGTTCAGGATCGGGTTCTCAGGCTACCGTACAGCAGAGGTCGCAGGGACAGTCTGCTGGGAGTTCTCATTTGAGGCCACGAGCTTCTGGCCAGGTGTTTGCCCTGAGACATGATCAGGCTGTGGAGGAGAATGAGAAAGTCATCGCAGGTACATTTCTGCTTTATGGTATACCTGCTCTTGTACTTATTGACACTGGTGCATCTCATTCCTTCATTTCTGCACGTTTTGTTAAGAGGCATAAATTACCATGCATTGCACTAGACGTAGTGATGTTTGTTTCTACTCCGACGGGCCAATCTGCTTTGGCTAAGCGTCTAGTGATGGGTTGCCCTTTAGAGTTCGAAGGGAACGTTCTGTTGGCGAATCTCATGGTCCTGGCGATGGACGACTTTGATTGCATTCTGGGAATAGATGTGCTGACTACCTATCGAGCTTCAGTGGACTGCTATCAGAGATTAGTACGATTTCATCTGGAAGGGAGTGAGAGTTGGTTTTTCTATGGTGAGGGAGCGCGACCCCCGATGCCTTTGGTATCAGCTTTGAGAGCCTGTCGAGCTCTGGAGTCTGGCGGGGAAGGCTACCTTATCTATGCAGTTGATTTGTCCGCTGAGAGTATTGGGATAGAGAGCATTCCTGTTGTGGATGAATTTCCAGATGTGTTTCCTGATGAGATTCCGGGTTTTCCTTCTGCTAGGGAAGTCGAGTTTGGCATAGAGTTGATGCCGGGTACTTCGCCTATTTCTAGAGCACCATATCGTCTGGCTCCGTCAGAGATGCGTGAGTTGAAGAATCAGCTACAGGATCTTTTGGACAAGGGGTACATTCGTCCTAGTGTATCTCCTTGGGGAGCTCCTGTTCTCTTCGTGAAGAAGAAGGATGGGTCGATGCGGCTGTGCATTGACTATCGGCAGCTGAATCGAGTGACTGTGAAGAACAAGTATCCGTTGCCTCGTGTTGATGACTTGTTTGACCAGCTGCAGGGCACATCAATTTACTCCAAGATTGACTTGAGATCTGGGTATCATCAGTTGAGAGTCCGTGATCAGGACGTAGCCAAGACTGCATTCCGTACTCGCTATGGGCATTACGAGTTCCTAGTGATGCCATTTGGTTTGACTAATGCGCCGGCTATATTCATGGATCTGATGAACCGTGTCTTCAGGGAGTATTTGGACAAGTTTGTCGTGGTCTTCATTGACGACATCTTGGTGTATTCGCGTAATACGGAAGAGAATGTTTCTCACTTGCGGTTGGTACTACAGACTCTTCGAGATGAGCAATTGTACGCCAAGCTGAGCAAGTGTGAGTTCTGGATGGATAGAGTGGTTTTTATTGGCCATATCATATCCAGGGAGGGGATTTCTGTTGATCCAAGCAAGATTGAAGCGGTACTTAATTGGTCGCGTCCGACGACAGTTGCTGAGATCCGTAGTTTTCTGGGTCTAGCAGGGTATTATCGTCGCTTCATTCTGAACTTCTCTCAGTTAGCTCGACCGTTGACGCAGCTTACCCGCAAGGGTGTGGATTTTGAGTGGTCCTCCGAGTGTGAGGAGAATTTCCGTGAGCTTCGACGGCGGTTGACTTCTGAGCCGGTGTTAGCATTACCGTCAGGATCTGGAGGGTATGTAGTTTACACGGATGCTTCTCTTCAGGGGTTAGGTTGTGTCCTGACTCAGAATGGGCATGTGATCGCATATGCTTCTAGACAGCTGAAGCTTCACGAGGACAACTACCCAGTCCATGATTTGGAGTTAGCAGCCATTGTGTTCGCTTTGAAGATCTGGCGTCATTATCTTTATGGCGAGAAATTTGAGATCTTCACCGACCATAAGAGTCTCAAGTATTTGTTCACTCAGGCAGAATTGAACATGAGACAGAGACGTTGGATGGACTTGCTTAAGGACTATGATTGCGAGATTAAGTACCATCCGGGAGCTGCTAATCTCACCGCTGATGCTTTGAGTCGCAAGGTGCGACTATCCGCACTTCAGACTTGTTCGATGTCTAGTGCGATCAGTGACTGTTGTACTTCAGGTTATACCTTCAAGCATAAGAAAGGTATGCAGAGTATCCAGATGTTTGCGATATTATCTGAGCCAGCCTTGTATTCGCGGATCCGAGATGCTCAGATGTCTGATTCGAAGACCCAGCGTTTAGCTCGTCTAGCTAACGAGGGTAGCTCGTCTGGATTTCATTATCAGTCAGATGGCTTTCTGTGTTTGTCTGGTAGACTTGTGATTCCAAAGGATGAAGAGTTGCGAGAGGAGATTTTATCTCAGGCACATCGCACTAAGTTGAGTATTCATCCTGGGAGCAACAAGATGTACAAGGATCTACGTACTCGTTTCTGGTGGAAGGGAATGAAACGCAGTGTTTATCAGTTTGTTTCGAGATGTTTGGTGTGTCAACAGGTCAAGGCAGAGCACCGACGACCTGGAGGATTGCTTCACAGTCTGCCTATTCCTGAATGGAAATGGGAGTTTATCACTATGGACTTTGTGACCCATTTGCCGGTATCCCCGAGGAACTGTGATGCTATCTGGGTGGTGGTGGACCGACTCACCAAGTCAGCGCATTTCATTGCCTATAGCCGAGAGTACTCTGTGGATCGCATGGCACGGATGTACATTCAGGAGATCGTCCGACTTCATGGAGTGCCTGTGAGCATTGTCAGCGATCGGGACCCCAGGTTTACTTCTAGGTTCTGGGGGAGTATTCAGCGTGCGATGGGTACTACTCTCAGTTTGAGTACAGCCTATCATCCGGAGACTGATGGTCAGTCAGAGCGCACCATCCGTACGTTAGAGGATATGCTTAGAGCGTGCGTCATGGATTTTGGTTCAGCCTGGCAGGATCATTTGCCGTTGATCGAGTTCGCTTACAACAACAGCTATCATACTAGTATTGGGATGGCACCTTTTGAAGCGTTGTATGGGCGACGTTGTCGTACTCCACTCTTCTGGGAAGAAGTGGGGAAGAGACAGGCTGAAGGACCGGAGTTTATCCAGCAGGCGATAGACATTGTTGATCAGATCAAGAAACGGATTAAGACTGCGCAGGATCGTCAGGACAGTTATGCTAATATCAAGCGTAGGCCTTTGCAGTTCGAGGTCGGGGAGAAAGTGTTTCTGAGAGTGTCACCTTTCCGCAAGATTCTCAGATTTGGCCTTAAGGGCAAGTTGTCTCCCAGATTTATCGGTCCGTTTGAGATCTTGGAGAGTATTGGCGATTTGGCTTATCGACTAGCTTTGCCACCGCATCTATCCAGCATTCACGACGTGTTCCACGTATCTCTGTTGCGACGGTATGTGGCGGATGAATCTCATATTCTGCAGCGGTCTGAGGTTCAGGTAGACAAGGATTTGACTTATGTTAAGAAACCTCTTCGTATCCTGGATTATAAGGATAAGGTTTTACGGAACAAAGTCATTCCTTTGGTTTTAGTTCAGTGGCAGCGCCGAGGCACTGAGGAAGCTACTTGGGAGCTTGAGGACAGGATGCGTAAAGACCATCCTGAGTTGTTTTGATTACATTCTTTAAGCTGTATTCAGTTGCAAACACTGTAAACGTTTGATTTGAATAAAGAATGTTTCTGATTTCTGTATTTGCATTCGGTACTTAAGATCTGATTTCGAGGACGAAATATCTTAAGTGGGGGAGAATGTAGTAGCCCGTGCCCTAATTGAGTAATTAAAGGATTAATGCTAATTAATTGAATTAGGCATCGGACGGATCGAAAGCTCCGAAGGCACGATCGGAAGCTCCGAACAGGATCGAAAGCTCCGATGAGCGATCGGAGGCACCGATCGATATTACGTCAGGCATGACGTGTGGTTGGATCGGAAGCTCCGATCAGGACCGGAAGCTCCGATCACCCCTATCCGGAGTCAACAAGTGATATTTTGACACGTGGAAGATCAGGATCTTCGGAAGCTCCGATGGCAGGATCGGACGTTCCGATCGAGGTTCGGACGTTCCGATCAAGGATCGGAAGTTCCGATCGTTGTCTATAAATAGAAGGCCGAGGTTTCACTTTCATTTGCCAATTCCGAGTTCTCCTTTCCTTTCTAGTCCTTTTGGAGCTGTTCTAGTCTTTCTTAGGCTTGGTCCGGAGGTCGGAGAGGCGTTCGGTAGTCATAGCGGAGTTGTGCCCAAGTTCTGGAGGCATCGACATCAAAGGGCTAACGACGGACGAAGGTATAGCTTTTGCTCCCTATAAATATTTAGGAGTATGCAATAGCTTAGTTAAGGCTTTTAGAGCACTTTAATGATAGTAGTATCATTTGGCAGTGTAGAGCAGACTATAGGCGTGGACCTAGAGTTGGTAGAGCTTGCACTGTTTTGAGGTACGAAAGTACTGTTCGAGATATCCTGACTGAGTATGCATGTATTATGTGACTGCATGATTTATATACCATGATATTATGCTGCATTCATTTGCATCTTGCTGTATCTCCTTCGAGATGTCTGTTAGTAGGGTTGTACCCTATCCTGTTAGTGGATGGACTTCCATCGATTTGGGTCCGACGTATCCACAGTTATCTCGGTATGGGAGCCACCTCCTGAAGCGACGGCACAGCGTGCTACATACCAGGGCCCGGTCTGTCTCTGTTATCTGATCCTTGACCTCGAGTCTATAGGGAGTTCACTTTGCATGCATGTATACTCATACTCTCGCACTGAGCGTTGTATGCTCATGTCTCGTACTCTGTATTTTCTGGACACCCTATTCCATGGGGCAGGTTTGCGATTGGACGAGGAGGGTGGATCCAGGAGGGGCTAGTCAGTGGTTGGCCAGCTGGAGCATCGTCTAAGCTTTATTACTGTTGTTTTGGGTTTATACAGCTATTCGATTTGGTTGTATATTATTGGATAATTACAGATTCCTTTACTTGGGATTGTATATTGTTATTGGATTCCGCAGTTTTATTCTGATATCTGTTTTATTAAGTTAATTGCATGCCTAAGTTCTGTTTAGTAGGTGATCTGGGTAAGGGTCACTACATGTCAGCAATCTCGGGGCAATAGGATAGCAGATAAAAGAACTTCTGCTGATACTCATCAATAGACATGGCTCCCTGTCGCAGACTCAGTAGCTCGCCCGCCTTCGACTGACGGAGTGCAGGAGAAAAATACAGCTTCTGAAAAGCTGTGCGGAACTCGGCCCAGGTGGCCACTCCTCTCACCGCAACAAAAGGTGCAAAAGTAAACCTCCACCACCTGCGCGCACGTCCATCCAGAAGATAACCAAGGGTCTCCATCTTCTGCTCCTCGGTGCATTGGAAAGTCTGAAAAGTCATCTCCATGCGGTCTAACCAGTTCTCCGCATCCTCCGGAGACTCACCTCCAACCAAGGGCTTATGCCCTGTCTGCAAGAATCGACGTACACTGAAATGGTCCTCATCTTGATGACGATGGCGGCGTTCCCGACGAGGCTCCCGGTCGGCATCACCCCAACGCCCACCAATACTATCATGAGAAATCTGGTCGTCACGATCTGCCATCTACAAAATTAACCTAACGGTTATCTTTATGTAGAATCTAAATCCCAAGAATACTTTGCATGCTCTGATACCATAAATGTAGTGACCCTTACCTGGATCACCTACTAAACAGAACTTAGGCATGCAATTAACTTAATTAAACGAATATCCGAATAAAACTGCAGAAACCAAAAACAACATACAATCCCAAGGAAAGGAATCTGTAAATACCCAAATACTATACAACCAAATCGAACAGCTGAATAAATCTTATAACAACAGAATAAAACCTAGGCGAAGCTCGAGCTGGCCAACAACTGCCTAGCCTCTCTTGGATCCACCCGCCTCATCCAATCGCAAACCTGCCACATGGAATAGGGTGTCCAAAAATACAGAGTAGGAGACGTGAGCATAAAATGCTCAGTACGAGAGTATGAGTATACATGCATGCAAAGTGAACTCCCTATAAACTCGAGGTCAAGGATCAGATAACAGAGACAGATCGGGCCCTGGTATGTAGCACGTTGTGCCATTGCTTCAGGAGGTGGCTCCCATACCATAATACCAGTGGATATGCCGGACCCAAATCGATGGAAGTCCAACCACTAACAGGATAGGGTAAAACTCTACTAACAGACATCTCGAAGGAGATAGCTCAGTATGCAAATGAATGCAGCATAAATCAATGACATATAAACCATGCAGTCACATAATACATGCAAACTCAGTCAGGATATCTCGAACAGTACTTTTTACCTCAAATCAGTGCAAGCTCTACCAACTCTATGTCCACGCCTATAGTCTGCTCTACACTGCCAAATGATACTACTATTATTAAAGTGCTCTAAAAGCCTTAATTAAGATATTTCATACTCCTAAATATATATAGGAAGCAAAAGCTATACCTTTGTCCGTCGTTAGCCCTTTGATGTCGATGCCTCCAGAACTTGGGCACAACTCCGCTACGACTATCGAATGCCTCGACGACTCCCGTGTCAAGCCTAGGAAGGCTAGAACAACTCGAATACGACTAGAGTAGAGAGGAAATCCAGAATTGGCAATTGAAAATGAATTCTCGGCCTTCTATTTATAGACAACGATCGGAACGTCCGAACCTCGATCGGAACGTCCGATCCTGCCATCGAAGCTTCCGAAGATCCTGATCTGCTACGTGTCAAAATATCACTTGTTGACTTCGGATAGGGGTGATCGGAGCTTCCGATCCTGATCGGAGCTTCCGATCTTGCCACATGTCATGCCTGACGTAATACCATCGGAGCTTCCGATCCTGTTCGGAGCTTCCGAACTCACCTTCGGAGCTTCCGAACTCTTCCCAAGTAATTATGATTAATTCCTTAATTACTGATTTTGGTTACGGGCTACTACAGATATTAGCCTCGACAAGTTGAATAACTCGAGAACGTGGTGGTTTTTTAGTTTATTAAATCACATACATGCATGCTTAGTTGTTCTTGCTTGATCTTATATGACTTAATTGATCTACTTGATTTTGTTGATCTTATTGCTTACTAAATGAGTTTTTTTGATTAAACATTATTTCTTATTTAGGTTTGAGAAGTGTAGATTATTATAAGCGATTTAATTGTGGTAATATTTTTGATAGAGTCAAAGTGTAATCCGTTTGAGCCACAATTCTTTCGAAACCCTAAAAGCAGAATCGAAAAGAAAATATTGGATGTGGTGAACTTATATATGCGAGGCTAGGAATCAGATTTGAGTTCCTATAGCTAGAATTCCTAATATAGTGTTCACAGTTTAGGGAAAAAGAGCTTGTTACCACCTCGAGCGGGAGCGTAGGTGGGAGACTTGATTTTGGCCATATTCTTTTTCCGGGATCCCAAAGAGATTATTTATGAAACATCGATTTTTCAAGATTTAAATCCTTTACCCTTTAACCTATAACTGTGTCGTTATGATTTTAATTTATTTGCTTTGAATGAAATCCGGCAGTTAAGGATATATGGACTTTGTGTCTGGTGTTAGTAGAAATTGATTTGATATGTTTATATGTTTATATACATGTCTTTCATACTGAGATGTATTTCTCACCGGAGTTATCCGGCTGTTGCTTTGTTTGTATGTGTGCATTGCATTAGGTTGGGCAGGATGACTTGGATGACCAGAGATTGAGAGATTTAGAGTGGAGACTCGGGTTTAGCAGAAGTTGTTTGTCTTTAGATGTTGTCAAACTTGTTAGGAATTATGTTACTTGATCTTTTGAAGTACAAGTTGAATCTCTTGTATAGTATAGTTCTATCATGTTGAAACTAGGAGATGGTTGTAAAAAGTTTTGGGCTCATGTTTAACAATTAGAATATGTATATTCATTTTCCTAGATATTTAGGAATCAAATTTGACAGCAACAGAGCAAGAGCAGAATTTAATTTTTTGAATAGAGTTTTTCCAGATCGATCTGCGAACTTTGACAGATCGATCTGCGAACTTTGAAAGATCGATCCGGGCTCAAAAATTTTTAAGGAAGAACTTTTTCAGATAGATCCGTAAGATATTACAGATCGATCTGGACTGGAAAAAAAATTTTGCTCTTGATTTTCTTTTGAGCTTGTTTAATTATGATTAAAATATTATTGCCCTAAGATTGAAATTAGCAACCCGAGTCCCCACAATCTCATTCTCCCTAAGATACTCTTGGAATTCTGCACTCAAGTACTGACCACCTCGATCCGATCGAAGTGCCTTGATGCTTCGTCCCAACTGTTTCTCCACTTCATTTCTAAATTCTTTTAACTTTTCAAAAGCTTTAAATTTGTATTTCTTCAAATACACATACCCATACCTGAAGAAATCATCGGTAAAGGTGATGAAGTAAGAATGTCAATGCTTAGTGGTGATGCTAAGTGGACCACACACATCTGTATGGATCAAATCCAACAGTCCATTGGCTCGCTCCACATGGCCCCTAAAGGGAATTTTAGTCATTTTTCCTTTTAGACAGGGTTCACAAGTAGTAAGAAAATTAATATTAGACATATCAAACATGCCTTCTCCCACTAGCTTGTTCATCATTCTTAAATAAATATGACCTAATCGAGCATGCCACAAGTGTGACGGATTCAGAGTATCTTGTTTTTGCTTGTGTGTTGTTGATATTTCTTGGACATTGTACATTGGAATATCTTTCAATTTTAAATTATAGAGATCGTTTTCCAATTCGCATGTACCAATTAAACATTCATTCTTGTAAATATTGCAAACATCTTTGCCAAATAAACAAGAATATCCATCTTTATCAAGAATAGAAATGAAAACAATGTTTTTCACCAAATCTGGTACAAGAAAAACATCTCTCAAAATTAATTTAAAATAATTGTTCAATAATAAGTAAACATCTCCCACAGCTTTGACAGCAACTCTTGCCTCATTGCATATCCTCAAGAAGGTCTCACCTTTCCTAAGCCTCTTACTTCTTGTCATCACCTGAAAATCATTTCAGAGATGTGAGCCACAGCTGGTATCCAATACCCAAGAAGAAGAGTTAAGTGAGATGTTCACTTCAATGTAGAACATACCCTTTCCAGAACCATTCTGGTCAAGATATTCCTTGAAATTACGCCTCCAATGTCTAGGCTTCTTGCAGTAATGATAGACGTCACTAGTCATGCAAGCCTTAACTGGTGTGGCTGCCACAATGGGACTCGGAGCTTGCCTCTTCAAGGGCACGTTCTTCTTGGGAGCATGGAAAGTGCACTTCTTTCCCTTCTCACGTGGTCTATTCTTTGCACGAGATGAAAAACCCACATAAATAACAGGCTTCTCTTTCTTCATTGTGGACTCATATGTAACAGCATGTTTACCAACTCCTCAAGGGATGGTTCCATCTTATTCATGTTGAAGTTCACCACAAAAGGATAAAACAAGCTCGACAGTGATAAGAGCAACACATTTGTGGTCAACTCATCTGGTAGAACAAGATCCATGCTAACGAGCATCTCCACAAGCCCAATCAACTTCAGGTCATGCTAATGGAACGAAACCCCATCTTGCATGCGCAATGTGATTAGCTCCTTGATAGTCGCATGTCGAAGCGGGCGTTTTTGCTCACCAAAGAGTTCTTTGAGATGAAAATGAATGTCAGCAGCATTCTTAGAACCCTCAAAACGCCTCTGCAACTCATCATTCATAGAAGCCTGCATATAACACTTGGCTTTCAAGTCATGGTCACACCAATCCTTGTAAGTCTGTAGCTCCTCAGGGCTACAATCAGTCGGAGCCTCAGCAGAGGCGCCTCATCAAGTGTATATGCAATCTTTTCCGAGTTCAAGATGATTTTCAGATTTCTTAGCCAATCGAGGTAATTCGGACCCGTCAGTATATGTTTGTCGAGTATTGCAAATAACGGATTGCGAATTGATGACATTGTCAAAACATTTTGTACTAAAAAATATTAAACAGATAATTGTTAATGACTATTTTTAAATATTTAGTAAGATATAAAGTATGGACTTTTACTTTATAAATTTTTGTTCCCACTGTTTTGACATTTTCACTACCCTCTAGTGAAAAACGGGAAACTCCTCTCCTCGGTAGGTATGTAAGGTCCAATTAGCGAATCATGATCCCGAATAATATCATTCAATCACAATTCCTAAAAGGTAGTTTCCAATTGCATCTCCATGCAACCCTCAACGTAAACTTTTGTCTCACGCTTGATTAGGACCCAATAATATGACGTAGTTCATCTTTACGTGTCAAGCCTTACTGGTAGCGCTTAGTCGTGTCACGTCCAAATTAACCCAACTCAAATTAACTAAATAAACATGTAGTAGCGAGAGTAGGGATCGTTCCCACGAGAAAAGTGAAATTTATTTGTGCTCTTAAAAATACTGAAAATAAATAAAAGGGATTTTTGGATTTTAAAAAAAAAAAACTACTAATAAATTAAAACAAATCAAAATAAATTCTTTCAAGTCTTGGTATCAGTCGACCATACCCTTTAAATTATTCATTCGATCATCGATTCCCTAAAAATAATTAATTCTCATTGAATATTCACCATTGGAAATTTAATTCCTGTTTCACCTAAATTTTAGTTAACTAGACACAAGCGTTCTAAGTTAACCCTTACCAATGAATTAATCCAATACAAGCAATTAGATTTAAACCCATGGTAGCATTCAAACTAGCAAAACTGATGAATCTAGACAACACATACACAAGAGGATGTATTTATCCTAGTCAATTATTATCCCTACAATTCATAAGCTCACAAGCGGACGATTATTAATTGTAGTTGCTTCGCAAATTATATGATTCAAACAATTACGGATTTGAGTTCTAATTTAGCATTAGATTGTATAGCAAAATCACAGGCCTTATAATCTCACACACAAGCATGACAATCAATTCAGAACAACTCTTGATACTCAATTCGAATTAAAAAAATAAAAACTGAATCTCACAAATTAAATAAATTCAAGGGTTTCGTCTTCCTCAGCCAAGAATAAAAACTATAAAATTAAAAACTAAGAACAAAGAAGAACTTAGCCGCCTCCAGATGAATTTCTTCTGCTTCAGCCGTCTCTGCGTTTTTCTCTCATCTCCTCCGCTTTCTTTTGCGTCTAAATATTTGTATTTATATTGCTTTGAAAAGCCCACGAAATAAAACCCGCAAAATAATAGTTTTAAGATATCAAAATTCCAAAATCGCGATGGCACGGGTGCTCAATTCTATCGCGCGGGCGCGCCTAGCCTACGTATTTTATTCTCCAAAGATTTCCCAGACCGCGCGGGCGCGCCTCAATATCGAGCGGGCGCTCCTTGCCTTCGCATAGCTTCCTATCTCGAAAATTCCTTGGGCGCGTTGTTTCTTAATCAAACTCTACGTCCTACACAATAAATCGGGAACATGTTATGTAGACATGATAACTTTAATATGAACAAATGCTTAATTAAGACCCACAAATGCATGCAAACTCACAACAGAATGCTATCAAAATATGCAACACAAACACGACTATCACTTACCCATCGATATTGAACCTTAATGGACGGTCGCCATGAGCTTCCCCAATAATATGAGCCGAAGTCATGGGAGTTCCACGTAGTTCACATCACCATGTCAATGGATGTCACAACTTTTCGGCATCAAAGCCCCCCAATAATATGAGCCGAGCATTGAATACGGGTAGCATTCATCATGCACCCATTGTCGATGGAAGACTTGGAAATTATAAACAACTTTATAATTCCCCTTTTCGGGCTTGATATAAATTTTGAATCTAACTCAAAATGAGGGTTTTTAATTTTGAAATTATCTCATCATTAATTTTAAAAACTCACCATGTTTGTTCGTATGATTGTCGGATTCATGCAACTTTGTTATTATAAAAATAATAAAGCACATAATCATTATTTATAATATATCATGCATATATTATAAACAGTAAATTAACAAGGATGATCAATCGTCCCAAAACTATTTGGTCCGTGTGAGCCAAACATGGGCCTCGATCCAATCCTAGGGAATGCACGGGATGCAAATGCAACAATTACATAAGCTTCCAATATTTACATGTCTTGAATCTTCATAATTCATCATGGGTCCACCATCTTTCAATCTTGATCTTCCACTATCAAATATTTTACATTAAAATATCCTTGGCAAATAGAGATACATCTCATGGGGTGGGAACGGGCTATAAACCAAGCACACTTTAAAATTTGATAATTTTTACAACCCATTCACAAAATATCCTAGCATACACCTAGCAAATTAGTTTTGGGCTTTTGATCATCCTTCATGCATAATATCACATATCATACACCATCAATTAATTATCACAATAATCAAGTGATCAAAAATTATATATCTTGGTCCAATCACAAACCGCCACGATTATAAATTAAAATTAACAAAATAAACAAACACCCTTGTATACTTTCCAATTAATTTATTTATAATCGAATTTCTTGTAAATCTCAAAAGATTGATTTTTGGCTCCAACCTAGTTGTGAACAACTTAGCTTTTGAAATGGTAGACACAATCTACAAGCTTCCAAGAGCACACCTTGCTCAAATGGATTCAACTCTTCAAGAATGCCTCTTATTCGAAAATAGCTCCTCTTCAAAATAGGCCCACGACTAGTCGAACTAGATCCATTCTAAATATGAACTATAATATTTAGAGTATTTTCATTGAGATTTTTCTTGTCTTTTTCTCACAAAAATTAAAACAAAAAATTGGAGAATTCTTGGGGTGGAGGGGACTGCCACTCTATTCAAAATGGTGGAGGAATATTGATTATATTATTGTGATGGTCAAAGATAATTATACAATTAATTCATGCATAAAAAATTGTATCCAATCTTTTAACCTTTCATATTTCCTCTCACATATAATATATATATATATATATATATATATATATATATATATATATAAAATATATATACATGTCCCTTGAACTTAATATTAATTAATTATTAAACTCAAACTCATTTAAGTTTAATCAATTAATTAAATTCAACTTGAACTCATTTAAGCTCACTAGTATAATAATTATGCAACACTATTTCTATTAGGGCTCCACTAGACCCAATAGTATTTAATTAATCCAACACTTGAATTAATTAAATTATTTAGACTCTAAAAATTCTACTAGTGTTAAATTAATTCAACCCTAGAATTAATTTAATTAAGTTCATAATAATATTTTTTGAAAATCATCATTTTCAAAAACTAATTATTTATTCAAGTCAACTTTTAATCTTGGAACACATTCACAAATTAAAAGTTGCCTTCCCTTTTATTCTCCATTAGAAGTAAAAATTATAATTTATTTTACTTATAAACTCCTTTATAAGTTGTTCAACACATTGAACTAATTTTAATCTCAACGGGATCTAGAAAGCTAGTACTTATTTGAACCCCAATGGTTCATTGATACAATTAGCAGTGGGTTCATATCTCCATGTGATTCGGGATCAACAAGTCCCTTATATGAGCATACCCTATATAGCTCCATTCTTATTAATCAACTCCTTATTATAAGAACATTAGAAAACTCAAGTCTGATGGTACTCAATCAGTCATGTTAAACATCTAGCAGCATCGCTTACATGACTCCCTAGGTATCAAATGATAGTGCCTGTAAGAACCAATCAATTATGGTTAGCGTGCAGTACAGTCCCTTCAACTCATATATCCCGACCGATTCGACAACCATTGGTTTATCGAGAGTTGTCAATGAATCGATAACTATGAGTCATGCCGTAGTTGCATAGAATGTGTAATTCAAGAAACCCCTTTCTTAATTACCACCTACTCTGATCAGATATTTCAAGCTACATATGCATGAGATCACATAGGATATCCATACTCGAAGGTAAGCGGTGAATCCTAGACTACAATGCATTAACTCCAATATGTTTTGCCACAACACCCAACCTTGCCACCTGATGACCCTACTTGAGTCGATAAACAAGTCAAAATGAGGTGCTAGTATATAGAGTCACCATGTTGTCCCGGGTCATAAGGACTAATGGTGGACAACCATAAACTAGGAGCTTTCCACTCGATAAATAAGAATCACTTGAAAAGTCCTTTAGGGAGGGTTGTTCAGTGCACTCTTCATGGAGCACCTATTTGCATGTTGGACATCACCATGTCCGCTACCAATGAAACGTGGTACTCACATCGCAAATACTAGTCTCAAGATCAAGCGGCCTTTATCCTTCTCTATGGCGGCTGAATCGACTAGGAACGGTTTAGAATATACAGTATTCCAAATATGAGTTTCATGATAGTCATCACATGACCATCTCATATTCTTTCTACTATTTGTATATTCAAGAGCTTTATCTATGCAGCTAGCATGGGTATACAAATAAAGATGTGCCAAATTAAATAATTCAAATAATTTTAAAATAAAGATTGTCATACAAGAGTTATCTCAAGGACCCTCGGCCAACACTTGGCTTGACGAGCACCTACTCTAACATGAAGTACCCTGAAACTGATCAAATAAGTCATCTATGTGAGGCAAAGGGTACTTATTCTTGATGGTCATGTGGTTTAACTATCGATAATCAATACACAGACGCATAGACCCATTGTGGGGACCTCGGGTGCTAATCTCATCTTAAGGGGCAATTAATGAATAAGCATCATTAATTAGACAATAATAATTCAATCGGAATAAAATTATACATGTGGCGACGCAAAATCACGTCGCAAAAAGAACCAAATTTTTTTTCGGAGGGAGTTGCGCTCGAGCTGCCATTTATGGCTGCTCGGGCGCTCCCTTTGAACCAACCTACGGGTTGGGCAACATGGGGCTGCGCCAAAGCTGCCATTTTATGCGGCTCGGGCGCTACCATAGGCAGTTTTCTGCCCTGTTTCTGCAGCTAGCCTTTGCCCTGTGTAATCTCTTCCAAAGCTTGCTCTTTCCAATCTAAAACATGCACATACATTGTTATCAAGTTCTAAACATGTGCACAAGTTCATATCACAACTATCTAATGATTCAAATACAAGACAAGCTAGAATATGAACAAGTATCCAACAAATGAAACATATATACAAAATTCTTGTATTTGTTCTAACATGTTTATCCAAGGCTCAACATCTAAACAATATATTATCTGCTTAAACCCGAGTCACCACATGCTAAAACTCTCTATTGAGCTTTCCACGTCAATTCTGACCAGCTCCTGCCCCACTTATTGCAATGCACACATACAAACAAATCAATAGCCGGATAACTCCGGTGAGAATAAATCTCATTATGAAAGACATGCATATACATTAATTTAAGCATAATACATCTATATGCTATCTTATTTCCCAACATGTAAGGACATGTAAAATCATAAAAGCATACTCAATTCTTATAGCATATCTATTCATCTTTAGCAATCTCATATCAATCATATAAACACAGTCACAACTTGAATGGCATATAATAACAAACTAGCATTTATAAATGCATATTCTAAACCATAGAAATCTCTAGGCTAATGCATAAATGCAATTCATGTTAGAAGGAATAGGCTATCAAGTCTGATAAGATTAAATCTTGGTTCTTGGGATCCCGAGGAAATAAAATCTTTAACTAACCACCGACTCTCCCAATCGAGGTGGCGTCAAATATCTCAAGTCCCCTGACTTTGGTGCAACTATAGTGAGTCAGCTAGCTCTGGAAGCGAATCTACAATCCATGTCACTCAATTATAGTTCTCCAAACGTCATTTCGCAATCTAGGCCAATCTGCCCTCTATTCTTTGAAGGTAGGAGTTCAAGATGACTGCAACATAATCTTGATGCATTAAATCATACACATACTGATAAACATCTTGAACACACCATTCAAGAATCATGCAAGGCAATAATAACAAGTACGTCACATAAGAGTACTTAAACAAGTAAGTATGTGATTTTAGGAAAACTCGAAAACCACCACGTTCTCGAGTTGTTCTACCTAGCGAGGATAATGTCGAATCATACCTTCCAATCGTAGTGTTGACATATTCAAGCTTTCAAGCTTCAAATTCAGATGGCATATCTAAACTTCTATTCATTCTACGCTTGCTCATTGACGTTGTTAGTTGATCAAAGTCTTGATTCAACTTTAATTGTTCAAACGGCTCGAACTCGTCGATTCGACTTCGATAACTTCAATTCCCAACTGAAATGAAGTTTACAATATGCTTAATATCATTCTCAAATCTGATATTTAGTGCTAAGTTCAATCTATAGCTGATATCGGATTAAATTGCAAACCGACGGCATAACAGTTCGAAATCGGTAATTCCGAAAGCGTAAACACCATCTTAACAAACATCTAAGCTCATTATCATCACTTATTCAGCAGCTATATTTCGAATTATACAGCCCCCAAAAATCAGAATTTTGAAAAGTCTTTCAAAAATTGAATGCATGTTCAAACGACGATCTTTTCTCGATCCGTCTTAGATATGCTATCGTCATATATACTAGAACAAGTTTATTAAAATCAAATCTTAATTCTAAAAACAACTTAAAATTCAAACATGGTAGAAATTCTTAAAACTTACATCAAAACGAAGCACTCGGAGCCGTGATCGCAAATATACGATCAATTGAAAATTCTACCGGGCAGATCAATTTTTATCGAAGTTAAAAGAATCAAAAATGGCTTGGAAGCTTTGCCCTCATCTCTCTCGGTTGCTTATGACTTTTTGGGCTGAAAATCTGATGCATTTTAATCTTCTTACACATTTAAAAATCAAGTTTCAAGGTAATTTGCACTTTGGTCCTTGAACTTTGGCCTAATTGCAAATCAGTCCCCGGACAAGCGATTTAATTCAATTTCAATCCTAAATAATTTAAGAATATTAGAATTTAATTCTAAACTCTAAAAATTTCCAAATTAAATATTCTCGGATTAAAATTAAATAGATCGGGCATTATCGCATTTTAGTCCTTGAGCTTTTCAATATTTTCAATTCAGTCCTTCTTCAATTCTATGCTTTTAATTAAATACTTTTAATATTTAAACTCATAATGAAAATCTTAATTCCAAAAAAATTATCAATTCAAATATTCTAATCTTTTAAATTAAGAATTTCGGATATTAAAATCTTAAAATCCAAAAATCCTCAAATTAAATATTTTTAAACCGAAATTAAAATCTATAATTTCCATAAATTCTCCAATTAATATTTTCTCATATTCGGAATTTAAATCTTAAATACCGTAATTAATAACTTAATATTTTTGGATCTTACAATTCCTCCCCTCTAAGGAATGATTTTGTTCTCAAAATCGCATTCAATATTACGGCTGATTCTCGTAAGCTATATAGCTGACTAAAGTATTACTTACTTCATTTCTGTGAGTTCTAGATATCTGTTCTCGTAAATTCTATTATTCTTCTTTCTGATTGCTACTGCAATCATGTCTATTATATGGTTCTGTAGTCACATAGGCAACTTATATCTGAGCTACTCGTTCTCTTGATCAAAATCTACATATGATATTCTGCTTAACTCAAAATCTTATCGGCTTCTACTTTATCTAAATTGAATGCACATACATATTCTAGCTGATATTCTTCAGTCGATGCATATGGATCACATTTCATATATCTGAAAAATCTAGATTGAGTATTACTCAATAAGCTAGATTGAATATTCACAAGGATCCAGTATTAATTCACGTCTGAAATCTCTTTCTGAATTGGATGATGCTTGGGAAATAAATTTATTGCTGATCATTCTGTTCACACATCAAAATCTGTATCTATTATTCGTCTGCTAACGTTGTGAATTCTGCTTTGTTCTTGTTCTGTTCAGATCAATCTTTACATTCTTTATTTTTTCTTAAATCATATCTGATCTAATATCCGATACTTCTGAAATATCATTTCAATATAAAGACATTTCTGCATTTTGTATTATCTAAGAACCAAAACACTGTCTCTATATCTATCCGATAACTTTCACAGGAAATATCGTAAGCAAGTGGCAGAAAGTCAATCAGCTAGTACCGAATCTAGTACTATAGCTCTGAGCATATCCTCGAAATCTAGATAGTCATATCTGACAGTGCATAAATCAGAGGATGGTATAATGAAATCTCATACAACCAAACACTCATAACATCTGACAATAAATGCCACAATCTAGTCAACAAATCTAAAGTCTATATCTCGACAATAGATTTTAAGAATTCTTGTAATCGTATCATCTTGCTACCTTCTTAACAGGTATCTCTTTATGTCTGTATCATATCTAATACAACATATTCTTGAATCTGTCGAAATCTACTACAATCAAAATCGCAAAATCATGAAGATTTGAGTAGTTTTGAACTAAAATATTTCGAAAATTTGATATGTTTTCAGCTTTTATGTAACTAATCTGTTACATAAACCATCTGTTTTCTTCTTTTCTGCTTCCTTATTCTGGAAATTTAGTATCGGCAATTGCAATTATGTTGTCTCTGCTTTCATTTTCTTTTACCAATACCACATTCCAAGTAATTCATACATGTTTAAACAACTGAAGGGATATAAATTCAGTTGTAATATGCTTTTTTCAGAATTGATATTCCATATCTAGAATATCTGACATAATCAAACGATTATTCACTTCAAAACTCATCTGTTCTGATCTACTGTCTTATCTTATATCTTAATCTAGCATTCTCAATCGAATTGTTAACTGCTTGATCTACTATCAATGTTGCTTAATCTTTCCAAACTAGTCTAACTTCGTTTGGAATGCAACAAGTTTGATTGTTTGAGTATCTGTCTAGAAAATCAAGTACAATTTATACTCATTTGATCAAGCATTCATCTAGTTTCTTCTTTCTATTTCCCAAGTGAATGGTAAATCATGCAATCAACCCATAAATCTTGTTGGTACTCTGAATTTGAGTGTCTATCAGTTACGAGAAAAATACTTCAAGATATACTGAATATACACATCAAATAATAAATGACTCTTGAATTTCAAATCAAAGAAACTCTCTCAAATAAATGTCAGTTAAAATCAAATATTCTGATTGACAGTGAGTGAATCAAATAAGACTCTAGCAAAAAAATAAGAGTCTATCAAAAGTGATCGAGGTCAAAGAACAAACCTCAGAATCGATAGCAAGAGATTCAAGAGTCGTGATTTCTATGACATAATAGCTTCAGCAAAATTGAAAAAAAGCTCAACTATAACTGATTTGTTTTCTCGATTGTTATGAGTTTATCTCTAAATTTCTGTATGACAATAGTCGAATATCATCTTTTTGACTTAATGCATTGTCGTCGAAATAATAGCCATTTTGGTACTAGGATAATTCTTCTCTAGGAAATATGCTATCTGTTTCTGGAGTTTTTCAATTCAAGTAGTTTTCTTCTATACGAGTTGTCATAAGACCTTCGTACTAGTCACCACTCAATCTAAAATTCCTTTCATTTCGTGGAAAGATCGGAATATTTCATCTAAATAATTTTTGTATAGTCTAACCACTGACATATCTGTCAATTCTAGGTTATTTCTATACTAATTCAGTACATCGACTACAATTCTTCCGACGTTCTTCTACTTTCATCTTGTTATAACCAGTACCAAAATAATAAAAGCTTTATTTTCTGAAACTCATATCAAATAGATCTCGAATCATTTCTATTGCTGATCTAATGTAATCATTTCCCAAATTCAATACACTATTAACTGATACTCAATTATTGCATTCATATCTATAATGCATTCTAGCTTAAGATCCCAAAGTTATATATCATATTCAATCTTATTTTCTCAAATCTGTATTTTATCTTCTCTATCTAATCATTCAAATGCTTTCCATCTACTCAAAGGCAAAAATATAGCAAATACAATTACTAGAGGCTCAACAGATCAAGATTGTAGCATAACATATCACTTATCTATGAATTTATGCAATAAAATCACTAAATAAGCAGGTCAAATAAAATTAACTTACTTACCTGCAATATTATTATCTGATACAACTTGAGCCCCAATCTTTTGTACCTGCTTATTGCCTATGAGAATATCTGCCCTTCGAATTTCCTCTTGATCTATATCAGCTAGGGGAGCTAAGATGCGGGCTTTTAAGCTGAATCGATCTTTGCTTTTGTTGTCACTATCTATTCCTTCATAGCTATACTACTATGGAATCTGTAGTGAAGGTGATGATCATAGTTGTTGCAACTAAGGAGGCGTGAATAAAATTCAACTCTGCCTCGTACTACCGGTAAATGGTTTCTTTATTCTGTCACTGGCTTCCATCAACTAATTCAAGTTGTTATGCTTCTGTTTGGGAAATTTTTCTTTTCTATCTTCTCTATTACATACAAAAAGAAACAATTCTGTTTACTTACCTGCCAAAACATTTCAGTAGCTCTGCTCTTCAATAAGCTCTTTTGCACAATCCATCAACTTCTTGCTAAGCCATGGAGTTGGTATAAAATCAGGCTGGTTCTATGTTCATCTGAATGTTCTTTTCTTGAACAACTGATCCAACTCTTTAACTCAACCCCTTTCTAGCCATAACACATTCTGTATTTTTCTGAGTTGATGAATAATAGCTCTGGAGTTGTTCAACTAACATACTCCTCAGTGCAAGCATCGTATCTAGCGGTTCACAAAGGTACCACAATACTGCTTTGTTCTATCTGAGGTTCTCATTCTGTATGCAAAATATGTCTTACTCTAGAACATAAGAAATATATAATGCAGATATTATAAAATACAATTCATTATAACATACATATAATCTCATGCTTCTGAATAGAACACATACTTGAAAATTCGCATGCTTGTCAAATAATACATGCTTACAACAAATTCACTTATTCTAATGATTTCAATAAATCAAGCATACGTATTAGCATATAAGCATGTAATTCTCATACTAGTAAAGCAACCAGTGTTCAATCAAAACAAATCATATTCGCATACAATTCTTTAAAGCAATAAAGCATAATCATGCAATACTATTAATGCATGTGACTCAGAGCCCGTTTGAATTTTGTAGAGATTTTTTAAAATAAGTGCTTTTAAAAGCTACAATTTTTTGCTTTTAAAAAAGCTCTAATTTTGACTTTAAAAAGTGCTTATTTAAGCACTTTTTTGGTCAACCAAACACCTTGTTAACTGAAAAGCACTTAAAAAATGCTTTTTTGTCTTGCTTTTGAAACCAAACGGGGCCTCAATCTACCCCGCTCAACTTCTATCTTAGTCCAAGACTTTATGCTCTGATACCACCTATTGTGGGAACCTCGGGTGCTAATCTCATCTTAAGGGGAAATTAATTAATAAGAATCATTAATTAGACAATAATAATTCAATCTGAATAAAATTAACCAGAACATTTGGCGACGCAAAACTATACATTTGGCGACGCAAAATCACGTCGCAAAAAGAACCAATTTTTTTCAATATCACCTATTGTGGGGACCTAGGGTGCTAATCTCAGCTTAAGAGGCAATTAATGAATAAGCATCATTATTTAGACAATAATAATTCAATCTGAATAAAATTAACCAGAACATTTGGCGACGCAAAACTATACATGTGGCAACGCAACATCACGTCTCAAAAAGAACCAATTTTTTTTCGGAGGGGGTTGCGCTCGAGCTGCCATTTTATGGCCGCTCGGGCGCTCCCTCTGAACCAACCTACGGGTTGGGCAACATGGGGCTGCGCCCGAGCTGCCATTTTATGCAGCTCGGGCGTTGCCATAGGGAGTTTTCTGCCCTGTTTCTGCAACTAGCCTTTGCCCTGTGTAATCTCTTCCAAAGCTTTCTCTTTCCAATCTAATGAAAGAGTGGGTGCCCGGTGAGCCAACTTGTGGCTAAGGGCTTTGATGACTCTTTGTATAAACAATATTTTGTTTAATATAATTTACACTTTTATAAATGGCAATGACTTTATCTTTCTTCATATTGTAATATTGTGATATACTATTGTTGTTTTGATAAAGACCTTGAATATACTATAGTGTATGTAAGATGTGGTAGAACATGGGGATGTCTATCATGAAACACATCTTATAGTCACTGTATATTCTAAACTGTTCCTAGTCCATTGAGCCGTCCGATAATAAGGATAAGGATCGCTCGAGCTTGAGACTAGCATTTGCGATGCAGAGTACCACGTTTCATTGGTAAGGAACATAGAGATGTTCGAAGCATGCAAATGGATATTCATATGATGAATGATCGAACTACCCTATCCGGACTTTCCAAGTGGTTATCACTTATCGAGTGGATATAGTCCGCGGTTTTGGTTGTACACCATTAGTCCTTACTACTTGAGACATCATTGAGACTCTATATGCTAGTACTGTGTTTTGACTCGTTTACCGACTCTATTGGGGTCATCAGGTGTCGGGATTGGGTACAGTTACAACACATATAGGAGTCGATGCTTTGTTGTCAAGGATTCACCACATACTTGCGAGTGTGGATATCCTATGCGATCTGAGGAGATATTAGTGTGACGAATCTCTGGCCAGAGTACATGATGTGATTTAAGAAATGGTTTCTTAGTAGCACATGCGATGTCACTATTTGATCTTCAAGATGCATTGCATAGTTATCGAATCTCGAGCGACTCTCGATATACCAATGGTTGCTGATTCGATCGGGATATATGGATGAAGGAACCGTACTGTACGCTAACCAAAATCTACTGGTTCTTGTAGGCACTATCAGTGATACCTAGGGAATCATGGGGCGATGTTGCTAGGCGCTCATACCATGATTCGATGGGCAAGTCGGAAATTGTTATTCCGAGTCACAAGGAGTTGTGAGCCCACGGCTAGCTGTATCCCTGAACCATTGAGGGTCACACAGTGTAATGGATTTTTAATCCCCGTTGAGATAGTTAAATTTAAAGAGTTAAATTTAATGAACGAAGAAGTTGGACTTCTTATTTAAGAGTAGAGGAGTAAGATTTCCTAAAATGACATAGGGATGGCCATTTTTGGAAATCACTGAATTCGGATTCAGAAAAATTTATCTTGACTTTAAAAGGTGCAGAAATGGTTTCTGTGCACATTGGTGAAATCGGTTTATCAATCGGAGTCACGATGAATTTTATATTAATTTCTGAACATGCGGGCTTTGCTTGTCGGGCCTGAACTTATGACTAATGGGCTCTAAGCTGTTAGTGGCCTACATTATAAATAAGTTATTGCAGTACAAGAATTACACACAAGAGGTCATAATTTTCGAAAACCCTAAGTATTTTTCTAAAAGGTGGCCGCCCCCCTTCCCTCTCTCTGTCAGAAAAATCCAGCCTGTGATTTTGAATTACAGTCTGGTCTAACGAATCAAATTCGTTAATCTCTTCGTAGAAAACTTCTGATAGATTTTCTAGTGCAATCTATCAGAGGGATTAAATCTCTATTCGTGGACCTGATTGAAGAACAGTTCATCCATCGGTTCCAGGGAGATACAACAAGAGCAGAGAAATCTGTTGGTGTCCAAAATCTCGATACGAGATTAAAGGTAAAAATTTTATAATTGTTATTTAAATTTTTACACACACGTAATTTAATCGTAAAGATTTGATACCCAATATGGAATCGTTCCATATAATAAATATTTTTAAACTTCCGCTGCACCGGGTATCAATCTTGTTTGATCTGAAAGCCGCGTTCTCCAACAGTGGTATCAGAGCCAGGTTGCTCAGATCAAGCGATTAAATTAATCGATTGTAAAAAAATTTTTAGGCCTCGGTTTTTGAAACAAAATAAATATTTTAAAATAAAAATATTTTTTTTCGGGCAAAAACCCGGGCAGCGATTGGATCGCTGCTGGGAGGGGCAGCGATGGTCGCTGCCCCGGGCAGCGATTGGATCGCTGCCCGGGAGGGGCAGCGATGGTCGCTGCCCAGCGTAGCGCTCGGCGCTGCCCATGGGCAGCGATGTGATCGCTGCCACGGCGCTGCCCAGGGCAGCGATCGTCGCTGCCCTAGGGGCAGCCGGGCTGCCCGGCCCGGGAACGTCCCGGGCGGCCCGCGGGAAAAAACTATTTTTTAATTTTTTAAATTAAATTTTAATATGTTAAAATTCTATTTTTGGTCCGATCGAAAGTTGTTTTGATTGGTCCACGAGGCGTCGGATCGAATTGTTCGAGTCCGAAAATTTTAAAATTGATTTTTGGATAAATTTGAATTTTTGGAAAATTTTAATATTTTATCCTTTAATTGAATTTTGAAATTAATTAATTTTTGGTACAATTGATGATAAGATATGATCTTATGGATATATTGAGTAAAATATGATTTTATGTATAAAATTGGATTTTATAGATAAAATATGATTTTATTTGATAAAAAGATAAAATATGATTTTATATGTAAAATAAGATTTTATGTATGAGATATGATTTTATCTTTTTAAATTTAAATTGCCATTGCATGTTATCCAATAAATTAATTTTGAATTAAATGTTATTGGATAAGGATGATCGATTGCCATGACCAATTTTGTAGGTGTATGTTAGGAATTTACATTTGTTTTATTGTTGTTGGTTTTATTAATGGGCCTGGTTTATGGCCCAATATGAATGTCATATGTAATAAAAGTGGGCTTGGTTTATGGCCCGTTCCCACCCCTTAAAAATGTATCCCTACTTGTCATTGTTATTTATTGTAAATACATTAGATTTAGTGGGAGATCAAGATTTGAAGATGGAGGTGGGCCCAGCAGACAATAAAGACAGAAGAAATGTAAATTGGAAGCAAATGTAATAGGATTACATTGCATACTGCATATTACCTAGGATTGGACTAAGACTCGTGATTGGCAACCACGGGTCGATTAGAAATGGAATCGATCATCCTATATAATATGTGATATTATAGTTGTATGCATGTTTTAGAAAAAATTGTGTGAATCCGACAAGCATACAAAATTTTAAAAATGATGAGACAAATTTTTATAATTAAAAATCCCTCATTTTAAATATGATTTAAAATTGATATCAAGATAAATAAAGGAAATTTAAATTTGTTTAAATGTTCCTACCTTCCATCAACGATCAATGTATGAGATGCTACCCGCGGATACGGTCCGGCTCATATTATTGGGGGGGCCCGTTCATCGGAAAGCTGTACATTGGATCGACACATGTTGTAAGTTGGGTGGAACTCCCATGGGATCGGCTCATATTATTGGGGGATCCACATGGCGACCGTCCATCACAACTTAATATTGATGGGTCATCTTGACATGTCACAATAATCGGCTTCATATTATTGGGCCCTTATTGGACATGAGGTAAAAACGTGGAGGTTGCTTTGGAAGCAATTGGGCTCTACCTTTTGAAAATTATGGTTGGCTGATATTATTCGGGACCATAAGTTTGTCAATTGGACTCCATGTTCTCACTAAGGAAAACAGTTTCCCGTTTTCACTAGAGGGTAGTGAAATCGTTAAAATAGTGGGAGTGAGATTCATAAAATAAATTTTGCCTATTTTATGTCTTAGTAAATTTCTTAAACAATCACCGATAATTGTCTGTTTCATCTCAGTAATCCACATGTTTCTATTCTCCAACAAAACAAAATTACTGGCGCAAACAATACAGAATGATTCCATAAGTTAAGATTGTCCTAAGTTCGGTAAAGATTTTCTAAGTGTTAGAAAAGGCTTCTCCGAAAACAGCCTCGGCTGATGTAACTACCGAAAGGTTGGCCGAACTAGAGAAATGGTTGGACCATGATCTCAAGGCCAAATGTTACATGCAAAATTGGACAAGTCTAAACAAGTTTGCCATCACTGCAAGAAACCCGGTCATTGGAAACGTAACTGCAAGGAAAAACTCAAGTAGTTACGAACTGCAAAGGGTATGTTTTACATTAAAATAAATGTTTTTCTTAATACTACTTCTTGGGTATTGGATACCAGATATAGATCTCATATTTGCAATGAGTTGCAAATGATGACAAGAAGTAATAGGCTAAGGATGGGTGAGACCCAGTCAAGGCTCGGGAATGGTTCCAGAGATAAATCCAAAGCTGTGGGAGATATTTATTTAATTTTGCAGAACGGTTTTAAGTTACTTTTGAGAGATGTTTTATTTGTTCCAGATTTGATTAAAAACATTATTTCTGTTTCTATGCTAGATAGAGATGGTTATTCTTGCAATTTTGTGAATGAGATTTGCAATATTTACAAGAATGAATGTTTAATTGGAAATGGACAACTTGAAAACGATCTATACAACTTAAAACTAAAAGACGTTCCAATAAATTATGTTGATAAACCGGCAACAACAAACAAAAGGAAAATCGATAGCCAAAACCCGGCAAACCTTTGGCATGCTAGGCTAGGTCATATTTCCTCAAGGAGGATGAACAAGCTAGTGAGAGAGGGCATGTTTGATATGTCTGATATTAACTCTCTACCTACTTGTGAATCCTGCCTAAAAGGAAAAATGACTAAATCTCCTTTTAAGGGAAAACCTGAGCGTAGTCAAAATCTGTTGGATTTGATCCATACAGATGTTTGTGGTCCATTTAGAGTTGGGACTCAATATGGCCACACCTACTTCATTACCTTTACTGATGATTATTCAAGGTATGGGTATTTATATTTAATGAAATATAAGTCTGAAGCATTTGAAAAGTTCAAAGAATTCAAGGCTGAAATAGAAAACAAGCTAGGTAAAAGTATTAAAGCACTTCGATCGGATCGAGGTGGAGAATACTTGAGTACCGAGTTTTTGGACTATCTGAAAGAGAATGGGATTCTCTCTCAGTGGACTCCTCCTATGACACCACAACTGAATGGTGTATCGGAGCGTCGTAATCGAACTTTGTTGGACATGGTTCGATCCATGATGAGCTTCACTGAGCTTCCACCTTCGTTTTGGGGCTATGCGCTTGAAACGACGGTATTGTTGTTGAACAACGTCCACACTAAAGCAGTGGACAAAACACCATACGAGTTATGGAATGGCAAAGCTCCTAAGTATTCATACTTGAGGATTTGGGGATGTCCTGCTTACGTGAAGCGGACAGTGGGAGATAAGTTGGATAGTAGATCCAGCTTATGTTATTTTGTAGGGTATCCGAAGAATTCAATCGGATATTATTTCTATTATCCTGCTGAAACAAAGGTGTTTGTTTCAAGGAATGCCACCTTCTTGGAGAAGGAGTTCTTATTGGATAAGAAAGGCGAGATGATGGAACTCGAAGAAATTCGAGAAGAACCCGAAATACAAAATAACGATCCTACACCTCAGGAACCATTGCTGGACACGCCTGCACCTAGAAGATCCGAGAGGACTTCTAGACCTCCTATTCGATATGGTCTTCTTCTTGAAGGGGATCAAGGTGAACCCGATGTTGGATGTGATCCAAGAAACTTCAAGGAAGCAATTTCTGATGCGGATTCAAATTTATGGCTTGAAGCTATGCAGTCGGAAATAGATTCGATTCATACAAACCAAGTTTGGTCTTTAGTAGATCCTCCCGATGGAATTGTTCCAATAGGGTGTAAATGGATCTACAAGAGAAAGCTTGGGCCTGATGGTAAGGTATTGACCTACAAGGCGCGATTGGTGGCGAAAGGTTATACTCAAAGACAAGGAGTTGACTATGATGAAACCTTTTCACCAGTTGCAATGTTCAAGTCCATAAGAATCCTTATTGCCATAGCTGCATGGTATGACTATGAGATATGGCAAATGGATGTGAAGACTGCTTTTCTTAATGGAGACATTAAGGAAGAAATCTATATGAAGCAGCCTGAGGGGTTCACATCCATGGGAAGCGAGCATAAGGTATGCAAGCTTCAGAGATCAATTTATGGTCTAAAACAAGCATCAAGAAGTTGGAACCAAAAATTTGATGAAATAATAAAAGATTTTGGTTTCATCAAGAATCCGGAGGAACCATGCGTGTACAAGAAAGTAGTTAAGGATGCTGTGACATTCTTAGTACTTTATGTTGATGACATCCTACTCATTGGAAATGATGTAGGGATGTTGCAGTCAACAAAGATATGGTTATCAGGTAGATTCTCGATGAAGGATTTGGGTGAGGCATCCTATATTCTTGGGATACAGATCTATAGAGATAGATCTAAGAGAATGATAGGACTCACTCAATCAACCTACATCGACACCATATTGAAACGGTTTTCAATGTATGGGTCCAAGAGAGGACATCTACCCATGTGTCATGGAGTTTCTCTATCCAAGTCTATGTGTCCCAAGACTGATGAAGAGATAGAGAAAATGACACATGTACCATATGCATCAGCCATAGGTAGTATCATGTATGGGATGATATCTACCAGACCGGATGTAGCATTTGCTCTGAGTGTCACGAGCAGATATCAAGCTAATCCTGGTCAAAATGCATTGGAAAGCCGTGAAGGACATTCTTAAGTACTTACGAAGGACTAAGAATATGTTCTTGGTATATGGAGGAAGAGAACTAAAATTGGAAGGCTATACCGACTCTAGCTTCCAAAGTGACGTGGATGAGTCGAAGTCAACCTCTGGATTTGTGTTCATGCTCAATGGCGGTGCTGTCTCTTGGAAGAGTTCCAAGCAGGACACCACAGCGGATTCCACCACTGAGGCTGAATACATTGCAGCATCAGCTGCTGCTAAAGAGGCCGTTTGGATGAGGAATTTCGTCCAAGAGTTGGGCGTCATTCCTGAAGTTGTTGGTCCAGTCCCGGTGTACTGTGACAACACGGGTGTCGTTGCTCAGGCAAAGGAACCAAGGTCTCATCAAAGATCCAAACACGTACTGAGGAAATACCACATCATCCGGGAGATTGTGGAAAGAGGAGACATCACTGTCGAAAGAGTGGCCTCTGCAGACAATATCGCTGATCCACTTACTAAGCCCTTGCCAGGACCATTATTTGACAAACATCGCGAAGCAATGGGTCTACGTAGTATGACTAGTTGGCTATAGGGCAAGTGGGAGATTGAAAGAGTGGGTGCCCGGTGAGCCAACTTGTGGCTAAGGGCTTTGATGACTCTTTGTATAAACAATATTTTGTTTAATATAATTTACACTTTTATTAATGGCAATGACTTTATCTTTCTTCATATTGTAATATTGTGATATACTATTGTTGTTTTGATAATGACCTTGAATATACTATAGTGTATGTAAGATGTGGTAGAACATGGGGATGTCTATCATGAAACACATCTTATAGTCACTGTATATTCTAAACTGTTCCTAGTCGATTGAGCCGTTCGATAATAAGGATAAGGATCGCTCGAGCTTGAGACTAGCATTTGCGATGCAGAGTACCACGTTTCATTGGTAAGGAACATAGAGATGTTCGAAGCATGCAAATGGATATTCATATGAATGATCGAACTACCCTATCCGGACTTTCCAAGTGGTTATCACTTATCGAGTGGATATAGTCCGCGGTTTTGGTTGTACACCATTAGTCCTTACTACTTGAGACATCATTGAGACTCTATATGCTAGTACTGTGTTTTGACTCGTTTACCGACTCTATTGGGGTCATCAGGTGTCGGGATTGGGTACAGTTACAACACATATAGGAGTCGATGCTTTGTTGTCAAGGATTCACCACATACTTGCGAGTGTGGATATCCTATGCGATCTGAGGAGATATTAGTGTGACGAATCTCTGGCCAGAGTACATGATGTGATTTAAGAAATGGTTTCTTAGTAGCACATGCGATGTCACTATTTGATCTTCAAGATGCATTGCATAGTTATCGAATCTCGAGCGACTCTCGATATACCAATGGTTGTTGATTCGATCGGGATATATGGATGAAGGGACCGTACTGTACGCTAACCAAAATCTACTGGTTCTTGTAGGCACTATCAGTGATACCTAGGGAATCATGGGGTGATGTTGCTAGGCGCTCATACCATGATTCGATGGGCAAGTCGGAAATTGTTGTTCCGAGTCACAAGGAGTTGTGAGCCCACGGCTAGCTGTATCCCTGAACCATTGAGGGTCACACAGTGTAATGGATTTTTAATCCCCGTTGAGATTTAAAGAGTTAAATTTAATGAACGAAGAAGTTGGACTTCTTATTTAAGAGTAGAGGAGTAAGATTTCCTAAAATGACATAGGGATGGCCATTTTTGGAAATCACTGAATTCGGATTCAAAAAAATTTATCTTGGCTTTAAAAGGTGCAGAAATGGTTTCTGAGCACATTGGTGAAATCGGTTTATCAATCGGAGTCACGATGAATTTTATATTAATTTCTGAACATGCGGGCTTTGCTTGTCGGGCCTGAACTTATGACTAATGGGCCCTAAGATGTTAGTGGCCTACATTATAAATAAGTTATTGCAGTACAGAAATTACACACAAGAGGTCATAATTTTCGAAAACCCTAAGTATTTTTCTAAAAGGTGGCCGCCCCCCTTCCCTCTCTCTGTCAGAAAAATCCAGCCTGTGATTTTGAATTACAGTCTGGTCTAACGAATCAAATTCGTTAATCTCTTCGTAGAAAACTTCTGATAGATTTTCTAGTGCAATCTATCAGAGGGATTAAATCTCTATTCGTGGACCTGATTGAAGAACAGTTCATCCATCGGTTCCAAGGAGATACAACAAGAGCAGAGAAATCTGTTGGTGTCCAAAATCTCGATACGAGATTAAAGGTAAAAATTTTATAATTGTTATTTAAATTTTTACACACACGTAATTTAATCGTAAAGATTTGATACCCAATATGGAATCGTTCCATATAATAAATATTTTTAAACTTCCGCTGCACCGGGTATCAATATTGTTTGATCTGAAAGCCGCGTTCTCCAACATCTAAAACATGCACAAACATTGTTATCAAGTTCTAAACATATGCACAAGTTCATATCACAACTATCTAAAGATTCAAATACAAGACAAGCTAGAATATAAACAAGCATCCAACTAATGAAACATATATACAAAATTCTTGTATTTGTTCTAACATGTTTATCCAAGGCTCAACATCTAAACAATATATCATATGCTTAAACCCGAGTCACCACATGCTAAAACTCTATATTGAGCTTTCCATGTCAATTCTGACCAGCTCCTGCCCCACCTATTGCAATGCACACATACAAAAAAAGCAATAGTCGGATAACTCCGGTGAGAATAAATCTCAGTAAGAAAGACATGCATATACATTAATTTAAGCATAATA
This sequence comes from Henckelia pumila, assembly GCF_033568475.1. Lineage (NCBI taxonomy): Eukaryota > Viridiplantae > Streptophyta > Magnoliopsida > Lamiales > Gesneriaceae > Henckelia > Henckelia pumila. The sequence goes on along the minus strand of NC_133121.1, from coordinate 33,822,866 downwards.
AATCTATATGCTATCTTATTTCCCAACATGTAAGGACATGTAAAATCATAAAAGCATACTCAATTCTTATAGGATATCTATTCATCTTTAGAAATCTCATATCAAACATATAAACACATTCACAACTTGAATGGCATAAAATAACAAACTGGCATTTATAAACGAATATTCTAAATCATAGAAATCTCTAGGCTAATGTATAAATGCAATGCATGTTTGAAGGAATAGGCTATCAATTCTGATAAGAATAAATCTTGGTTCTTGGGATCCCAAAAAAATAAAATCTTTAACTAACCACTGACTCTCCCAATAGAGGTGGCATCAAGTATCTCAAGTCCCCTGACTTTGGTGCAACTATAGTAAGTCATCTAGCTCTGAAAGCGAATCTACAATCAATGCCACTCAACTATAGTTCTCCAAACGTCATTTCGCAATCTAGGTCAATCTGCCCTCTATGCTTCGAAGGTAGGGGTTCAAGATGACTGCAACATAATCTTGATGCATTAACTCATACACATACTGATAAACATCATGAACACACCATTCAAGAATCTTGCAAGGCAATAATGACAAGTACATCACATAAGAGTACTTAAACAAGTAAGTATGTGATATTAGGAAAACTCAAAAACCACCACGTTCTCGAGTTGTTCTACCTGGCAAGGATAATGTCTAATCATACCTTCCAATCGTAGTGTTGACATATTCAAGCTTTCTAGCTTCAAATTCATATGGCATATCTAAACTTCTATTCATTCTACGCTTGCTCATCGACGTTGTTAGTTGATCAAAGTCTTGATTCAAATTTAATTGTTCAAACGGCTCAAACTCGTCGATTCAACTTCGATAACTTCAATTTCCAACTGAAATGAAGTGTACAATATGCTTAATATCATTCTTAAATCTGATATTTAGTGCTAAGTTCATTCTATAGCTGATGTCGGATTAAATTGCAAACCGACGGTGTAACAGTTCGAAATCGGTAATTCCAAAAGCGTAAATACCATCTTAACAAACATCTAAACTCATTATCATCACCAATTCAGAAGCTATATTTCGAATTATACAGACCCCAAAAATCAAAATTTCGAAAAGTCTTTCAAAAATCGAATACATGTTCAAATAACGATCTTTTCTCGATCCATCTTAGATATGTTATCATCGTATATACTAGAACACGTTTATAAAATCAAATCTTAATTCTAACTTAAAATTCGAACATGGTATAACTTCTTAAAATTTACATCAAAACGAAGCACTCGGAGCCGTGATCGCTAATATACGATCAATTGAAAATTCTACCGGGTGGATCAATTTTTATCGGAGTTAAAAGAATCAAAAATGACTTGGAAGATTTGCCCTCATCTCTCTCGGTTGCTTCTGAATTTTTGGGCTGAGAATCTGATGCATTCCAATCTTCTTACACGTTTAAAAAGCAAGTTGCAAGGTAATTTGCACTTTGGTCCTTGAACTTTGGCCTAATTGCAAATTAGTCCCCGAACAAGCGATTTAATTCAATTTCAATCCTAAATAATTTAAGAATATTAGAATTTAATTTTAAACTCTAAACATTCTCAAATTAAATATTCTTGGATTAAAATTAAATAGATCGGGCATTATCGCATTTTAGTCCTTGAGCTTCTCAATATTTGCAATTCAGTCCTTCTTCAATTATATGCTTCTAATTAAATACTTTTCATATTTAAACTCATAATGAAAATCTTAAATCCAAAAAAATAATCAATTCAAATATTCTAATCTTTTAATTTAAGAATTCCGGATATTAAAATCTTAAAATCCAAAAAATTCTCAAATTAAATATTTTTGACCCGAAATTAAAATCTCTAATTTTCATAAATTCTCCAATTCATATTTTCTCATATTTGGAATTTAAATCTTAAATCTCGTAATTAATAACTTAATATTTTTGGGTCTTACACCCATCTTTCTTCTTGACTAAGAGAACAGGCGCTCCCCATGGAGACACGCTAGGAAGAATATACCCCTTATCCAAAAGATCTTTCAATTGTTGCTTCAACTCACGCATCTTTGACGGAGCCAGACAATACGATACTCGTGAAATAGGTGCTGCCAGCAGTCTCTCGAACAACACTAGCCTTAACACGAACCTGGGTTAGGTAATTTTGGTGAGCATGAAGATGCTGGTAAGCTGTAGTAGCCCGTAACCAAACAAGGTAATTAAGGAACTAATCGCATTGGCTAAACATGAGTTCGGACGATCCGAAGTGAGGGATCGGAGGCTCCGAACGAGATCGGGCGATCCGAAGCCAGGATCGGAGGCTCCGAAGGTGTTCGGACGCTCCGTTGGCAAGTTCGGACGATCCGATCGTAACTCAATATTACGTCATTGCTTACGTCAGCAAGATGACATCATTGCAGACGCATGGATGGGACTTCGCACGCCCCGAAGTCCAGTTCGGACGATCTGAACGTGTTCGGAGGCTCAGAAGTCAGTTCGTAGGGCCTAAACTCTGTCTATAAATAGGGGGGTGCCGAGCTCACATTTGAGTGCACCAATTCCTCTCTTCTCTCTCGATTCCTTAGCCTTCTAACTCAGATCTAGGGAATTCTATTCGTCTCATTGGGAATTCGGAAGTGGCATAGCAGTCCAGGCGTTGTAGCGAAGCTGTGGCCTAGTTTTGAGGCAATCGACAGCAAAGGGCTAACGACGGACGAAGGTATAGCTTTTGCTTCCTAAAAATATTTAGGAGTATGCTTTAGCTTAGTTAAGGCTTTTAGAGTGCTATAATGATAGTAGTATCATTTGGCAGTGTAGCGCGGATTGTAGGCGTGGACCTAGGGCTGATAGAACTTGCCTAGTATTTGAGGTACGAAAGTACTGTTCGAGATATCCTGACTGAGTATGCATGTATTATGTGACTGCATGATTTATATGTCATTGATTTATACTACATTCATTTGCATATTGAGCTATCTCGTTCAAGATGTCTGTTAGTAGGGTTTTACCCTATCCTGTTAGTGGTTGGACTTCCATCGATTTGGGTCCGGCATATCCACTGGTATTTTGGTATGGGAGCCACCTCCTGCAATGACGGCACAGCATGCTACATACCAGGGCCCGGTTTGTCTCTGTTATCTAATCCTTGACCTCGAGTTTATAGGGAGTTCACTTTGCATGCATGTATACTCATACTCTCGTGTTGAGCGTTTTATGCTCACGTTTCGTACTCTTTATTTCTGGACACCCTATTCCATGGGGCAGGTTTCCGATTGGACGAGGCGGGTGGATCCAAGAGGGACTAGGCCGTGGTTGATCAGCTGGAGCTTCGTTTAGGTTTTTATTCTGTTGTTTTGGGTTTATACAGCTATTCGATTTGGTTGTATATTATTTTGGATATTTACAGATTCCTTTTCTTGGAATTGTATAAATGTTATGGTTTCCGCAGTTGAATTCTGATTTCTATTTAATCAAATTAATTGCATGCCTAAGTTCTGTTTAGTAGATGATCCGGGTAAGGGTCACTACATTTATGGTATTAGAGCATGCATAGTATTCTTGGGATTTAGATTCTGCATAAAGTAACCGTGAGGTACTTTTGTAGATGGCGAACTACGATGACCAGAGTAGCCATGGTAGTGGAGGTGGACGCTGGGGAGATGACGATCGTGAGCATCGTTGGGACCGTCATCATCGTCGTCGTGATGAGGACCGTTTTAGCGTGCGCCGATTCTTGCAGATGGCACCTAAGCCCTTGGTTGGAGGTGAGTCTTCGGAGGATGCGGAGAACTGGTTAGACCGCATGTAGACAACTTTTCAGACTTTCCACTACACCAAGGAGCAGAAGATGGAGACCCTTGGCTTTTTTCTGGATGGGCAAGCTCGTAGGTGGTGGAGCTTTACTTCTGCACCCTTTGTTACGGTGAGAGGAGTGGCCGCCTGGGCCGAGTTCCGCACAGCTTTTCAGAAGCTGTATTTTCCTCCTGCACTCCGACATTCGAAGGCGTGCGAGCTACTGAGTCTGCGATAGGGAGCCATGTCTATTGACGAGTATCATCAGAAGTTCTTTGATCTGCTATCCTATTGCCCCGAGATTGCTGAAAGCTCTGAGATGAAGTATAATCTATTCCTTCAAGGCCTTAACCCTGAGATCCATGACCGTGTGGTGGTCGGTGATGACATGTCCTACGAGGGTTTGGTGAGCTGTTGTCACCAGGCAGAGGACAGCATTCGGCGAAATAGGTCTTTCTCTCAGTCGAAGCCTGCTAGTTCTTTGGGTCCCCGTGCCCAATCTTTCAAAAAGTCTGGATCTACTTCTTCCTCTGGTTTTGGAGGTGTTGTTCGCTTTGGGAAGAAGGACAAGTGCGACCATTGCGGGAAGAACCATCCGTCAGACAAGTTTCATAGAGCTTCTGGAGCTTGTTTTCGATGTGGAGATGTTGGTCATATCCGGAGGGATTGTCCACTATCTGGGGGAGGAAGTTTTGGTTTAGGATCAGGTTCTCATGCCACCGTTCAGCAGAGGTCACAGGGACAGCCTGCTGGGAGTTCTCATTTGAGGCCGCGGGCTTCTGGTCAGGTGTTTGCATTGAGGCATGATCAGACTATAGAGGAGAATGAGAAAGTCATCGCAGGTACATTTCTACTTTATGGTATACCTGCTATCGTACTTATTGACACTGGTGCATCTCATTCCTTCATTTCTGCACGTTTTGTTAAGAGGCATAAGTTACCATGCATTGCACTAGACGTAGTAGTTTCTGTTTCTACTCCAACGGGTCAATCTGCTTTGGCCAAGCGTTTAGTGATGGGTTGCCCTTTAGAGTTCGAAGGGAACATTTTGTTGGCGAATCTCATGGTCCTTGCGATGGACGATTTCGATTGTATTCTGGGGATAGACATACTGACTACCTATCGAGCTTCAGTGGACTGCTATCAGAGATTAGTACGCTTTCATCCGGATGGGAGTGATAGCTGGTTTTTCTATGGTGAGAGAGCGCGACCCCCGATGCCTTTGGTATCAGATTTGAGAGCCTGTCGAGCTCTAGAGTCTGGCGGGGAAGGCTACCTTATCTATGTAGTTGATTTGTCCACTGAGAGTATTGGGATAGAGAGTATTCCTGTTGTGGATGAATTCCCATATGTATTTCCTGATAAGATTCTGGGTTTTCCTCCTGCTAGGGAAGTCGAGTTTGGCATAGAGTTGATGTTGGGTACTTCGCCTATTTCTCGAGCACCGAATCGTCTGGCTCCTTCAGAGATGCGTGAGTTGAAGAATCAGTTACAGGATCTTTTGGACAAGGGGTACATTCGTCCTAGTGTATCTCCTTGGGGAGCTCCTGTTATTTTTGTAAAGAAGAAGGATGGGTCTATGCGGTTGTGCATTAACTATCGGCAGCTGAATCGAGTTACTGTGAAGAACAAGTATCCGTTGCCTCGCATTGATGACTTGTTTGATCAGCTGCAGGGTACCTCAGTTTACTCCAAGATTAACTTGAGATCTGGGTATCATCAGTTGAGAGTCCGAGATCAGGATATAGCCAAGACTGCATTCCGTACTCGCTATGGGCATTACGAGTTTCTAGTGATGCCATTTGGATTGACTAATGCGCCGGCTATATTTATGGATTTGATGAACCGTGTCTTCAGGGAGTATTTAGACAAGTTTTTCGTGGTCTTCATTGACGACATCTTGGTGTATTCGCGTAATGAGGAAGAGCATGTTTCTCACTTGCGAGTGGTACTGCAGACTCTTCGGGATGAGCAGTTGTACGTCAAACTGAGCAAGTGTGAGTTTTGGATGGATCAAGTGGTCTTTCTTGGCCATATCATATCCAGGGAGGGTATTTCTGTTGATCCGAGCAAGATTGAGGTTGTGCTTAATTGGACGCGTCCAACGAAGGTTGCTGAGATCCGTAGTTTTCTGGGTCTAGCAGGATATTATTGATGCTTCATTCTGAGTTTCTCTCGGCTAGCTCGACCGTTGACGCAGCTTACCCGTAAGGGTGTGGATTTCGAGTGGTCCTCTGAGTGTGAGGAGAATTTCTGTGAGCTTCGACTGCGGTTGACTTCTGCGCCGGTGTTGGCATTACCGTCAGGATCTGGAGGGTATGTGGTATACACTGATGCTTCTCTTCAGGGGTTAGGTTGTGTCCTGACTCAGAATGGGCACGTGATTGCATACGCTTCTAGACAGCTGAAGCTTCACGAGGACAACTACCCAGTTCATGATTTGGAATTGGCAGCCATTGTGTTCGCTTTGAAGATCTGGCGTCATTATCTGTATGGCGAGAAATTTGAGATCTTCACCGACCACAAGAGTCTCAAATATTTTTTCACTCAGAAGGAATTGAACATGAGGCAGAGACGTTGGATGGATTTGCTTAAGGACTATGATTGCAAGATTAAGTACCATCCGGGAGGTGCTAATCTCACCGCTGATGCTTTGAGTCGCAAGGTGCGACTATCCGCACTGCAGACTTGTTCGATGTCTAGTGCGATCAGTGACTGTTGTACTTCGGGGTATACCTTCAAGCATAAGAAAGGTATGCAGAGTATCCAGATGTTTGCGATACTATCTGAGCCAGCTTTGTATTCGAGGATTCGGGATGCTCAGATGTCTGATTCGAAGACCCAGCGTTTAGCTCGTCTAGCTAACGAGGGTAGCTCTTCTGGATTTCTCTATCAATCAGATTGTTTTCTGTGTTTGTCTGGTAGACTTGTGATTCCGCAGGATGAAGAGTTGCGAGAGGAGATCTTGTCTCAGGCACATCTCACCAAGTTGAGTATTCATCCGGGAAGCAACAAGATGTACAAGGATCTACGTACTCGGTTTTGGTGGAAGGGGATGAAACGCATCGTGTATCAGTATGTTTCGAGATGTTTGGTGTGTCAACAATTCAAGGCAGAACACCGACGACCTGGAGGTTTGCTTCACAGTCTGCCTATTCCTGAGTGGAAATGGGAGTTTATCACGATGAATTTTATGACCCATTTGCCGATGTCCTTGAGGAATTGTGATGCTATCTGGGTTGTAGTGGACTGACTCACCAAGTCAGCGCATTTCATTTCCTATAGTCGAGAGTACTCTGTGGATCGCATGGCACGTCTGTATGTTCAGGAGATCATTCGACTTCATGGAGTGCCTGTGAGCATTGTCAGCGATCGAGACCCCAGGTTCAATTCTAGGTTCTGGGGGAGTGTTCAGCGTGCGATGGGTACTAATCTCAGTTTGAGTACTGCCTATCATCCGGAGACAGATGGTCAGTCAGAGTGCACTATCCGTACTTTGAAGGATATGCTTTGAGCGTGCGTTATGGATTTTGGTTTAGCCTGGCAGGATCATTTGACATTGATCGAGTTCGCGTACAACAACAGCTATCATACTAGCGTTGGGATGGCACCTTTTGAGGCGTTGTACGGGCGACGTTGTCGTACTCCACTCTTCTGGAAAGAAGTGGGGGAGAGACAGGCTGAGGGACCGGAGTTTATCCAGCAGGCAGTAGATATTGTTGATCAGATCAAAAAACGGATTAAGACTGCACAGGATCATCAGGCCAGCTATGCTGACACTAAGCGTAGGCCTTTGCGGTTTGATGTCGGGGAGAAAGTGTTTCTGAGGGTGTCACCTTTCCGCAGGATTCTCATATTTGGCCTTAAGCGCAAGTTGACTCCCAGATTTATCGGTCCGTTTGAGATCTTGGAGAGCATTGGGGATTTGTCTTATCGTTTGGCTTTGCCACCGTATCTGTCCAGTATTCACAACGTGTTCCACGTATCTCTGTTGCGACGGTATGTGGCAGATCCCTCTCATATTCTGCAGCGGTCTGAAGTTCAAGTGGATAAGGATTTGACCTATGTTTAAAGACCTATTCGTATCCTGGATCATAAGGATAAGGTCTTGCGGAACAAGGTCATTCCTTTGGTTTTAGTGCAGTGGCAGCGCCGAGGCACTGAGGAAGCTACTTGGGAACTTGAGGACAGGATGCGTACAGAACATCCTGAATTATTTTGATTTCATTTTGAGTTGTAATCAGATGTAAACGTTTGATTTGAATAAGAATGTTTTGGATTGTTGTTTTACATTCGGTACTTAGATCGGATTTCGAGGACGAAATATCTTAAGTGGGGGAGAATGTAGTAGCCCGTAACCAAACAAGGTAATTAAGGAACTAATCGCATTGGCTAAACTTGAGTTCGGACGATCCGAAGTGAGGGATCGGAGGCTCCGAACGAGATCGGGCGATCCGAAGCCAGGATCGGAGGCTCCGAAGGTGTTCGAACGCTCCGTTGGCAAGTTCGGATGATCCGATCGTAACTAAATATTACGTCATTTCTTACGTCAACAAGATGACGTCATTGCTGACGCATGGATGGGACTTCGGACGCCCCGAATTCTAGTTCGGACGATCCGAACGTGTTCAGAGGCTCCAAAGTCAGTTCGGAGGGCCCGAACTCTGTCTATAAATAGGGGGTGCCGAGATCACATTTGAGTGCACCAATTCCTCTCTTCTCTCTTGATTCCTTAACCTTCTAACTCAGATATAGGGAATTCTAGGCGTCCCATTGGGAATCCGGAAGTGGCATAGCAGTCCAGGCGTTGTAGCAAAGCTGTGGCCTAGTTTTGAGGCAATCGACAGCAAAGGGCTAACGACGGACGAAGGTATAGCTTTTGCTTTCTAAAAATATTTAGGAGTATGCTTTAGCTTAGTTAAGGCTTTTAGAGCGCTATAATGATAGTAGTATCATTTGACAGTGTAGCGCGGATTGTAGGAGTGGACCTAGGGCTGATAGAACTTGCCTAGTATTTGAAGTACGAAAGTACTGTTCGAGATATCCTGACTGAGTATGCATGTATTATGTGACTGCATGATTTATATGTCATTGATTTATGCTGCATTCATTTGCATATTGAGCTATCTCGTTTGAGATGTCTGTTAGTAGGGTTTTACACTATCCTGTTAGTGGTTGGACTTCCATCGATTTGGGTCCGGCATATCCACTGGTATTTTGGTATGGGAGCCACCTCCTGCAGCGACGGCATAGCGTGCTACATATCAGGGCCCGGTCTGTCTCTGTTATCTGATCCTTGACCTCGAGTTTATAGGGAGTTCACTTTGCATGCATGTATACTCATACTCTTATGCTGAGCGTTTTATGCTCACGTTTCGTACTCTGTGTTTCTGGACACTCTATTCCATGGTGCAGGTTTGCGATTGGACGAGGCGGGTGGATCCAAGAGGGGCTAGGCAGTGGTTGATCAGCTGGAGCTTCGTTTAGGTTTTTATTCTGTTGTTTTGGGTTTATACAGTTATTCGATTTGGTTGTATATTATTTTGGATATTTACAGATTCTTTTTCTTGGGATTATATAAATGTTATGGTTTCCGCAGTTGAATTCTGATTTCTATTTAATTAAGTTAATTGCATGCCTAAATTCTGTTTAGTAGGTGATCCGGGTAAGGGTCACTACATAAGCCACCTTAGTAGTTGCCTTTAAACCCGCCATGGATTGCTCGTGGCTCCGCTGGGCCTGTCCAACTCAAGCCCAAGCTATCAATGCAGCTCCTCGGTAGTATGAGCTCTGCTTGCCTCCACCCGGGCCCATTGGGACACCTACAGGTAGGTATCAGATGGCATTTTAATTCTCTGCATAAAGAAGGCCAGAGTAAGGAAAAAAGAGAAGAATATGGAAGAAATAGGATGGAGGGGACTCAAAGACAAGACCGATTTGGTACCCTCAAAGTATTTTTTGGCAAAGTCCTTACCGGAGAGGTGAGATCGCTTGGCAGGAGAAAGGAGCCCCTTCAATAGATTAACGCTGATCCTAGATGACTCGGCTAGGAAAATTAAATTTCAAGACATAGGGGGCTGGACCTTGGGTGAGCTTCAAAGAGAGGGCCTAAAATTTGGAAGGGGGGGAAAGAGCGACCTTTCTCCTCGGAGTCACTGAGGAGGACTAGCTCCGGGCCGCCCGCTGCTTTCCTTTTGCGAGAGTGAAGGGATTTAGGGTCCTTGGGAGACGACAATAGGTCTATAGAAGAAGGGTTGGTGGTCTCCTTATGGGCTCCCTCGGGAACTTGGGCCTCCTCGATAATCCGCATATCTTGGGTCCCATGCTCAGGCTGGATGGTCGGATCAACTAGGTTTTATTTTTTTCCTAAGGCCTTTCTCTCTTTGGCTTCTCTCTCCTCAGCTGCCCGGTGGGCCAAAGCTTTCTTTTTGGCAGCTACTCATCGGGTTGCTACTTTCTTCTCTTCAGCCTCCTTCTTGGTCGCCCATGTTTGAGAAAAGGCATGCTTCATGGCCTCCGAGGTTTCTGCAATAATGAAAAAGTGGGGTAAGAGAAAATTATAACAGATGTATGTCAAAGAAAATAAAGAAAAAGTGAGAGCTTACCGGGCAGGGCATCCTGAGCCGTAAACTCATCGATCACCCTGTCCTCATGGTCCACAACCCGAGTTCTCAGACTGAAGGAAACCATATTTCCCTCTTTGATTGGAGTGGAAGAATAGTACTTTTGGCCCTCCACAATCTCTTGGTTGTAGACAAATGGATCATCTTTCTTATATCCCTTTAGGAGGTCGGGCTGGGGGACAGGCTGTTAGGAACTGAGTTGGGGGAATAGAGGTGGCTGGAGTTTGTTAGGATCGGTTTGGGTGTGTAGAGTGGGGGACGTGAATACACACTTATGATATTTTAAAATATTTTTCAAACTCTTCGTGAGCATTCTTACTAGTGTTAACTATTAATACTATTTTCTTTATCCTCAAAAGAAGTTTGAACTACTAAAATTAGTACGGATAAGCAGCCCAAATGCCTTTGTGATATATTTATATTCAAATAGGCACATAAAATAAAATAGATAAGCAGTTAAAGTAAATAAGGCAAGATATATGGAAGTTCGAAACAAAACTGCTTCTACGTCTCCCCTTCTTCCACGTAGGAAGGAATTCACTAGAAGACTTTTTTTTATACACTCCTTTGTATACAACCCACTTCAATCGTAGGACTTATCCCTTGCCTAGATCGAAACTTCTAGTTCTCAACTCAAGTTAAGACAACAAGTCTTAAAAGCAACAAGTGAAGTAATCATAGTTTGAATGAATCCTAAGATTCAAACGGATGAACAACGCCTCTTCAACAGTTCTAAAGTGATCAGTTGAGGGTTGATTCTTCACCTCTTTTTATCCTTAGAAGATCTGATATGTAGCTTGTATGTGTGGGCTAAGTGAGCAGTTGGGATGAGTATATGCAAAGTGCTCAGTGAGTGTTTTGATAGCTTTCGAGATTTTTCACTGTCGTATCTTGTTTTTTCTTATTTGAACTTCCTCTCTATTTATAGCCTTCTTTCAGCAACGTTCAACTTTGATGACTTCATAAGCATCTTCTTGAACCGTCTATTAGTCTTTCAAGAATCTTTATGAATGTCTTCATAAATTTGAGACGGGATCTTTTCCCAAGATGAATAAGATTAATTCTTGCGGCTCTTTAATGCGGTTGACAGCTTGTCTTCATTGGTCTTTGAGCTTGTCTGTAGTTTCTTCATAGCAGTCTCAATTAAATAGCCATAAAGAGTTTGTCTTAGAATATTTTTGGAGCAGTTGGAGATCTTCAAGTATTCCGAAAAATTTTCTTGAGTCTTTTGAGAAATTCAAAGTGTTTGTAAAGCAGTTCCGATAACTTTGTAGAGCAATCAAAAATCTTTTACCTGTTTTACAGTACTTGGCAGTTCAGTTTGTAATCACCAAAACTAAAGGTCCAACAGAGTTGGATAAATAAGATTTTTTTCATTTCATCCCTTTATAGAGGAAGGGATGTCATCAAGCAATCAGGAGTTGAAGCGGGCCATGATGGAAAGCAACCCTCATTTAAATGGCAAGCGTAGTAATAGTGAAAGATGAGAGAGATCATGGCCAGGTTATTCGTGGTGAATAGAATATGAGTAGCGGCCATAATGCGGATGGAGTTGGGGTGAAGGTGGTTAAGGGGAACCAAAGGAATCGGGCCACCTAATTTTAAAATGGAGGGATCGATAAAATGACACTACTATTAACATGGTCCCGAAAAAATGGATAGAAGCCTTCCGGGGGCTGATTGAAACGACCCTAAATCTTTTTAATAAAATTCTAAAATTTATAAAAGCGAAAAATAAAATTTATTAACTTGCACTGGACAGGTCAATAGTAACTCATATTACTATTCACCGACAAAAACATTTTTTTAAGAATAACTTTAGTTTAAAATAACAATAATTAATTAAACCACAAAGTATCTGAAAAGCGAAAATAAAGAATAAGGATCCTCATACTAAAACTTATAAGCTGATCATAAAATTAAATAAATATCGACAAACTAAACAATTTGCACAAGTTTCTAAATTTACTCATGACCCTTAAACAAAATAAATGAAATCAAACTAAACATTTAAATAACATTTGCGGAAAGCTAGAATAGGTCGGAGTGTGTCGTGCTCTGCCGCATCGCATTCCACTCAAGTGGCATGCCCCTCGATCTCATCGAAAGCCTAACCTACACTGGGCAATCGCAGCAAAAAAAATATAGTGAGCCTAAAAATTACTCAACAAGTATAAAACTTTAATAACAAGTACTAGATAATACATGCACATGCCTTTAAAATAATTGTAATAGGCTACTTTGAAATTTTACTCGAAAAAATGTCTTTAACTAAAATAAGACTTGAACTTAAAGGAATCGCATGCATTAAACTCACTCAACTAGAACTTAAAACTCACACTTGAAACTTTAACTGAAATCTTATCTGAAACTTAAACTGAAACTTAAACTGAAACTGAGACTTAACTGTTGAACATTAACTGAACTTTACTTGAATCATTTTCTGTGAATTTAGATCCTCGATTGTTACTACTGGTTCAACTGATCAATTTATAGCTATAGTACTATGCTTGAAAGAAAACCAAGATTTCTCCTGGTCCCGCATATGAAAAGGAAACCAAGATTTCTCCTGGCCCATCCTTGCCCTGCTGATTGGTAAGGAAACCAAGATTTCTCCCAACCCCTCCTGACCTGCTGATTGGTATGAAAACAATGATGTCTCCCGGCCCCCTTCCTACCCTGATTTTGGCAAGTAAAATGATATATCTCCCGGCCTCACATTGCCCTGCTTTAGTCACAAACAACTCACTTCATTCAAAATATTTTTCCTTGACTCAACTTGCGAAAAACTCAACTTATCATGAAAAAAGAAATTCTTTGAAAATAACACACTTAAATACTCGACACATCTGTAAGTTGTTAAAAATGGATGGAAAAGATGGTGATTTAAGTTGCTACCCTTAATTTAAGAATACAAACCCTCTTTACCACAAGGAACTCATTTCGAGCGATTCGCCCGTAAAACTTATAACTCGGTCTTTCCCTTGTCCGAAAAGATTCTAGTCTGAACCGACATCTTCTATACACTCTAAAATAACCCAAGGACCAAACCTTAACTCCTCGAGCAAACCCGAGTGGCCTGAGACAATAGGATTTCCGGGCAGCCACATAAACTCGCCCTAAATTCTGCACTAACCACACTAACTTGAAAATCTCTTAACTCGGTCATAACTTAGCCGAATTGCCCCCAATCTGAACCAAAAAGATCCCTACAACCTATACTTGACGTAGGTTCAGTCCCCGGTCAGCTACCAAACTCCAAATTAGCCACCTGAATAGGACAACACGGACAGTCCCTCACAAAGGACCAGAAATCTGCACAACCACTTTGACTTAAATCACCCTTAACCTATCCAAAATTAACCGAATTGACTTCCGCTTGAACCGACCTATTTCTAATACCCTTAAAAATTTCCAGAACCATCCCCTTAACCAAATATTGAGTTTTAACTTGACCTACTCATCCATTTTTGAACAGCCTATGCAAACAAGTAAGAATTCTGCACAAGCTTCTCTACTAATTTTGGCTCTTCGAACCCCTTCACCAATCATTTCACCAATGACCAGCCTACTTACTAACATCATCACCATCCCTTAGACCTCATTGAACCCCTGAATCAAGTCCCCCAACAGAACCATAGCTCGAATTCCAGCCATTGGCCGAAAATCCCTCTAGCTCATGGCCCTTTACTCCAAAACCATGCAACCCTTCCTCCAAACAATCAAGCCTCTTCAACACACCCTAATACACTACCATGTAAACTACTTTTTCAACCATTGCAGCCTCTTAATCACCATCCAACAAAGAATTTCAGAAATGGACTCAAACATTACATACAAAAATTACAATTTTTGAAATAATGCACAAACCTACAAAGATTCAACCCAAAACACCCAACATAACTCAAACCAACAACAACAATACATTAATTTCGAAATAAAGAAAGGTTATCCACTGATTTTATGTCAAAAACCGAAACCCTAGCCTGAAATTGCAAGAAAAGTTGAAATGGTAAAAAGAACAAGACATACAACATAATATATTTGCTGGGTGGCCAAAGGAAAGCTTTATACTTTACTTAGCTCTTGAAATTTACCCAAAACCAAGCTAGAAAGGAAGAAGAGATGAATATGGAGCTTGTCCTTTAGTGCTTTGAAGGATTTCGGCCGGCTAGGGGAGGAGGAGGCGGCGCTGCGGTGGCTGATGGGAAGGGGCGACGACTTTCGAGGAGAACCGGGGGTGGGGGGAGCATGGGGATTGGGGGAAAAGAAGGGAAAAAATAGCTTAAATCCTAGGGTTAAGTTGAGTGATAAATATGTGTATGTGTATATATATGTGTGTGTACAGTAGTTGCTACTACAAACTAATAGAAGTGCTACTATTTAAAATAACAACTGCTACACTTAATTAAAATACTGTTCTTTGAAAATTGCAAGTTGAAAAGAATTAAATAACATATAGTCGGGTTTAAAAATACACATTTTGAAGGTAAATAAATAAACTCTACATTTCTTTTAAAATAATGATGACAACTCAAAAATCCTTAAAATAAAGTTTTATCTACCTTCCTCAACTTTTAAGAATTCAAAATTTTTAAATAAAAGATACCTCAACATCCTCGGCTCCCCTCGTCGGCCCTGAAATAATGAAACTCGAGAATTCTTTAAAAAAATCAATACTTAAACATTTTGATGTCACGATGATAAATAAAACATTTAAATAATAAACAAAGAGATTAAAATAATTTAAATAAAATATCTGAACATTTAAAAGTCATTTAAGTAAATACAAAACGGAATTAAAAATCTTTAAAACCAGTTGGACAATTAAAAGCATTTTTAAATAAAATAGCTGGACATTTAAAATCATTTAAATATGCAAACTTAAACCTTTAAAAACAATTAAAACAAATAATTTGTAAAATAAATCATTTAGATAAATAATTAACATTTTATTAATCACATAAATCAAATAAAAATATAAATCTATTAAACATAAAAATAATAACCATACTATTTATTTAATTTTATGCATGCTACTTAGTTGATTGAATTTTAGGCGTTACACTGATCATCTCGGTCCAAAGGCCCAGGATAATAATAATGGAGTATGAGGGAGGTATGGAGCCCAAGCCCGGAGATCCTCTATGGACTCCGGGCAGAGGGTGCTCCTTACCTTAGAAAACCAGGTCCATCCAAAGTTCTGGCTTTCTTGGTAGGAATAAGAGCCAAGGTCGAGGGTACTTTCTCTTTACTCTTAGCCTTTCCTTGGGCCCCAGAGGGCCCGGCTGCAGATGGTCGAGTGTTTTTGGGTGGAAGGGTTTTTTTAGAAAGAATGATGCGGGAGATGAAGGAGACCGGGGGAGGAGAATCGGAGCGTAGGGTGGTAGATTCGTATCCAAACAAGCCGCGTGTGTTGGCACAAGAAGTAGAAATAAAGTTAGGCATGCTGTAAGGAAGGGAAGGAGGAACTTACAAGTAGCTGGAAAAGAAGACGTGTAGAAAGGAGGTAGCAAGAAAATTGTAGGAGAAAGAATGCCGGAAGCTCGGATGTCACCAGAGAAGGAATGGAGAAGAAGCAAGAGTGTGAATGGTTGGGGAGGGCATGTAGTGACCCTACCCGGATGACAAAAATCTTTAATGGCATAAAAAGCAAACACGATTATAGATTAAACGTGCCCTCAATTCAATAACAAAAAGAATCAAAAATGTTTTTCTCAATCTTTTGATACAAGTAAGTTTGAATATTCACCTCTAGTTTACAATGAAACTAGTAACAAATAAACGCGAAATAAACAATTGAATTCAAAGGAACCTTCAGAAAATTTATTTCTTACAATCCACGATGAAGAACAATCGACAAACGCCACAAAGTTAATAAATTTGATAAGTTTTATTTGAAAAACAAAGCAAAGCTTTGGCAAAATTCTAAAGAGAATTTTAGGAATGATTTAAATCAATAATTCAATAAATTGTATTATATTCAATAATGAATGTATATGTTGTATTTATATTACAACTCAAAAATATATAAAAAAATGCAAAAGATATCATGGAAAAAGTTTCTTAATAAACTAAAACACTTAAAATAATCAACATATTAAATTAATATCAAAATCCCGCACACACAGTTCATGCCGGAGTGTGTGTGATTTCCGATTCGCGCTAGGGCGCGGCTTTTCCCCGCTGGAGTGCCAAAGTTTCTGTCCAGAAGGTGTCACATTGTGACTTTCGCGGTGGAGCACAAGATTCCTCCGCTAGGGTGCGATATTCGTTCGCGCTGGAGCGCGAGATTCCTCCGTTGGGGCACGAGCGTTTTTTGTCCAAATTATTGCTAGAACATTCCATTGCTTTTTCCAAGGCTTTCATGCACTTTAATGACATTAAACTCCCTCCAAAACAAGCTCCATGCATTCCAACTTGATTACCATGGATTTCAAATTCGTCTAGTCTTGATTGCAAATTACAAAATAATTTGTGGAGCAATATGAATCTTCAAGTGCCTCCTAGATTCATATCAGACTCCCCTTCTTCAAAATATTTGTCCTCGAATATTTCCCATTATAGATTTTGATCAACTTTACATGGATTAAACATTTGCATCCTTTCAACATTATATCTTCTTTGCTTACTCCTCCAAACATCTTTCACAACCTGCAGAGAAGAAAGAATATTGCTCGGGATTGAACCGATTATTTCATCACAAAAAGATAAAACCTCTTTGTACAAAAGTACTTTAAGGGGTTTATACAAAATTTCAAAATTTTTAATCTCACAATTTTGGACCGTAATGTATTCTTTTTTGGTCTCTTTCCACTTTTTTTTTATCTCAAAGGTCAACTCACTCTTTTGTACTCTCTTTATTTCGGCTTCTACTTTTTCCTTTTTCTTTTTCTTTTTCCTTTTCCATGGTCACTTCACTTTTTTCTTCTCTCTTTCTTTCGGTCATATCACTCAAATTTTTAAATTTCAATTGATCCTTAAAAAATTATTTTGGAACCAATGAAAAAGAAACAGTACATGATACACCCAATAACTCATTAATAGACTCACAAGTAACACCAACACAACTATTCTCCACAACATGAACAATAGAAGAATTTTCATCAACCAATGATTCACCCTCCACCGCACATGTTTCAACATTCACATCAACAATCATTGAAGTATCATCATTCTCAATTTTCCACTACAACAAATATGGCCATACACAACACTAAAAAGACAAAGATTTTCTGCGAAAACCGTTGTTGTTTACTATTTAACAACAGTTTGATTTAAAACTGTTGTAATATGTCCAAAAAACACGCTCATATACAACGGTTTTCTGAAAACCGTTGTCTTTAATAGGTCAAAGACAACAATTTTAAAAAACCGTTGTCTTTGAGCGGGTTTTTTTTAGTCTATGACAACGGTATTTAATAACCGTTGTCTATGAGCGGGTTTTTTTAACCTACGACAATAGTTTTTATTAACCGTTGTCTATAAAAATTTATTTGTTGTTATACGACAACGGTTGTTCCACACTTTACTAATCTGTTGTGGTTTGATTCTAATATTAAAAATTAAATACACTTCTTTTCTCTCTCTCTCATCATTCTCACTCTCACTCTCACTCTCACACTTACTCCCCTCTTCGCCGACCCGCTCCAAAACCCAACCCTAGCTTCTCCTCACAGCTCACCGCCCCACTCCTTCCATTTCCTCCACTCACCTCCGCCCCTTACCCGAGCTGAAATACCACCCACCCATCGCCGCCCACTACCTCCCTAGAATTCACTGCCGTCCCTTGAATTTTCCCCTCCTGTTTGCGCTTGTGGTTCGTTGTTAAATGTTTGGGTAAAAGTACACTTCGGTTGTCCTAACCATCGCGTTGACTCCAATGTAATGAGGAATTTCGACCTGAATCTTCAAATCGTGCCCCTATTCGACCGTAGTTGCGTGAGAAGTTTGATTTTTAAATTTCTTTTCATTTATACTTTTCTGTTCTTTTATGGAATATTTTAAGGATCTGACTTCGAATCCTGCCTATTTTGTTGATTTATCTTGCCATATTTCATTCTTTTTTGTTGTTGTAAATGTTTGGCTCTTTTACATATACAGACAGAATATTAAAGTCTTTGACCGAATATTTACTTCATTTTCTTCTGCATTGTTGTTGACTACCAGTTTTTAAGTATCTTTCCTGTTTGGACTTTTATAAATTGAATTGGTGATTATTTGTCAGGTTATTTGCGTTATTTTGGGTTAACTCCCATGGCTTCTTGTAAGGATTATCCTAAGTGAATATTTACCTAGAGCTATTATTTGTTTGCAGCTTTGACCAAAATTTTGTTTGTTGCAGCATTTTTTCTACTCTTGTAATTCTGGTAAGTTATTTTTTGAGGGAATGTAACTCTTGAACGTGTGAAATAAGGCACTGTGTATGTATAAAGATAAGTGTCATGTTAAATATGTTTTTCATGATTTCCCAAGTGCTCTATTTTTATTTTGAAACTGATTGCATTTTTAATTATTCTGAACGTGATATTGTGTTCCAAATCTCTTCAATTCGAATCTGCAGTAATATTGTGTTCCAATTATTATAGCTTTATAATGATGACTGAGGCTGTAAAATGGTTGGATTTGTGGTGGTATACGTGGATATGGCATTTATGTGCTTCTTCTCGCCATTCAAAATCTTGAGCGGTCTGTTATTTTCCCTCTTACGTTGATATAATTGATTTGAACATGGTGTAGACTGTTATAGATGGTGGTGTGGGGAGTGGTATTCTATTCAAAACATATGTTTGGTTAATTAATTTTAATTGCAGTTACTATCTTGTACTTAATATTCATAGTAATTATATAATAGAGAGATGGTAATTAGTAAGCCTGTGTTTTTAATTTCTTTTCATTTTTACCTTTATGTTCTTTAATTGAATCTTTTAAGGATCTCTGCCACTAATTTTTCAGGTCTTGAGATCTTTAATTGTCAATAGGAAGAGGAAAATCAAGCTGGGCAGAGGAAAATGATTCGAACGACATAGATTTGAGGCCTCGCAGTATTCTCTAGATTTGTTTCATTCTCTTCCTGCCAATTTCATGGTGAATGTGAATGGGTTAAAAGCCATGCCATAGCAAAGTAGCGGCAATGTTTGGCAGGTACTCCACTTCCTGGTTAGGTTGGTGATTTACATAAGGATTTGAACTGCTTGTGATGTTGTGTAATAAATTTAATTATTGGAGTTCTGCATCTGAATGATGCATTAATTTCTTGTGATTTATGAGCTGTGGAATAACTTGTTTTCTTATAGTTTTAATCATCACCAATTGGGATGATATTATGAAGAATAAATTGTCGTATAACCTTTCAGACTAGTTAATTTGATACTTCATCTTTGGTATGAGTGTATTACATATTGGCATATCACAAGGTATGATCAGATCTGATTGAACTTGTTAAAACATGTCTATGTTCTGTATAATGTATGTTTAGAACTCATAAATCCGATAGAAAAAGTGGTTGTACTAAGATATAGGTGTTGAAATTGATGAAAACTTTGATTTTCATCGTCATGATAAATCACTTTTTACATTATGTTATATAAGAGGTCCTAATGATTTTCTTGTACTTCGATCGGCTCGAATCGGGGAGAAGATCGATCAGTGTTCATACTGCTCCAGCTTCGATGGCTTTCAACCTAGATTTCTTCGAAGCTTCCAATACTTGAAGCAGCACTCTTCAATTCAATCCACCCTCCCCGCTTCCTGCCTCCCATCACTTCAATCCCATGACTAATGATCATGTTGTTTTCTTTGATATTTAAAACTTGGATATTTTTGAAGAACTTTTTGAAAACGGTTCCTTTCTCAATAAACAAAGCCAAGATATTTGGTTTTATTTTGTGAGTTTTGAGAAAAAAGTTAAGGGAATTTTTTGGGAGAATGTTTTGTTTGTTTTTATTTTGTGAAATAAAGTTATTATTAAAGGTGCTAATCCATGTCAAGAATGGTTGAATAAAATTATAATAAAATGTGAAAATTGTTTTTTTTTTGTATAGCACGAGGTTTTTGGGGAAGAATGAAATTGTTTAGTTAGGATTAATAATTATCTCGGGAAGTACAAAAACTATTGAAAGTTTGATTACGAAAATGAGAAGGTGAAATTTTGTTCAGGGAATGAGATTAGTTTGTGGAAAAAAAATGAAGATCACATTCCAATACAATCTCAATCTCCCTAAATTTGATTTGGAGACTTGGGAAATGCTTGACATTTAATTTTTAACACTTTGTTACTACTCTCAGTGTCGTGTTATGCACACTTCTTTTTGTAGTTTTCACAGAATTGTTTGATGTACGAAGAAAGTCTTCCTCAGACTTCTTATTATTAAAATAAAATGAACAATGAACAATTACCAGTTCTGTTTATTCCCGAATAAATTAATTTCAGTTGACTATTTTGTGAAATTAATTTTCCACGAGATGTCTTGTTGTCTAGTCAGTAGTACTCAAGTTGAATATTAGCTAATTGTCTATTTCCACTAAAACATGGCTTATTTTTGAGTTTTCACTATGCATATATTTATATCTTACAGCTACTCCAATAAATAATATAATAATTGTATGTTCTTGGCATTTAAATTCATCAATTAGTCCCTAAAACTCGAGAAAGAAATTAAATTACCATCATCTAATTTGAGTTCCATGCCACTGAATTGGAGATTCTTCAAAATCCTCTACCCTGTGTCTGTGAGTTTATACGTTTAATGTTTAGTGTTATGCATCTCCATTTTACTTATTTTCAGGAGGGAGGATTTGACTTAGATATGACCTATAACTGAGAATACAATCGCAATGGGTTTCCTTTCCGGTGACCTGAGTTATGGTTTATTTGGTTATTTTGAGGTGAGGCTCGTTTAGCACTTGTATCATACGTTTTAATTCAATCAATTTAACAAGAGTAATTTTTGGAATGTGTTGTAGGGATTCTATCGAAATCACATGGAGGAAGTCATCAATTTTTTTGAAGCTCGTCACAAGGTACTTTGGCTATTATATTTGTATTTACAGCAAACGTAAATGACATCTTGGAAGGGTAGCCATATCAACCCCCTAGAAAATCAAGGGGTGGGTGATAATAGTAATAGGTTGTCTTGGGTGGTGGGTTTGCTACATATAATCTTAAACTATTGACTAACAAATTGCTTTGCTTTCCTTTCGAAAGGATGATGAGTTTGCTACATATAATTTATGCAGTTAACATCACCATGGAACCATAGAATAGGCATCAACTTCAGTTGGTTGCTACAGTCCGAGGTATTGTAAAGAAAGATGGTATTGTGGATGTCGAATCCGCTACAAATTTGCAGGGTTCTGATGGTGAAGTGAAGTTGTACTATGGCATTGCAGCAGATGGCTCTGTACATGGTTTACTCTGATGATTTAGAGGTGATCAAAGAAGGCTGTGCCAAGTCATTTGCTCCATTTCCAGTGATTTAGAGGGAATGGAGTTCTTCACAGAACGTGTTGGGCTTTGGAATTCATGGACTGAAAACGTGACAGAATCCGGCTAAAGAGCTGCCACGGACTATATTTCGGTGTCAGTTTTTCCAAATCTGATCTAGTTCATAATTACAATATATATCTAGCAAATAATATGTAGTGCATTTAATGTTCTAAGTTCTATCTTGTATCTGAAGATTTCATTTTCAAAGCAGATCTGTGTTTCTTACTCTTATCATTATATTCAGTGATGAAATAATCTTCCAGGTTGCAGAGCCTTTAAGAGCCTTGCTATGTTGGAAAACTGGCGAGTTCCCAGATCAATCACGATTGATACCCGGTGCAGCGGAAGTTTAAAATTTTTATCATGGAACAATTCCATGGTGTGGGTAACAACCGTTCAAAGATTAAATTATTGTGTGTGTAAAATTTAAATAACAGTTAAATAAATTTTACCTCAAATCTCGCAACGAGATTAATGGACACCAACAGAACAATTCTGCTCTTGTTGTCTCTCCCTGGAACCGATGAACGCCTTCAATCAGGTCCACGAACAGAGGTTTAATCCCTCTGATAGATTGCACTAGAAAATCTATCAGAAGTTTTCTGCGAAGAGAATACACGAATTTGATTCGTTATTCCTTACTGCGATTCAAAATCACAGACCGGAATTTTCTCGGGCAGAGGGAGGGAGAGGCGGCCGAAAACGTTTTTGAGAGGGGCTAGGGTTTCGAAAATCCTGTCTCAAAAATTATGACCTGTTGTGTGTAATTTCTGTACTGAAATAACTTATTTATAATGCAGGCCACTAACACCTTAGGGCCCATTAGTCATAAGCTGGGGCCCGACAAGCAAAGCCCGCTCGTTCAGAAATTAATATAAAATTCATCGTGACTCCGATTGATGAAACGATTTCACCAATGTGCACAGAAACCATTTCTGCACGTTTTAAAGTCAAAATAAATTTTCCTGAATCCGAATTCAGTGGTTTCCAAAAATGTCCATCCCTATGTCATTTTAGGAAACCCTACTCCCTTACTCTTAATTATGAAGTCCAACTCCTTAGTTCATTAAATTTAACTCTTTAAATTTAACTATCTCAACGGGGATTAAAACTCCATTACACTGTGTGACCCTCAATGGTTCAGGGATACAGCTAGCCGTGGGCTCACAACTCCTTGTGACTCGGAACAACACTTTCCGACTTGCCCAACGAATCATGGTAAAGCGCCTAGCAACATCGCCCCATGATTCCCTAGGTATCACTGATAGTGCCTACAAGAACCAGTAGATTTTGGTTAGCGTACAGTACGGTCCCTTCATCCATATATCCCGATCGAATCAACAACCATTGGTATATCGAGAGTCGCTCAAGATTCGATAACTATGCAATACATCTTGAAGATCAAATTAGTGACATCGCATGTGCTACTAAGAAACCATTTCTTAAATCACATCAAGTACTCTGGCCAGAGATTTGTCACACTAATATCTCCTCAGATCGCATAGGATATCCACACTCGCAAGTATGTGGTGAATCCTTGACAACAATGCATTGACTCCTATATGTGTCGTAACTGTACCCAATCTCGACACCTGATGACCCCCTCAGAGTCGGTAAACGAGTCAAAGCACAGTACTAGCATATAGAGTCTCCATGATGTTTCAAGTCGTAAGGACTAATGGTGTACAACCAAAACCGCGGACTTTATCCACTCGATAAGTGATAACCACTTGGAAAGTCCGGATAGGGTAGTTCGACTATTCATCCTATGAATATCCATTTGCATGCTTCGAACATCTCCATGTTCCCTACCAATGAAACGTGGTACTCCGCATCGCAAATGCTAGTCTCAAACTCGAGCGATCCTTATCCTTATTATCGGACGGCTCAATCGACTAGGAACGGTTTTAGAATATACAGTGACTATAAGATGTATTTCATGATAGACATCTCCATGTTCTACCACATCTTACATACACTATAGTATATTCAAGGTCTTTATCAAAACAACAATAGTATATCACAATATAACAATATGAAGTAATATAAAGTCATTGCCATAAAAGTGTAAATAATATTAAACAAAAGATTGTTTATACAAAGAGTCAACAAAGCCCATAGCCACACAGTTGGCTCACTGGGCACCCACTCTTACAATCTCCCACTTGCCCTATAGCCAACTAGTCATACTACGTAGACCCATTGCTTCGCGATGTTTGTCAAACAATGGTCCTGGCAAAGGCTTAGTAAGTGGATCAGCGATATTGTCTGCAGAGGCCACTCGTTCGACACTGATGTCTCCTCTTTCCACAATCTCCCGGATTATGTGGTATTTCCTCAGTACGTGTTTGGATCTTTGATGAGACCTTGGTTCCTTTGCTTGAGCAACGGCACCCGTGTTGTCGCAGTACACCGGGACTGGACCAACAAATTCAGGAATGACGCCCAACTCTTGGACGAAATTCCTCATCCAAATGGCCTCTTTAGCAGCAGCTGATGCTGCAATGTATTCAGCCTCAGTGGTGGAATCCGCTGTGGTGTCCTGCTTGGAACTCTTCCAAGAGACAGCACCGCCATTGAGCATGAACACAAATCCAGAGGTTGACTTCGAGTCATCCACATCACTTTGGAAGCTAGAGTCGGTATAGCCTTCCAGTTTGAGTTCTCGTCCTCCATAAACCATGAACATATTCTTAGTCCTTCGCAAGTACTTAAGAATGTCCTTCACGGCTTTCCAATGCATCTGACCAGGATTAGACTGATATCTGCTCGTGACACTCAGAGCAAATGCTACATCCGGTCTGGTAGATATCATCCCATACATGATACTACCTATAGCTGACGCATATGGTACATGTGTCATATTCTCTATCTCTTCATCAGTCTTGGGACACATTGACTTGGATAGAGAAACTCCATGACACATGGGTAGATGTCCTCTTTTGGACCCATCCATTGAAAACCGTTTCAATATGGTATCGATGTAGGTTGATTGAGTGAGTCCTATCATTCTCTTAGACCTATCTCTATAGATCTGTATCCCAAGAATGTAGGATGCCTCACCCAAATCCTTCATCGAAAATCTACCTGATAACCATATCTTCGTTGACTGCAACATCCCTACATCATTCCCAATGAGTAGGATGTCATCAACATAAAGTACTAAGAATGTCACCGCATCCTTAACTACTTTCTTGTACACGCAAGGTTCCTCCGGGTTCTTGATGAAACCAAAATCTTTAATTGTTTCATCAAATTTCTGGTTCCAACTTCTTGATGCTTGTTTTAGACCATAAATTGATCTCTGAAGCTTGCATACCTTATGCTCGCTTCCCATGGATGTGAACCCCTCAGGCTGCTTCATATAGATTTCTTCCTTAATGTCTCCATTAAGAAAAGCAGTCTTCACATCCATTTGCCATATCTCATAGTCATACCATGCAACTATGGCAATAAGGATTCTTATGGACTTGAACATAGCAACTGGTGAAAAGGTTTCATCATAGTCAACTCCTTGTCTTTGAGTATAACCTTTCGCCACCAATCGCGCCTTGTAGGTCAATACCTTACCATCAGGCCCAAGCTTTCTTTTGTAGATCCATTTACACCCTATTGGAACAATTCCATCGGGAGGATCCACTAAAGACCAGACTTGGTTAGTATGCATCGAATCCAATTCAGACTGCATAGCTTCAAGCCATAAATTCGAATCCGCATCAGAAATTGCTTCCTTGAAGCTTCTTGGATCACATCCAATGTCGGGTTCATCTTGACCCTCTTCAAGAAGAAGACCATATCGAACTGGAGGTCTAGAAGTCCTCTCGGATCTTCTAGGTGCAGGCGTGTCCAGCAATGGTTCCTGAGGTGTGGGATCGTTATTTTGTATTTCGGGTTCTTCTCGAACTTCTTCGAGTTCCATCATCTCGCCTTTCTTATCCAATAAGAACTCCTTCTCCAAGAAGGTGGCATTCCGTGAAACAAACACCTTTGTTTCAGCAGGATAATAGAAATAATAT
The DNA here is from genome assembly GCF_033568475.1 of Henckelia pumila. Taxonomy (NCBI): domain Eukaryota; kingdom Viridiplantae; phylum Streptophyta; class Magnoliopsida; order Lamiales; family Gesneriaceae; genus Henckelia; species Henckelia pumila. The sequence continues at coordinate 33,796,967 of NC_133121.1, read as the reverse complement.
CCGATTGAATTCTTCGGATACCCCACAAAATAACACAAGCTGGATCGACTATCCAACTTATCTCCTACTGTCCGCTTCACGTAAGCAGGACATCCCCAAATCCTCAAGTACGAATACTTAGGAGCTTTGCCATTCCATAACTCGTATGGTGTTTTGTCCACTGCTTTAGTGTGGACGTTATTCAACAACAATACCGCCGTTTCAAGCGCATAGCCCCAAAACGAAGGTGGAAGCTCAGTGAAGCTCATCATGGATCGAACCATGTCCAACAAAGTTCGATTACGACGCTCCGATACACCATTAAGCTGTGGTGTCATAGGAGGAGTCCACTGAGAGAGAATCCCATTCTCTTTTAGATAGTCCAAAAACTCGGTACTTAAGTATTCTCCACCTCGATCCGATCGAAGTGCTTTAATACTTTTACCTAGCTTGTTTTCTACTTCAGCCTTGAATTCTTTGAACTTTTCAAATGCTTCAGACTTATATTTCATTAAATATAAATACCCATACCTTGAATAATCATCAGTAAAGGTAATGAAGTAGGTGTGGCCATGTTGAGTCCCTACTCTAAATGGACCACAAACATCTGTATGGATCAAATCCAACAGATTTTGACTACGCTCAGGTTTCCCCTTAAAAGGAGATTTAGTCATTTTTCCTTTTAGGCAGGATTCACAAGTAGGTAGAGAGTTAATATCAGACATATCAAACATGCCCTCTCCCACTAGCTTGTTCATCCTCCTTGAGGAAATATGACCTAGTCTAGCGTGCCAAAGGTTTGCCGGGTTTTGACTATCGATTTTCCTTTTGTTTGTTGTCGCCGGTTTGTCAATACAATTCACTGGAACGTCTTTTAGTTTTAAATTGTATAGATCGTTTTCAAGTTGTCCATTTCCAATTAAACATTCATTCTTGTAAATATTGCAAATCCCATTCACAAAATTACAAGAATAACCATCTCTATCAAGCATAGAAATAGAAATAATGTTTTTAATTAAATCTGGCACAAATAAAACATCTCTCAACAATAATTTAAAACCATTCTGCAAAATCAAACAAACATCTCCAATGGCCGTAGCTTCAACTCTGGAACCATTCCCGAGCCTCAGCTGGGTCTCACCCATTCTAAGCCTGCGACTTCTTGTCATCACCTGCAAATCATTGCAAATGTGAGATCCACATCCGGTATCCAATACCCAAGAAGTTGTATTAAGTGACATGTTTATTTCGATATAGAACATACCCTTTGCAGTTCCCAACTGCTCAAGATACTCCTTGCAGTTGCGCTTCCAATGACCCGGCTTCTTGCAGTAATGGCAAACATCCTTGGATTTTCCATTGTTTGAAGCCTTTGTCTTTTGCTTCTTCTCGGGTTCCACTTTCTTGGGTGGGGCAGAACGTTTCTTGCCCTTCATACTTGGCCCCTTCTTAGCAGAAGATGAGGAGCCCACCAAGAAAGCTGGCTTATCCTTCTTAAGTGTGGATTCATATGTAACGAGCATATTGACCATCTCTTCAAGGGTGGCCTCTATCTTGTTCATATTAAAATTTATCACGAATCCATCAAATGAAGAAGGAAGAGATAGAAGCAGCAAGTCCACATTGAGTTCATGCTCCAACACCAAATCAAGGGTCGCTAACTTCTGTATGAGCCAAATCACTCGTACCCCATGATCACGGACCGAAGTCCCTTCACGCATGCGGCACGTCATCAACTCCTTAACAGTAGAGAACCTTTCAGCCCTCGACTGAGCCCCAAAAAGTTCCTTGAGTTGCGTGTGAATGTCAGCAGCATTCACCGTGTCCTCAAATCGCCTCTGGAGTTCATCAGACATCGAGGCTTGCATATAGCATTTGGTCTTGATGTCATGGTCACACCATGCATCAAGTTTGGCCAATTCCTCCGGACTTATGTCAGCTGGTGCTTCCTTCGGAGGTGCTTTCTCTAACACGTAGAGCATTTTCTCCGAAGTTAAGACAATCTTCAACTTCCGGAACCATTCCGTATAGTTGGCGCCAGTCAGCTTGTTTTGTTCGAGGATCGAGAATAAAGGATTTCGCGAATTCATTGTATGAAATACTGAAAAGGAAAAACAGACATATATCAATGATTGTTTAACAATTTACTAAGACATAAAATAGGCGAATTTAATTTTATGAATCTCACTCCCACTATTTTAACGATTTCACCACCCTCTAGTGAAAACGGGAAACTTTTTCCTTAGTGAGAACATGGAGTCCAATTGACAAACTTATGGTCCCGAATAATATCAGCCAACCATAATTCTCAAAAGGTAGAGCCCAATTGCTTCCAAAGCAACCCCCATGTATTTACCTCATGTCCAATAAGGGCCCAATAATATGACGCCGTTTAAAGTGACATGTCAAGATGACCCATCAATATTAAGTTGTGATGGACGGTCGCCATGTGGATCCCCCAATAATATGAGCCGATCCCATGGGAGTTCCACCCAACTTACAACATTTGTCGATCCAATGTACAGCTTTCCGACGGACGGGCCCCCCCAATAATATGAGCCGGACCGTATCCGCGGGTAGCATCACATACATTGACCGTTGATGGAAGGTAGGAACATTTAAACAATATTTAAATTTCCTTTATTTATCTTGATATAAATTTTAAATCATATTTAAAATGAGGGATTTTATTTATAAAAATATTTGTCTCATCATATTTAATTTATTGCATGCATTGCCGGATTCACGCAATTTATGTCTAAACATGCATACAATCATAATATCACATATTATATAGGATGATCGATTCCATTTCTAATTGACCTGTGGTTGCCAATCACGGGTCTTAGTCCAATCCTAGGTAATATGCAGTATGCAAATGCAATCCTATTACATATGCTTCCAATTTACATTTCTTCAGTCTTCATTGTCTGCTGGGCCCACCATCTTCAAATCTTGATCTCCCACTAAATCTAATGTATTTACAATAAATAACAATGACAAGTAGGGGATACATTTTTAGGGGTGGGAACGGGCTATAAACCAAGCCCACTTTTATTACATATGACATTCATATCGGGCCATAAACCAGGCCCATTAATAAAACCAACAAATAAAGACAAAATGTAAATTCCTAACATACACCTACAAAATTGGTCATGGCAATCGATCATCCTTATCCAATAACATTTAATTCAAAATTAATTTATTGGATAACATGCTGTGGCAATTCAAATTTAAACAAGATAAAATCATATTTTATATATAAAATCTCATTTCACATATAAAATCATATTTTATCTCTATATCAAATAAAATCATATTTTATCTATAAAATCCAATTTTACAAATAAAATCATATTTTACTTAATATATCATAAGATCATATCTTATCATCAATTGTACCAAAATAATTGATTTCAAAATTCAATTTACGGATAAAATATTAAAATTTTCCAAAAATTCAAATTTTTCCAAAATCAATTTTAAAATTTACGGACTCGAACAATTCGATCCGAAATCTCGTGAACCAATCAAAAACAATTTTTGACCGGACCAAAAATAAAATTTTAAATATTAAAATTAATAAAAATATAATTTTTCCCGCGGGCCGCCCGGGACACTCCCGGGCCGGCCCGCACCCGGGGCGCGGGCCGGGGGCAGCCCGGCTGCCCCCTTAGGGCAGCGCCTGGCGCCGCCCCTGGGCGGCGCCGCGCGCCGCCCTGCGCAGCGCCCAGCGCTGCGCTGGGCGGCGCCGAGCGCCGCCCCTGGGCAGCGCCGAGCGCTGCCCTGGGCGGCGCCGTGCGCCGCCCGGGGCAGCAACAATTGCTGCCCCACCGGGCAGCGATCCAATCGCTGCCCGGGTTTTGCCCCGAAAAAATTTTTTTTTTTATTTAAAAATATTTATTTTGTTTCAAAAACCGAGACTCAAAAATTTTGTACAATTGATTAATTTAATCGTTTGATCTGAGCAACCTGGCTCTGATACCACTGTTGGAAAACTGGCGAGTTCCCAGATCAATCACGATTGATACCCGGTGCAGCGGAAGTTTAAAATTTTTATCATGGAACAATTCCATGGTGTGGGTAACAACCGTTCAACGATTAAATTATTGTGTGTGTAAAATTTAAATAACAGTTAAATAAATTTTACCTCAAATCTCGCAACGAGATTAATGGACACCAACAGAACAATTCTGCTCTTGTTGTCTCTCCCTGGAACCGATGAACGCCTTCAATCAGGTCCACGAACAGAGGTTTAATCCCTCTGATAGATTGCACTAGAAAATCTATCAGAAGTTTTCTGCGAAGAGAATACACGAATTTGATTCGTTATTCCTTACTGCGATTCAAAATCACATACCGGAATTTTCTCGGGCAGAGGGAGGGAGAGGCGGCCGAAAACGTTTTTGAGAGGGGCTAGGGTTTCGAAAATCCTGTCTCAAAAATTATGACCTGTTGTGTGTAATTTCTGTACTGAAATAACTTATTTATAATGCAGACCACTAACACCTTAGGGCCCATTAGTCATAAGCTGGGGCCCGACAAGCAAAGCCCGCTCGTTCAGAAATTAATATAAAATTCATCGTGACTCCGATTGATGAAACGATTTCACCAATGTGCACAGAAACCATTTCTGCACGTTTTAAAGTCAAAATAAATTTTCCTGAATCCGAATTCAGTGGTTTCCAAAAATGTCCATCCCTATGTCATTTTAGAAAACCCTATTCCCTTACTCTTAATTAAGAAGTCCAACTCCTTAGTTCATTAAATTTAACTCTTTAAATTTAACTATCTCAACGGGGATTAAAACTCCATTACACTGTGTGACCCTCAATGGTTCAGGGATACAGCTAGCCGTGGGCTCACAACTCCTTGTGACTCGGAACAACACTTTCCGACTTGCCCAACGAATCATGGTAAAGCGCCTAGCAACATCGCCCCATGATTCCCTAGGTATCACTGATAGTGCCTACAAGAACCAGTAGATTTTGGTTAGCGTACAGTACGGTCCCTTCATCCATATATCCCGATCGAATCAACAACCATTGGTATATCGAGAGTCGCTCAAGATTCAATAACTATGCAATACATCTTGAAGATCAAATTAGTGACATCGCATGTGCTACTAAGAAACCATTTCTTAAATCACATCAAGTACTCTGGCCAGAGATTTGTCACACTAATATCTCCTCAGATCGCATAGGATATCCACACTCGCAAGTATGTGGTGAATCCTTGACAACAATGCATTGACTCCTATATGTGTCGTAACTGTACCCAATCTCGACACCTGATGACCCCCTCAGAGTCGGTAAACGAGTCAAAGCACAGTACTAGCATATAGAGTCTCCATGATGTTTCAAGTCGTAAGGACTAATGGTGTACAACCAAAACCGCGGACTTTATCCACTCGATAAGTGATAACCACTTGGAAAGTCCGGATAGGGTAGTTCGACTATTCATCCTATGAATATCCATTTGCATGCTTCGAACATCTCCATGTTCCCTACCAATGAAACGTGGTACTCCGCATCGCAAATGCTAGTCTCAAACTCGAGCGATCCTTATCCTTATTATCGGACGGCTCAATCGACTAGGAACGGTTTTAGAATATACAGTGACTATAAGATGTATTTCATGATAGACATCTCCATGTTCTACCACATCTTACATACACTATAGTATATTCAAGGTCTTTATCAAAACAACAATAGTATATCACAACATAACAATATGAAGTAATATAAAGTCATTGCCATAAAAGTGTAAATAATATTAAACAAAAGATTGTTTATACAAAGAGTCAACAAAGCCCATAGCCACACAGTTGGCTCACTGGGCACCCACTCTTACAATCTCCCACTTGCCCTATAGCCAACTAGTCATACTACGTAGACCCATTGCTTCGCGATGTTTGTCAAACAATGGTCCTGGCAAAGGCTTAGTAAGTGGATCAGCGATATTGTCTGCAGAGGCCACTCGTTCGACACTGATGTCTCCTCTTTCCACAATCTCCCGGATTATGTGGTATTTCCTCAGTACGTGTTTGGATCTTTGATGAGACCTTGGTTCCTTTGCTTGAGCAACGGCACCCGTGTTGTCGCAGTACACCGGGACTGGACCAACAAATTCAGGAATGACGCCCAACTCTTGGACGAAATTCCTCATCCAAACGGCCTCTTTAGCAGCAGCTGATGCTGCAATGTATTCAGCCTCAGTGGTGGAATCCGCTGTGGTGTCCTGCTTGGAACTCTTCCAAGAGACAGCACCGCCATTGAGCATGAACACAAATCCAGAGGTTGACTTCGAGTCATCCACATCACTTTGGAAGCTAGAGTCGGTATAGCCTTCCAGTTTGAGTTCTCGTCCTCCATAAACCATGAACATATTCTTAGTCCTTCGCAAGTACTTAAGAATGTCCTTCACGGCTTTCCAATGCATCTGACCAGGATTAGACTGATATCTGCTCGTGACACTCAGAGCAAATGCTACATCCGGTCTGGTAGATATCATCCCATACATGATACTACCTATAGCTGACGCATATGGTACATGTGTCATATTCTCTATCTCTTCATCAGTCTTGGGACACATTGACTTGGATAGAGAAACTCCATGACACATGGGTAGATGTCCTCTTTTGGACCCATCCATTGAAAACCGTTTCAATATGGTATCGATGTAGGTTGATTGAGTGAGTCCTATCATTCTCTTAGACCTATCTCTATAGATCTGTATCCCAAGAATGTAGGATGCCTCACCCAAATCCTTCATCGAAAATCTACCTGATAACCATATCTTCGTTGACTGCAACATCCCTACATCATTCCCAATGAGTAGGATGTCATCAACATAAAGTACTAAGAATGTCACCGCATCCTTAACTACTTTCTTGTACACGCAAGGTTCCTCCGGGTTCTTGATGAAACCAAAATCTTTAATTGTTTCATCAAATTTCTGGTTCCAACTTCTTGATGCTTGTTTTAGACCATAAATTGATCTCTGAAGCTTGCATACCTTATGCTCGCTTCCCATGGATGTGAACCCCTCAGGCTGCTTCATATAGATTTCTTCCTTAATGTCTCCATTAAGAAAAGCAGTCTTCACATCCATTTGCCATATCTCATAGTCATACCATGCAGCTATGGCAATAAGGATTCTTATGGACTTGAACATAGCAACTGGTGAAAAGGTTTCATCATAGTCAACTCCTTGTCTTTGAGTATAACCTTTCGCCACCAATCGCGCCTTGTAGGTCAATACCTTACCATCAGGCCCAAGCTTTCTTTTGTAGATCCATTTACACCCTATTGGAACAATTCCATCGGGAGGATCCACTAAAGACCAGACTTGGTTAGTATGCATCGAATCCAATTCAGACTGCATAGCTTCAAGCCATAAATTCGAATCCGCATCAGAAATTGCTTCCTTGAAGCTTCTTGGATCACATCCAATGTCGGGTTCATCTTGACCCTCTTCAAGAAGAAGACCATATCGAACTGGAGGTCTAGAAGTCCTCTCGGATCTTCTAGGTGCAGGCGTGTCCAGCAATGGTTCCTGAGGTGTGGGATCGTTATTTTGTATTTCGGGTTCTTCTCGAACTTCTTCGAGTTCCATCATCTCGCCTTTCTTATCCAATAAGAACTCCTTCTCCAAGAAGGTGGCATTCCGTGAAACAAACACCTTTGTTTCAGCAGGATAATAGAAATAATATCCGATTGAATTCTTCGGATACCCCACAAAATAACACAAGCTGGATCGACTATCCAACTTATCTCCTACTGTCCGCTTCACGTAAGCAGGACATCCCCAAATCCTCAAGTACGAATACTTAGGAGCTTTGCCATTCCATAACTCGTATGGTGTTTTGTCCACTGCTTTAGTGTGGACGTTATTCAACAACAATACCGCCGTTTCAAGCGCATAGCCCCAAAACGAAGGTGGAAGCTCAGTGAAGCTCATCATGGATCGAACCATGTCCAACAAAGTTCGATTACGACGCTCCGATACACCATTAAGCTGTGGTGTCATAGGAGGAGTCCACTGAGAGAGAATCCCATTCTCTTTTAGATAGTCCAAAAACTCGGTACTTAAGTATTCTCCACCTCGATCCGATCGAAGTGCTTTAATACTTTTACCTAGCTTGTTTTCTACTTCAGCCTTGAATTCTTTGAACTTTTCAAATGCTTCAGACTTATATTTCATTAAATATAAATACCCATACCTTGAATAATCATCAGTAAAGGTAATGAAGTAGGTGTGGCCATGTTGAGTCCCTACTCTAAATGGACCACAAACATCTGTATGGATCAAATCCAACAGATTTTGACTACGCTCAGGTTTCCCCTTAAAAGGAGATTTAGTCATTTTTTCCTTTTAGGCAGGATTCACAAGTAGAGAGTTAATATCAGACATATCAAACATGCCCTCTCCCACTAGCTTGTTCATCCTCCTTGAGGAAATATGACCTAGTCTAGCGTGCCAAAGGTTTGCCGGGTTTTGACTATCGATTTTCCTTTTGTTTGTTGTCGCCGGTTTGTCAATACAATTCACTGGAACGTCTTTTAGTTTTAAATTGTATAGATCGTTTTCAAGTTGTCCATTTCCAATTAAACATTCATTCTTGTAAATATTGCAAATCCCATTCACAAAATTACAAGAATAACCATCTCTATCAAGCATAGAAATAGAAATAATGTTTTTAATTAAATCTGGCACAAATAAAACATCTCTCAACAATAATTTAAAACCATTCTGCAAAATCAAACAAACATCTCCAATGGCCGTAGCTTCAACTCTGGAACCATTCCCGAGCCTCAGCTGGGTCTCACCCATTCTAAGCCTGCGACTTCTTGTCATCACCTGCAAATCATTGCAAATGTGAGATCCACATCCGGTATCCAATACCCAAGAAGTTGTATTAAGTGACATGTTTATTTCGATATAGAACATACCCTTTGCAGTTCCCAACTGCTCAAGATACTCCTTGCAGTTGCGCTTCCAATGACCCGGCTTCTTGCAGTAATGGCAAACATCCTTGGATTTTCCATTGTTTGAAGCCTTTGTCTTTTGCTTCTTCTCGGGTTCCACTTTCTTGGGTGGGGCAGAACGTTTCTTGCCCTTCATACTTGGCCCCTTCTTAGCAGAAGATGAGGAGCCCACCAAGAAAGCTGGCTTATCCTTCTTAAGTGTGGATTCATATGTAACGAGCATATTGACCATCTCTTCAAGGGTGGCCTCTATCTTGTTCATATTAAAATTTATCACGAATCCATCAAATGAAGAAGGAAGAGATAGAAGCAGCAAGTCCACATTGAGTTCATGCTCCAACACCAAATCAAGGGTCGCTAACTTCTGTATGAGCCAAATCACTCGTACCCCATGATCACGGACCGAAGTCCCTTCACGCATGCGGCACGTCATCAACTCCTTAACAGTAGAGAACCTTTCAGCCCTCGACTGAGCCCCAAAAAGTTCCTTGAGTTGCGTGTGAATGTCAGCAGCATTCACCGTGTCCTCAAATCGCCTCTGGAGTTCATCAGACATCGAGGCTTGCATATAGCATTTGGTCTTGATGTCATGGTCACACCATGCATCAAGTTTGGCCAATTCCTCCGGACTTATGTCAGCTGGTGCTTCCTTCGGAGGTGCTTTCTCTAACACGTAGAGCATTTTCTCCGAAGTTAAGACAATCTTCAACTTCCGGAACCATTCCGTATAGTTGGCGCCAGTCAGCTTGTTTTGTTCGAGGATCGAGAATAAAGGATTTCGCGAATTCATTGTATGAAATACTGAAAAGGAAAAACAGACATATATCAATGATTGTTTAACAATTTACTAAGACATAAAATAGGCGAATTTAATTTTATGAATCTCACTCCCACTATTTTAACGATTTCACCACCCTCTAGTGAAAACGGGAAACTTTTTCCTTAGTGAGAACATGGAGTCCAATTGACAAACTTATGGTCCCGAATAATATCAGCCAACCATAATTCTCAAAAGGTAGAGCCCAATTGCTTCCAAAGCAACCCCCATGTATTTACCTCATGTCCAATAAGGGCCCAATAATATGACGCCGTTTAAAGTGACATGTCAAGATGACCCATCAATATTAAGTTGTGATGGACGGTCGCCATGTGGATCCCCCAATAATATGAGCCGATCCCATGGGAGTTCCACCCAACTTACAACATTTGTCGATCCAATGTACAGCTTTCCGACGGACGGGCCCCCCCAATAATATGAGCCGGACCGTATCCGCGGGTAGCATCACATACATTGACCGTTGATGGAAGGTAGGAACATTTAAACAATATTTAAATTTCCTTTATTTATCTTGATATAAATTTTAAATCATATTTAAAATGAGGGATTTTATTTATAAAAATATTTGTCTCATCATATTTAATTTATTGCATGCATTGCCGGATTCACGCAATTTATGTCTAAACATGCATACAATCATAATATCACATATTATATAGGATGATCGATTCCATTTCTAATTGACCTGTGGTTGCCAATCACGGGTCTTAGTCCAATCCTAGGTAATATGCAGTATGCAAATGCAATCCTATTACATATGCTTCCAATTTACATTTCTTCAGTCTTCATTGTCTGCTGGGCCCACCATCTTCAAATCTTGATCTCCCACTAAATCTAATGTATTTACAATAAATAACAATGACAAGTAGGGGATACATTTTTAGGGGTGGGAACGGGCTATAAACCAAGCCCACTTTTATTACATATGACATTCATATCGGGCCATAAACCAGGCCCATTAATAAAACCAACAATAATAAAGACAAAATGTAAATTCCTAACATACACCTACAAAATTGGTCATGGCAATCGATCATCCTTATCCAATAACATTTAATTCAAAATTAATTTATTGGATAACATGCTGTGGCAATTCAAATTTAAACAAGATAAAATCATATTTTATATATAAAATCTCATTTCACATATAAAATCATATTTTATCTCTATATCAAATAAAATCATATTTTATCTATAAAATCCAATTTTACAAATAAAATCATATTTTACTTAATATATCATAAGATCATATCTTATCATCAATTGTACCAAAATAATTGATTTCAAAATTCAATTTACGGATAAAATATTAAAATTTTCCAAAAATTCAAATTTATCCAAAATCAATTTTAAAATTTACGGACTCGAACAATTCGATCCGAAATCTCGTGAACCAATCAAAAACAATTTTTGACCGGACCAAAAATAAAATTTTAAATATTAAAATTAATAAAAATATAATTTTTCCCGCGGGCCGCCCGGGACACTCCCGGGCCGGCCCGCACCCGGGGCGCGGGCCGGGGGCAGCCCGGCTGCCCCCTTAGGGCAGCGCCTGGCGCCGCCCCTGGGCGGCGCCGTGCGCTGCGCTGGGCGGCGCCGAGCGCCGCCCCTGGGCAGCGCCGAGAGCTGCCCTGCGCAGCGCCCAGCGCTGCCCTGGGCGGCGACGGTCGCCGCCTTGGGCGGCGACGGTCGCCGCCTTGGGCGGCGCCGTGCGCCCCCTTTGGGCGGCGCCGTGCGCCGCCCGGGGCAGCAACAATTGCTGCCCCACCGGGCAGCGATCCAATCGCTGCCCGGGTTTTGCCCCGAAAAAATTTTTTTATTTATTTAAAAATATTTATTTTGTTTCAAAAACCGAGACTCAAAAATTTTGTACAATTGATTAATTTAATCGTTTGATCTGAGCAACCTGGCTCTGATACCACTGTTGGAAAACTGGCGAGTTCCCAGATCAATCACGATTGATACCCGGTGCAGCGGAAGTTTAAAATTTTTATCATGGAACAATTCCATGGTGTGGGTAACAACCGTTCAACGATTAAATTATTGTGTGTAAAATTTAAATAACAGTTAAATAAATTTTACCTCAAATCTCGCAACGAGATTAATGGACACCAACAGAACAATTCTGCTCTTGTTGTCTCTCCCTGGAACCGATGAACGCCTTCAATCAGGTCCACGAACAGAGGTTTAATCCCTCTGATAGATTGCACTAGAAAATCTATCAGAAGTTTTTCTGCGAAGAGAATACACGAATTTGATTCGTTATTCCTTACTGCGATTCAAATCACAGACCGGAATTTTCTCGGGCAGAGGGAGGGAGAGGCGGCCGAAAACGTTTTTGAGAGGGGCTAGGGTTTCGAAAATCCTGTCTCAAAAATTATGACCTGTTGTGTGTAATTTCTGTACTGAAATAACTTATTTATAATGCAGGCCACTAACACCTTAGGGCCCATTAGTCATAAGCTGGGGCCCGACAAGCAAAGCCCGCTCGTTCAGAAATTAATATAAAATTCATCGTGACTCCGATTGATGAAACGATTTCACCAATGTGCACAGAAACCATTTCTGCACGTTTTAAAGTCAAAATAAATTTTCCTGAATCCGAATTCAGTGGTTTCCAAAAATGTCCATCCCTATGTCATTTTAGGAAACCCTACTCCCTTACTCTTAATTAAGAAGTCCAACTCCTTAGTTCATTAAATTTAACTCTTTAAATTTAACTATCTCAACGGGGATTAAAACTCCATTACACTGTGTGACCCTCAATGGTTCAGGGATACAGCTAGCCGTGGGCTCACAACTCCTTGTGACTCGGAACAACACTTTCCGACTTGCCCAACGAATCATGGTAAAGCGCCTAGCAACATCGCCCCATGATTCCCTAGGTATCACTGATAGTGCCTACAAGAACCAGTAGATTTTGGTTAGCGTACAGTACGGTCCCTTCATCCATATATCCCGATCGAATCAACAACCATTGGTATATCGAGAGTCGCTCAAGATTCGATAACTATGCAATACATCTTGAAGATCAAATTAGTGACATCGCATGTGCTACTAAGAAACCATTTCTTAAATCACATCAAGTACTCTGGCCAGAGATTTGTCACACTAATATCTCCTCAGATCGCATAGGATATCCACACTCGCAAGTATGTGGTGAATCCTTGACAACAATGCATTGACTCCTATATGTGTCGTAACTGTACCCAATCTCGACACCTGATGACCCCCTCAGAGTCGGTAAACGAGTCAAAGCACAGTACTAGCATATAGAGTCTCCATGATGTTTCAAGTCGTAAGGACTAATGGTGTACAACCAAAACCGCGGACTTTATCCACTCGATAAGTGATAACCACTTGGAAAGTCCGGATAGGGTAGTTCGACTATTCATCCTATGAATATCCATTTGCATGCTTCGAACATCTCCATGTTCCCTACCAATGAAACGTGGTACTCCGCATTGCAAATGCTAGTCTCAAACTCGAGCGATCCTTATCCTTATTATCGGACGGCTCAATCGACTAGGAACGGTTTTAGAATATACAGTGACTATAAGATGTATTTCATGATAGACATCTCCATGTTCTACCACATCTTACATACACTATAGTATATTCAAGGTCTTTATCAAAACAACAATAGTATATCACAATATAACAATATGAAGTAATATAAAGTCATTGCCATAAAAGTGTAAATAATATTAAACAAAAGATTGTTTATACAAAGAGTCAACAAAGCCCATAGCCACACAGTTGGCTCACTGGGCACCCACTCTTACATGCTAGTCAAATATCCACTAGAAGATGCTCGACAACTTGCACAGAGATATGATAGAGTAAGACAGGAAGCTGAAGCTTAGGTAACACCAATACTTTGAAATGCGATGCATGCCATTTGACTATCATGGACAGAGAAGTTTTTGAAAATGCATTGACTATGCTTTCGTTTTTTGAAGTTACAATTTGAACAAAAGTTTTAGTATTACCTTCGATTTGGTACCAAGATCAAGTCATTTGATAAAAAAATTGAAAGAGATATACCCATTATTCTAAAAATGGTATGTGTTAGAATCTTAGTTCGTGTTCGTGCAATGGCAAACTATTTTATTGAAATATGGTATTGATTGAGAGATAATTCGAAGCTGATTATTTTTTCTGTATTCTTTTCCTCCCGATTTATATCAATATAAACTGTTATTTTTAATTAGAGCTTTGGACCATTGTTCTCGTGTTCTATAAGTTCCTCTCATAAAACATGAACAGTGGAGACATGTTCCAGCGGCATTGCTTTTTTCTTGTGGTTTAGATTTTATTATTATTGCTGCATTGGTTCGCCACTGCATTAATAAAGAGTGTGAGTACTCTTTGCAAGAAAGATTATGTTTTCCTTGACTTTCCTATGTTTCCATGTGCTAAAGAAGAACCTTTGCATTGTGTTTTTTGTGTTTTTTGTATTAACATAGTGCCTCATTTAAATTTGAACCCTTGTTGAAATTGATGCTGATTTCCAAAAGCACCTTCTCTGCTCTTGGTAAATTATTTTGTTAGAAAACTTTTTTGGCACTACTTTCTTATGCTCGAATTTTTTTGAGATGCTGAAATCGTGCTTGCATGCTATATTTTGACGATATTAGGTCTACTTGGGGCCAAAGGTGCTTTTGTTTTCTTATTCCCGTTTCTTATTTCAATTGATTTGAATTTGTTTAGTGTATGCAGATTTGGAAGATTTGATAAACATAGCCTCGATCCTCTTGATCTTTTTTAGTGTAAAATTTGCTCATCATGGCCATGGTAAAACTTCGCATCGCATTAATTATATTGTTGTCTATAATTTATTTATATTTTGGTGTTCTTTAAGTACTATTTTGCCAGGGATGTCACGCGGTCTTTGTTGCTTAGTTCGATTCTTTGTTTGTCTTCTAAGATGGTTCAGTCATATGTTGATTGCTTGGATCACTATATTTGAATTTACCATCAAGTCTTCCCATGCAGCATTTTCGTTTTATGGATTCAAATTCCAGAATTTGACATCTTTTCTGCTACTTGAATTCGTCAATTTGTGCAGATAATCGTGATGCAGGAGATAATGGTGGATGTTAATTTACAAGGAGTGTTCCAAGTTAATTTATATATATTAGTTCATAACTCGATCTATAGAAAAGTTTCGAGTTAATTTATATATATTAGTTCATAACTCGATCTATATATTTTCTAGTGTAGATAGATTTATAATTTAGAATTAGAATATTGATTTGTAATATTGAAAAATTGTATATTAAATTTTATTTTAGAAATTTTAAATTTTATTTCATTTATAATATTAAAAATTTTTATATTAAAATTAAATTTTTTTTGTTTTTCATTTGAGCAACGACAACGGATAAAATCCGTTGTCTTTGTAATTTTAAAACTGTTGTAATTTTCGGTGTTGTTAAAAGTTTGATATACGACAACGGATAAAAACCGTTGTCATTTCAAGGAAAAGACAACAGATAAAATCCGTTGTCTTTTGAAAGAAACGACAACGGATAAAATCCGTTGTCTTTTCTGAGCAACGACAACGGATTTTATCCGTTGTCTTTGGGTATACTTTTGACAACACCCAAAAGTACAACGGCTTTTATACCCATACGACAACGGATTTTATCCGTTGTCGTTTGCCGTTTTTGTTGTAGTGTTCTCAATTTCTCCAACTTCACATTTTTCAACATCAATTAAAATTTTGGATTCAGCATCTACTTGAGAATCCACCACTTTCCTCACTTCATTTGGAAATTGGCTAATGTCATGCCCGGTTTTAAAGCACCATAAGCATATAATATCACAAGTACGAGAATTTGAAAGTTTAGGTGTACCTTGATATTCTTGTTTGAGAATTTCACGCCTTGAATTCCTCATTGGCTAAGATCTTGATGTGGACGCCTCATGCAAGACACTTTTATCACTTCTCCCCTCATAGTGATTAGGAGCAAAAAGTTTTCTAATTTCTTTTTTCATCTCATCCCACGTGGATATATGACTCATTCTACATCTTTTCCTATACTCCTCCATGTGATCCCACCAAGGGCAAGAATAATCAGTAAACTCTTGTAATACAAGTTTAACCTTCTTAGCTTCAGAAAAATCATGACCATCAAATAAATACTCTACCATTTTTTCCCACTTCAAATATGGTTCCAAATCCAAATCTCCGTGGAACGAAGGAATTTTATTTCTCTTATATATATCCAAATAATATTTTAAAAAAAAATTTCCATGACAACCATCATCATCTCTATACACATCACTATACCCATCGATTCTTCTCTCTCTCCTATTCCTATCCAACCCATAATATCTCCTTTCACTCTCCTTATACTCATCATAACTTACATCATCATATTTTCTATAAAACATTGTACCTGCAAGAAAACGGTTAGTAATAAAAATTTCTCACGCAATTTCTCACAAGTCTCTCCAAGGAAAACACTCTAGCACTCCTTTTTTTCACTCAAATATGAAGAGCTTTTGTTTTGTGTTTAAGTTTATCAAACTCACAAGTTTAAAAATTATAGACACTTTCAAATTGACTCACGAAGATTGTACAAAAACAAGTTAATTGACTTATGGACAATTTAGAATTTTGACTTGCACCCAAGGATGAACAAAGACAAAAAGGATTGACAACAAGTTATTTTGCTTCTCTTTTTTTTTTGAATTTTGAAATTTTGGCCTTTCTATATATTTTTTTGACCGAAATAATCTTCTCTTTTTTTTTTGGAAGATTTTGAATTTTTCTTTTTTAAAAAAAATAAATAACTTGTAGCACAAGACACAAAACTTGGGCAACAAAACTGACATAAACGACGCATAAATTTGACGAAGAAAAGACTCAAACGAAGAACAAAGAACAAAGGACGAAGAACGAAGAACGAATAACAGAAAGATACGACTTGCTTTGATCAAAGGAACCGTGCTCTGATTACCAAATGATAAGAATCTTTAATGGCATGAAAAGAAAACATGATTATAGATTAAAAATGCCCTCAATTTAATAACAAAAAGAATCAAAAGTGTTTTTCTCAATCTTTTGATACAAGTAAGTTTGAATATTCACCCCTAGTTTACAATGAAACTAGTAACAAATAAATGCGAAATAAACAATTGAATTCAAATGAACCTTCAGAAAACTTGTTTCTGACAATCCATGATGAAAAACAATCGACAAACGCCACGAAGTTAATAAACTTTGATAAATTTTATTTGAAAAACAAAGCAAAGCTTTGGCAAAATCTAAAGAGAATTTTAGGATTGATAAAAATCAATAATTCAATAAATTGTATTCTATTCAATAATGAATGTATATGTTAATTTATATTACAACTCAAAAATTTATAAAATAATGCAAAAGATATCAAAAGATATCATGGAAAAAGTTTCCAAATAAACTAAAACACTTAAAATAAGCAACATATTAAATTAATATCAAAATCCCGCACACAGTTCACGTCGGAGTGTGTGTGATTTCCGATTCGCGCTAAGGCGCGGCTTTTCCCCGCTGGAGCGCCAAATTTCTATCCAGAAGGTGTCACGTTGTGACTTTCGCATTGGAGCGCAAGATTCCTCCGTTGGGGCGCGATATTGGTTTGCGCTGGAGCGTGAGATTCCTCCGCTGGGGCGCAAGAGTTTTTGGTCCAAATTATTGCTCGAACATTCCATTGCTTTTTCCAAGGTTTTTATGCACTTTAATGACATTAAACTCCCTACAAAACAAGCTCCATGCATTCCAACTTGATTATCATGGATTTCAAATCCGTCCAGTGTTGATGGCAAATTACAAAATAATTCGTGGAACAATATGAATCTTAGAGCGTCTCTTAGATTCATGATCACCTACTACTTGACTTAATAAGCATGCAAAGAAGATAATTTAAGCAATAAATAAAACAGCGAAAACTAAATATGTGTTAACAAACCAACCCGGCGGAATACAACCGGTAACTAAAACCAAAGGTAATAACTGTTTAAACAACCAAATCAAATGACCCATAAAAAAACTATTGAATCCATGGGAACTCACTGCTTCCACAGAACCAGCTCTCAACACTGTCTCGACCCACTAGCATCGTCCAATCTGAGACCTTCCTCGTCAAATAGGGTGTCCAAGAAACAAAACACTGGGCATGAACGACTACACTCAATATGATAAGCATGAATTTACAAACCTAGTATGATGCATGCAAATGACTGAGTACTTGTTATCTCAATATCTGCTTAGTTTGGGAGCCAATGAGTATGTAGTACCATCTGCGGTCAACTCCGCTGGGTACATACACACACTCGTCCAAACCACTGTAGCGTCAGTCTCCTTCAACATGGCGTCTCCGGTGTCAGACAATATAACAAAGAAACATAGGGATGAGCGACCCTACTACAAAGGTTATCTAAAAGGAGACTCGGCTCAACATAAATATATATATGCAGCATAATATATCAAAGTATTAAAATATGTATCATAGCACATAATATGCAACACATAAGAATGCATACTCATTGGATATCTCAGTCATTACTTACGTAACTTTTTAAGGCAGTCCTAGTAGCACCAGTCTAGGGTCCAAGCCTACAAGACATATTTACCATATCACTATTACTGTTCTAAAAGTCTTATCTAAGCTAATAGATACTCCCTAATACTATAAGGGATCTAGGGTTATATATGCGTCTATCATCAGCCCTTTTATGTCAAAAGCCCTAACTCCTGGGCACAACTCCACTGCGATTACAGAAGCGCCTCGTTACTGACCGGACCTCGCCTAGATGGCTAGAAAAACTCAAGAACACCAAGGAGGAGAGGGAAATCACTGAATTTGAGCAAGTATTCTGAATCTCGGATGCCCTATTTATAAGCAAGGGTTCGGAATCTCCGATCCCTAGTTCGAAAGATCCGAACGATCGGTGCTTCCAAACTTGCATGTCTTCCACGTGCCGAACTGCCCTGTTTGGAAGCTCCGATCTCCATCTTTGGATGTTCCGATATCATGCATGCGGTTTCATGTCAAAACGTTGGCGACATGTCACTAGTGCGCATGGCCTAACTCTTCGGAAGTTCCGATCTCTGGTTCGAAAGTTCCGATCTTGCTTTCGAACTCATTCGCTTGGTTTGATTACTTTAGATATTTCGATCTCCCATGGTTCACATTCGGATCTTCCGAACTACCCGAGTCAATTTTGTCTCTTGGACCATTTTTTTGACATTTTAGAGTCGATTTCTTGATTTTTTTTTAATCGTACTAAAATCTCTTAATCAAGTTTAATCATTTAAGCTTGAAAAAATGAAATTTGGGTTACTACAGGAAAATATATATATGGGCAAGAAAATGATCAGGGTGTACAATGCGGGCTAAATGAACAGTGGAGAAGAGCTTAGGAACTTGTACTAGGCAACCCAGGCAGGTGCCATGATGATTCGGGTAGGCGCAAGACGTCTGACAACACTTATGACATGAACACGCCTCTTCAACTGCTAGGGCTGAAGTCTTGCCTATGTCAGCCCTAGCCCGCCCAAAATTCAAAAAGTAGAGGTTTTTCCCGCCCAAATCCAAGGACAATCAATCGGGACAATCTTGCTCTAGCCTGACTATTAAGAAGGGAGTGATGATGCCCCAAAAAGTCCTCGGGTTATCATCAGACCTGGGGTGGGAATGTGAATTTATAGGAGAGAGGCAGGACAGTCCGAGTAGAAAAATATCCCGGGAGGGAGATCAAGAGCCCGGGAATGGAAAGGAATTAGGTTGAAGGCTAGAGGTCGGGAGAGAGGGTAACTTGGAAGTACCCTACCTTGGTAAGAAGATTGGGGCAAGACTGTTGGAGAACGCGGCGATCAGATCAATCAGGATTGATACCCGGTGCAGCGGAAGTTTAAAAATTTTATATGGAACGATTCCATAGTGGGTATCAAAACCTTATGATTAAATTGTGTGTGTAAAAAATAAATAACAATTATAAATTTTTACCTCCAATCTCGAAGCGAGATTATGGACACCAACAGATTTCTCTGCTCTTGTTGTATATCCCTGGAACTGATGGACGAACTGTTCTTCAATCAGGTCCACGAACGGATATTTAATCCCTCTGATAGATTGCACTAGAAAATCTATCAGAAGTTTCTACGAAGAGATTAACGAATTTGATCCGTTAAACCAGACTGCAATTCAAAATTCACAGACTGGATTTTCCGAGCAGAGGGGAGAAGGGGGGCGGCCACTACTGAGAGAAAAATAGGGTTTTTTCGAAAATTGTGACCTGTTGTCTGTTATTTCTGTACTGCAATAACTTATTTATAATGTAGGCCGCTAACAGCTTAGGGCCCATTAGTCATAAGTTCAAGCCCAACAAGCAAAGCCCGCATGTTCAGAAATTAATATAAAATTCATCGTGACTCCGATTGATAAACCGATTTCACCAATGTGCACAGAAACCATTTCTGCACCTTTTAAAGTCAAGATAAATTTTTCTGAATCCGAATTCAGTGATTTCCAAAAATGCCCATCCCTATGTCATTTTAGGAAATCTTACTCCTCTACTCATAATTAAGAAGTCCAACTTCTTTGTTCATTAAATTTAACTCTTTAAATTTAACTATCTCAACGGGGATTAAAAATCCATTACTCTGTGTGACCCTCAATGGTTCAGGGATACAGCTAGCCGTGGGCTCATAACTCCTTGTGACTCGGAACAACAATTTCCGACTTGCCCATCGAATCATGGTAAGAGCGTCTAGCAACATCGCCCCATGATTCCCTAGGTATCACTGATAGTGCTTACAAGAACCAATAGATTTTGGTTAGCGTACAGTACGGTCCCTTCATCCATATATCCCGATCGAATCAACAACCATTGGTATATCGAGAGTCGTTCGAGATTCGATAACTATGCAATACATCTTGAAGATCAAATAGTGACATCGCATGTGTTACTAAGAAACCATTTCTTAAAACACATCATGTACTCTGGCCAGAGATTCGTCACACTAATATCTCCTCAGATCGCATAGGATATCCACACTCGCAAGTATGTGGTGAATCCTTTACAACAAAGCATCGACTCCTATATGTGTTGTAACTGTACCCAATCCCGACACCTGATGACTCCAATAGAGTCGGTAAACGAGTCAAAGCACAGTACTAGCATATAGAGTCTCAATGATGTTTCAAGTAGTAAGGACTAATGGTGTACAACCAAAACCGCGGACTTTATCCACTCGATAAGTGATAACCACTTGGAAAGTCCGGATAGGGTAGTTCGATCATTCATCGTATGAATATCCATTTGCATGCTTCGAACATCTCTATGTTCCTTACCAATGAAACGTGGTACTCTGCATCGCAAATGCTAGTCTCAAACTCGAGCGATCCTTATCCTTATTATCGGACGGCTCAATCGACTAGGAACAGTTTAGAATATACAGTGACTATAAGATGTGTTTCATGATAGACATCTCCATGTTCTACCACATCTTACATACACTATAGTATATTCAAGGTCTTTATCAAAACAACAATAGTATATCACAATATAACAATATGAAGAAAGATAAAGTCATTGCCATTAATAAAAGTGTAAATTATATTAAACAAAAGATTGTTTATACAAAGAGTCATCAAAGCCCTTAGCCACAAGTTGGCTCACCGGGCACCCACTCTTTCAATCTTCCACTTGCCCTATAGCCAACTAGTCATACTACGTAGACCCATTGCTTCGCGATGTTTGTCAAATAATGGTCCTGGCAAGGGCTTAGTAAGTGGATCAGCGATATTGTCTGCAGAGGCCACTCTTTCGACAGTGATGTCTCCTCTTTCCACAATCTCCCGGATGATGTGGTATTTCCTCAGTACGTGTTTGGATCTTTGATGAGACCTTGGTTCCTTTGCCTGAGCAACGGCACCCGTGTTGTCACAGTACACCGGGACTGGACCAACAACTTCAGGAATGACGCCCAACTCTTGGACGAAATTCCTCATCCAAACGGCCTCTTTAGCAGCAGCTGATGCTGCAATGTATTCTGCTTCAGTGGTGGAATCCGCTGTGGTGTCCTGCTTGGAACTCTTCCAAGAGACAGCACCGCCATTGAGCATGAACACAAATCCAGAGGTTGACTTCGAGTCATCCACGTCACTTTGGAAGCTAGAGTCGGTATAGCCTTCCAATTTTAGTTCTCTTCCTCCATATACCATGAACATATTCTTAGTCCTTCGTAAGTACTTAAGAATATCCTTCACGGCTTTCCAATGCATTTGACCGGGATTAGCTTGATATCTGCTCGTGACACTCAGAGCAAATGCTACATCCGGTCTGGTAGATATCATCCCATACATGATACTACCTATGGCTGACGCATATGGTACATGTGTCATTTTCTCTATCTCTTCATCTGTCTTGGGACACATAGACCTGGATAGAGAAACTCCATGACACATAGGTAGATGTCCTCTCTTGGACTCATCCATTGAAAACCGTTTCAATATGGTGTCGATGTAGGTTGATTGAGTGAGTCCTATCATTCTCTTAGATCTATCTCTATAGATCTGTATCCCAAGAATATAGGATGCCTCACCCAAATCCTTCATCGAGAATCTACCTGATAACCATATCTTTGTTGACTGCAACATCCCTACATCATTCCCAATAAGTAGGATGTCATCAACATAAAGTACTAAGAATGTCACAGCATCCTTAACTACTTTCTTGTACACGCATGGTTCCTCCGGGTTCTTGATGAAACCAAAATCCTTTATTGTTTCATCAAATTTCTGGTTCCAACTTCTTGATGCTTGTTTTAGACCATAAATTGATCTCTGAAGCTTGCATACCTTATGCTCGCTTCCCATGGATGTGTACCCCTCAGGCTGCTTCATATAGATTTCTTCCTTAATGTCTCCATTAAGAAAAGCAGTCTTCACATCCATTTTCCATATCTCATAGTCATACCAAGCAGCTATGGCAATAAGGATTCTTATGGACTTGAACATTGCAACTGGTGAAAAGGTTTCATCATAGTCAACTCCTTGTCTTTGAGTATAACCTTTCGCCACCAATCGCGCCTTGTAGGTCAATACCTTACCATCAGGCCCAAGCTTTCTCTTGTAGATCCATTTACACCCTATTGGAACAATTCCATCGGGAGGATCTACTAAAGACCAAACTTGGTTTGTATGCATCGAATCTATTTCCGACTGCATAGCTTCAAGCCATAAATTTGAATCCGCATCAGAAATTGCTTCCTTGAAGTTTCTTGGATCACATCCAACATCGGGTTCATCTTGATCCCCTTCAAGAAGAAGACCATATCGAATAGGAGGTCTAGAAGTCCTCTCGGATCTTCTAGGTACAAGCGTGTCTATCAATGGTTCCTGAGGTGTAGGATCGTTATTTTGTATTTTGGGTTCTTCTCGAATTTCTTCGAGTTCCATCATCTCGCCTTTCTTATCCAATAAGAACTCCTTCTCCAAGAAGGTGGCATTCCTTGAAACAAACACCTTTGTTTCAGCAGGATAATAGAAATAATATCCGATTGAATTCTTCGGATACCCTACAAAATAACATAAGCTGGATCGACTATCCAACTTATCTCCCACTGTCCGCTTCACATAAGCAGGACATCCCCAAATCCTCAAGTACGAATACTTAGGAGCTTTGCCATTCCATAACTCGTATGGTGTTTTGTCCACTGCTTTAGTGTGGACGTTGTTCAACAACAATACCGCCGTTTCAAGCGCATAGCCCCAAAACGAAGGTGGAAGCTCAGTGAAGCTCATCATGGACCGAACCATGTCCAACAAAGTTCGATTACGATGCTCCGATACACCATTAAGCTGTGGTGTCATAGGAGGAGTCCACTGAGAGAGAATCCATTCTCTTTTAGATAGTCCAAAAACTCGGTACTTAAGTATTCTCCATCTCGATCCGATCGAAGTGCTTTAATACTTTTACCTAGCATGTTTTCTACTTCAGCCTTGAATTCTTTGAACTTTTCAAATGCTTCAGACTTATATTTCATTAAATATAAATACCCATACCTCGAATAATCATCAGTAAAGGTAATGAAGTAGGTGTGGCCATATTGAGTACCAACTCTAAATGGACCACAAACATCTGTATGGATCAAATCCAATAGATTTTGACTATGCTCAGGTTTCCCCTTAAAAGGAGATTTAGTCATTTTTCCTTTCAGGCAGGATTCACAAGTAGGTAGAGAGTTAATATCAGACATATCAAACATGCCCTCTCCCACTAGCTTGTTCATCCTCCTTGAGGAAATATGACCTAACCTAGCATGCCAAAGGTTTGCCGGGTTTTGGCTATCGATTTTCCTTTTGTTTGTTGTTGCCGGTTTATCTACATAATTTATTGGAACGTCTTTTAGTTTTAAGTTGTATAGATCGTTTTCAAGTTGTCCATTTCCAATCAAACATTCATTTTTGTAAATATTGCAAATCTCATTCACAAAATTGCAAGAATAACCATCTCTATCAAGCATAGAAACAGAAATAATGTTTTTAATCAAATCCGGAACAAATAAAACATCTCTCAAATGTAACTTAAAACCGTTCTGCAAAAATAAATAAACATCTCCCACAGCTTTAGCTTCAACTGTAGTAGCCCGTGCCCTAATTGAGTAATTAAAGGATTAATGCTAATTAAATAAATTGGGGATTGGGCGGATCGGAAGCTCCGAAGGGACGATCGGAAGCTCCGATCGGGATCGGAAGCTCCGATGAGGATCGGAGGCACCGATGATATTACGTCATCCATGACGTGTGGCTGGATCGGAAGCTCCGATCAGGACCGGAGGCTCCGATCACCCCTATCCGGAGTCAACAAATGATATTTTGACACGTGGCAGATCAAGATCTTTGGAAGCTCCGATGGCAGGATCGGACGTTCCGATCGAGGTTCGGACGTTCCGATCAAGGATCGGAGGCTCCGATCGTTGTCTATAAATAGAAGGCCGAGATTTCATTTCTCCTTGCCAATTCCGGATTTCCTCTCTATTTCTAGTCATATTCGAGCTGTTCTAGTCTTCTTAGGCTTGGTCCGGAGGAGGCGTTCGATAGTCGTAGCGGAGTTGTGCCCAAGTTCTGGAGGCATCGACATCAAAGGGCTAACGACGGACGAAGGTATAGCTTTTGCTTCCTATAAATATTTAGGAGTATGCAATAGCTTAGTTAAGGCTTTTAGAGCACTGTAATGATAGTAGTATCATTTCGCTGTGTAGGCGGACTTTAGGCTTGGACTTAGAGCTGGTAGTGCCTACCTGGTATTTGAGGTACGAAAGTACTGTTCGAGATATCCTGACTGAGTATGCATGTATTATGTGACTGCATGATTTATATGCCATGATTTTATGCTGCATTCATTTGCATCTTGCTGTATCTCCTTCGAGATGTCTGTTAGTAGGGTTGTACCCTATCCTGTTAGTGGATGGACTTCCATCGATTTGGGTCCAGTGTTTCCACGGTTATCTCGGTATGGGAGCCACCTCCTGAAGCGACGGCACAGCGTGCTACATACCAGGGCCCGGTCTGTCTCTGTTATCTGATCCTTGACCTCGAGTCTATAGGGAGTTCACTTTGCATGCATGTATACTCACACTCTCGCACTGAGCGTTTTATGCTCATGTCTCGTACTCTGTATTTTCTGGACACCCTATTCCATGGGGCAGGTTTGCGATTGGACGAGGAGGGTGGATCCAGGAGGGGCTAGTCAGTGGTTGGCCAGCTGGAGCTTCGTCTAGGCTTTATTACTGTTGTTTGGGTTTATACAGCTATTCGATTTGGTTGTATAATATTGGATAATTACAGATTCCTTTACTTGGGATTGTATAATGTTATTGGTTTCCGCAGTTTTATTCTGATATCTGTTTTATTAAGTTAATTGCATGCATAAGTTCTGTTTAGTAGGTGATCCGGGTAAGGGTCACTACATTTATGGTATCAGAGCATGCAAAAGATTTCTTGGGATTTAGTCTCATCTTGAGGTATTTTTGTAGATGTCAAATCGTGACGACCAGAGTTCTCATGGCAGTGTTGGTGGGCGTTGGGGTGATGCCGACCGGGAGCCTCGTCGAGAACGGCTTCATCGTCACCATGACGACGAGCGTTTCACTGTGCGTCGATTCTTAGCTATGGGTCCTAAGCCCTTAGTTGGAGGTGAGTCTCCGGAGGATGCGGAGAACTGGTTAGACCGCATGGAGACGACTTTTCAGACTTTCCAATGCACTGATGAGCAGAAGGTGGAGACCCTTGGCTATCTTCTGGATGGGCGTGCGCGCAGGTGGTGGAGGTTTACTTCTGCACCTTTTGTTGCGGCGAGAGGAGTGGCCACCTGGGCCGAGTTTCGCACAGCTTTCCAAAAACGGTATTTTCCTCCTGCACTCCGACAGTCGAAGGCAGGCGAGCTACTGAGTCTGCGACAGGGAACCATGTCTATCGATGAGTATCAGCAGAGGTTCTTTGATCTGCTATCCTATTGCCCCGAGATTGCTGATAGCTCAGAGATGAAGTATAATCTGTTCCTTCAGGGCCTTAACCCTGAGATCCATGACCGTGTGGCGGTTGGCGACGACATGTCCTACGAGGGTTTGGTGAGCCGTTGTCACCAGGCGGAGGACAGCATTCGGCGGAACAGGTCTTTCTCTCAGTCAAGACCTGCTAGTTCTTTGGCCCCCCGTGCCCAGTCATTCAAGAAGTCCGGATCTACTTCTTCCTCTGGTTCGGGAGGTGTTGTCCGTTTCGGTAAGAAGGACAAGTGTGATCACTGTGGGAAGAACCATCCATCCGACAAGTGCCGCAGAGCTTCTGGAGCTTGTTTCCGTTGTGGAGAGACTGGTCATATCCGGAGGGATTGTCCACAGTCTGGGGGAGGCAGTTCTGGATCTGGTTCAGGATCTGGTTCTCAGGCTACCGTACAGCAGAGGTCGCAGGGACAGTCTGCTGGGAGTTCTCATTTGAGGCCACGAGCTTCTGGCCAGGTGTTTGCCCTGAGACATGATCAAGCTGTGGAGGAGAATGAGAAAGTCATCGCAGGTACATTTATGCTTTATAGTATACCTGCTCTTGTACTTATTGACACTGGTGCATCTCATTCCTTCATTTCTGCACGTTTTGTTAAGAGGCATAAGTTACCATGCATTGCACTAGACGTAGTGATGTCTGTTTCTACTCCGACGGGCCAATCTGCTTTGGCTAAGCGTCTAGTGATGGGTTGCCCTTTAGAGTTCGAAGGGAACATTCTGTTAGCGAATCTCATGGTCCTGGCGATGGACGACTTTGATTGCATTCTGGGAATAGATGTGCTGACTACCTATCGAGCTTCAGTGGACTGCTATCAGAGATTAGTACGCTTTCATCCGAAAGGGAGTGAGAGTTGGTTTTTCTATGGTGAGGGAGCGCGACCCCCGATGCCTTTGGTATCAGCTTTGAGAGCCTGTCGAGCTCTAGAGTCTGGCGGGGAAGGCTACCTTATCTATGCAGTTGATTTGTCCGCTGAGAGTATTGGGATAGAGAGCATTCCTGTTGTGGATGAATTTCCAGATGTGTTTCCTGATGAGATTCCGGGTTTTCCTCCTGCTAGGGAAGTCGAGTTTGGCATAGAGTTGATGCCAGGTACTTCGCCTATTTCTAGAGCACCGTATCGTCTGGCTCCGTCAGAGATGCGTGAGTTGAAGAATCAGTTACAGGATCTTTTGGACAAGGGGTACATTCGTCCTAGTGTATCTCCTTGGGGAGCTCCTGTTCTCTTCGTGAAGAAGAAGGATGGGTCGATGCGGCTGTGCATTGACTATCGACAGCTGAATCGAGTCACTGTGAAGAACAAGTATCTGTTGCCTCGTATTGATGACTTGTTTGATCAGCTGCAGGGCACGTCAGTTTACTCCAAGATTGACTTGAGATCTGGGTATCATCAGTTGAGAGTCCGTGATCAGGACGTAGCCAAAACTGCATTCCGTACTCGCTATGGGCATTACGAGTTCCTAGTGATGCCATTTGGTTTGACCAATGCGCCGGCTATATTCATGGATCTGATGAACCGTGTCTTCTGGGAGTATTTGGACAAGTTTGTCGTGGTCTTCATTGACGACATCTTGGTGTATTTGCGTAATACGGAAGAGCATGTTTCTCACTTGCGGTTGGTACTACAGACTCTTCGAGATGAGCAATTGTACGCCAAGCTGAGCAAGTGTGAGTTCTGGATGGATAGAGTGGTTTTTCTTGGCCATATCATATCCAGGGAGGGGATTTCTGTTGATCCAAGCAAGATTGAAGCGGTACTTAATTGGTCGCGTCCGACGACGGTTGCTGAGATCCGTAGTTTTCTGGGTCTAGCAGGGTATTATCGTCGCTTCATTCTGAATTTCTCTCAGTTAGCTCGACCGTTGACGCAGCTTACCCGCAAGGGTGTGGATTTCGAGTGGTCCTCCGAGTGTGAGGAGAATTTCCGTGAGCTTCGACGGCGGTTGACTTCTGCGCCGGTGTTAGCATTACCGTCAGGATCTGGAGGGTATGTAGTTTACACGGATGCTTCTCTTCAGGGGTTAGGTTGTGTCCTGACTCAGAATGGGCATGTGATCGCATACGCTTCTAGACAGCTGAAGCTTCACGAGGACAACTACCCAGTCCATGATTTGGAGTTGGCAGCCATTGTGTTCGCTTTGAAGATCTGGCGTCATTATCTGTATGGCGAGAAATTTGAGATCTTCACCGACCATAAGAGTCTCAAGTATTTGTTCACTCAGGCAGAATTGAACATGAGGCAGAGACGTTGGATGGACTTGCTTAAGGACTATGATTGCGAGATTAAGTACCATCCGGGAGCTGCTAATCTCACCGTTGATGCTTTGAGTCGCAAGGTGCGACTATCCGCACTTCAGACTTGTTCGATGTCTAGTGCGATCAGTGACTGTTGTACTTCAGGTTATACCTTCAAGCATAAGAAAGGTATGCAGAGTATCCAGATGTTTGCGATATTATCTGAGCCAGCCTTGTACTCGCGGATCCGAGATGCTCAGATGTCTGATTCGAAGACCCAGCGTTTAGCTCGTCTAGCTAACGAGGGTAGCTCGTTTGGATTTCATTATCAGTCAGATGGCTTTCTGTGTTTGTCTGGTAGGCTTGTGATTCCACAGGATGAAGAGTTGCGAGAGGAGATTTTGTCTCAGGCACATCGCACTAAGTTGAGTATTCATCCTGGGAGCAACAAGATGTACAAGGATCTACGTACTCGTTTCTGGTGGAAGGGAATGAAACGCAGTGTTTATCAGTTTGTTTCCAGATGTTTGGTGTGTCAACAGGTCAAGGCAGAGCACCGACGACCTGGAGGATTGCTTCACAGTCTGCCTATTCCTGAATGGAAATGGGAGTTTATCACTATGGACTTTGTGACCCATTTGCCGGTATCCCCGAGGAACTGTGATGCTATCTGGGTTGTGGTGGACCGACTCACCAAGTCAGCGCATTTCATTGCCTATAGCCGAGAGTACTCTGTGGATCGCATGGCACGGATGTACATTCAGGAGATCGTTCGACTTCATGGAGTGCCTGTGAGCATTGTCAGCGATCGGGACCCCAGGTTTACTTCTAGATTCTGGGGGAGTGTTCAGCGTGCGATGGGTACTACTCTCAGTTTGAGTACAGCCTATCATCCAGAGACTGATGGTCAGTCAGAGCGCACTATCCGTACGTTAGAGGATATGCTTAGAGCGTGCGTCTTGGATTTTGGTTCAGCCTGGCAGGATCATTTGCCATTGATCGAGTTCGCTTACAACAACAGCTATCACACTAGTATTGGGATGGCACCTTTTGAGGCGTTGTATGGGCGACGTTGTCGTACTCCACTCTTCTGGGAAGAAGTGGGGGAGAGACAGGCTGAGGGACCGGAGTTTATCCAGCAGGCGATAGATATTGTTGATCAGATCAAGAAACGGATTAAGACTGCACAGGATCGTCAGGCCAGCTATGCTAATATCAAGCGTAGGCCTTTGCAGTTCGAGGTCGGGGAGAAAGTGTTTCTGAGAGTGTCACCTTTCTGCAAGATTCTCAGATTTGGCCTTAAGGGCAAGTTGTCTCCCAGATTTATCGGTCCGTTTGAGGTCTTGGAGAGCATTGGCGATTTGGCTTATCGACTAGCATTGCCACCGCATCTATCCAGCATTCACGACGTGTTCCACGTATCTCTGTTGCGACGGTATGTGGCGGATGAGTCCCATATTCTGCAGCGGTCTGAGGTTCAGGTAGACAAGGATTTGACTTATGTTGAGAAACCTACTCGTATCCTGGATTATAAGGATAAGGTTTTACGGAACAAAGTCATTCCTTTGGTTTTAGTTCAGTGGCAGCGCCGAGGCACTGAGGAAGCTACTTGGGAGCTTGAGGACAGGATGCGTAAAGACCATCCTGAGTTGTTTTGATTTCATTCTTTAAGTTGTATTCAGTTGCAAACTCTGTAAACGTTTGATTTGAATAAAGAATGTTTCTGATTTCTGTATTTGCATTCGGTACTTAAGATCTGATTTCGAGGACGAAATATCTTAAGTGGGGGAGAATGTAGTAGCCCGTGCCCTAATTGAGTAATTAAAGGATTAATGCTAATTAAATAAATTGGGGATTGGGCGGATCGGAAGCTCCAAAGGGACGATCGGAAGCTCCGATCGGGATCGGAAGCTCCGATGAGGATCGGAGGCACCGATGATATTACGTCATCCATGACGTGTGGCTGGATCGGAAGCTCCGATCAGGACCGGAGGCTCCGATCACCCCTATCCGGAGTCAACAAATGATATTTTGACACGTGGCAGATCAGGATCTTCGGAAGCTCCGATGGCAGGATCGGACGTTCCGATCGAGGTTCGGACGTTCCGATCAAGGATCGGAGGCTCCGATCGTTGTCTATAAATAGAAGGCCGAGATTTCATTTCTCCTTGCCAATTCCGGATTTCCTCTCTATTTCTAGTCATATTCGAGCTGTTCTAGTCTTCTTAGGCTTGGTCCGGAGGAGGCGTTCGATAGTCGTAGCGGAGTTGTGCCCAAGTTCTGGAGGCATCGACATCAAAGGGCTAACGACGGACGAAGGTATAGCTTTTGCTTCCTATAAATATTTAGGAGTATGCAATAGCTTAGTTTTCGTTGTGTAGGCGGACTTTAGGCTTGGACTTAGAGCTGGTAGTGCCTACCTGGTATTTGAGGTACGAAAGTACTGTTCGAGATATCCTGACTGAGTATGCATGTATTATGTGACTGCATGATTTATATGCCATGATTTTATGCTGCATTCATTTGCATCTTGCTGTATCTCCTTCGAGATGTCTGTTAGTAGGGTTGTACCCTATCCTGTTAGTGGATGGACTTCCATCGATTTGGGTCCGGTGTTTCCACGGTTATCTCGGTATGGGAGCCACCTCCTGAAGCGACGGCACAGCGTGCTACATACCAGGGCCCGGTCTGTCTCTGTTATCTGATCCTTGACCTCGAGTCTATAGGGAGTTCACTTTGCATGCATGTATACTCACACTCTCGCACTGAGCGTTTTATGCTCATGTCTCGTACTCTGTATTTTCTGGACACCCTATTCCATGGGGCAGGTTTGCGATTGGACGAGGAGGGTGGATCCAAGAAGGGCTAGTCAGTGGTTGGCCAGCTGGAGCTTCGTCTAGGCTTTATTACTGTTGTTTGGGTTTATACAGCTATTCGATTTGGTTGTATAATATTGGATAATTACAGATTCCTTTACTTGGGATTGTATAATGTTATTGGTTTCCGCAGTTTTATTCTGATATCTGTTTTATTAAGTTAATTGCATGCATAAGTTCTGTTTAGTAGGTGATCCGGGTAAGGGTCACTACATCAACTCTGGAACCATTTCCGAGCCTCAGCTGGGTCTCACCCATTCTAAGCCTGCGACTTCTTGTCATCACCTGCAAATCATTGCAAATGTGAGATCCACATCCGGTATCCAATACCCAAGAAGTAGTATTAAGTGAAACATTTATTTCAATATAGAACATACCCTTCGCAGTTCGCAACTGCTCTAGATATTCCTTGCAGTTACGCTTCCAATGACCGGGCTTCTTGCAGTAATGGCAAACATCCTTGGATTTTTCCATGTTTGAAGCCTTTGTCTTGTACTTCTTCTCTGGTTCGATTTTCTTGGGTGGGGCAGAACGTTTCTTACCCTTTGTACTTGGCTCCTTCTTAGCAGAAGAAGAGGAGCCCACCAAGAAAGCCGGTTTATCCTTCTTTAATGTGGATTCATATGTCACAAGCATATTGACCAACTCTTCAAGGGAGGCCTCTATCTTGTTCATATTGAAATTCACCACAAATCCGTCAAACGAAGAAGGAAGAGACAGAAGTAGTAAGTCCACGTTGAGTTCATGCTCCAACACCAAATCAAGGGTTACCAACTTCTGTATGAGCCAAATCACTCGTACCCCATGATCACGGACCGAAGTCCCTTCACGCATGCGACACGTCATTAGCTCCTTTACAGTAGCGAACCTTTCAGCCCTCGATTGAGCCCCAAAAAGTTTCTTGAGTTGTACGTGAATGTCAGCAGCATTCACGGTGTCCTCAAATCGCCTCTGGAGTTCATCAGACATCGAGGCTTGCATATAGCATTTGGCCTTGATATCATGGTCCCACCATGTATCAAGTTTGGCTAACTCTTCCGGACTTATGTCAGCTGGTGCTTCCTTCGGAGGAGATTTTTCTAACACGTAGAGCATCTTCTCCGAAGTCAAGATGTATAGTTTGCGCCAGTCAGTTTATTTTGTTCGAGGATCGAGAAAAGTGGATTACGCGAATTCATCTTTATGAAATACTGAAAAGAAACAGACAAATATCAGTGATTGTTTAAGTAATTTACTAAGACATAAAATAGGCGAAATTTATTTTATGAATCTCACTCCCACTATTTTAACGATTTCACTACCCTCTAGTGAAAACGGGAAACTGTTTTTCTTAGTGAGAACATGGAGTCCAATTGACAATCTATGGTCCCGAATAATATCAGCCAATCATAATTTTCAAAAGGTAGAGCCCAATTGCTTCCAAAGCAACCTCCACATTTTTACCTCATGTCCAATAAGGGCCCAATAATATGACGCCGTTTATTGTGACATGTCAAGATGACCCATCAATATTAAGTTGTGATGGACGGTCGCCATGTGGATCCCCCAATAATATGAGCCGATCTCATGGGAGTTCCACCCAACTTACAACATGTGTCGATCCAATGTACAGCTTTCCGACGAACGGGCCCCCCCAATAATATGAGCCGGACCATATCCGCGGGTAGCATCTCATACATTGATCGTTGATGGAAGGTAGGAACATTTAAACAAATTTAAATTTCCTTTATTTATCTTGATATCAATTTTAAATCATATTTAAAATGAGGGATTTTATTTTTTGAAAATTTGTCTCATCATTTTTAAAATTTTTGTATGCTTGTCAGATTCACACAATTTTGTCTAAAACATGCATACAACTATAATATCACATATTATATAGGATGATCGATTCCATTTCTAATCGACCCGTGGTTGCCAATCACGAGTCTTAGTCCAATCCTAGGTAATATGCAGTATGCAATGCAATCCTATTACATTTTGCTTCCAATTTACATTTTTTCTGTCTTTATTGTCTGCTGGGCCCACCTCCATCTTCAAATCTTGATCTCCCACTAAATCTAATGTATTTACAATAAATAACAATGACAAGTAGGGGATACATTTTTAAGGGGTGGGAACGGGCCATAAACCAAGCCCACTTTTATTACATATGACAATTCATATTGGGCCATAAACCAGACCCATTAATAAAACCAACAACAATAAAAACAAATGTAAATTCCTAACATACACCTACAAAATTGGTCATGGCAATCGATCATCCTTATCCAATAACATTTAATTCAAAATTAATTTATTGGATAACATGCAATGGCAATTTAAATTTAAAAGGATAAAATCATATTTCATACATAAAATCTTATTTTACATACAAAATCATATTTTATCTTTTTATCAAATAAAATCATATTTTATCTATAAAATCCAATTTTATACATAAAATCATATTTTACTCAATATATCCATAAGATCATATCTTATCATCAATTGTACCAAAAATAATTAATTTCAAAATTCAATTTAACGGATAAAATATTTAAATTTTCCAAAAATTCAAATTTATCCAAAAATCAATTTTAAAATTTTCGGACTCGAACAATTCGATCCGACGCCTCGTGGACCAATCAAAAACAATTTTCGATCGGACCAAAAATAGAATTTTAACATATTAAAATTTAATTTAAAAATTAAAAAAAAAATTAATTTTTCCCAGCGGGCCGCCCGGGACATTCCCGGGATGCCCGCGCCCTAATGGGGTCGGGCCGGGCAGCCCGGCTGCCCCTAGGGCAGCGATCACATCGCTGCCCTGCGCAGCGCCCAGCGCTGCGCTGGGCAGCGCCGTGCGCCGCCCTGTGCAGCGACCATCGCTACCCCCACCCCCGGGCAGCGATCCAATCGCTGCCCGGGTTTTTGCCCGAAATTTTTTTTTTTTTTATTTTTAAAATATTTATTTTGTTTCAAAAACCGAGGCTTAAAAATTTTTGTACAATCGATTAATTTAATCGCTTGATCTGAGCAACCTGGCTCTGATACCACTGTTGGAGAACGCGGCGATCAGATCAATCAGGATTGATACCCGGTGCAGCGGAAGTTTAAAAATTTTATATGGAACGATTCCATAGTGGGTATCAAAACCTTACGATTAAATTGTGTGTGTAAAAAATAAATAACAATTATAAATTTTTACCTCCAATCTCGAAGCGAGATTATGGACACCAACAGATTTCTCTGCTCTTGTTGTATATCCCTGGAACTGATGGACGAACTGTTCTTCAATCAGGTCCACGAACGGATATTTAATCCCTCTGATAGATTGCACTAGAAAATCTATCAAAAGTTTCTACGAAGAGATTAACGAATTTGATCCGTTAAACCAGACTGCAATTCAAAATTCACAGACTGGATTTTCCGAGCAGAGGGGAGAAGGGGGGCGGCCACTACTGAGAGAAAAATAGGGTTTTTTCGAAAATTGTGACCTGTTGTCTGTTATTTCTGTACTGCAATAACTTATTTATAATGTAGGCCGCTAACAGCTTAGGGCCCATTAGTCATAAGTTCAAGCCCAACAAGCAAAGCCCGCATGTTCAGAAATTAATATAAAATTCATCGTGACTCCGATTGATAAACCGATTTCACCAATGTGCACAGAAACCATTTCTGCACCTTTTAAAGTCAAGATAAATTTTTCTGAATCCGAATTCAGTGATTTCCAAAAATGCCCATCCCTATGTCATTTTAGGAAATCTTACTCCTCTACTCATAATTAAGAAGTCCAACTTCTTTGTTCATTAAATTTAACTCTTTAAATTTAACTATCTCAACGGGGATTAAAAATCCATTACTCTGTGTGACCCTCAATGGTTCAGGGATACAGCTAGCCGTGGGCTCATAACTCCTTGTGACTCGGAACAACAATTTCCGACTTGCCCATCGAATCATGGTAAGAGCGTCTAGCAACATCGCCCCATGATTCCCTAGGTATCACTGATAGTGCTTACAAGAACCAATAGATTTTGGTTAGCGTACAGTACGGTCCCTTCATCCATATATCCCGATCGAATCAACAACCATTGGTATATCGAGAGTCGTTCGAGATTCGATAACTATGCAATACATCTTGAAGATCAAATAGTGACATCGCATGTGTTACTAAGAAACCATTTCTTAAAACACATCATGTACTCTGGCCAGATATTCGTCACACTAATATCTCCTCAGATCGCATAGGATATCCACACTCGCAAGTATGTGGTGAATCCTTGACAACAAAGCATCGACTCCTATATGTGTTGTAACTGTACCCAATCGCGACACCTGATGACCCCAATAGAGTCGGTAAACGAGTCAAAGCACAGTACTAGCATATAGAGTCTCAATGATGTTTCAAGTAGTAAGGACTAATGGTGTACAACCAAAACCGCGGACTTTATCCACTCGATAAGTGAAACCACTTGGAAAGTCCGGATAGGGTAGTTCGATCATTCATCATATGAATATCCATTTGCATGCTTCGAACATCTCTATGTTCCTTACCAATGAAACGTGGTACTCTGCATCGCAAATGCTAGTCTCAAACTCGAGCGATCCTTATCCTTATTATCGGACGACTCAATCGACTAGGAACAGTTTAGAATATACAGTGACTATAAGATGTGTTTCATGATAGACATCTCCATGTTCTACCACATCTTACATACACTATAGTATATTCAAGGTCTTTATCAAAACAACAATAGTATATCACAATATAACAATATGAAGAAAGATAAAGTCATTGCCATTAATAAAAGTGTAAATTATATTAAACAAAAGATTGTTTATACAAAGAGTCATCAAAGCCCTTAGCCACAAGTTGGCTCACCGGGCACCCACTCTTTCAAAGACATCATGGGTCATCCCCACAGATGATTCAGGGACATGTTCCCTCCCATGACCACCCTCTTGGGCATGACTGATAATCGTGGGCCACGACCTGGCATCATGCCACTTCCCTATAAATACCCCGAACCCGCCCCGCTGTCATCCCTAGTCGCTAGAAAATTTGGTGTTTTAGATTAGATCTTTAAAGTGTTTATTCACTCTCTCTCCAAACACATCCCTGATCATATATAACACTTTTTATTTAGCAAGATTGTTCAAAAATTGATATCATTAGCATGAGAAATTAAGAGTGCTTAAAGTTTTTATTTTTTTCTTCAAAAATTAATATCATTAGCATGAGAAATGAAGGGTGCTTAAATTTTTTATTTTTTTCTTAGAAAAAAAAGAGTGCATAAGATTTAACAATGTCTGAAAAACTAAATAAATAATATAAAATTTTAAAAATACATGAATCATTGTGTTAATTTGGTCCTCTTCTTTTCTTTCTTCTGCTTTTTTCCATATTAATAATCTCCATAATATTTGATTTTTCTCATGTAATCTTGTTGAAGTATTACCCAAAAAAATTAAAAATAGATTTTGATTTCCTTCAAGGTTTAGAAAATTTTTTGAAAGGTTTTAAAAATTCAGTCCACGCGGAAGCCGTGATAAAGATAAAAATTGAAAACAAAAAATAAATGTTTTAAACATTAAGAGCCCGTTTGGATTTTGTAGAGATTTTTTAAAATAAGTGCTTTTTTAAGCTATATAATTTTTGTTTTTGAAAAAGCTCTTTTTTGACTTAAAAATATTTTTTTAAGCACACCTTATTAGCTGAAAAAGCATTTTTTTAAAAAAAAAATTGTTTTTTTGTCTGGCATTTGATACCAAACTGGGCCTAAATATGCAATGGGCTGTTTTTAAACATTAATCCAAACGGTCTAATCCATTTCGAACTATTTTCAAATGGGCTGCTAAAATGTGCATATTTGATATGGATGATGAATCATGAATATATATTTCATTTTTTAATTTAATAAAAAAGTGGACTAATCCAACTGAGTTCGTCCTAATTCATAATCCAAACAGTCTAATCCAATCCGTTGCGAACTATTTTCAAATGGGCTGCTAAAAATTTAACTCAACCCATTTTTTTTTATCAAGATTAGATTGATTCGAAGTATCCAACACATTTTGATTTCTGTAGTTGTGAGTTAATATTTTTGACCCCAATCCATCAATCAAAATACACCCAGACTTATTTTGGAAGTTGAAAAAGAAATAATGAAAAGAAGAAAGAAGAAAATATATGATAAATTTTTTACTTAATTTGGAAGGAATATTGTATACATAATCTATAAAACATTCTCTTCTATTTTCCTTCTATTAAAATCTCCCAAATTAACGAATCAAAGTTTTTAAATTTCCTCTCTTCTCCAGTCTTTTCTTTCCAAATCCCAAACTCCTTAAGAAACATTTATTGAAATTAAAGATTTCAAATCCATTATGACAAACCCCAATAGAGTTCGATTTGAAATTTTCGACTATTATTTCATGCTATTTTTATAGTCATTCTAATGGATTTCAAATTCATGATCTCATGTGTAATCATTTAAAATCTTTATTTTAAATATATTCTTGAAATTCAAACACATCAATCCAAATGAAATATTCCAAGGATATGTTTAGATAGGGGATTTGGATTTGTGAGATAAACATATAAAGGTAGCATACTAAATAAAATAACATCAAGTCCATGAAGACATCCTCCCAATAGATAACAAAGTATATAAGTTAATTTTTTTAAAAGAACTATATAAGTTATTTAAACCTGATAAAGTACCTACAACTCCAAACATGAAAGCTGTCATACACATCTATTCCATATCACTTTGATGATATTCATCAACAACCCCCACCATCTTTCAACTTTCCTACAAAAACAAATATATATAGTCCCCACAAGATTAGTTAACTTTCACACACAACACCAAATCATGCATGCAATGCAAGCATGTCAAAATATGCAAGTGAATGACATCAATAGTAATGGCCTAACAAATTAAATTAATGTAAAATGTAAGATATGTCAAGTTATCAACCAATTGCATATATATGAACCAATTGCATGCATGGATTCACCGTACCATATCTAGTCTCATGGCCACACTCACCAGGCTAGTTCACACAATATGCAACAATGAATGTACATGCTTGGCCTATTGAGATCCAAAATCCATCATCCACCATATCATAATAGACTTCCATATATAACTACTACGATCACATCCCTTATCAACCCGAACACTGACACATTGTCCATATGGTACCGATAATAAATCGGTCTCCATAGATGATATGTTGCAGTCTCATGGGGTCGTAAACACAGCCTAAAACCTAGGAAACCCATGAAAGCGGTAATCATAACTTACAACTCGAGCGATCAAGTCAATGATTACGACAATTATATTATAAGATTCAATTTTATGGATAGGTTTCATCATCCATCACTCTGCGATGAATTACATACATAACTGATATCACATGCCGTATAGCACGTAGCCAGATAAAACATAAATATATACAGCCACCACATAATTCTCGTAAACATCGAATGTCACAAATGTACATGGTTCCATAACATTCCAACTTATGATTCCGATGCCCTAGTTAAGTCATCAGCTCACGTTACGTTTTCTAATTTGCATATATATATATATATATATATATATATATTTAGCTTGATTTTACTTAAATTCTGAGATTTTTCATATTCATATATATAATTATTGAAACAAATAATCATTCATATCAATTAAGGTCATTTAAGTTTAAAATGAGATCTCGAATTCCAAGGTGCAATCTGTTAGATTACACGAGTTCAACGCGTCGCTCATAAGCCATTTTGAATCACATTTTCGCTAATTTTCGAAATCTAACCCCCCCAATCTTGTTTATATATTTCAAAAGCTTCTTACATCATTCGAGACTACAATTCAATTTGACATAGGCTTGAAAAATGAATCATTAATAAATATGTTTCTCATCTGTAACTATATATTTTTTGCTGAGTTTTAAAACTACTAATGTTTCAGACCCTTTATTTCCTTCGTAATTTTTTTAAATATACACATATTTAAACATACTTGCAATAATGATAGTACAAAATATTTCGTTACACTATAGAATGAAACTAAATAAATATTGGCAAATTCATCAAAGATAGAAATTAAAAACTGGGGGAAAAGGAAGAAGAAATTTCCAAGTAAAGAAAACATAAGTCATCTCATATCTCTATATAAAAGGACTACAAACTTATTCCTACAAGCCATCCATTGGCTTAATCAGTTAATTATAGAAAAACATTACTCGTACAATAAAGATCGCACACACGATTACACATTAGTTTTAAAATTACAAAACGATCTCAAATACACTTTTAAACATCTTTTCAATCAAAGTGCATTTTGATAGTTTTATGATTTCTAACGTAATGTGAAACCGTTTGTAACGTACATAAGATAGTAAAACATATATAGAAGCATCCATGCTAATGTCATGGCCTCCTTGAATGCTTCATTGCTTCAATACATTTTCTACATTTTTTAATATTTTTTTAAGACACGGAAAAAATAAATTCAAGAACCAATAATATGTCGTGAATATTCCCCCTAATGACTGATTTTAATAATGCACAAACATTAATAGAAAAAGCCAACAGTTAAATGATATATACATCTATTTTACCTTTGGCCATGGATAGTCACTCTTACCATATCATAAGATTTACAATTATTTGGCTACAAATTATTTTTGGAAAAGAAACACAAAACTAAGAAAAATCTAGTACAAATATGTAGAACCAAAGTTGAATATTACATTTTACAAAAGAAAATATAAAATTGAGAAGAGGAAAAAACCAACCTATGAAAGAAAAAGAGTAAAAGCATTATGCTATGAATGGAAGTTAATGAGCTTACTTTCCCGGCGACCAGTTAGTTGCCGATCATTTCCAGACTGAGTTCAAGTAAAACTTACTTTTACCATAAAACTAGAAACAAGTATAACCTTAGATTCTGTTGGTAAGAGGGTTACAACATATTCTTCCTAACTTTTACCCGACCTGATCCGACCCAACCGGTAAACATGACAGAAAAAACTATATCTTTTCCTTCTGAGGGTAAAGAAAAAAAATTGTATGGGTAACGCAACGAAAGGTGAAATGGGGACACTAATTCGGAACCTTGAAAACTTTGAAACCTGTGCTATGGATGTTTGAGAAAATGATAGAGCCTCTAACAGTCAAAACTAATTCAAAAATGTTTACCGAGTTGGAGGACGGACTTCTTATGCATGATACATGTACAGACTATTCGCAGAGGCGCATGCGACTGAGTTTTCTGATGGGTGCCATGCCAGGTGGAGCAGCTTTTTAGTGGAATCAAATAAATTTCCACTGGCATTCAGTCCAGGACTTTCTGCACCTGTGGCATAGAACCCGAAGTTCTTTTGAATTGAGAGTTATTATATTAAAAGAACTTGAAACGTGATATTGAAAATGTACCTCGTCTCACGACTTGCGTGAAGCTACTGCAGAGTGATCTCGAAGGTCTTGAAGGGCTCTGGACGAACCTTCTGAGTGTTCTCAATGACAAGTTAAGATATTCAACATCGTCGAAAGTTTCCAGATGAATAGAAAATTGAACTGATGGTGGTACCTCATTGGATTTTTGGTTGCTTCCAGAAAAGTTGCTTCAGTACTTCCCAAAGCACAACCAAACACGCGGAACATATTGCTGAAATCATACAAAATTTTAGCATATTTAGCCAGATAGACAGAATAAATAATGGTTACGACAAAACATAACTGAAACTTAAGTTTACCTGTAAGAACCTGTTGCCGCCCGTTGACCATCACCACTGAGGCAGCATTCAAATTTGTCGAATATGGAATCATTCTCGTACAAGTCACAAAGCTGGGGAATATAAAATAGCAACATGATAATCTCAATAGTGTTTACAGAAGAGCCTCAGCCAAAATGGTGCTGATGTAAGGTAATTCACCTTAGGTTTCAAATGCTCGTGAACCTGTAAGGTTGCTACTGGACCAGAATCCATATTAACATCCCACAACTAAAAAGCAAATTTACATTGGATCAGGGGAAATCAAATCAACACCATGCAGAAGATTGAAAGTTACTATATATGTGTTGGACAGATTTTTGTGATTTGGTTTTCTCGATCTTGGCTAACAATGTGAGTGCTCCAAAGAACAGAAATCTCTAAGATCATTGTTTATGAAGTTTCTTCTTTCAGATAAAATATAGATGTGTGAATCCGCTAGCAACTAGTTTCCCATATGGTATACCACTGTACCACTTATTCATAATGCAAAATACAATATATTGCTTCCAGAAAGCATTTTTTTACTGAGAAATCATAGCCTACATGCATTCATTATCCACATAACATGATAAGTTAATATATTAAAATAATAATAACAAAAAACAGCGGAGCTTCAATAAAGCTTAAACAAACAGTGATCAAAACTGTAAATATAAGTGCAGAAGTTGGAACCTTAAGAGTCATGAAATCACGACTCAGTATGTATCTTCCATCCTTCGCAAACTTAATATCAGAAATTGAAGCAACTATCTCAGTGAAAAATGTCCTTGAGCCAGGTGCCCGTTCCTTAAATCTGTTAGGAATGGAACATTAATATCTGAGGCAAGAACAGTTGCTTATGAGCAACGAATCAAATTTAAGGAACAGTATTCTAAAAAAATTTCACTTCGTTTGAAGTTTTATTAAATAATTAAAAAAGCAGGCAAAGGTATCAGAATTGATCATCAGGCTGGTGAAAACCAAATAATTACCAGTAACTTACATTTTAGAATGTGAGTCACATAGGGCAGATTCCCGTAAATCAAAGAGACGGATTGATCCTTTCGAACTACTATAAGCTAACATGTTGCAATGAGTAGGATGAAACACCGCTGATGTTATCACCTCTGCCATAAAAAACAAGTATTATTGCAATGACGTAGCAAACAGTTCAAGCTCTACCGACATAGCAATCACATATTATCCCCAAAGCTTTTTCTTTAACTCAAAAAACTACAAACAAATCAGATATAAAATGTCTATATCGAAGAACTACAGTAGCCTTATACCCATAATAAAAGCCCTTTTGCAGTGTGTTCCACTTCAAAAGAATCATTATGGTCATCGAACATTAAAAAAAAATGAGAAGAAAACCTCAGGCTGACAAGATTATAAAAGAATTCTCAAGAGAAAAAGCAGAAAAAGGATAAGGAAAAAGCTATTCACCAGTCAGCTCTTCCATATTTGCAGGTTTTATATCAACAATGTTGAAGCTTTGATTGCTAACTTCTAAATTCCAAAGATTTATTCGCAGATCATCAGCTGATATAAATGTTTCACCATCACTGAAAAGAATTACAAACGCAAATTAATGAGTCCAAACAAATCAAAATTTCAAGAAAGAAATAATAATAGGGGTCCCCACACCCAAAATTAATTTCATTTCCAACATGCCAACAGTGATTACAGTGCGTTCCATGGCTCCATTACTTTCATGCGTCTAAAATTTATGAACTTTTATATGTTTAGATTAAGATTTCATATAACAAATGTAGACAGTTAGAATAAGCAAGACCTCTTAGTAATTTATAATCAGAAAGCATTGCCCAAGCCAGCAGCCCAATATCATATTCACCAAGTGTTGAATAACTTAAAAAAGCCAAGTGATTAAGTGAATCACAATGTCCTTTGTAACTGATAATCAGATACAAGCATCTCCCTTTATAATTCAGCCATTGAAATTGTTGGTTGAAATAAATTCTACGGCACCACAAAGTTCAGTTTACTACTCCTAGAAGTTTCAACTTTGAATTTTTTAATCCGTACAACTCCACCACCAAACAGTAAGGATAGAGGAAAAGATATGATACTTCAAGAACCTGGCAGGTGAAAGGGGAATCAACAGAGGTCCAAAGGAAAGAGGGATTTATAGCCACGTCTAAGCCGTAACCATACTGCTCCATCTGCTCATTTCTAAGGTTCAAGAAAATAATTAGGAACTTATATTTAATCAGGCTTTCCTCACTCTCATGACTAAAGTGTCAGGCTCCAAGTCTCACAATCTTATGAGAATAAACTCACTGCCACCACAGATAGGACATCGATATATTATATTAGTTTTTCCTTTGCAATCATTATATATACCGTACTTGTAAGCTGTTCCACCTCTAGGCCGAGGATGTGAAGGAAAGGAGGGAATTAAGAGAAGCAATTCAAACCATGAAAGCACAAGAAAATGGATGCAAATTGGAAGGCATAAAAAGGCTAAATAAAAAAGATATTCACCTGTTGTTTGAGATAGAATTTATATGATAGTCATGCGCATGAGCATATACTCTCCTCGATTTTGCAACAATACGGGTTTCACCGCTTACGACCTATTACAAGAAAAGAAACTGAGTGATAAAGTGAAAGATATTCTGGAGTAATACATGGCAATTGGAAAATACTTCCAAAGTGAACGTCCGCTTGATATTTAAGACCAACCAATGCACCACACTACTTATAGTAACCTTAAGCTCCAAGACTCAGAATTGAACAGCTACGCTGAAGTCATGTATTATACAAAAGACACATCCAAACAGGCTGATATACAGAAGCCAAAAGTGATTCTGTATTATATAAGGATAACATCAGAGGAAAAAACAAAGGAACTTTTCTTTTAGAAAAACATAACAATAAGTTTTCAACCCCACATGACACATCTAAGGATATATGAAAGAAAAAATTCTCTAAGCATTGGGTAAAAGTGCAGTTTAATCAAGTACAACTACCACTGGCAATCGAAGTGAGGGGATGCCTCCAGGTGGAAAGGACAAGTCATCACTCAAACAGTTGTAAGAACAATCTGGAAAGCTGCTAAAAGTGAAATACTGCTTAGGACCAGAAGAAGTTCTGGAACTTGCAGCTGACACATTTCCGGCAGATTTTGATGAGCCAATGTTC
The DNA here is from genome assembly GCF_033568475.1 of Henckelia pumila. NCBI lineage: Eukaryota > Viridiplantae > Streptophyta > Magnoliopsida > Lamiales > Gesneriaceae > Henckelia > Henckelia pumila. The sequence goes on along the minus strand of NC_133121.1, from coordinate 33,752,575 downwards.
ATATCAAGTACTTTCTTGACTTTCTTTTCTTGGACCTGCTTGAAACAATGGATAGAATAATCAAACAATACCACCATTTGGCTTTTGCTACATATTATGCTCCCTGTTTCCAAGAGAATCTATGATTTATGACTGTATTTCGCAAATGGAATGTACCATACTCCAACTACAGAGAAAATAAAACTAAGGAAGAAATGCATTTGACAAAGAGAAACAGATCAAAATTCTAGATCTGGAGCATGTAATTCAATAGTGCTTAAAAGGTGTGCATCGAACAGTTTTCAGAGATATATGAAAGGGAATGATAAAAAAAAGGAAAATAAGACTCAAAATTAAGATCACACACATTAAGAAGAATAATGATCAAATCTTCAAAACAATTTCCAACTTGAATAATATGATCACAAAACTTAGGTGCATTCATGACATGAATAACCATGAACTATATAGAATTGAATTATGGTACATTTGTTTGATACCCAAATGACCAAATAAAAAATAAAGAAGAAATGTAGATCAAACCTTCCACAACTTAATGGTTTTTTCATTTGAGGACAGAAGAAAAAGGGCTCCGTTTGTTGTCTGGCACCATCGAATCTTGCTGACTTTCTCCTCAATTTCTAAACTCTTGAGATAGTCAAACTGGAGGAAAAAGACTTGCTTATTTCATGATTACAATTCAAACTTCCTATTTAACATTTCACCGAAGTAAAAATGGTGAAGAGAGAAGACATCTTTACACAATTTTGCCCATTTAAAACCAGAAATCTCTCCGTAAAACTAAGGCCCATGTAATTAAATTAATTGTTGCTAAATCTCATAAGTAAGAACCCATGGAATGACAATAGGACAAGAGAAAAATTATATACCTCCGGTTCATGGCTCTGAAATTCAGTTTTGTAACGAAACTCTGGATGTCGACTAACTGAATAGTCCATCCTCTCCAAATTTCTTCGATTTCCACCATGCTGCAATTTAAATTTGCTATAGTAAAGGATTTGAACAGATGAACACATCATCAATAAAAGAGAATCCTTGGATGTTACTTACTTCTTTAACATAGATCTGGTCAAATAACACCACCCTTCCACCACGATCACCAGTAGCCAGACGGTCTCCACTTTTGTTGAATTCAAGGGTGGATATGACGTCAGCTGCATATTAATTTATAGCACATACATAAAACAAAGGCATGAGAGAAGAATAATAAAAAGTATACGTGTTCAAAGAAACGCTATCAATGTTTTTGCCTACCAAGGCTCGAACCATGATACCACGTAACAGTGACACCGTAATCTATTTCACTAGTCAGGAAAGTGCCCATGATAGAGACTCCCCCATAAGCCAGCTCATAGTCAAGTTCACACACGTGAAGCATTTAAAATTACAGCATGGATAAATGTAAAACCCATCATAAGGACAATAAATTTATCAATGATCATGTAATATGCTTTAGAATAACGAGCATTGTGACATGATGGTCTTACTAATTTATTTATATTCCCTTCTCCTTCGCACCAATCCCACTTGATTAACCAGGACAGTCATTTTTATCAACCTACGGCCTTTGTTGACAGTTGTAGCGAAGGCAAATGAGTGGAGAGGAAAAATTAATTTAGGTAATATTCTCGATGCGAGTTACACTACTCGACAACAATCATAAATGCAATATTCTCCAAAACAATTAATGATCGACACTTTAGGCAGTCAACATGAAGTCAAGGATCGTTTCAAAGCAGAGAAGAACATAACTTTTTTAAAAAGCCAATATCCCATGACACGATTTGCGGACAAATCGAGTATATTATACGAAATGGCTTTCCAGATAACCATGCAATGGGTATGGCTGTTAGTCAACCAAAAAATCTCAAGCCTTTCACTACCGTTCATCAGGGGGCAGCACCGAGATCTGCACACGAATGTTTTGCATGTACACTTCCAACTATAATTCAATTCCAGCATGAAGCAATCAACCAGTTCAGCTCTCACTTCGCAACAACAGAAAAATAGCCCGGAGCTCAAGCAACAAAGCTAGGCACAGATACACAGTTACAAAACCCCAGCCGACACTCAACAAAAATAAAGTTGATTTAGCACTGATGATATCGTAGTCATACTAAAAATGAACTCAATCACAACACTAACAACCATTTATACCCCTGATTAAAACAACATGCAAATTACTTACTATAATACCCATGCAACAACCATTATTTTCCACTCGATTAAGTAATCAACAACCCAAAATTATAAAGAGAACAGAACAACCAAAGAGAAAATCCAAACCCAAAACAAATAATTATTGGTAAGTTAATATTTTACCTTCTTGTACTTCTTCCCCGAGCGCCAGCTCGCCGAAAACCTGAGAGAATTTCCATTCCAGCGGCGTAAGTGGGCTTGCCACAGCTGATGCCACCTCTTCACCATTCATGATTCTCAGCTATCTGTACGAGTAACAATGAAACAACAACCCAAAAAGAACTAGCTAGTTTAAATTCAGTTCCTCTCTTGATTTCACTTCATCAACCAAGAAATTTCCGTTTATGAAGCGAAGAAGATGGGTGAAACAGAGGAATGCTGGATTCAGATTCCAGCCATTTCCCAGTGCATGTACACACACAACGCCGATTAGTACAGAAAGCGAGAATTCTACAAACTTTCTTCTCTCTATGCACCGATACACTGATGTGATTATGGGGAGAAATTTGGGAATTTTTCTCCTCAGTTAATGAAACTTTGTATTTTTCTCTCCAAATACTGTTTGTTTCTCACTCTGTCCGAAATGTTTTCTCTATTTATTTATATATATATATATATATATATATTTTCCTGAGTTCCGCTAATTTCACCCGCGGTGACATTCCACGGGATTTACAACTAGGTTGTGTTTGGTGACTGAGAAGATGATGCAAATGGATGTTGGAAGAAACTTCTCTCTTTTTCTTTTTTCTTTTATATATTATTTATATGTGTGAGATTTTTTTTTTATAATGTACGTTGAATATATATTCGATAACTTGTGAATTATATATTCAAAATAAATAGAAAAATCATGTCAATTTATGTAACCAATAGCTTCTCATTTGATGATAACATTAAACGCGACAAATAAGATCGTGTTTTGTCTTGTCGTGTCGTTTCAAATAAAATGATGTAAATCGATAATTACCCGATATAAAAGCGACAAAATTACGTTATCGAATTGAAACATATTAAAGAGATAAATACGACAAAAACAAGATTGTATATTGCAGTTACTTTAGTTCATATAAAATGATGCAAAATCGTTGATCGCGTAAATATAAAAACGATAAAAACCTTATATTAAATTAACGTATTGTGATATATTAAAATTTTTAAATTGGGTTGATTATATAATTTCACGTCTTGATTTTTTTATGTGAAACAACATGGTAATTATATAAATAAAATCAACACAAATTATATGCTATGAAGTGATCATTTAATTTAAACTTTTGGATTAAAAAAAATATAATAGGGAGAGCTTAAAAGAAATTTGAATACAACATATGATAAGTAGAGATTAGGAAAAATAATTAAGGATATTTAGAAACTAAAATGCTGATAGGTTTTTAAAAAAATTTATTATTTTTTATTGTTTTTAAGAAAGTATTTTTATTTTAGATTTTTTTTAACCTAACCCTTTTTTTCCCCTTTTTCGAACATCTTTTTTTTTATTTTTTTTTGAATTTTTTTTTCTTTTAATTTTGAATACATTGAATTGTATATTTTGTGACACAGTCGAGGAATCTTGTTTTAAGTGACAAAATGACTATAACGGTCGGGGAAGGAAATGAGGTTTATAATGACATTTTTGCCCTTGGCCTTAAGTTGCTTAATAAAATTTGGTTTTAGCATTTAAAAAAAGAATTGGTTATAAAACCATGAGATCAGAAGAATTTGGTAGACGGACGTAAATTAATTTACACAAAAAGTGCCCCGAGACTGTGTCATGGATAGATTTCGTGACATGATTTTTTGACCGACCCATAAAAAAAGAGTAAGTCTTCGTGATAAGATCCGTGACTTTGTAATAAGAAGACAAGTTAACTCAACTCATATTTAAAATAATTAAAAAATAGTTAAAAATTGTGAGACAAGTTAATTTTTTCCAAATTTAAAATAATTAAAAAATAATATTTTTAACATAAAAGTAATATTTTGTTTTTAATCGAGTCAAATAGAGTATTATTTTCAAAAAAATTGACATATGATATCGTTTCATAAGAATTTTTGTGATAGACATGATCAAATCATCTCACCAATATATATAATATTCACATATCATGTCACATGAGATGATGATACACACTATATTTAAAAAAAAAAAAAAAAAACTCATACTAGACGATCTAATTATTCAATTTTTTTTATGAGAAGAACTCTCCGACTCGAGCTTACTCATTAAAAAATATTATTTTTTTATATTAGATTTATTACTTTTAAATACATATGGATCAAATAGTTTGTCACACAAAATTTTTCATTACGGTTTATCTGATTAACATGATTTGTAAACTATTACGCTAATATGATGGTTTACCAAATTACCAATTCACATCAAAAAATAATCACTTGCGGTTTTTCACGTCATAAAAAAATATTGATAAATAAAAAAACTCACAAGATATATGCTCTAATTATTTAAAATTAAAATTTGATATGCATCAATACATCGTGTGCAGAGAGAGAGAGAGAGGGAGACATTTTAGAGCTTTTCATGTGGGTTTTGAGAATAAATTATAAATATTTTTTCTCCGGGAAATGTACTATTTGGTCATCAAATGTTTTTCTTGCATTAATTGATGATATGTCATATGATGCAACAACCTGCTTTTCTTCGTGACTAAAATATATATATTTTTGTTTCTTTATTTGAAAATGAAACAAATGGCGTTGCGCTTGCATGATTCTTATTATAATAATAATAATAATAATAATAATAATAATAATAATAATAATAATAATAATAATAATAATAATAATAATAATAATAATAATAATAGCCCTAATTGAAATCATTTTTATTTTGAGTTGTTTATATTTGGTATTTTCTAGCGGCGGGGAAGCTTTTTTTTTTTTAATTATTTTTTTTCCATTTTCATTTAATATCATTTACTTTACATTCATTCTTTTTTTTTTTTCAATTACCATTGATTCTTCTTCTTTTTTCAAGTATACAAATGTTCTTATTTGATATAGTAAAACCATATATTAATAGGACCAACTTGTTGATTCCTATGTAACGTTGGGAAATCTTGAAATCTTATGTAAAACACTTATAATAAATTTGATTTAATGCTAAACATCACATTATTGACAACTGTATACATGTTTACAGAATGGATTTACAATATTAATCAAATCCGGAAAATATTTCCCAAGAGCCTCTAATTTAAATTCCCAACGAATATGCCAAGAATCTTTTTGATAAGCTGAATCGGTTGATTCAAAAATATGGACAGGAAATCCTCATGGTATAACTCAACTCTCATTAATTTCTGAAATCCTTCAAATGAGAGCACAATGAAACATGTCTGAAAGTAATGTGGATCAAATGTGTCAGTTAATGTCAAAGCTATGTCCAAAGGAAAATAATGTGCCAAATAGTTTTATAGCACCAAAAAATTAATAAGTAGTTAGGGTTGCCTGTTGAGAAGATTAATTCATGTCAAAATAATTGTATGATTTACTGGGGAGCTGATTCGAATGTCATAGAGTGTAAGGTTTGCCAACATCCTAGATATAAACCGCAAAGGAGTCGGACGAGAAGGGGTAGCAAGCGAATGTATTATTTCCTTTAACGCCTCGCTTGCAAAGGTTATACGCCTCTAATAAAACTGCAGCACATATGATTTGGCATTTTACCCTTGTGCAAGAAAGTGACTTGATGTGTAGTAACCCGCATCTCAATTTAAGTAATTACATGATTAATCAAAAAATAAAAGCGTTTTAGCGAACGGAGCTTCCGATGGGGAACGGATGCAACGTTCCGAAATGGACGCAACGTTCTGGGAACGGATGCAACGAACCCTTGGAGACAGCCAGGCATGAGGTGGCTTGATGACTAAGTTACGAGTCTTGACAAGTGTCAAGCATGCACGAAACGGACGCAACGAACCAGGAACGGACGCAACATTCGGTTCCGAGATTTTGCCTATAAATAGAGGATTTCTGATTCAGATTTTCATATCGAAATCTTGAGTTTCCTTCTTCAGTTATATAGTGTGAGTTATACACTTGAGGGCCCTATCGGTTATTATAGAGGTTCTGGGGTGTGGTTATAGTCATCCGGAACTAGCTACTCCAAAGGACTTACTACGAACGAAGGTATGGTCCAGGAATCTATTTAAGTTTTGGAAGTACTTATTAACTTATTTAAGGCTTATAGAATTTGTGTAGTGATACAGTGAATTTTTAATATAGTCTTAGAACCTAGGATCCTACTAGACTTAAACTAGCCTAGAGGTACGAACACATTTATTGAGATTGCCAGCGAGTATATATGTTTATATGTTGCATTTATTTGGCATTATTATGTGACATGATGTATGTTTTACCGCTTTCTATATTCATACACGTTGAGCCTATACCTTGTTATACTTGATTATAGAGCCGCTCAGCTCTATATTCGATAGTCTATCACTGAGAGTACCGCGACGGTGGGGACATGTATGTCTGACTACTCTGGTGTACTAGACGAGTGTGATTGCACCCAGAGGTTGATCCGTGTGGTGGCAGCACTCATGTGGCGCCGGTACTGAGCATGACTTTTCAGATGACCTTTTACCAGTCATCATGTAGCATGCATCATATACATATGTTTACTCATGTTTATGTACTGGGCATTAGCGCTCACGTCCTAGTTATTATCTTGGACACCCTATTCCACGGGGCAGGTCGCAGGATGGACGGAGCTGGTAGTTTGATGCAGGACTAAGGAGCAGGAGTCTTGAGAAGTTATACAGCAGGATTCGATATAGCTGTATAATGTTTTCTTTTAAACTTTTTGATATGGTTGTATCACTACAATATTAAGTCTGGATTTGTTTTTCTAAGCTGATAGGTAAATTATAGATTAAGTTTCCGCACGTTTTACTCTGTTAAGCATTCTTGCTTTATTAAGTTTAATGCATGCTATTAGCTATCAGTTAGTAGGTGATTCATTGCAGGGTCACTACATTTTTGGTATCATAGAATGCTTAGATTTTGGGATTAGTACTTGGGATTTAGTCAAGTCGTGAGTAATTATTGCGCATTTTGGGATTTTAAATGTGCAAATCTTTTCATGATATGGCCGGGAGAGGTGATGAGAGTCATGATAGTGTTGGCCAGGAAGGTGGTCATCAGCATCGTCACCATCACCATCATCATGAGGATCGACATCGTCCTCATGAGGGTAGACGTCGCTATACTATCAATAAGTTTATGCAAGTAGGACTGAAGCCTTTATTGGGTGGCAAAAATTCTGAACAAGCAAGAGGTTGGATGTCCAAACTCGAAAGTGCTTTTTGAGCTTTCGATTTCACTGAAGAGTAGAAACTGGAAGTTCTAGAATTTGTTCTAGAGGATCGATCACACTTATGGTGGGATGCCAAGGATACTCAGAAATGTATGGAGAGAGGACAGGTGACTTGGGGGGATTTCTGTCAGCAGTTTCAGAAACTATATTTTCCTCCAGCAGTTCTTCAGGCACGATCTATGGAGTTGCTGACTCTGAGGCAAAGATCAATGACTATTGATCAATATCAGCAACGATTTCTTGATCTGCTACCTTTCTGTCCTCATATCAATGACAGTGATGCGTCCAAGTATGATATCTTTCTGCAAGGCTTGAATCAAGATATCTACTCACAAGTTGTCGTTTGTGAAGATTCGACATCTTATGAGACTTTGGTGAATCGTTGCCGTCAAGTGGAGAACAGTAATAGGCGGGCACTGTTGATGATTCCAGGGCAGCCTAGTGGATCTCTTGGGCCTAGGGATCAATCTGGACATATGTCTTCTTCTACTACTACTTTGTCTGGTTCTCGTGGCTCACGAGGTACGTTCTGTTTTGGAAAGAAGAAGAAGGAGGAGTTTTGCAGTCACTGTGGTGGGAACCATCCTGCAGCTTTGTGTCGGAATGCTACTGGTGCTTGTTATATTTGTGGTGAGCAGGGACATCTGCGGAGAGATTGTCCTCAGCGTATGGGTTCTGCTAGTGGATTGGGATCACATATGGGATCTCAAGCTTCGACGTTTCCACGTCAGTAGCCAGCACCATAGAGTTCTCCTGGTTACCGTCCACAGACTCAAGGGCAGGTATTTGCTCTATCTCAGGAGCAAGCTACTGAGGGAAGCGATCGCATGTTGGCAGGTACATTTTTGTTATGCGGTATTCCTGCACTTGTTTTAATTGATACTGGAGCATCGCATTCCTTTATTTCTAGTCGCTTTGTTAAGAGAGATAGATTACCTTATGTATCATTAGATATGGATTTATTTGTATCTACTCCGCTGGAGCAGGAGGTAGTAACTAAGCGTCTAGTGATGGGTTGCCTTTTAGAGTTTGAGGGTCATGTGTTGTCGGCTAATCTGATGATGTTAGCGATGAGAGATTTTGACTGTATTTTGGGAATATATATGCTGACTTTGTATCACGCTACTGTGGATTGTTATCAGCGTTTGGTACAGTTTCATCCGGATGAGGGTGATAGCTGGTACTTTTATGGAGAGGGTGCGCGACCTCCGATGCCACTTGTATCGGCTCTGAAGGCATGTCATGTCTTAGAGTCAGGTGGGGAGGGCTACCTCATTTATGCAGTTGATATGTCCACGAGTAGACCGGGTATTGATCAGTTACCAGTTTTCAGCGAGTTTCCTGATGTATTCCCTGATGAGATTCCTGGTTTTCCTCTGGTTTGAGAGGTTGAATTTTGTATTGATCTAGTACCAGGAACTACGCCTATATCCTGAGCACCTTATCGTCTGGAAACGTCAGAGATGAGGAAATTGAAACAGCAGTTGCAAGATCTGCTTGATAAGGGATATATTCCTCCGAGTGTTTCTTCGTGGGGAGCACCTGTGTTGTTTGTCAAGAAGAAGGATGGAGATGCGATTATGTATTGATTACAGGCAGCTGAATCATATCACCATCAAGAATAAGTATCCTTTGCCGTGGATTGATGATCTGTTCGATCAATTACAGGGTACTTCTGTCTATTCCGAGATAGATCTGAGATCGGGATACCATCAGATGCGGGTACGAGACTCAGATATTTCTACGACTGCTTTTAGGACAAGATACGGGTATTATGAATTTCTGGTAATGCCATTCGGTTTGACGAATGCACCGACAGTCTTTATGAATCTGATGAATCAGGTATTTCGAGAATATCTGGATAGATTTGTCATCGTCTTCATTGATGATATTCTTGTCTATTCTCATGACAAATATGAGCATGCACAACATCTGAGGATTGTTTTGCAGACGTTACAAGAGAAGTAGCTGTATGCGAAATTGAGCAAGTGTGAATTTTGGCTTGATCGGGTAGTGTTTCTCGGTCATGTGATTTCTAGTGAAGGAATATCTGTTGATCCAAGTAAGATAGAGGCATTGCTGAACTGGTCTCGTACGACGACGGTTGCTGAAATTCAAAGTTTCTTGGGTCTAGCTGGTTATTACCGTCGGTTCATCAAGAATTTTGCACAGTTGGCCAGGACTTTGACTCAGCTTACACGGAAAGATGTTGCCTTCATTTGGTCCTCGGATTGTGAAGAGTCATTTCACGAGCTGCGTAGACGTCTTACTACTGCACCTGTGCTATATCTACCTTCTGGAACAGGAGGGTATGTTGTCTACACTGATGCCTCTGGGCAGGGGTTAGGATGTGTTCTGACACAGCATGAACATGTTATTGCCTATGTTTCTCTACAGTTGAATACACATGAGGGGAATTATCCAGTGCATGATCTCGAGTTAGCCGCCATTGTATTTGCGCTCAAGATCTGGAGGCATTATCTTTATGGTGAGAATTTGAGATATTCATGGACCACAAGACTCTGAAATATTTATTCACTCAGGCGGAGTTGAATATGCGACAGAGACGCTGGATGGATCTTCTGAAGGATTATGATTGTGAAATCAAATATCATCCAGGTTCTGCTAATCTTACTGCTGATGCCTTGAGTCGGCAGGTGAGACTTTCTGCACTTCAGACTAGTAAATTATCTCATATGATTCAAGAATGTTGTTCATTGAGTTTTACACTCAAGCACAAGAAAGGAAGAAATAAGATTCGTTTGTATACTATATTATCTGAGTCGGCTTTGTATTCTCGGATTAGAGACGCTCAGATATCTGATGTTAAGACTCAGCGTTTGGCATGTCTAGCCAATGGAGTTAATACATCTGGATTCCATTATCAGGCAGATGGTTTATTATGCTTATCGAATCGGGTGGTTGTGTCTGATGTTGCGGAGGTCAGGAATGATATTTTATCTCAAACTCACAGGAGTCGATTGTCAGTTCACCCTGGAAGCATTAAAATATATAAGGACTTGAGAACTAGATTCTGGTGGAAAGGGATGCAGCGGAGTGTATATCAGTTTGTTTCAAGATGTTTGGTTTGTCAACAGGTTAAGGCTGAACACCGAAGAACAGGTGGATTACTGCAGAATCTTGAGATTTCCGAATGGAAGTGGGAGCACGTGACTATGGATTTTGTCACCCACTTGCCTATGAGTTCACGTCATTGTGACGCTATCTGGGTCGTTGTTGACCGTTTGACGAAATCAGCACATTTCATTCCTTACAACCGGGAGTATTTTTATGATCACATGGCACGCTTATACATCCAGGAGATAGTGCGATTGCATGGAATGTTGAAAACGCGGCTCTCAGATCAATCGGTATTGATACCCGGTGCAGCGGAAGTTTAAAATTTTTTATGGAACAATTCCATAGTGTGGGTATCAATCCTTTTACGATTAAATTATTTGTGTGTGTAAAAATTAAATAACTGTTATGTAATTTTTACCTTCAATCTCGAAGCGAGATTATTGGACTCCAACAGATTTCTCTGCTCTTGTTGTCTCTCCCAGGAACTGATGAACTCCTTCAATCAGGTCCACGAATGGAGGTTTAATCCCTCTGATAGATTGCACTAGAAAATCTATCAGAAGTTTTCTGCGAAGAGAATAAACGAATTTGATTCGCTATTCCAGACTGCAATTCAAAATCACAGACCGGAATTTCTCAGACAGAGAAGGGAGGGGGGCGGCCGAATTTCTTTTGAGAGAGAGCTAGGGTTTTCGATTTTCTGTCTCTCAAATTATGACCAGTTGTGTGTAATTTCTGTACTGCAATAACTTATTTATAATGCAGGCCACTAACACCTTAGGGCCCATTAGTCATAAGTTGAGGCCCGACAAGCAAAGCCCGCATGTTCAGAAATTAATATAAAATTCATCGTGACTCCGATTGATAAACCGATTTTACCAATGTGCACAGAAACCATTTCTGCACATTTTAAAGTCAAGATAAATTTTCCTGAATCCGAATTCAGTGGTTTCCAAAAATGTACATCCCTATGTCATTTTAGGAAATCCTACTCCCTTACTCTTATTTAAGAAGTCCAACTTCTTTATTCATTAAATTTAACTCTTTAAATTTAACTATCTCAACGGGGATTAAAACTCCATTACACTGTGTGACCCTCAATGGTTCAGGGATACAGCTAGCCGTGGGCTCACAACTCCTTGTGACTCGGAACAACGATTTCCGACTTGCCCAACGAATCATGGTAAAGCGCCTAGCAACATCGCCCCATGATTCCCTAGGTATCACTGATAGTGCCTAAAAGAACCAGTAGATTTTGGTTAGCGTACAGTACGGTCCCTTCATCCATATATTCCGATCGAATCAACAACCATTGGTATATCGAGAGTCGCTCAAGATTCGATAACTATGCAATACATCTTGAAGATCAAATTAGTGACATCGCATGTGCTACTAAGAAACCATTTCTTAAATCACATCAAGTACTCTGGCCAGAGATTCGTCACACTAATATCTCCTCAGATCGCATAGGATATCCACACTCGCAAGTATGTGGTGAATCCTTGACAACAATGCATCGACTCCTATATGTGTTGTAACTGTACCCAATCCCGACACCTGATGACCCCCATAGAGTCGGTAAACGAGTCAAAGCACAGTACTAGCATATAGAGTCTCCATGATGTTTCAAGTAGTAAGGACTAATGGTGTACAACCAAAACCGCGGACTTTATCCACTCGATAAGTGATAACCACTTGGAAAGTCCGGATAGGGTAGTTCGATTATTCATCCTATGAATATCCATTTGCATGCTTCGAACATCTCCATGTTCCCTACCAATGAAACGTGGTACTCCGCATCGCAAATGCTAGTCTCAAACTCGAGCGATCCTTATCCTTATTATCGGACGGCTCAATCGACTAGGAACAGTTTAGAATATACAGTGACTATAAGATGTATTTCATGATAGACATCCCCATGTTCTACCACATCTTACATACACTATAGTATATTCAAGGTCTTTATCAAAACAACAATAGTATATCACAATATAACAATATTAAGAAAGATAAAGTCATTGCCATTAATAAAAGTGTAAATTACATTAAACAAAAGATCGTTTGTACAAAGAGTCATCAAAGCCCATAGCCACAAGTTGGCTCACTGGGCACCCACTCTTTCAATCTCCCACTTGCCCTATAGCCAACTAGTCATACTACGTAGACCCATTACTTCGCGATGTTTGTCAAACAATGGTCCTGGCAAGGGCTTAGTAAGCGGATCAGCGATATTGTCTGCAGAGGCCACTCGTTCGACAGTGATGTCTCCTCTTTCCACAATCTCCCGGATGATGTGGTATTTCCTCAGTACGTGTTTGGATCTTTGATGAGACCTTGGTTCCTTTGCTTGAGCAACGGCACCCGTGTTGTCACAGTACACCGGGACTGGACCAACAAATTCAGGAATGACGCCCAACTCTTGGACGAACTTCCTCATCCAAACGGCCTCTTTAGCAGCAGCTGATGCTGCAATGTATTCAGCCTCAGTGGTGGAATCCGCTGTGGTGTCCTGCTTGGAACTCTTCCAAGAGACAGCACCGCCATTGAGCATGAACACAAATCCAGAGGTTGACTTCGAGTCATCCACGTCACTTTGGAAGCTAGAGTCGGTATAGCCTTCCAATTTCAGATCTCGTCCTCCATATACCATGAACATATTCTTAGTCCTTCGTAAGTACTTAAGAATGTCCTTCACGGCTTTCCAATGCATTTGACCAGGATTAGCCTGATATCTGCTCGTGACACTCAGAGCAAATGCTACATCCGGTCTGGTAGATATCATCCCATACATGATACTACCTATAGCTGACGCATATGGTACATGTGTCATATTCTCTATCTCTGCATCAGTCTTGGGACACATAGACTTGGATAAAGAAACTCCATGACACATGGGTAGATGTCCTCTCTTGGACCCATCCATTGAAAACCGTTTCAATATGGTGTCGATGTAGGTTGATTGAGTGAGTCCTATCATTCTCTTAGATCTATCTCTATAGATCTGTATCCCGAGAATGTAGGATGCCTCACCCAAATCCTTCATCGAGAATCTACCTGATAACCATATCTTTGTTGACTGCAACATCCCTACATCATTCCCAATGAGTAGGATGTCATCAACATAAAGTACTAAGAATGTCACAGCATCCTTAACTACTTTCTTGTACACGCACGGTTCCTCCGGGTTCTTGATGAAACCAAAATCTTTTATTGTTTCATCAAATTTCTGGTTCCAACTTCTTGATGCTTGTTTTAGACCATAAATTGATCTCTGAAGCTTGCATACCTTATGCTCGCTTCCCATGGATGTGAACCCTCTGGCTGCTTCATATAGATTTCTTCCTTAATGTCTCCATTAAGAAAAGCAGTCTTCACATCCATTTGCCATATCTCATAGTCATACCATGCAGCTATGGCAATAAGGATTCTTATGGACTTGAACATTGCAACTGGTGAAAAGGTTTCATCATAGTCAACTCCTTGTCTTTGAGTGTAACCTTTCGCCACCAATCGCGCCTTGTAGGTCAATACCTTACCATCAGGCCCAAGCTTTCTCTTGTAGATCCATTTACACCCTATTGGAACAATTCCATCAGGAGGATCTACTAAAGACCAAACTTGGTTTGTATGCATTGAATCCAATTCAGACTGCATAGCTTCAAGCCATAAATTTGAATCCGCATCAGAAATTGCTTCCTTGAAGTTTCTTGGATCACATCCAATGTCGGGTTCATCTTGATCCCCTTCAAGAAGAAGACCATATCGAACAGGAGGTCTAGAAGTCCTCTCGGATCTTCTAGGTTCAGGCGTGTCCAGTAATGGTTCCTGAGGCGTAGGATCGTTATTTTGTATTTCGGGTTCTTCTCGAACTTCTTCGAGTTCCATCATCTCGCCTTTCTTATCCAATAAGAACTCCTTCTCCAAGAAGGTGGCATTCCTAGAAACAAACACCTTTGTTTCAGCAGGATAATAGAAATAATATCCGATTGAATTCTTCGGATACCCTACAAAATAACATAAGCTGGATCGACTATCCAACTTATCTCCCACTGTCCGCTTCACGTAAGCAGGACATCCCCAAATCCTCAAGTACGAATACTTAGGAGCTTTGCCATTCCATAACTCATATGGTGTTTTGTTCACTGCTTTAGTGTGGACGTTGTTCAACAACAATACCGCCGTTTCAAGCGCATAGCCCCAAAACGAAGGTGGAAGCTCAGTGAAGCTCATCATGGATCGAACCATGTCCAACAAAGTTCGATTACGACGCTCCGATACACCATTAAGCTGTGGTGTCATAGGAGGAGTCCACTGAGAGAGAATCCCATTCTCTTTTAGATAGTCCAAAAAAACGGTACTTAAGTATTCTCCACCTCGATCCGATCGAAGTGCTTTAATACTTTTACCTAGCTTATTTTCTACTTCAGCCTTGAATTCTTTGAACTTTTCAAATGCTTCATACTTATATTTCATTAAATATAAATACCCATACCTTGAATAATCATCAGTAAAGGTAATGAAGTAGGTGTGGCCATGTTGAGTCCCAACTCTAAATGGACCACAAACATCTGTATGGATCAAATCCAACAGATTTTGACTACGCTCAGGTTTCCCCTTAAAAGGAGATTTAGTCATTTTCCCTTTTAGGCAGGATTCACAAGTAGGTAGAGAGTTAATATCAGACATATCAAACATGCCCTCTCCCACTAGCTTGTTCATCCTCCTTGAGGAAATATGACCTAGTCTAGCGTGCCAAAGGTTTGCCGGGTTTTGACTATCGATTTTCCTTTTGTTTGTTGTCGCCGGTTTATCAACATAATTTATTGGAACGTCTTTTAGTTTTAAGTTGTATAGATCGTTTTCAAGTTGTCCATTTCCAATCAAACATTCATTCTTGTAAATATTGCAAATCCCATTCACAAAACTGCAAGAATAACCATCTCTATCTAGCATAGAAACAGAAATAATGTTTTTAATTAAATCCGGAACAAATAAAACATCTCTTAAAAATAACTTAAAACCGTTCTGCAAAATTAAACAAACATCTCCAATGGCTGTAGCTTCAACTCTGGAACCATTCCCGAGCCTCAGCTGGGTCTCACCCATTCTAAGCCTGCGACTTCTTGTCATCACCTGCAAATCATTGCAAATGTGAGATCCACATCCGGTATCCAATACCCAAGAAGTAGTATTAAGTGAAATGTTTATTTCAATATAGAACATACCCTTTGCAGTTCCCAACTGCTCTAGATATTCCTTGTAGTTGCGCTTCCAATGACCGGGCTTCTTGCAGTAATCGCAAACATCCTTGGATTTTCCATTGTTTGAAGCCTTTGTCTTGTGCTTCTTCTCGGGTTCGACTTTCTTGGGTGGGGCAGAACGTTTCTTACCCTTCGTACTTGGCCCCTTCTTAGCAGAAGATGAGGAGCCCACCAAGAAAGCTGGTTTATCCTTCTTTAGTGTGGATTCATATGTCACAAGCATATTGACCATCTCTTCAAGGGTGGCTTCTATCTTGTTCATATTAAAATTTACCACAAATCCGTCAAACGAAGAAGGAAGAGACAGAAGCAGTAAATCCACGTTGAGTTCATGCTCCAACACCAAATCAAGAGTTGCTAACTTCTGTATGAGCCAAATCACTCGTACCCCATGATCACGGACCGAAGTCCCTTCACGCATGCGACACGTCATTAGCTCCTTAACAGTAGCGAACCTTTCAGCCCTCGATTGAGCCCCAAAAAGTTCCTTGAGTTGAGCGTGAATGTCAGCAGCATTCACGGTGTCCTCAAATCGCCTCTGGAGTTCATCAGACATCGAGGCTTGCATATAGCATTTGGTCTTGATGTCATGGTCCCACCATGCATCAAGTTTGGCCAATTCCTCCGGACTTACGTCAGATGGTGCTTCCTTCGGAGGTGATTTCTCTAACACGTAGAGCATCTTCTCCGAAGTCAAGACAATCTTCAACTTCCGGAACCATTCCGTATAGTTTGCGCCAGTCAACTTGTTTTGTTCGAGGATCGAGAATAATGGATTACGCGAATTCATTGTATGAAATACTGAAAAGAAAAACAGACATATATCAATGATTGTTTAAGCAATTTACTAAGACATAAAATAGGCGAATTTAATTTTATGAATCTCACTCCCACTATTTTAACGATTTCACTACCCTCTAGTGAAAGCGGGAAACTTTTTCCTTAGTGAGAACATGGAGTCCAATTGACAAACTTATGGTCCCGAATAATATCAGCCAACCATAATTCTCAAAAGGTAGAGCCCAATTGCTTCCAAAGCAACCCCCATGTATTTACCTCATGTCCAATAAGGGCCCAATAATATGACGCCGTTTATAGTGACATGTCAAGATGACCCATCAATATTAAGTTGTGATGGACGGTCGCCATGTGGATCCCCCAATAATATGAGCCGATCCCATGGGAGTTCCACCCAACTTACAACATGTGTCGATCCAATGTACAGCTTTCCGACGGACGGGCCCCCCCAATAATATGAGCCGGACCGTATCCGCGGGTAGCATCACATACATTGACCGTTGATGGAAGGTAGGAACATTTAAACAAATTTAAATTTCCTTTATTTATCTTGATATCAATTTTAAATCATATTTAAAATGAGGGATTTTTAATTATGAAAATTTGTCTCATCATTTTTCAATTTATTGTATGCTTGCCGGATTCATACAATTATGTCTAAAACATGCATACAATCATAATATCATATATTATATATAGGATGATCGATTCCATTTCTAATTGACTCGTGGTTGCCAATCACGAGTCTTAGTCCAATCCTAGGTAATATGCAGTATGCAATGCAATCCTATTACATTAGCTTCCAATTTACATTTCTTCGTCTTTATTGTCTGCTGGGCCCACCATCTTCAAATCTTGATCTCCCACTAAATCTAATGTATTTACAATAAATAGCAATGACAAGTAGGGGATACATTTTAGGGGTGGGAACGGGCCATAAACCAAGCCCACTTTTATTACATATGACATTCATATTGAGCCATAAACCAGACCCATTAATAAAACCAACAACAATAAAACAAATGTAAATTCCTAACATACACCTACAAAATTGGTCATGGCAATCGATCATCCTTATCCAATAACATTTAATTCAAAATTAATTTATTGGATATCATGCATATGGCAATTTAAATTTAAACAGGATAAAATCATATTTTATATATAAAATCATATTTTACATATAAAATCATATTTTACCTTTTATTAAATAAAATCATATTTTATCTACAGAATCTAATTTTATAGATAAAATCATATTTTACTTAATATATACATAAGATCAAATCTTATCATCAATTGTACCAAAAATAATTGATTTCAAAATTCAATTTAAGGATAAAATATTAAAATTTTCCAAAAATTCAAATTTATCCAAAAATCAATTTTAAAATTTTCGGACTCGAACAATTCGATCCGATGCCTCGTGAACCAATCAAAA
Source organism: Henckelia pumila (assembly GCF_033568475.1). Lineage (NCBI taxonomy): Eukaryota > Viridiplantae > Streptophyta > Magnoliopsida > Lamiales > Gesneriaceae > Henckelia > Henckelia pumila. The sequence continues at coordinate 33,734,451 of NC_133121.1, read as the reverse complement.
ACAATTTTTGACCGGACCAAAAATAAAATTTTAACACATTAAAATTAATTTAAATAAAATTAATAATTTTTCCCGCGGACCGCCCGGGACACTCCCGGGCCGGCCCGCACCCGTGGGCGCGGGCCGGGGCAGCGACAATCGCTGCCCTGGCGGCGCCTGGCGCCGCCCCTGGGCGGCGCCGTGCGCCGCCCTGGGCAGCGCTCTGCGCTGCGCTGCGCTGGGCGGCGACGTGCGCCGCCCGGGGCAGCGACCGTCGCTGCCCCACCGGGCAGCGATCCAATCGCTGCCCGGGTTTTGCCCGAAAAAAAAATTTTTTTTATTTAAAATATTTATTTTGTTTTAAAAAACCAAGACTCAAAAATTTTTGTACAATCGATTAATTTAATCGTTTGATCTGAGCAACCTGGCTTTGATACCACTGTTGAAAACGCGGCTCTCAGATCAATCGGTATTGATACCCGGTGCAGCAGAAGTTTAAAATTTTGTATGGAACAATTCCATAGTGTGGGTATCAATCCTTTTACGATTAAATTATTTGTGTGTGTAAAAATTAAATAACTGTTATGTAATTTTTACCTTCAATCTCGAAGCGAGATTATTGGACTCCAACAGATTTCTCTGCTCTTGTTGTCTCTCCCAGGAACTGATGAACTCCTTCAATCAGGTCCACGAATGGAGGTTTAATCCCTCTGATAGATTGCACTAGAAAATCTATCAGAAGTTTTCTGCGAAGAGAATAAACGAATTTGATTCGCTATTCCAGACTGCAATTCAAAATCACAGACCGGAATTTCTCAGACAGAGAAGGGAGGGGGGCGGCCGAATTTCTTTTGAGAGAGAGCTAGGGTTTTCGATTTTCTGTCTCTCAAATTATGACCAGTTGTGTGTAATTTCTGTACTGCAATAACTTATTTATAATGCAGGCCACTAACACCTTAGGGCCCATTAGTCATAAGTTGAGGCCCGACAAGCAAAGCCCGCATGTTCAGAAATTAATATAAAATTCATCGTGACTCCGATTGATAAACCGATTTTACCAATGTGCACAGAAACCATTTCTGCACATTTTAAAGTCAAGATAAATTTTCCTGAATCCGAATTCAGTGGTTTCCAAAAATGTACATCCCTATGTCATTTTAGGAAATCCTACTCCCTTACTCTTATTTAAGAAGTCCAACTTCTTTATTCATTAAATTTAACTCTTTAAATTTAACTATCTCAACGGGGATTAAAACTCCATTACACTGTGTGACCCTCAATGGTTCAGGGATACAGCTAGCCGTGGGCTCACAACTCCTTGTGACTCGGAACAACGATTTCCGACTTGCCCAACGAATCATGGTAAAGCGCCTAGCAACATCGCCCCATGATTCCCTAGGTATCACTGATAGTGCCTACAAGAACCAGTAGATTTTGGTTAGCGTACAGTACGGTCCCTTCATCCATATATCCCGATCGAATCAACAACCATTGGTATATCGAGAGTCGCTCAAGATTCGATAACTATGCAATACATCTTGAAGATCAAATTAGTGACATCGCATGTGCTACTAAGAAACCATTTCTTAAATCACATCAAGTACTCTGGCCAGAGATTCGTCACACTAATATCTCCTCAGATCGCATAGGATATCCACACTCGCAAGTATGTGGTGAATCCTTGACAACAATGCATCGACTCCTATATGTGTTGTAACTGTACCCAATCCCGACACCTGATGACCCCCATAGAGTCGGTAAACGAGTCAAAGCACAGTACTAGCATATAGAGTCTCCATGATGTTTCAAGTAGTAAGGACTAATGGTGTACAACCAAAACCGCGGACTTTATCCACTCGATAAGTGATAACCACTTGGAAAGTCCGGATAGGGTAGTTCGATTATTCATCCTATGAATATCCATTTGCATGCTTCGAACATCTCCATGTTCCCTACCAATGAAACGTGGTACTCCGCATCGCAAATGCTAGTCTCAAACTCGAGCGATCCTTATCCTTATTATCGGACGGCTCAATCGACTAGGAACAGTTTAGAATATACAGTGACTATAAGATGTATTTCATGATAGACATCCCCATGTTCTACCACATCTTACATACACTATAGTATATTCAAGGTCTTTATCAAAACAACAATAGTATATCACAATATAACAATATTAAGAAAGATAAAGTCATTGCCATTAATAAAAGTGTAAATTACATTAAACAAAAGATCGTTTGTACAAAGAGTCATCAAAGCCCATAGCCACAAGTTGGCTCACTGGGCACCCACTCTTTCATGGAATTCCAGTTAGCATAGTTAGTGATAGAGACCCGCGATTTACCTCACGTTTCTGGGGTAGTTTTCAACAGGCGTTGGGTACCACTCTGAGTTTAAGTACTGCATATCATCCGAAGACTGACGGACAGTCAGAGCGGACGATTCGTACATTGGAGGATATGCTACGTTCTTCTGTTATGGATTTTGGTTTGTCTTGGCAGGATCAGTTACCTTTGATCGAATTTGCCTACAATAACAGTTATCATCGTAGTATTGATATGGCACCTTTCGAGGCATTATATGGTCTACGATGTCGTACTCCGTTATTATGGGATGAGATAGGAGAATGACAAGTCGAGGGTCTTGAGTTGGTGCAGCAGATTGTAGACAAGGTAGATTTGATCAAGCGGAGGATCAAAGCTGCTCAAGATCGGCAAGCCAGTTATGCGAATATTCACCGTAGGCCACTTCAGTTCAAGCCTGGTGAATATGTGTTTTTGCGAGTATCTCCTTTCAGGAAGGTGATGAGATTCGGTGTGAAAGGCAAGTTGTCACCTCGTTTCATTGGGCCTTTCCAGATACTGGAGAAGATCGGAGATGTTGCATATCGTTTGGCGTTACCGCCATATCTTTTCAGTATACATGATGTTTTTCATGTGTCTTTACTTCGACAGTACATAGCTGATGAATCTCATGTTATCCAGCCTACTGATATTCAGCTAGATCTAGATCTGTCGTATGTTGAACGACCACTTCGTATCCTATACAAGAAGGAGAAAGTTCTTCGGAACAAGACTATACCACTTGTGATGTTATAGTGGCAGCGTCGAAGCGTTGAAGAAGAAACTTGGGAAACCGAGAGCCGTATGCGAACAAAATATCCTGAGTTGTTTGCTTTATACTTTTGATTACCATGTAAAGATGTAATTATTATTATTGTAATAAAACATAGTTTGATGTTTCATTATGATTACTTCTTTAGATTGTATTTCGCGGACGAAATATCTAAGGTGGGGAGAATGTAGTAACCCGAATCTCGATATAAGTAATTACATGATTAATCAAAGATTGAAAGTGTTTTAGCGAACGGAGCTTCCGATGGGGAACGGATGCAACGTTACGGAACGGACTCAACGTTCTGGGAACGGACACAACATTCCCTTAGAGACAGCCAGACATGAGGTGGCTTGATGACTAAGCTACGAGTCTTGACAAGTTTCAAACATGCATGGAACGAATGCAACGAACCAGGAACGGACGCAACGTTTGGTTCCAAGATTTTGCCTATAAATAGAGGATTTCTGATTCAGATTTTCATATCGAAATCCCGAGTTTCCTTCTTCAGTTATATAGTGTAAGTTATATACTTGAGGGCCCTATCAGTTATTATAGAGGTTCTGGAATAACCAAGGTGTGGTTATAGTCATCCGGGACTAGCGACTCCAAAGGGCTTACTACGGACGAAGGTATGGTCCGGGAATCTATTTAAATTTTGGGAGTACTTATTAGCTTAGTTAAGGCTTATAGAACTTGTGTAGTGATACAGTGAATTTTTTAATATAGGCTTGGAACCTAGGATCCTACTAGACTTGAACTAGCCTAGAGGTACGTACACATTGACTGAGATTGCTAGCGAGTATACATGTTTATATGTTGCATTTATTTGGCATTATTATGTGGCATGATGTATGTTTTACAGCTTTCTATATTCATATATCATGTGCACATACACGTTGAGTCTATACCTTGTTATACCTGATTATAGAGCCGCTCAGCTCTATATTCGATAGTCTGTTACTGAGAGTACCGCGATGGCGGGGACATGTATGTCTAACTACTCTGGTGTACTAGACGAGTGTGGTTGCACCCAAAGGTTGATCCATGCGGTGGCAGCACTCATGTGGCGCCGGTATTGAGCATGAATTTTCAGATGACCTTTTACCAGTCATCATGTTGCATGCATCATATACATATGTTTACTCATGTTTATGTACTGGGCATTAGCGCTTGATAGTTATGTTTTTATTGCATTTGTTAGTGTCATTTTGCTGTTGTTTTTCATTTGTTTAAGTGTTTTATTTTTGCATTTTGTTCATATTTCATTTTCCGTGTTTGCATGATTGGTTTCCCGGTTTTGTGAGTTAGGTTGTACATTTTGGCGGATACTAGGATGGAACTTTGAAGCAATGGAAAAGCTGGAATTTCTGAAGAATTTTGTGCCGCTCGATCTGCAGCATTCTACCGATCGAGCGGCACACGTTTTTGCCAAGAAGCAGCTTAAATATTTTAGCTCGCTCGATCGGCCAATGTTTACCGATCGATGGAGCGGGTCTGTTCGGGAAGGATTTTGTAATTTTTTAAACTCTTTTATTTTGGACTCTAGACTTTATTAGGCTTTTAATTCCGTTTTTGGGGGATTATTATCTGATTTTGGAGACCCAAAAAGGCAGCTAGGTTTTATTCTTTCATTTTTCTCTCTAGTTTTCTTCTCTTCTTTGAATTTTTATGGAATTGGTGATGAATCGTTGTAGCTAAACCTTTTTACTTGGTTGAGGGAGACGAAACCTTGATATAGTTTATTCATGAGATTCGATTTGCAGTGTTTAATTCTTGTTAAGTATCAATATTTGATCTGGTTTATTTCATTCTTGTATGCGAGATTTTAGAATTGGCCATCTTAGGATTTTGTTTTGCAAACTATAGCTAAATTAGAGTTCAAATCCGTAATAGTTTGAATCAACTAATTTGCGAAGCGACTATGTTTGATATTTTCTGCTGTTGAATTTATTAATTAGTAGGATCAATTATTGTCTAGGCTAAATACAACCGCTGGTGTTTGTGTTGTCTAGGTTCGTCAGTTTTACTAGTTTGAATGCTATCGTAAATTTAAATCTAGATCGCTGGAATCCGGGTTAATTTATTGGTAAGGGTTAATCTAGAATGCTGTTTTCTGATTAGTTAAACTTAAGGTGAAACAGGAATTTGGTTTCCAATGATGAATATTTGATAGGATTAATTATTTTTAGGGAATCGATGATTGCATGAATGAATATCAAGGGTGTGGTCGACCGATACCAAGTCTCGTCTCTTATTGATTTATCTATTTAATTTTCAATCTTGCATGCTAGTGATCTTATTTATTTTAATTGCTTAAAATTTTTAGTAGGTAATCTCAAACCTCAAAACCCCCCCTTTTATTTTACTTAGGACACAATAAATTTACCTTTCTTCGTGGGAACGATCCCTACTCGCACTACTACATTTTTCATTGTTTAATCTGAGTTGGGTTAATTTGGGCACGACACAACTGAGCGCTGCCAAATTTTGGCGCCGTTGCCGGGGAACGGTGTTTAATTTATTGTGTTCTATTTCTTTTTATTTTGTTCTGTTTTATCTCACTATCGTCTCTTTTCTTTGTTTCTAGTTCTCTCTTGTTCATGCTTTCAGGTGATTTTGCTGAAGAAGATTTTCTCTACGACCCGGAGATTGAAAGAACTTTGCACAGGCGAAGGAGAGAACTCCGTAGGCAACAACACGAAGCCACTGCTCGAGCTGCTTTTCCGGAAGAAGAGATGGCTGCTAATGCAAATCCGAGTCTTCGACAATTGGGCACTCCTGACCCCAATCAACAACGTTTATGCATTACTTTTCCTACTTTAGAAAATAATGCTACTTTTGAGCTCAAATCTGGATTAATTCACTTATTACCTTCCTTTCATGGTCTTGAAGGTGAGGACCCGAATAAACACCTGATGGAATTCCATGTGGTTTGCACGAGTATGAAGCCCCATGGAGTAACAGAGGAGCAGATTCAACTGAGGGCCTTTCCTTTCTCTTTAAAGAGTGCTGCTAAGGATTGGATGTATTACTTGCCCTCTGATTCTATCACAACGTGGACGGAGATGAAAAAGATCTTTCTGGAGAAATACTTCCCAGCCTCTAGAGCTGCGAACATCCGAAAGGAAATCTATGGGATCAAGCAATACTCGGGAGAATCACTACATGAATACTGGGAGCGGTTCAAGAAGCTTTGTGCTAGCTGTCCGCAGCACCAGATAAGTGAAAATCAATTGATACAATTTTGCTATGAAGGTTTGTTACATCATGACAGGAGTATGCTAGACACAGCCAGTGGAGGAGTTTTTGTTGACAAGACTCCGGTACAAGCGAGGAATTTGATAGAGAGTATGGCTGCCAATTCACAACAATTTGGCACCATCAGGAATGAACATGTACCAAAGAAGAACACCGAGGTAAATGTCTTTTCCCTTGAGCAACAATTAATTGAATTGATGTCTCTTGTGCGTCAGATGGTTGTAGGGAATGGACAGACTGCAAAGGCATGTGGAATTTGTGCTGCAGTGGGACATGCTACTGATATGTGTCCCACACTTCAAGAAGAATTGGTTGAATAGGTCAATGCTACTGGAGGATTTCCTAGACCACCACAAAGGAAATATGATCCTTATTCCAACACGTTCAATCCTGGTTGGAAGGATCATCCCAATCTGAGATATGAGAATCCTCAAGAAAATCAATCGGGGCCTCAAGAACCACCGCACAATCAACCTTATAGGCCACCGTACCCTCAACAGTAGCAGCGTCCTCAAATTCCAAATCCAGGTGAGTTTCTTGAAAATATTGTAAAGGATCTTGCTACTAACACTGTGGCTTTTCAACAGGAAACCAGAACAAGTATCAAAAACTTGAACACCCAGATGGGACAGCTCGCCACCGCCATCAATAAGCTAGAAGCACAGCATTCTCATGCTTTACCATCTCAAACAATTCCTAACCCAAGAGAAAACGCAAGTGCAATCACTCTAAGGAATGGAAAGGAGTTGAAGATCAAGGAAAAAGAAGTGGAGGCTTCAACCAAGGAGAAGCCACAAGAAGAACCGAAGGCGACTGATGGAGAAGCATCTATGGAAGAAGCGCCAAGAGGTAAGTTTCCTCCACTTTTTGAATGCAAGGCTGTTGCCCCTTTTCCCTTGGCACTTAAGGAGTCTAGAAAAGATGAAGGGATAAAGGATCTTTATGAAACTTTTCGTAGATGTGAGGTGAATATTCCGTTGTTAGATGCTACTAAGCAGGTACCTCAATACGCGAAGTTCTTGAAAGAATTGTGCACGGCAAAGAGGAAGCAGACACTGAAGGGTTGTCAAAAAGTGGAACTTGGTGAGAACGTATCTGCTGTGATCCAACGAAAATTGCCCGCAAAATGCAAGGATCCAGGCATGTTTTCTATCCTATGCACTATAGGGAATGTTAGACTTGAGAAGGCCATGTTGGATCTAGGAGCATCAATCAACGTTATGCCATATTCTATCTATGCATCCTTGAAACTTGGTCCATTGAACAAAACTAGAATTTTTATTCAGTTAGCTGATAGGTCTAATGCATACCCTAGGGGAGTAGTAGAAGATGTTCTAGTGCAAATAAATGAATTGGTATTTCCTGCAGATTTTTATGTGCTAGACATGGAAAACGGTGATCATAATAGTCCTATTTTGTTAGGAAGACCATTCTTGAAAACTTCCATGACAAAAATTGATGTTCACAGTGGCACACTCACTATGGAATTTGATGGCGAGGTTGTGAAATTTAATATTTATGATGCCATGAAATTTCCTAACAGTGATGATTGCGTATTTTTTGTTGATATTGTGGATTACTTGGCGCAAGATTATTGTGAGCATGCAGGAAAAGATGATCTAGAGGTGGCTCTCGTTACACCCATTCAGCAGGATGATGGAATTGGATTCAGCGAAGAAGTGAACGAGATTACGCGAATTCTGAATAATTCGCCTGAGCTACCCCAGCTAGGTAATGTCTCTTACATCTCTTTACCAATATCTGATACTCGGCATCTTCCATCTGTTTTGCAGGCATCAGTGGTCGAACTAAAGACACTTCCAAAACATCTCAAATATGTTTTCCTTGGAGAAGGCGACACATTACCAGTCATCATCTCCAATAGTTTGGAAGCCGACCAAGAAGAACAATTAGTCAAAGTACTGCAAGAGCACAAGACTGCTATTGGGTGGACTATAGCAGCCATTAAGGGAATTAGCTCTTCCACATGCATGCACCGAATTTTGATGGAGGAAGGAGAGAATCCCTCACGTCAGCCGCAAAGAAAGCTGAATCCACCGATGATGGAGGTAGTCAAGGCTGAAATTTTGAAACTACTTGAGGTTGGGGTCATCTACCCAATCTCTGACAGTCAATGGGTCAGTCCGGTCCAAGTGGTACCCAAGAAAACCGGGATTATTGTGGTGAAGAATAAGGATGACGAGATGGTTCCCACCCGTATTCAAAATGGGTGGAGGGTTTGCATTGATTATAGGAAGCTGAACGCCGGAACCCGAAAGGACCACTTTCCTTTACCCTTTATTGATCAAATGATTGAAAGGTTAGCGTGTCACCCTTACTATTGTTTTTTTGAGGGATATTCTGGTTATTTTCAGATTTCTATCACACCGGAGGATCAGGAAAAAACGACATTCATTTTCCCGTTTGGCACCTTTGCATATCGACGGATGCCCTTTGGACTTTGCAATGCACCAGCCACTTTCCAACGGTGTATGGTTAGTATCTTTTCAGACTTCATTGAGCATATCTTAGAAGTTTTTATGGATGATTTTACTATCTATGGTGGTTCATTCAAAAACTGTTTGGCTAACCTTGCACTTGTCCTTAAAAGGTATGTCGAAACCAACTTGGTCTTAAATTCTGAAAAATGTCATTTTATGGTTAGGCAAGGTGTTGTATTGGGTCATGTCGTTTCCTCTAAGGGAATAGAGGTAGATAAGGCTAAAATTGATATTATTCAGTCTCTCCCTTATCCCACATGTGTACGGGAAGTGCGTTCTTTTCTTGGCCATGCAGGTTTCTATAGGAGATACATTCAAGACTTCGCCAAAATCTCATCTCCCATGTGCAAACTGTTGCAAAAGGATGTCCCGTTTGAGTTTGATGATTCATGCAAAAAATCTTTTGATAAACGCAAAGACTCCTTGATATCTGCACCAATAATCCAGCCACCGGATTGGAGCAAACCATTCGAGATTATGTGTGATGCCAGTGACTATGCAGTTGGCGCTGTTTTAGGCCAAAAAGTTGGGAAAGCATCGCATGCTATATACTACACTTCTCGTATCCTTAACGATGCCCAAAGGAACTACTCCACCACAGAAAAGGAGCTTTTAGCTGTTGTTTTTGCATTAGAAAAATTTTGCTCTTATCTACTTGGTGCTAAAGCCATTGTTTATTCTGATCATGCAGCTCTTCGTTTTCTGATGGCGAAGAAGGAGGCAAAACCAAGGTTAATAAGGTGGATATTAATTTTGAGCGAATTCTATGTGGAAATCAAAGACAAAAGAGGGACAGAAAATCGAGTTGCTGACCACTTGAGTCGTCTAGTTCATGTTGATGAGGAGCTGAAGTTGCGAGAAGAATTTTCGGATGAGCAGTTATTTTCAGCAAGCGCAGAATTACCCTGGTACGCAAATATTGTTAATTATTTAGTGACTAAAGGGTTTCCTTCTGAATTTTCTAAGGCGCAAAGGGACAAAGTACGGAGCGATGCGAAGTATTATGTATGGGATGATCCATACTTGTGGAAACACTGCGCTGATCAAGTTATACGTCGATGTGTACCCGCGAGCGAGGTAATCCCTATCCTCATGTTTTGTCATTCTTATGCATGTGGGGGCTATTTTGGAGCGAAAAGGACAGCAAGGAAGGTGTTGGACAACGGTTTTTTCTGGCCTTCCTTATTTCGAGACGCTTACCTGTTCTGTAAGTCGTGCGCTCAATGCCAAAAGATAGGTAATATCTCCCAACGAAAGGAGATGCCCCAACAACCTATTCTAGTTTGTGAGATCTTTGATGTATGGGGCATCGACTTCATGGGACCTTTTCCAAGTTCATATGGATTTATTTACATATTACTTGTTGTGGACTATGTTTCGAAATGGGTGGAAGCAAAGACCACCCGTACTGACGATTCTAAAGTTGTTGCAGAGTTCATCAAGCATAACCTTTTCTCTAGGTTTGGAATTCCGAGAGCCCTCATCAGTGATAGAGGTACACACTTCTGCAACCGAACTGTGGCTAGTTTGCTTAAAAAGTACCATGTGACGCACAGGATCTCCACTGCATATCATCCACAATCCAACAGTCAAGCTGAGGTATCGAACAAAGAGATCAATTCTATCCTAGAAAAAACCGTGAATCCTACAAGAAAGGATTGGAGCTTGCGTTTGGATGATGCTTTGTGGGCACATAGAACTGCGTTCAAGACGTCGATTGGAATGTCTCTGTATCGGCTGATTTTTGGAAAACCATGTCATCTGCCTGTGGAATTGGAGCATCGAGCCTATTGGGCTATAAAAAACTTCAACATGCATATGGATGAGAGTGGCGAGCACCAAAAATTGCAGTTGCAAGAATTGGAAGAGATCCGAAATGATGCCTAAGCCAGCTCCAAGATTTACAAGGACAAAACAAAGGCCCTCCACAACAAGATGATCTCTAGATGGGAATTCGAAGTCGGTCAGAAAGTTTTTCTCTATCATTCATGACTTCGGTTATTTCCAGGTAAGTTACGTTCACGTTGGAATGGTCCGTTTGTTGTTACTAATGTCTTTCCCCATGGTGAAGTCAAAATTCAAAGTTTGGACACATCCAAGACATTCAAGGTGAATGGTCACAGACTCAAACACTACTATGAAGGAGTCCAAGCAAACATCGGAGGGGACGAGCATGATATCACTCTAGATGCTCCGCCAAATGTCGACTAAATCGTGGCATGCAGTCGAGCTATAGACTGACTGCAAATTTAGCGCTGACTGGGAGGCAACCCAGTGTTTTTTTTCCTTTTGTTTTATTTGATTTTATTTTTTTTATTGTTTTGGCTTATTTTTGTTTTAATGTGTTTTTCGGAAATTTTTGAAAATTCAAAAATAATAATCAAAATTTTTTTCGGGGCTCGCTCGATCGGTCATATTCTACCGATCGAGCGAGCATTTTTTTTCGGAGGCAGTAAGTTGGTTTTTCCTTGTCGCTCGATCGTCACATCTTACCGATCGAGCGACACGTTTTTTTCACAGACTAAAGCGCAGATTCCCCTTCTCTCCTCTCTTATTCTATCTCATCCTCTCTTATTTTCTAACATCCCTAATTCTCCAAAACCCTTTCTATCAATTTACCTCGTATGATTCTTTGATCTTTCTCTTAATCCGTAGGGAATTTATCGGAGGCAACACTACGACTCTCCAGGCACCATCATCTCCGATCTTCTCTCACGTCGGAATTTTGCTCACGCCGCCGGTTCGGCTATATTGCTTTTTCAGTCGCCAGTCATCCTCCTTGGGCTATCCATCTTATCAGTCACATCTTCCCGACTTCGCCTTCAGTTGTTGATCTCACATTTCTTCTAGGAGTTTCCGGATTTTGTTTGCACACCAAGTGTTTGACGTATTGTCTCTTCTACTCTCGGTGTCATATTCATACTGAACATGGGCCCTAAACGCACCCAAGTTTGTGGCGAGTCTTCTTCTCAGGCAGCAGATCGCTCTTACGCCGAATTCACCGGGCTCTTTGTCAATGACGCGGCTCATGATCGCTACATCACCGCTAAGGTAACTCGCTCTCCCATTCCCGAGCGTGGATTCGAATTAGCATATGGCGATAGTGAAATTTTTGGAATAATTCAAGAGCATGGTTGGACAAAATTTTGCAAGCCACCTCCTCCCGCTGTAGTGTCGATTGTCCGGGAATTTTATGCCAATGCAGTAGAACGGACGGATAGCAAGGCGGTTGTTAGGGGTAAACTAATTTCTTTTTTGTCCCATGAGTTGAATGCTTTGTTTGAAATCCCGGAGGTTAACGATTGTCTTTATCAAAGCATTAAACTTGCCCCGGACTTGGATGAGTTGCTTGTCCAGCTGGCATATCCTGGAGCTACGTGGGTTGACCAGTGTTGTCATTGACTTTTAAAGAGCATTTTCTGCATGTGCTTCCTGCTACATGGTGTGCTTTTGTGAATCGGCGTCTGGTGTTGATTTTACATTCTAGCGAGGTCAGTCTGGAGCGTGCTCCCCTTCTTTATGCGCTTGATATGGGATGGCCAATTAACGTGGGGCGCGTCATTCATAGCGAGATTCACCGATCGATCACTTCTCCTACCGTGGGTCTCTACTTTCCCATGATCATCTATTTTTTGTGCATCCGCGCTGGTATTTCCATTCGCAACGATGAAGAGTGGTTACAGCCTATGCGACCAATTGACGCAGCCTTTATAGAAGCAAAGAGAGCTTATCGCATTAAGCATTTTGTGCGCAATGGCCAGTTTCATCTTCCTCCGGTACCCCAGCGACCACCTTAGCCCCCTCGTCGCTCTCAAGACGATGCTATCCGTGAGCTGACCGCTTTCGCTCATTACCAAGATGCCTACAACGCTGTGGTGGCTCACAACGCTCAAGCTACTGACTCTCTGATCCGCGGTATTTCTACGCACTTGGGCATTGACACTTCTGTCGTTCCTGCTGCGCTGCCCTATCCGCCACGCTTCCCATTTCAGTATGCTGCTCCTGTTCCTTCGCCCGAGCTCGACGAGGAGGACGACGCCGACCACTAGACCAGGGGAGTTCTGTTTTTCTTTTGTTTGCATAGCATTATGTTTAGTTGTTTGGTTGTGTTTTGGATTGTGCTGCATTGGGGACAATGCTTTGTTTAAGTGTGGGGGGAGTTGCATGCATATTGTTTCATATTGTTTCATTTCGGTGTATTGCATTATCTTGTTATGTTATTGTGTTGTTGTTGTCGTTTGTTGTTGTTCAAATGCATGAGTTGATGATGAAATTGTTAGCCTATGATGAGATAGTTGAAAAATTATGAATTTTTGAAAAAAATTTTCTCTTGATTGGATATGAGAAACCATAGGTTGATTGTTGAATATTCTTAAACACGCATGTTTAACCAGTGAAGTGTAGCGAGATATTAGATATCGTGGATGTCTGTTGGACCATTGCACGACAATAGGTGTTTGTGGAACTTGACGGTTCTTAAGTCTTGATAATCTTATTGATAGAGCATTCACTCTCTTGTTTTTTTTGGAACAAACTTGTATAACATACTTTTGAGCAATCGACTCCATCCGGGTTGCGAGAGAGATGTTTGAAATCCTATTCATCTTGTTTGTAGCTAAGTTTGCGGATAAAATGGGGTTAAGCCTTGAAAAAAAAATCTAGTAAGGCATCAGTTCCATCCGGGCTATAGACGAGGGGATTGAAATTCTAATCCTATCTTAGTTATATCTAAGTATGCGGGTAATTACTGGGACTGTAAAAGATAAAATTTTTGGTGCGTATTTTGCTTGAGAGAGTTTATGTTTTGTTGATGGATTGTTGGGAGAAGAGTTCTTGATTGTGAGGCTTACACTGAATTGTTATAGGTCGGCAAACAGTCTTGAAACTTTGTCTTTTAAAATTGAATGTAGCTGGGGTAACATGACACACACACACGTTCGCATTCGACTGAAGGTGTATCATTGATGATTGAGAGTAGCTATGAACTTGTTTTAGATGACAGTGGTTTTCTCTGAGGCGATGTTGTGTATGCTCATTCTTGATTGTGTATTTGTTTTGTTTCATTTTGTTTTGCATGACTTACTCGAGGGCGAGTAAGGACTAAGTGTGGGGGAGTTTGATAGTTATGTTTTTATTGCATTTGTTAGTGTCATTTTGCTGTTGTTTTGCATTTGTTTACGTGTTTATTTATGCATTTTGTTCGTATTTCATTTTTCGTGTTTGCATGATTGGTTTCCCGGTTTTGTGGTTAGGTTGTACATTTTGGCGGATACTAGGATGGAACTTTGAAGCAATGGAAAAGCTGGAATTTCTGAAGAATTTTGTGCCGCTCGATCTGCAACATTCTACCGATCGAGCGGCACATGTTTTTGCCAGGCAGTAGCTTAAATATTTTAGCTCGGTCGATCGGCCAATGTTTACCGATCGAGCGAGCGGGTCTGTTCGGGAAGGATTTTGTAATTTTTGAAACTCTTTTATTTTGGACTCTAGACTTTATTAGGCTTTTAATTCCATTTTTGGGGGATTATTATCTGATTTTGGAGACCCAAAAAGGCGGCTAGGTTTTATTCTTTCATTTTTCTCTCTAATTTTCTTCCCTTCTTTGAATTTTTATGGAATTGGTGATGAATCATTGTAGCTAAACTTTTTTACTTGGTTGAGAAAGACGAAACCTTGATATAGTTTATTCATGAGATTTAATTTGCAGTGTTTAATTCTTGTTAAGTATCAATATTTGATCTGGTTTATTTCATGCTTGTATGCGAGATTTTAGGATTGGTCATCTTAGGATTTTGTTTTGCAAACTATAGCTAAATTAGAGTTCAAATCCGTAACTGTTTGAATCAACTAATTTGCGAAGCGACTACGTTTGATATTTTCTACTGTTGAATTTATTAATTCGTAGGATCAATTATTGACTAGGCTAAATACAACCGCTGGTGTTTGTGTTGTCTAGGTTCGTCAGTTTTACTAGTTTGAATGCTATCGTAAATTTAAATCTAGATCGCTGGAATCCGGGTTAATTTATTGGTAAGGGTTAATCTAGAATGCTGTTTTCTAATTAACTAAACTTAAGGTGAAACATGAATTTGGTTTCCAATGATGAATATTTGATAGGATTAATTATTTTAGGGAATCGATGATTGCATGAATAAATATCAAGGGTGTAGTCGACCGATACCAAGTCTCGTCTCTTATTGATTCATTTATTTAATTTTCAATCTTGCATGCTAGTGATCTTATTTATTTTAATTGCTTAAAATTTTCCGTAGTTAATCTCAAACCTAAAAACCCCCCTTTTATTTTACTTAGGACACATTAAATTTACCTTTTCTCGTGGGAACGATCCCTACTCGCACTACTACATTTTTCATTGTTTAATCTGAGTTGGGTTAATTTGGGCGCGACACGACTGAGCGCTGCCAGCGCTCACGTCCTAGTTATTATCTTGGACACCCTATTCCACGGGGTTGGTTGCAGGATGGACGGAGCTGGTAGTTCGAGGCTAGACTAGGGAGCAGGAGTCTTGAGAAGTTATACAACAGGATTCGATATAGCTGTATAATGTTTACTTTTAAGCTTTTCGATATGGTTGTATCACTACAGTATTAAGCCTGGATTTTTTTTTCTAAGCTAATAGGTAAATTATGGATTAAGTTTCCGCACGTTTTAATATGTTAAGCATTCTTGCTTTATTAAATTTAATGCATGCTATTAGTTGTCAGTTAGTAGGTGATTCATTGTAGGGTCACTACATGATGACACATTCTTCTGATTTATTAGCGTGGAAACATTTTGATCAAACCAAACCATCATTTTCAATGGAAAGCAGGAATGTGCGCTTAGGACTGTCGAAATATGGATTCCTGCCCTTCGGTCAGTCTGGGCAACAATACTCATCGTGGCCAGTTATATTGTGTAACGACCCACTATATCAAGATGGATCTTTTCAGCGTGCTTATGTTTTCACTCACACGCACCCTGAGAAACTTTCCAGGGGGTCACCCATCCTATAATTTTCCCAAGTCAAGCACGCTTAACTTTGGAGTTCTTATGTGATGAGCTTCCGAAAAGAAGATGCACCTTCTTGATATGAATAGTACATATGAAATCTTTTAAGCCCTCCTCAACCATGTAGTCCCATACCTATACAGTCTCAGAATCCCTCTCATTTCGGCACGGGATCGGTTCATTCATGTCTCCTTCCGCCTAGAAGCCTACCAGGAGCCGCTCATTGTCCATGCAACCTCTTGGCACCGGCGATCACTCCCTGCCTCTTCAGCCTCGGGCGTCACATGCCCACCAACTTCCGCTTGGTTCGTCCCCGAACCATACCGTACTAAGAGAGGTCGGCTCTGATACCATTTGTAACGATCCACTATATCAAGATGGGTCTTTTCAGCGTGCTTTTGTCCTCACTCACACGCACCCTGAGAAACTTCCCAGGGGGTCACCCATCTTATAATTTTCCCAAGTCAAGCACGCTTAACTTTGGAGTTCTTATGTGATGAGCTTTCGAAAATAAGATGCACCTTCTTGATATGAATAGTACATATGAAATCTTTTAAGCCCTCCTCAACCATGTAGTCCCATACCTACATAGTCTCAGAATCCCTCTCATTCCGGCACGGGATCGGTTCATTCATGTCTCTCTCCGCCTAGAAGCCTACCAGGAGCCGCTCATTGTCCATGCAGGTTAGGATCGCCCAAACGTGGGTTACGTCTGGGCGGTGGTGCTCCGGCCAGGGGCGGCCGGAGCCGGGCGGCAGCAGGCCATGAAGGCCTGCTGCTCGCGCAGCATAGGGAGGGGAAAGGTGGGATCGGGTTTAGGGTTAGAATGGATCCGGGTCGGGTCGTTGGGTCCGGGTCGGGTCTGGAAAGTCATGGGTTATGTTAGTTGGGTCCGGGTCCGGGTTAAGTGAGTCGGGCTCGGGTATTTTATTTTTTTAAGTTTTAAGTTTAATTAAGTGTTAAATGGGCCTAATTAAATCCAAAAAAAATTAATTGGGTTCCATTTAATTATTTGGGTTGGAATTTAATTATTATTGGGCCATTTGAGATCTTGGAGAGAGTTGGCACATTGGCCTACCGTTTGGCCTTACCACCAGGGCTTGCGGCAGTGCACGATGTCTTCCATGTATCCATGCTTCGGAGATATGTCTCTAACCCGTCGCATGTGTTGAATTACGAGCCCTTGCAGTTGCCACCTGATCTAGTTTATGAGGAGAGGCCAGTGCGGATCTTGGCTAGGGAGGAGCGGAGACTTAGGACGCGGGTCATACCGATGGTCAGAGTCCAGTGGCTGAATCACTCGGAGGAGGAAGCTACTTGGGAGACCGAGGCAGACATGAGGACTCGCTACCCGGAGTTGTTCGGGTAAGTACTTTAATTTCGAGGACGAAATTCAAATTATGGGGGGGAGAATTGTAACACCCAGTATTTTATTTAAGTTTGACTCGGTTATTTAAGTAAAAATGTTGCATTTTATTTATGTTATTTTTAAATCTGTTTATTTTGTGCATATATGTATGGGCATGTATGTACATCTATTTTACTTAGTATTATTTTAAAAAAAAACAAAAAAAAAAAAATTTCCGCATTTACGTAGAAGTTCAGGACGTTTCATATTGACTCCATACAACTTGCCTCCATGGATGTGCATGAAGGACGAGTACATGTTTTTTACCGTTATTGTTCCAGGTCCTTCCAATCCTAAGGACAAGTTGGATGTGTTCCTCCAACCGTTGATAGCAGAGCTTAAAGATTTGTGGTATAATGGAGCTGTGACATACGACTTTCATTATAAAACAAATTTCACTATTAAAGTGGCCCTGATGTGGACGATTAGTGATTTTCCTGCTTATGCTATGTTGTCTGGTTGGAGTACGGCAAAAAAACTAGCTTGTCCCTACTATATAGACTCCTCTGAGGCATTCTCGTTTCCTTACAGTGGAAAAACATCTTGATTCGATAACCATAGGAAATTTCTACCGATGGACACTACAACAAAAATGCTGAAAGATTACGGTGGAAAAACGTAGTTAATTGGGGTTGTAAACCGATGTTAAACACTATGTAGTTAAAAGTGCGGTCATAGACTATGGTTTTAAGTGGTCGAAGAGTTACATATTCAGCACCACCAATTAAAACAGGCGAGCAATTGCTCAATGAGATAGATGAGTATGGGTTTTTGCCAGCGTATAAGGTCGATGCTGATTAGTTGAACAAAGAAATTCATATGGTTGCTAGTGGCGGATGGAGAAAACGGAGCATTTTATGGGAATTACCTTATTGGTAAACAAATTTGATAAGACATAACTTGGATGTAATGCATATTGAGAAAAATCTCTTTGACAAAATATTCAACACTATCATGAATGTTCCAGGACGTACTAAAGACAATGCAAAGTCACGTGAAGACATTAAAGTATTGTGTAATAGGGCAGAGCTTCATCAAGATGAGGATACAGGACATTACCCTAAAGCAATTTATACTTTGGATCGAAGAGGAAAGGATGCTCTATGATTTTGGATGAATGAAGTCAAATTTCCAGATGAGTTAATTTCCAAATTATCAAGGTGTGTAGACATGAGGAGATTATGCATGTTCGGCATGAAAAGCCACGACTGTAACGTATTCATGCAATGACTCATTCCAGTGGCATTCAAGGAATTGTTACCGAAAAATGTGTGGGAGGTTTTAAAAGAATTCAGTCTTTTATTTTCTTATCTCACGGCCAGGAACATTCAGGAGAGTGATTTGTCCCGATTACAGTATGATATTCCACTTATTCTGTGTAAGCTATAAAAAAATAATTCCACCGAGTTTCTTTGATTCTATGGAACACTTTCCTATTCATCTTCCATATAAAGCACTGATGGTCGGACCTGTTCAATATAGATGGATGTATCTTTTAGAGATTTCTTCGGCCTCAAGAAGACGGTGAAAAATAAGGCTCGAGTTGAAGGTTCAATTTGTAATGCGTATTTGGTCAAGAAGGCTTCAATATTTTTTCAACACTGTTTCAAAGTGACGGCAAACCCGACAGCAAACATTGATACTGTTGGAGAAAATACTCTTCCAAAGTTATCTGTTTTCAAGCTTGCTGGTCGAGCTATTGGTGCAGGTAAACATTGCTGGCTATCTGAAGCGGAGTATAACGCAATTTCAACTTGTGTTGAACTGTGAGGAGTTAAGACCATTTATCAAGTAATTTTATTTTATTTAATAATTAAATAATATTTATCATTTCATAATTCATTACTCAACAATAAATACACAACCATCGAAATTATTGTTTGTAGCATTTACGAGCATTTCTTGAGGTTTCGAGACCCAAACATCTTGCAATTTGAGATTACTCAACATTTGCAGTCAGAATTTGTTACATGGTTGAAGCATTATGTAAGTCTTAAAAAATATATATTTCATTTTGAATGTTTCTATAATAAAATGTTAATGTTTTGTTGCGTCAAATCAGGTGAATGATCCTTCATCAGATGTTACAGACAGTTTAGTGAAACAGGTTTCCTTGGGTCCTATGCGTAAAATCACATGTTTCCGTCCGTATGAGGTTAATGGATTCAAGTTTCACACATTCACTGAGAATACGTTCAAGGCGTCATTAAATTCAGGGGTTTGTGTGATGGGTCGTTTCGGGAACGGAGTGAATAACAATTTCTACGGAGTGTTAGAAGAGATTGTTGAGATTAAATACTTTGGATTACCTGAGGCAAAAACATGTTTATTCAAGTGCTCATGGTACAATCCGAATCCAAGATTGGGTACATGAGTTCATAACAAGTACAAGCTTGTAGAGATTAACCATCGCCGCAGACTTCAATATTATGAGCCATTTGTATTTGCAGTACAGGAGACACAGGTTGTTTATATGACATACCCCACGATTAGAAAAACGTCAGGAGATTGGATTACATAGTGCAACTGAAACAACGTGTTTTTCCACAGGCTGTGTGTAGTGAAACTAATGAAAAGTAAACAATAGTGATGCATTCCAGAATCCACAAAGTGAACACAATACAATTGAAACACAATTCCTGCTAACTTCTCAAGAACTTTTTGATGCGTGTGTTTGGTATGAAGATGAAATTGGGGTCGATGCAATGCCAAGCAAAAATGATGCATCTAAAAATTGTACTAAAGATTCTGAAAGTGAAGGAAACCAGATGAAGACGCTAATTATTCAAATTGATGTATTAGACTAATTTTATTATGTTAATGTCATGAATGTATTGTTTTCTAATAATTTACTTTCAAACAATTTTGAGTAAATGTGTTATCAAAATTATTATTGTTATTTAGTAGTTATGTGCTTGTACATGTATAATAGATACGTAATTACATGTGGATAAAATACATGCGTATATGTCGTGAAATAAATTGCAGAAAAATGTCTGATCACGAAGGAGAGCATGGAGAACAGGATGACCCTAATGAAGTTGTTGACCCCAACGACCCTCGCGAGTTGATTTACGTTAAGTGTGGCAAGTAAGACTTATTTTTATTTGTATAACTAATATTAAGTATTTTTAATTTAATCATGAAACAAATTAAATAAGGTTTATTATAAAATATTTTTTTAAATATTTGAGAAATGAATATTATAGGTTGCAGCCTCATAGCCACAAGATATCTGCCTTTATCACTTCGCAGATCAAATTGAACATATGCGAGGAAGGTCATCATTGGAAGTTAGTTTTTCCGACGCAACGACAGTGGTATTGGGATCAGTTTGTGGTACGTGAACAAATTAAAATAAGCACCAATGCACAATATATGTTTTCTTTAAATTAACATTCATTTATCTTTTTGTATTGCAGGCTACGTACAATTAAAGTATAAGATTTGATACACGAGTTAAGAAGGCTTGGAGTGTCACCATAGCATCCCTATACCGAAAGACGGTGCATGCATGGTGGGAAGAGGATTGGAAACCAAAGTGTCTAGCGGCAGACACCTGGAGATCTTTGAAACAGGTATGGGCTTCAGAGGATTTTCAAAAAATTTCAGGTATTTGCAAGGGGAATCGTCACAGTGAGCTAGCTGGTCCGGGAACTGGGATGACTAAGCATACAACAGGTTCAAGTTCGTTTGTCGATCACAATCGAACGATGGTATGATCGATGTATTTGTACATATATATATATATATATATACAACTTGTTTAATATACTTTAAATTTAAAATTATTGAAGTTTTTATTGGAATTACAATAGCGTGCGGAGCTTGGTAGGGATCCCAACTCGTATGAGCTGTTTCATCGGATGCACACTAATAAAACGGGACAGTTTGTCGATGAGATATCTCGATCTTTCAATGTAAGTATACACAATAATTTTTTTCTTACATTTGTTTCAAATTATAATATCGTTTCCAAATCAGATTTGAAATTAAATAAATTTAATATTGATGTATTCTATTCATGATGCGTTTCAACGCCAGCGCCAGATGAGGTCATCTACCTCTCAGGTTGCCCCCCTCACTTGTCCAGAGATGAATCACATATATCTGGGGATAGCCAGTGGTGTGCAGAAGAGGTTTAGGGCCCCAGGCGGTTGGTTTGTATCTTGAGGCCACTGCGCAGCGAGGGCGCCAGAGTAAGGCTTCTTCCAGTGCCGCTACGAGAGCGGAAGTTGAAGTGGCAAGAGAGGAGATCATGCGTCAGATGAATGAAAAGAATACAAAGTTCCGTGATCAGGTCAAGACAGTGGAGAATACAGTTCGTGCATTGGTGGCGAGTTTGGACGCGGGAAAAAAGAAGAAATCCGTCCTTGCGGCCCATTTCACACACGTTTCTGGCACGTATGGAAATCATGAGGATGACGACGATGAAGGAGACTACTTGGTGTATGACAACAATGAGGATGACGACGAGACTCAGCCCCCTTAATATCTGATCCCCTTTTTATCTGAATTCACTTAGTATATATAAGTTTCAGGTTTTGAAAAACAATTAAACAATTATTTTGGTGTTAACATCTTGCATGGAAAAACTTCTTGTGTTAATTTGTAGTAGTAAATTATGTGAAAAAACAATGAACCTATTTAACTAATTTATATGTTTTCGCTATTTTAATGTGTGGATGAACATTTTATATATTTAGCTATAAAGTATTGCAACAACAATATAGTATAGTATTAAAAAAGAAAAAAAAAACCATTTTAAAAAATATATATTTTTGCGATCTTTAGCGACGAATTATAAATATTTCGTCTCTGAATTAGCGACGAAACTCAATACAATTTGTCGCGATTTACGACGTTAAACATATCATATTCGTCGCGAATAGCGACGACCATTAATATTATTCGTCGCAAGTAGCGACGAAATAAAAATAAAAAGACGTCGTGAAACGACCCTGACCTCTATTTTAAATTAATTAATAAAGAAAATGCGAATTTTTCAAAAATTTCGGCATGACCTATCTATTTATATTCAAAGCCACCTGTCACAGACAACAAACTAAAAAGAAATAAACACCAGACAGAAAATCATAACACGAACAACACTAGCTTACCTAATAGAACCAACCCCAGCCAGCAGTAAAAAAAAAAAAAGGGTTAACGGATTTACATTCCATGATTTAAAATCTACAAGTTTATACAATTACATTTACTCCACAATAAAAAAAAATAACTACTTCTAAACATTTAAGTTATATTAATCTCTGCGAAAGACAAGCATAGGTCGGAGGGGTGTGCCGTGCCCGCATCGCGGTCCACTCGATAGTCCTGCCTCTCGATCTCAAAAATGAACTAACCTGCACAAAGTAGATGTAGTGAGCCTAAAGACTCAGCAAAAATATGGTGAAGCAACAAGGGTTTAAAATACATGCGGAAGTACTTAAAATACTGTACTTATACTAAACATTTAAGTTATATTAATCCCTGCGAAAGACAAGCATAGGTCGGAGGGGTGTGCCGTGCCCGCATCGCGGTCCACTCGATAGTCCTGCCTCTTGATCTCAAAAATGAACTAACCTGCACAAAGTAGATGTAGTGAGCCTAAAGACTCAGCAAAAATATGGTGAAGCAACAAGGGTTTAAAATACATGCGGAAGTACTTAAAATACTGTACTTATAATACTTTGGAACTTACTCAGACAAGCTGAATGATAAAAGAGAATGAGACTTATTGCATGCAATGAACTCACACATAACTCACACTTTTAAACTAAAATAGTGATAATTAACATCCTATCAATTTTCCAATCCTGCTGTCTCTGTGGCTGACTGCCTGTCGGACGGTCCGAAGTCAGGGTTCGGACGATCCGAAGATATATATTTATATTAAATTAAAATTTTCGATCATGATAATGGCTGCAGTGCACTATGCCGCAAGGAAGTCAGGATAACCCCCAACTCGTCTTGCCCATACTTGGTAAGGGAAGCCAGGATTTCTCCCAACTCGTCCAAACCCATACTTGGTAAGGGAAATCAGGATTTCTCCCAACTCGTCAAAACCCATAAATTTGATAAGGAAAGTTAGAACGTCTCCCAACTCGTCCAAACCCATACTTTTCTATAGTCACAACTATCTCACTACGTTCATAAAAATACTTTCTTTCATTCTTTCTTGACTTTATATAAGAACTTAGCATGCATATTATGGAAATGATTTTCATTGAAAATATTTATTCGATTACTCGATTCACAAATAAATGATGAAAGATGGTTGACAAAGATTGTGATTTAGGTGGCAAACCATATCTAAGAGTCTAGACTTTACTTTTTGGCATTTAGGACGTATCCCGAGCAACCCACTTGTACAGGTTATAACTTAATTACTCAGCTCTTAATCAAAATGACTTCCGCTTGAAAACACGGTTCACATGCACTCTATACTTAACTAGGAAGTCATCCTCGAGGTATAAACCTTATCCAATAATTTCTCGCACAAGTATTCCTGGGCAGCAATCGCTTAGCAACTATATTATGTGTCTTAAAATTAAATAGCCTAGAACTCAACCAAACATTAACCGAAATGGTTCCCGCTTGAAGCAACGTTTCCCCATCATCCTAGATTATTTCCAAACCCGAGCCCTTGACCAAAACTCGAGTTTAACACTGTTTTACTCAATCATAAACGGACAGACCCCAATCACCCATGTTAACAACCTTTAAACTAGGTCCTAGACCACTCGCTAGACTCGCACAACCCTAAAGACTGACTTCCTCACAAGCCAATACCCCAGCTCAAGTTTATCCCCTGCCCTTGAACCAATTCACAGCTCGAGAAGCTAACTCTGCCATAGGACTGACCCTTAAACCTCACCCAAACAATCGGCCCCTTCACTAACAAGCCAAATTCCCAGCCCGAGAAAGACCCTACCCAGCCCCAGAAAACCCAATTCCTTCCACCTAAGATCAACTGCCCCTCGCCTCAATATTTGCTAACCATTTCACACAACCAAGGTGCTACCATGTGAGCTACGTCTCAACAACACGTTCTCAAACATAACGCAAGGGACACAAAAACAGGGGGGCTTAGCAGTAAGCGAAACTCGCAAGAACCATCGAAATCAACACAAGAGACACTAGTTATTCCAGTCATGAGCAAGAAGGACACACCAAAGAAAGCCCAAAAACGCTGCTCAAATAGACACACACGATCACAGGTTCGCACAGACCAACAAGGAAATCAGCAAAAATTTCGAAATGCTATCCCTAATCCGAAATAAACGAAATGCAAGCAAAAAATCAAGCACACAATCATAATAGTCTACTCGGTGGCCAAAGAAAACCTATATTCTTGCCTTAACCAGAAAATAAGAAAAGAGCAGGGAGGGGAAGCTCGGCGGCTGGAAATCGAGCTGAAGGAGGAGAGGTGAAACTCGTGTAGCTCGCCTGGAAGGGAAATTTCGCCGGGAGAGAGTAGCTGGCGGCGACCGAAGGTGCTGGAGGAGATGAGGGGGAAGTGTCCATCGAGAGAATGAAAAATGGAGATGGAAGGAGGTCTGTATCGGCTAAAGTATTGGGGAAGGGGTAATGTATATATGGGCGAGAATGGGCCTGAGGAAAATTTTAATGGCCGATGAAATTGGGTAAGTGCAAATCCCTATTGGGCCGGTCCATATATATATATATATATATATATATATATATGTATCTCTTACTATTTAATAAAGCAAGAGGAAGTGATAGTAACTTATTTGGTATTTTTATGTGATCGGCCAAATATACCCTCATATCAACAATTAAAAAAAAAACTTCTATGGATTATTCAGTAAATTTAAAAACTCTTTCAACTCCAATACCCATGTTCTCTTCCACTCATTCTCAACTGATTTTTTTGTACGTGCATTTAAGTACAATTCTAAGTACAATTCTTCAAAGTTATATGAACAACCGACATGCACGTTCTCTCCCACTCCTCGCAGTCACTGCTTCTTCAACCCCACCAACAAAAAAACCATTCATTCTTGCTCTTCATTTTAGTTAACTGAACTCCAGTAGCATTTGAAGCCTTACTGTACGGAACTTTTCATTTGCCTTACTCAAATATTATAGAAAATGTCTTCCATGGGATGGAATATCGAAAGCACTAGGCGACATCGTGTTCGAGTTCTTACAAATAATAGATTAACTTCAATGAGACGCGATGGACAACAAGAAGATCGACTTGCACGCCGCCGTGAATATTACCGAAGACGTCGAAACGAATCCGTGAATGCGTCAACTTCAAATAATTTTCCTACAATCAACCAAGGTAGTTTCATTAATTATTTTATTTTCTCCTCTGGAGGCACGTACACATACAATTTCTAGAGAAAAATATTGCATTTTTTTTAATGAATGTATGGTTTTAGAAGTTTGGATTTTGAAATACAATTCAAGGTATTAGATTTATTGTTTGACACCAATCAGGAATTTATTCAAAAATAGATATATATTTGTGTATAACTGGTACAATTATCAAGTATTTTAGATTGCGATTTTTTTTAAAAGGTGTTTTATGGTTCATAAACCTCGGCCATGAAAATTTCAAAATTTATTATTTTCATTTCATTTTTTATTCATTTGTTAATAATTTGTTTGCTACAATGATTTAACCTCTTTCTAATATTATTTATTAGTCCAAAGAAAAAAATATAAAAAAATTGAAATGAGATAATATTTAAAATTTCCCACTGCTGTAATTTCTACACTTTGGACACGGAGTCATATTTGCATTGTAGTAAATGAAATGAGATGCTTTATAAAATGAGATGCTTTATGATAATAGAACTCAAAATTTATTTGGAAAATTATATTATATATTAAATTTACTTTTATTTTCTCATAAATATGATGACTATGTGCATCTATTTCGTGGACAGTGTAAAATGCTTCGTAATAGAGACTACGGTTTTAATTGCCTACATAGTAATATGTACATATTTTACATAACATAAATCCATTTTTATTTATTTATATATTCTGGAAATGATGAAATTAATATATAATTACTTATTCACATTTGTAGGTCATGCTTCGAATTCGGGACAACACATATCTTCTCGATTATGCCCAGTCACTTACAACACCAATAACTCCACCTTCGAAATTGGCAACACAAGCACAAGTCATCTTCAACCTCCACATCAAGAAGGTAATATTTTATCTATATATTTTTATTTATATCTTCATTTTCAATTGAAATAATAAAAAATTATTGACAATATATCATTATTCATTACTCAAGTACAGTTCAGCAAACCTCTCGAGTATGCCCAACAACATATAATCCAAACAACTCAACTTTTGAAATCGGCAACACAAGTTCAAGTAATATTGAATCCCTACATCAACAAGAAGGTACGTATAGCTTATTCTCATTTAATTACAAAATAATTAATCATTTTAATTTATCACATATTCATCACATCTATATATTATGTGTTTCTTCAAACGTTTCATATATATGTGTGTGTATTTAGATATCAAAAGTTTCATATTTAACCACCATTTCCTTGATTTACGATTAATATTAAATTTTGATTCACTGTTTATTGCATAAATTAATTACATTAAAAAACCAATTAATGTTTATTCATGGATTCAATAAATGTATATTATTTTACAAAATAATATGCACATAAGAAAATCCTAAAAAACTATATTCATCAAGATATGCGCATATCCAACCAAGAAGAACATAAGAATTTAAAAATTAAAACCAATAAGTAATTTATTTCAATATCCGAACAGAAGAACATGGGAATTAGAAGAAGATAAGAATCAATAACAAACACCATTATTATTTTAAAAAAATTATTCTAAATTTTAAAAAACTAAATATGAAGCTCAATATCCAAAATTGAACTGAAAAACATAGAGTGTCTCACATTTGGATTTTTGAACAGGTTTTTTCAGTACACTGAAGATCCATTTTTTATGAAAATTATGACATTGGAAAATAATAAATTTTACAAAAACATTTGGATATGCAAAATAAACATTTTTTTTGGAAAAAGCAAAATGAACAAACTTGGTTATCATAAAACAGTATTATACAATATGAAAAAAACAAATATAAGTACAATCAAACAATATTAGCGGTAAATATCCCTGCATCATGCACAAGAACTATATATTATATATGATATATATGATTTGTATTTGTTCAATAAATATCAAAACATAATAAACTCACATCCTTATAAACATTCTTATTCTGACAAATTTTTCTCTTCCTCAATATGATAAATTCATGCGAATATAGGCAATCATGCTGTTCCAAATAGGAATGAAAACTCATTGCATCGACGTCGACGCCCACGACGATATCATAATCTAGCTAGGAATTTTGAAGAGGTTCAATCACATGATCGATTCCTATTGCCTAATCCAACTATTTGTCTATACTGTCAAGCTTTATTATTTCATGGTGAAACATCCCAACACTGTTGTAGAAATGGACGTATAAAACTGGATCTAATACCATCACCAATTGAACTACGACATTTGTTTGAATTGGAAAACGAAGAAGGCAGACACTTCAGGCAATACATACGGTCCTACAATCATGTTTTCTCCTTCACATCAATGGGAGTTACTATAGATGAGGCTTTGGCAACTGGCTCAAATGGGATTTATGTGTTTCGAGCCCAAGGTACAATATATCACTCGATTGGAAGTCTTTTGCCTAATGTAAATAGTAGGCCAAGATATTTGCAGATGTGGATTGTTGATACAGATCATGAAATAGACAACCGACTTCTAGAAAACCAAGAACTCAGACGAGATTTGTTGGTAAAGATACAAAGTATTCTTGATCGGTACAATCCATTTGTTCATGTATTTCGACAAATAGGTCAACGTCAAGACATACCTTCATGCACACTAATCATCAAGCAACAAAATTCACACCAGCGACAATATTGTCTTCCAACAGCATCTGAAGTTGCAGCAGTTATTGCGGATAATGAAGGTTTAGAAAATTTGAATGGTAGGGATATTGTAGTTCAAGGTGTCAATGGACGTCTTACAAATATTCAAGATATTGCTGGCTATTATGATCCTTTACAATATCCTCTTCTCTTGCCATATGGTACATATGGATGGGATATAAATAGTCGCAATGTAGATGGAACTCGATTGACATGCTTAGAATACTACGCCTTCATCCTACAGGTTAGAAATAAAAAATTACACTAAATTTATATGAATATTGAAATCATAAATTATATATATATATTACTAATCTCATTGTTCAAATAAACATATATATCATATACGAACAAATTCTGTATCGTTATTACTTCGCGGAGGACGCTTACTGCAACAATATGTGGTTGATAACTATGTGAAAATTGAGACGCAGAGACTAAGGTGGATACGAACAAATCAACATAATATTCGATCAGAGCTTTATCAAGGACTGCAAGATTGTCTAGATGCTGGTGAAAATAATGCAGGTATATTACAGTGATTATGAAAATATCACGTTCAACATTATAATTGTTTCAAATTAGACACTAACATCATAGACATGAATTATCACTTCATATGTATAATATAATGACCATATATACTGTAGGAAATATTGGTCGTCGGATTGTGCTTCCTTCATCCTTCACCGGTAGTCCACGTGACATGTACCAAAGATATCAAGATGCCATGACTCTGGTACAAACATATGGAAAGCCAGATTTAATGTTGACAATGACATGCAATCCACATTGGAATGAAATAAAAGATCAACTACTACCTGGACAACAACCTCAAGACCGTCCTGATTTGATAACAAGGGTATTCAGAGCAAAGTTTGAAGAATTTAAAAAAGATATTGTCGAGAAAGGGGTTTTAGGAAAGGTTATCTCATATTCATATGTCATCGAGTTCCAAAAGAGAGGAATGCCTCATGTTCACATGTTGGTTATATTTGAAAGCATTGACAAACTACGTACTTCGGATGACTTCGATTTAGTTGTTCGTGCTGAAATACCATCAAGAACTGAGGAACCCAATCTTTTTGAAGCAGTTACCAACCACATGATACATGGACTGTGTGGATTATTCAATCCTAATAGTCCATGCATGTCAGATGGTATTTGTAAAAAGAAATTTCCCAAACCATTTGCGCCATACACTACTCGAGGAAATGATTCATACCCTGTATATCAGAGACGTGAAGGACCTCCGGTTATGAGAACCGCTAATGGTCATGTAATGATTGATAATAGTTGGGTTGTTCCATATAATTCTTGGCTCTTGATGAAGTATGATTGTCATATAAATGTTGAAGTATGCGGTGGGATAAAATGTGTGAAATATATATATAAATATATTCATAAAGGACCTGATAGAGTCGCATTGGAATTACGTAATGTACAGAACTCTGACGAAATACAACAATACGTAGATGGAAGATGGATTTGTGCACCTGAGGCATTATGGAGACTTTATTCCTATGAGCTTAGTAGGATGTATCCATCAGTAATCAGACTGCAAATACATTTACCAAATCAGCAGACAGTTAGTTTCAATTCACAACAACACGTAAGTGATATACTTGCAAATGATGGTAACTCAATGACTATGCTCACAGAGTTCTTCAAAATGAATTGTTCTCCAGAGCTGAGGGGGAAATATTTGTATCATGAATTCCCACAATATTATAGGTGGATACAAAATCAAAGGAAATGGGTTCGAAGAACTGGATATAATAAGGTTGTAGGAAGGATATATGTCGTGTCACCATCTCAAGGTGAAAGGTTCTATCTACGTATTCTTTTAAATCATATTAGAGGTCCGACGTCTTTTGAAGAACTAATGACCATCAATGACATCATGTGTCCAACATTCAAAGAGGCAGCTGAACGTCGAGGACTACTTCAACATGATGATTATGTTCGTCAATGTATGCAAGAAGCGTGTTCTATAAAAATGCCATCATCATTACGAAGATTATTTGTCTCCATATTGGTCTTTTGTCAGCCGACACGAGTTCGAGAGCTTTGGAATGAATTTCATCCATACATGTCCCAGGATTATGGCCGGTCGACTTCATCAAATGATTATTTCATCACAAATAAATTGTTGCTTGAAATACGCAGATTATTACATCAGTACAATAAAAAGTTCGAAGATTTTGACTTGCCATCAATAAGTGTAGAGTTTTTTGATGACTTGCCACTTCCTAGGATAATTGAAGATGAGCTTTCTATTCAAGTCTCAGATGAAGATTTAAGATCTATCCAGTTTCTGAATTCTGAACAAAGGTTGGCCTTCGACTCTATCGTTGGATGTATTATGTGCAATCAATCAAAACTTTTTTTTCATAGATGGTCCAGGAGGAACTGGGAAAACTTTTTTATATCGTTCTATATTAGCTCATCTAAGCAAGAATGGTAAAATCGTAATAGCCGTTGCAACTTCTGGAATAGCTGCAACGTTGTTACCAGGTGGAAGAACAGCTCATTCACGTCTTAAAATTCCACTTAGACCAACGGCTGAAACTCTTTGCACAATTGAGAAGCAAAAAGATCTTGCTGATTTAATAAGACGTTCGTCGGCTATAGTATGGGATGAAGCTCCAATGGCCAATCGTTTTGCTTTTGAATCTGTGAACAAAACTTTTCAAGATATCATGGAATGCATATTTCCATTTGGAGGAAAAACCATGGTTTTTGGTGGAGACTTCCGTCAAGTGTTACCGGTTGTTAAGAGAGGCTCGATACGAGAGCAAATTGCAGCAAGCATTTCAAAATCAACATTTTGGAATTCAGTGAATATTATACACCTACAGCAAAATATGAGATCCACACAAGATATTGAGTTCTCACAATTATTGTTGCGCATAGGTGATGGCTTGCAACATTCTGTGTGCGGTGATTTTATAAAAATACCGGATTCCATGATCATACCTTGGGAAGGTGAACAATCGATCAATCAGCTGATTGATTCAATTTTCCCAAATATGGTACAACATGTGCATGATGCAAACTATATGGTCAGTAGAGCCATTATCACTCCCAAAAATGTTGACGTGGATAAAATTAATGAGATCCTCATTTCAAAGTTTCCTGGAGAAAAAATAGAGTACACATCTTGGGACACTGTTGAGGAAGATAAAAACAACCTTTTCCAAGAAGAGTTTTTAAACTCCCTTAATCCAAGTGGTTTGCCACCGCATAGAATTGTATTGAAAGTTGGTTGTCCTATTATGCTTTTGAGAAATGTGGCACCCGAACTTGGATTGTGTAACGGGACGAGGTTAATTTGTCGCAATCTAGGGAGAAATCTCATCGATGCAGAGACTATAACAGGACCTCATAAGGGTACAAGTTATTTTCTGCATCGAATGCCTTTGAAAAGTGAAGATAATTCCGGATTGCCGTTTGAGTTGACTCGCAAACAGTTCCCTGTAAGATTGAGTTTTGCTCTCACAATAAACAAAGCTCAGGGTCAAACAATTCCAACTGTCGGTATTTTTCTGCGTAATCATGTCTTCAGCCATGGTCAACTATATGTTGCAATTTCGAGAGGAGTTTCGAAAGATCGCACAAAACTACTGATAAAAGATGGAAAATTAGAGCGGCGTTCTGGTGTATATACTAAAAATGTTGTTTACAAGGAAGTACTATTACCAAATAATCCATAAAAAATTGTGAGACATTCTTATTTTTTATTTCGTTGCAAAATATTTGGTGTTTAAAGTTTTACGATGCTCATATACATTATGTTGTTGTGCAGGTATACACCTCAGCATTTCCACAAGCTTCAATGTTGATGCAACAAGTATCGTCACATTAGAAGATCCCAGAAGTGGATTGTATTTGAATTATCCGATACAAAGAGTATATTTCCCACATTTTATTTTATTTCGTATTTTTTAATTGAAGAATAATTTATAATGTTAAGTTATATTAAATTTAACACGTACTTATAAAATTTGTAGCCTCGAAGAATGCAAATAATTTGTTTGGGATGGAAAACCACTCTTCAAATAAGTGCTTATGACTTCGGTAGGTGGATTTTAAGATTTCTTCGAAAACAAAGAAGACATATGTAAGTTCATAAATGTCACATAAATTTCAACTTCAGTAGAAAAAACTTATGATAATTTTTATATGTTTTAACTTTTAATAGCGCGAAAAAAATTGCTTGGATTGAAGGATGGGATCTAACAGAGGTATTGTCTGTTATTTTATTTGATCTTTTACTTGCATTTCACTACAATTATCATGATTAGTTGAAAATTTATTTTTGCATATCATGTAGAAAGGCATATCAGCGAGACGACAGATCGACGAAAGTTCACTATTTAGGTATGACATTATTATATAGTAAGAATAACAAATGATTGGACTGTTCAAAATAATCTAACTCACTACATCATATTATACATTCATTGATATTATACATTCATTGACTGATAATTATTCATGCATGTAGAAAAAAGACAAGATCTGCCAATGATGATGATATAAAAGTGGTATGAATAAAAAATATTTGGCTAAACAATTCTATGCAATAAATAACTTTTTTACTTTCACATGATTTTATAAAATATCATACTTTCAGTTCTATAAACAATACGAGTCAAGAAAGACCAAGGAACAATGTAAGCTTGAAATATAGCAGGTAATACTCCATGCATTTTAGATAGCAAAATTATATTTAACAAAAATTTTATGTCTAATCTCATTTTATTTTATGCAGAAATTATTTTTGATACTTCTTTGCTCAAATAATGTTCTTCAAATTTTACTTGCTGGCTCAAGATATATTAGTGAAATTAGTTACTCTTATTACCTGTATAAATTAATTACTTTAATATATTGGGGTTTAGAGATAATGATTTGTTAGATTTTGTGTAATATGTTTTTATATCCTAAAATTAATTAATGTAAATGATCTATTGTATTTCATGTGCATTAATTATTGGCTTTAGCTTTTACTTACATGTTTGATATTTATATTTTAATGCATATAATATTGTTCTTTATTTATAAAGTATCATATTAATAGATTTATATCATTACACGTTAACAATATATTATGTTCATTTATTATGTTACACACGCAACGCGTGTGCGTGGCCGCTAGTATATTTAAAGTGTGCAGGTATAAATTATATAATGTGCAGTATTTCATATGGTGCGAATAAAAGTGTTAGGCTCAGATTTCGCAAATACTCAAATTTGAAAATTCAAGAATTAAATACTTAAATTTTATTCACCGAGAACCGAAACCGGAAGCAACTGAACTCAAAAATCCCCAGAATAATTAACTTAAAATATTTGAGCAACTGTACTTTAAAGGAATTTAAGGCAAATAAAAATCAATACTTAAATATTTTGATATCACAGAGATGAATAAAATATTTAAATAATAAACAGTGCGATAAAAAAATAATTCAAACAAACTAGGCTAAAGTTTAAAAGCAATTTAAATAAATACACAAGCGAAAATAAAAAATTTTAAAATAATTTGAACAATTAAAAAGGATTTAAATAAATAAGCTAGATATTTAAAATAATTTAAAGTAGTTAACCGTTAAAATTATGTTATTTAAAATAAATAAGTTGGATAGTCAAAATATTTAAATAAAAAAGTTTAATAGTTAAAATAATTTAAATACTATCCATAAGCTCGAGTAATATTTTTTAAATAAGTAAACGAAATAGTTAATCTCATTTAAACGAATAAACTAAATAATTTATGTCATTTAAATAAGCATGCTTAAACCTTTAAAAATCTTTAAAACAAATAAGTAGTATAATAAAATAATTTAAATGAGTAAACTTAAACAATTAAAAAAATTCATTTAATAGTTAGTAAAATAAAATCCTTTAAATAAATAATTAATATTTTAATAACATGCAATTCAAATAAGGAATTTAAATCAATTAAACTTAAAAATAATAAATCCTAATATTTATCAAGTTTAATGCATGTGATTTAGTGGATTAGATTTTTAGGTACTACAATTCCTTTCCCCCTTAAACGGAATTTCGTCCTCGAAATTCAACACTTGCTTACTAGATTCGAATACCTTAAACCAGATCAACGCTAAATTTTCCAACTTTGCACCCACATGAGTTGGAACAAACCAGCTTTCACTGCGCACTCTGATGCTTACTGATAACTATATCATCAAGGATCTTACTAACTCTTATTGCGATATAAAATTTATAATTCTTACATCTTCCCAGGTGGTCTTATCCTCAATTTTATCACTCCTCAATTTACCTCCAATCTAAATTTACAAATTCAGAAACGTCATATTACTGCAACTGATAAGTTCTCCATCCTACAAATTCTTAGATCTTTAAGTTATTGCACAACTTACGTGTAACGCCCAGAATTATTTAATTTTAATCCGAGAATAATAAATTTGGGAATATTTGGAGTTTTGATATAAATTCTAATATTCTTAAATTGATTAGGATTGAAATTGAATGCAATGAGAAATTGAGGACTGAATTGAAGAGAAGCAAGAATTGGAGGACCAAAGTGCAAAATCCTTATTTTGAATGGGACACATGTTAATTGGTTTAGCATTCACGTGTAATATCAAATTTTATCAGAATTGTTGAGACAAGAACAGAGCAAACCGATTCCTTTGCTTTTCCTTGCCATCTTCATCTTCAAATTGAGATATCTTGAGCTCCGAATATCCAATTTCGGTTCCGAAAGATGTTCTGGAATACTTGCAAGTAGACCTTCGAATTGATGTAAGTTTTCTCTTAGTTCATAAGGGTTTGGAAATTCGAAATTGACAGAGATCAGAACTTTGTATGGAATTGTTGTTGATGAGCTTCTATACCTTGTTTTCTTGAAGTGGGGTTGAGAAATGATTGTTGTATTATGTTCTTATGATTTCCCAGCTATGATTCGATTTATATACCTGCTGATATGTTGAGGATTATGTTGGTTTTGAAGCTTATACAACTGATATTGTTATAGTTGCGTTCGGGATTGCCGAGTTTATACCGATATGCCGACGAACTTTTGATTTGAAGTGTTTTGCTATCTTATGTTTGGGCTGATATTGAGATGAGCTTAAGCTGATGTTCTTTGGCAATTATGTTGTGGTTTCAGCTTATAAACAGGACGCATCAACTTGATAATCTTGACTTCAAAACCGATAGAAGAAAGCACAAGGTTGGTAGCGTTTTGCCTTGACGTTTGAGTTGAAAATTGAGCAGATTTTGGATTAGTCTTATGGTTGATACTTGTACAGATTTTGACAAGCTTGAAGACACCATAACCCTCACATTTGAAAGGTAAAAGTGGACTACTACTTGAATGGGATTATAACTCGAGATGGTTTGTATCGAGTTCCCTAAATCACATACTTATTTGCTTAATTGATTTTATATGCTCTTCTATGATTTATTGAATGAGTAATAGATGTTAATGAATGCTTTTGTGATGATATATATTGCATTCATCTTGAAAGACTTCTTCTTTGATTTTGAAATGAACGAAAACGTTCGATTAGACGATTTGAGGGATTGTATATGTATGGCCTGGGTGGTTGTTTTAGCCTAGCGTCTGATTTACATATATAATGGCTTCAAAGTCTATAGAAGAAAGATAAGTAGCCCCACCTCGATTGGGTGTGTCGGTGGTTTAGCTATCATATCTTCTTCTCGGGATCCCAACCGGCGAGATAAGAGATGAACCTTGTTTTAAAACATGCATTGTCTTTATTTATATCATGAGTTTGATATATGTTTTATATGCATGTTTAGTTGCTTTTACTGGGAAATCTATTTCTCACCGGAGTTATCCGGCTATTGTTGTGTTGTATGTGTCATGGCAATAGGTGGGAGTGGAACCGGGCAAAAGCGAACTTGAAGAACAAGGGATAAGAAGAATAGCGTGATGATCCGAGTTTAGATGATTGTGAGTTGTCTATGTTAGAGTTGAGTTCAAAGACATGATCATGTTATAGCTACTTGTTTCAAGACTTGTTGGTGATCTAATTGTTGTCTTGTTGATGTATATAGGATTGGAAATGATGTTGTAATCCTTTAGACAACATGATGTAGCTTAAACTTTATTGAATAACAATGCTTCTTGCATGTTTTGAGAGCCTTGATTATTATGGTTGTAAGGCCTTGTTATGATCTAGTTCCATCTATTGTATAGCATGTTTGAATGCGTGATAGTGGTTAACATTGTTTAGATCATGTTCTAGCTAAAACTAGATGAAAATAGATGGAAGAACTCGGTTATGACAGCAACCATGTCCGATCTTTTTCTTCTGGAATTGTGCTCGCTCGATCGGGCAATTTCTACCGATCGAGCGAGGCTATTATTTTCTGAACAGAATCATGAGCAATTGTGCTCGCTCGATCGGTAGGAAATGACCGATCGAGCGAGGCCAATTTTACTCTCACCCGAGAGTTGGGCCTTTGTGCTCGCTCGATCGGTAACTTTTTACCGATCGAGCGAGGTGCTCTGTTTTTAAAAAAAAAAATAAAATTTTTTTTACTTTGTTTAGTCTTTGTTTCCTTGACTATTAATTATGATGATTTGATTAAATGAGATATTAGAACTCGGGTCGTCACAACAGGTGGTATTAGAGCGAGAAAATTCTGGATTAAGATAGATAGCGAGTGGGGTAGATTGAGTCTTATTCCTTACTTGTTTATTATGCTATGGTTTATTACATGCTTGACTTACATGTTATAAATGCTAGCATGTTTTACTTTCAAGTATTTTATTACAGGATGTTGTATTTATTTTATTTGAAAGTAGGATTTATGATGATTAAAGACACATGCTTATTGCACTATCTAACATGATAAAAGCATGTGATCTGTTGTTTACAACATGATACCTGATTATCTGAGTTGATTGGAAGCATGTGCTATCTGAATACCTCGATTATTTATTTACGAGTGAATCAGAACCGAGTCTTGATCAGAGGTAAGATGATCAGAGGAGGAATGAAATAGATTTGATGATTCTGGTATCCTAACCCTTTTGATAATCAGATATGTCTCGACGACCAGGCCGACCTCCTCTCAGACCACAGGTTCCTACTCCTAGGCCAGAGCAGGCAGTGCATCCTCTGCCAGAACAAACAGTAGTACCTCCGACAGTGCCTCAAGCTACTGCAATTCCGAGTAATGAACAGGGAAGTACTTCTCGAGATATTACTGATATGTCAGCTACTCCGATGGAAAAACTGCTCAAACGTTTTCAATCATACCATCCGCCTACACTGAAGGGTACTGAGAATGCAGTCGAATGTGAAGGATGGCTTGATGATATGGAGATGTTGTTTGACTCACTCGACTATGGTGATGAGCGGAGAGTCAGACTGATTGGGCACCAATTGCATGAGGTTGCGAAGAGCTGGTGGTTCACGACTAAGAAGGCTCTGGAGCATAGAGGAACAGTACTTACCTGGACAGTCTTCAAAACTGAATTCTATCAACGATTCTTTCCGGTGTCTTACCGCAAAGATAAGGGTGCAGAGTTTGCTAATTTGAAGCAGGGAAATTTGAATATTGAAGACTATGTTGCAAAATTATATACATTGCTACGTTTTGCTCCACACATTGCCGACAGTGATGAGGCTATGGCTGATCAGTTCATTAATGGACTAAATCCAGAGGTATTTACTTTGGTGAACACAAGGCGACCAAATACTTTTGCTGATGCTTTGAACAGTGCCAAAGGAGCGGAAGCTGGTTTGATAAAACAGCGAGGAGCTTCGTATATCGCTCAGACTCCGAGACAGCCTCAATCCCCAGCTCCAGGTTCACAACCTCCTCGATTTGAAGGTGGTGGTAGCAGCAGTGGCAAGAAGGGATATTTGCAAGCACGAGGAAAGCAGTTTAAAAAGTTAGGAAGCAGTTCTTTGAGTTCCAGTGGCACGAAACAGAAGTCAGGAGTGTTTTGTAACAGTTGTGGTGGAGGTCATCCAAACGATCAGTGCCGAGGTGTATCTGGGAGGTGCCATATATGCCATCAGACTGGCCATTTTGCGAGGGTGTGTCCTCAGAGAGGTTCTGGACAGTCACGAGGTACAGAGTCATCACGATCAGTGGCTCAACCTACGAGGCAAGCCTCTTCTGTTCATTCCTTCCAACCATCACACCCACAGCAACAACCAAGGCCAGGAGGGAGTCAGATAGGTAGCCAGCCTTCGAGACAACAGGCTCATGTCTTTGCACTGACAGAGGAACAGGCACAGGGAGCACCGGATGATGTTATTGCAGGTAACTGTTCTCTTTATGGTTATCCTGCCTATGTATTGATAGATACAGGTGCATCCCATACATTTATCTCTGAACGGTTTGTGTCATTACATGTTTTGCCTGCTGAATCTTTACATGTTGTTGTATCTGTCTCTTCTCCTTTGGGAAGAGGTCTTATATCAATTCAGACAGTTAAGAATTGTTTATTACAGTATGACAGTAATGAAATAGAGATAGATTGTATTGTGCTTGGTTTGCCTGATTTTGACTGCATTATCGGAATTGATATGCTAACCAAGTACAGAGCTACCGTAGACTGTTTTCAGAAAGTGGTGAGGTTCAGACCTGAGATGGCTGGAGAATGGAAGTTTTATGGTAAGGGTTCTCGTGCTAAAATTTCTCTGATTTCTTTATTATCTATGACCCGACTTTTGCAAAAAGGAGCGGAGGGATTTATTGTTTATGCAGTTGATGTTTTGAAAGCTAGCCCGAACCTGGCTGATTTTCCAGTGGTTAGTCAATTTGCGGATGTTTTCCCTGATGAGATTCCAGGACTACCTCCGTATCGTGAGATTGATTTTAACATAGAACTGGTGCCAGGTACAGCACCGATTTCTAAAGCACCTTATCGAATGGCACCAGTGGAATTGAAAGAGTTGAAAGATCAGTTAGAAGATTTACTGGCCAAGGGATACATTCGACCCAGTGTTTCTCCTTGGGGAGCTCCAGTACTGTTTGTCAGAAAGAAAGACGGTTCAATGAGATTGTGTGTTGACTACCGGCAACTGAACAAGGCAACGGTAAAGAACAAATACCCTTTGCCTCGTATTGATGATTTATTTGACCAGTTGCAGGGTTCTTCTGTGTATTCCAAGATCGATCTGAGATCTGGATATCATCAGCTGAGAGTCAGAGATTCTGATATTCCGAAAACTGCGTTCAGAACAAGGTATGGTCACTATGAGTTTATAGTTATGCCGTTTGGTCTTACGAATGCTCCAGTTGTATTTATGGCTTTGATGAACCGTGTGTTTCAGAAATATCTCGATGACTTTGTGATTATTTTTATTCATGATATTCTGATATATTCGAAGAATTTGATTGATCATTCTGAGCATTTGAGAACTGTGTTGAAGACTTTAAGAGCTGAGAAACTGTATGCTAAACTGTCGAAATGTGAGTTTTGGCTGAAACAGGTTGTTTTTCTTGGACATATTATATCCAGAAATGGTATAGCTGTTGATCCAAGTAAAGTCGAGGCAGTGATCAGTTGGTCGAGACCAACATCTGTTCCTGAGATATGTAGTTTCATGGGTCTGGCTGGGTATTATCGTCGATTCATCAAAGATTTTTCCAGTATTGCGAAGCCGATTACTCAGTTGACTCAGAAAAATGCTCCTTTTGTCTGGTCTGAAGCCTGTGAATCCAGTTTTCTTGAGTTGAAGAAACGACTGACCAGTGCACCAGTCTTGACGATTTCTTCAGGTACTGGTGGTTTCACTGTTTATTGTGATGCATCTCATCGAGGTTTGGGATGTGTATTGATGCAGCGAGGGCATGTGATTGCTTATGCCTCACGACAGTTGAAGCCTCACGAGACCAGATATCCGATTCATGATATTGAATTGGCCGCCATTGTATTTGCTTTGAAGATTTGGCGACATTATCTATATGGGGAACAGTTTGAAATTTATTCTGATCACAAGAGTCTGAAATATTTGTTTTCACAGTCAGAACTGAATATGAGACAGCGGAGATGGCTTGATTTGCTGAAAGATTTTGATTGTGAGATTAGATACTATCCGGGGAAATCGAATGCAGCAGCTGATGCATTGAGTCGAAAGGTATGTTCTCTATCTCTATCGACGATTGGTGTATCCCATTTGATTGAAGATTGTTGTTGTTCTGGATTAGTATTTGATATGAATTATCAGTCTCTGCGACTTTATCAAATTCAAGTTGAACCAGAGCTACTTTTGAGAATTAAAGAAGCTCAGAAACTTGATCATAATGTGCAGAATTCGATTGAGAAAGTCCGATCAGGGCATGTGTCCGAATACCGGGTTAGAGATGATCTTTTATACGTAAACAATTGCCTTGTAGTGCCTGATATTTCTGATGTGCGACAACAACTACTGACAGAGGCGCATTGTAGTCGTTATAGCATTCATCCTGGTGGTAGGAAGATGTATAATGATTTGAAGACGCAATATTGGTGGAAAAAAATGAAGGCAGATATCACTGATTTTGTGTCTCGATGTCTTAATTGCCAACAGGTGAAAGCTGAGAGGAAGAAACCGCCTGGTTTGTTGCATAGCTTATCAGTGCCTGAATGGAAATGGGATCATATTTCCATGGACTTTGTGACAAAGTTACCTCGATCTTCTAGAGGTTGTGATGCTATCTGGGTGATTATCGACAGATTGACGAAATCAGCGTGTTTTATTCCTTATCGTATGACATATCGACACGATCAGATGGCAGAGATTTATGTCCGAGAAGTTGTCAAATTACATGGTGTGCCGAAGTCTATTGTATCAGATCATGATCCTCGATTTACATCTCACTTCTGGCACAGTTTACAGAGTGCTTTGGGTACTCAGCTACACTTGAGCACAGGTATCATCCACAGACAGACGGACAGTCTGAGCGTACCATTCAGACTTTGGAGGACATGTTGAGAGTTGTAGTGCTTGATTGTGGCACTAGTTGGCAAGATTCACTACCCCTTTGTGAATTCTCGTACAACAACAGCTATCAATCGAGTATTGAAATGGCTCCGTTTGAAGCTTTATATGGAAGAAAGTGTCGATCTCCTCTGTATTGGGATGATATTTCAGAGGTACCTGATGTTGGACCTGATATGATTCGAGATATGACTGAACAAGTGAAGCTTATTCAGAAAAGAATGAAGACAGCTCAGGACAGACAAGCGAAGTATGCCAATATTCGACGTCGACCTTTGTCGTTTGAACAGGGGGATCGTGTATTTCTGAAGATTTCTCCGTTCAGAGACACCGTACGATTTGGCAAGCGAGGGAAGTTGTCTCCACGCTATATTGGTCCGTATGAAATTCTGGAGAAAATAGGCAATCTTGCCTATCGATTAGCTCTTCCTCCGGCTTTATCTGGAATACATGATGTCTTTCATGTATCAATGCTTCGAAAATATCTTGCTGATGAATCTCATGTGCTTCAATCTGATGAGGCTGAACTCGACGAGACTTTGAGTTATTTCGAAAAGCCAATTCAGATTCTTGATCGAAAAGAAAAGCAACTGCGAACGAAAACTATTCCGCTTGTGAAAGTTCAGTGGAGTCGTCATGGTATTGAAGAAGCAACTTGGGAGACAGAATCTGATATGAGGCAACGATTTCCAGAGATGTTTCAATGATGTGAGTCTCCTTTAGTCTTTCTGTTCTTTCTATTATATGATCTGTTGATACTACTTGAGATTTCGAGGACGAAATCGAGTCTTAGTGGGGGAGAATTGTAACGCCCAGAATTATTTAATTTTAATCCGAGAATAATAAATTTGGGAATATTTGGAGTTTTGATATAAATTCTAATATTCTTAAATTGATTAGGATTGAAATTGAATGGAATGAGAAATTGAGGACTGAATTGAAGAGAAGCAAGAATTGGAGGACCAAAGTGCAAAATCCTTATTTTGAATGGGACAATTGTTAATTGGTTTAGCATTCACGTGTAATATCAAATTTTATCAGAATTGTTGAGACAAGAACAGAGCAAACCGATTCCTTTGCTTTTCTTTGCCATCTTCATCTTCAAATTGAGATATCTTGAGCTCCGGATATCCGATTTCGATTCCAAAAGATGTTCTGGAATCCTTGCAAGAAGACCTTCAAATTGATGTAAGTTTTCTCTTAGTTCATCAGGGTTTGGAAATTCGAAATTGACAGAGATCAAAACTTTGTATGGAATTGTTGTTGATGAGCTTCTATACCTTGTTTTCTTGAAGTTGGGTTGAGAAATGATTATTGTATCATATTATTATTATTTCCCAGCTATGATTTGATTTATATACCTGCTGATATGTTGAGGATTATGTTGGTTTTGAAGCTTATACAACTGATATTGTTATAGTTGCGTTCGGGATTGCCGAGTTTATACCGATATGCCGACGAACTTTTGATTTGAAGTGTTTTGCTATCTTATGATTGGGCTGATATTGAGATGAGCTTAAGCTGATGTTCTTTGGAAATTATGTTGTGGTTTAAGCTTATAAACAGGACGCATCGACTTGATAATCT
Source organism: Henckelia pumila (assembly GCF_033568475.1). Classification (NCBI taxonomy): domain Eukaryota; kingdom Viridiplantae; phylum Streptophyta; class Magnoliopsida; order Lamiales; family Gesneriaceae; genus Henckelia; species Henckelia pumila. The sequence goes on along the minus strand of NC_133121.1, from coordinate 33,691,646 downwards.
TAACTTCGAAACCGATAGAAGAAAGCACAAGGTTGGTAGCATTTTGCCTTGACGTTTGAGTTGAAAATTGAGCAGATTTTGGATTAGTCTTATGGTTGATACTTGTACAGATTTTGACAAGATTGAAGACACCATAAACCTCACATTTGAAAGGTAAAAGTGGACTACTACTTGAATGGGATTATAACTCGAGATGGTTTGTATCGAGTTCCCTAAATCACATACTTATTTGCTTAATTGATTTTATATGCTCTTCTATGATTTATTGAATGAGTAATAGATGTTAATGAATGCTTTTGTGATGATATATATTGCATTCATCTTGAAAGACTTCTTCTTTGATTTTGAAATGAACGGAAACGTTCGATTAGACGATTTGAGGGATTGTATATGTATGGCCTGGGTGGTTGTTTTAGCCTAGCGTCTGATTTACATATATAATGGCTTCAAAGTCTATAGAAGAAAGATAAGTAGCCCCACCTCGATTGGGTGTGTCGGTGGTTTAGCTATCATATCTTCTTCTCGGGATCCCAACCGGCGAGATAAGAGATGAACCTTGTTTTAAAACATGCATTGTCTTTATTTATATCATGAGTTTGATATATGTTTTATATGCATGTTTAGTTGCTTTTACTGGGAAATCTATTTCTCACCGGAGTTATCCGGCTATTGTTGTGTTGTATGTGTCATGGCAATAGGTGGGAGTGGAACCGGGCAAAAGCGAACTTGAAGAACAAGGGATAAGAAGAATAGCGTGATGATCCGAGTTTAGATGATTGTGAGTTGTCTATGTTAGAGTTGAGTTCAAAGACATGATCATGTTATAGCTACTTGTTTCAAGACTTGTTGGTGATCTAATTGTTGTCTTGTTGATGTATATAGGATTGGAAATGATGTTGTAATCCTTTAGACAACATGATGTAGCTTAAACTTTATTGAATAACAATGCTTCTTGCATGTTTTGAGAGCCTTGATTATTATGGTTGTAAGGCCTTGTTATGATCTAGTTCCATCTATTGTATAGCATGTTTGAATGCGTGATAGTGGTTAACATTGTTTAGATCATGTTCTAGCTAAAACTAGATGAAAATAGATGGAAGAACTCGGTTATGACAGCAACCATGTCCGATCTTTTTCTTCTGGAATTGTGCTCGCTCGATCGGGCAATTTCTACCGATCGAGCGAGGCTATTATTTTCTGAACAGAATCATGAGCAATTGTGCTCGCTCGATCGGTAGGAAATGACCGATCGAGCGAGGCCAATTTTACTCTCACCCGAGAGTTGGGCCTTTGTGCTCGCTCGATCGGTAACTTTTTACCGATCGAGCGAGGTGCTCTGTTTTTAAAAAAAAAAAAAAAAATTTTTACTTTGTTTAGTCTTTGTTTCCTTGACTATTAATTATGATGATTTGATTAAATGAGAGATTAGAACTCGGGTCGTCACATTACGTCTTGCTAACCTTATATTCTACGCCGGAATTTCCAAGCAATAGAGCCCATATAACCAATAAATAATTTATGTTGACCTCGACCATAACTTAAAAACTTTCTAACAACAAAGCTATGTTTAATGCCTATTTACCAATTAAACTTAACTCATATAATATACAACTTGAGCTCTTAAGAAATTCACAAGTCCTCCAAAATATTTAGCAACTAACGTTAAACTTTTCTAAATAGGATAGCTAAAGGAACTATACAATTCTACCTCGTTAGACCTCAAAATACGAGATAGATCTGACTCATTTCTATAAATAAATAAATCTATTCCTTGATTAGAAAATATAACCATAAAAATCCTTTATTGATCAGTCCCAAGATATTAACCGATAACATATAGTATCCAAATAGGTGACTAAACAGATCCCAATTATCCATTCTCCAAGTTATACGTTCATCTCTAGCATCTTTGATTCTACCGAAAGTTCAATTCTTAATTAAAATTTCCCAACAGATTTATCCACATTTTCTATCCCAGACACAACGACTATGAAATCCATAATTACACTTCAAGTCAAAGTATATTATGAGCTATTAATCGCTTATGGAACTAGATCGTCTCTAAGTACCAAATAATTCTCACGTATCGCCTGAAGACATATCTCAAATCTCTAGTTCAACTTGACAGCAAGTCTGAAAATCCAAAAATTCCCAAATTATGATATGTACAATTTGAATTCATAATTCAAGAACTTAGTGTACAATTGGACACCTCAAAGAGTTTGTAACCTGATCGAAAAGGCTTTCCAATTGATCATCCAGTACCTTAGTATTTTTCCAATAAATAAATCTACAACTTATCCAGAAAAAAACTACCTGAATGTTCTATTCAGCATTCTATTCTCATAATTGGTGCATTAGTCTTACCGGTCAACAATCACAAAGTCTTAGAATGCAAATGTAAAGTACTCGAAAGTATTCTAGGGACAATTCTCTTTCCTATCTCGCAACTGTTCACCCATTCAGCTCACCAAAATTGTCTATTTACTCTTAACGATCCTGTTTAAAATTTGAAACAACTCATTCAATTAATTTACTACCTAGCAGTTTACTCGCTAGAACTAGATATAATTGATAGTCGCCACTCCTAGGATCACAACAATAACTTAGGATTTTATCTAGTATAAATGCTAAATCGCAACGGTCTAAACGCTTACTATGCGGTTTCGAGCCAATTCTCTACACAAGAATTTGAAACAATAGTTGAAATTATGATCCACCCAAATCCTCATCATGACGGATCATGAAAGGAAACAGACGTAAAAGTAATGCTGCTTAATTATGAAATGAAATAATGCAAGCATTACGAACAAAAGAACTGAAAATAAAAATCTAGATAAGTAAAAACAACTCGCTCATAATTCAATTTTTCAGGTGAATGAATAATAATGGAGGCTCCATAAATAATGAACATGAGCCAACAAGATCCAAATCTCGTAATCATTCATCCATGGGTAATGAAATCATGCTCAAACAATCAAAGCACAATCAAGGCAATCAGTGTGACTTCGGTCGAGAGAAGTCCACACAAGGGGAAACAACGGTCCTAAGGCATATTCAGATGCCAACCACAACATAAGTAGATCACCAAAAAGAAAGTCAAGATGGATCTTACTCACATCAATATGTGGCTCTAGAACCGAAAAAATATTCAAGAAGTGTGAAATATAAACAAGATTTTACTAAGAAGTTTGACCAATGTCAAAATGGCAGAATACAACGTTGATTGATGTCATATGAATTAATAAATGAACAAAAGGTGTGCAAAGAAACTTCAGATACTCAAAAGTATATGTTGCAATGGATGCAAGCACAATTGAAAAATAAGGAAATAATGATCGGAATAATAGTTCACAAAATTGAAGGCTCATAGTAACCGACTCACCATTTCCCCAAAAATCATATTTGCCCAAATAAACAAAGAAAACTCAACTATCCATCATAATATATGATAAGTGCATTTTGTGTGCATTATTTTATGTCTATTTTGCATGCATATGTTTGGTCTCATATTGTTTTATGTATTGTTTTTGTGTGATTTATTGCTTATTTGTGCATTTCACTCTCCGGATTAATTTTGTAGGAAAATGGATTTTTGAAGAAAAAAATTACGGAGGAGCCTTGGTCAAATATTCAAATTTAATTCTAGAATGCTTTACATCCGATCTTCACCGTTCAGATTGTAGTACAAGATGTTTTGAAGCTGCTGTCCGAATTTCAACTCGACCCGACAGCTGGAACTCAAGTTATGAATTTTTCAAGAAAACTACGTGCTGGGAAAAAAATATGGCGCCTAGGCGCGACCTGGACGAAAAAAAGACATTTGGGACATAACTTTTCACGCCATGGCGTGATTTTTCCTGCGCCATGGCGCGACACGGAAGGAAAAAAATCAGAATTTTTGAGATTTTAAAAGTCTTGAGTCACGGGCTTTATTTGAGGGGCTTTCAAGTACATATAAAAAAGAGATCAGAGGGAGACGCAAAAGGGGAGAGAGGCGGCCACCAAGCGAGAACCAAGAGCAAAATAAGGAGACGACGTGAAGTGTAAGAGTGGGTGCCCAGTGAGCCAACTGTGTGGCTATGGGCTTTGATGACTCTTTGTATAAACAATCTTTTGTTTAATATTATTTACACTTTTTAATGGCAATGACTTTATATTACTTCATATTGTTATATTGTGATATACTATTGTTGTTTTGATAAAGACCTTGAATATACCATAGTGTATGTAAGATGTGGTAGAACATGGAGATGTCTATCATGAAATACATCTTATAGTCACTGTATATTCTAAACTGTTCCTAGTCGATTGAGCCGTCCGATAATAAGGATAAGGATCGCTCGAGTTTGAGACTAGCATTTGCGATGCGGAGTACCACGTTTCATTGGTAGGGAACATGGAGATGTTCGAAGCATGCAAATGGATATTCATAGGATGAATAATCGAACTACCCTATCCGGACTTTCCAAGTGGTTATCACTTATCGAGTGGATTAAGTCCGCGGTTTTGGTTGTACACCATTAGTCCTTACGACTTGAAACATCATGGAGACTCTATATGCTAGTGCTGTGCTTTGACTCGTTTACCGACTCTATGGGGGTCATCAGGTGTCGAGATTGGGTACAGTTACGACACATATAGGAGTCGATGCATTGTTGTCAAGGATTCACCACATACTTGCGAGTGTGGATATCCTATGCGATCTGAGGAGATATTAGTGTGACGAATCTCTGGCCAGAGTACTTGATGTGATTTAAGAAATGGTTTCTTAGTAGCACATGCGATGTTACTAATTTGATCTTCAAGATGTATTGCATAGTTATCGAATCTTGAGCGACTCTCGATATACCAATGGTTGTTGATTCGATCGGGATATATGGATGAAGGGACCGTACTGTACGCTAACCAAAATCTACTGGTTCTTGTAGGCACTATCAGTGATACCTAGGGAATCATGGGGCGATGTTGCTAGGCGCTTTACCATGATTCGTTGGGCAAGTCGGAAAGTGTTGTTCCGAGTCACAAGGAGTTGTGAGCCCACGGCTAGCTGTATCCCTGAACCATTGAGGGTCACACAGTGTAATGGAGTTTTAATCCCCGTTGAGATAGTTAAATTTAAAGAGTTAAATTTAATGAACTAAGGAGTTGGACTTCTTAAATAAGAGTAAGGGAGTAGGATTTCCTAAAATGACATAGGGATGGACATTTTTGGAAACCACTGAATTCGGATTCAGGAAAATTTATTTTGACTTTAAAATGTGCAGAAATGGTTTCTGTGCACATTGGTGAAATCAGTTCATCAATCGGAGTCACGATGAATTTTATATTAATTTCTGAACGAGCGGGCTTTGCTTGTCGGGCCCCAGCTTATGACTAATGGGCCCTAAGGTGTTAGTGGCCTGCATTATAAATAAGTTATTTCAGTACAGAAATTATACACAACAGCTCATAATTTTGAGAAGCAAAAATCGAACCCTAGCCTCTCAAAAGTTTCGGCCGTCCCCTCCCTGTCCTTTGCCCGAGAAAATTCCGGTCTGTGATTTTGAATCGCAGTAAGGAATAGCGAATAAGATTCGTTTATTCTCTTCGCAGAAAACTTCTGATAGATTTTCTAGTGCAATCTATCAGAGGGATTTAAAACCTCATTCGTGGACCTGATTGAAGGAGTTCATCGGTTCCAGGGAGAGACAACAAGAGCAGATAAAATCTGTTGGTGTCCATTAATCTCGTTGCGAGATTGGAGGTAAAATTTAATTAATTGTTATTTGAATTTTACACACACAATAATTTAATCGTTGAATGGTTGATACCCACACCATGGAATTGTTCCATGATAAAATTTTTAAACTTCCGCTGCACCGGGTATCAATCGTGATTGATCTGAACGCCGCGTTTTCCAACAGTGGTATCAGAGCCAGGTTGCTCAGATCAAACGATTAAATTAATCAATTGTACAAAATTTTTGAGTCTCGGTTTTTGAAACAAAATAAATATTTTTAAATAAAAAAAATTTTTTTTTTTCGGGGCAAAACCCGGGCAGCGATTGGATCGCTGCCCGGTGGGGCAGCAATTGTTGCTGCCCCGGGCGGCGCACGGCGCCGCCCAGGGCAGCGCTGTGCGCTGCGCAGGGCAGCGCTCGGCGCTGCCCAGGGGCGGCGCTCGGCGCCGCCCAGCGCAGCGCTGGGCGCTGCGCAGGGCGGAGCTCGGCGCCGCCCAGGGCAGCGCACGGCGCCGCCCAGGGCAGCGCACGGCGCCGCCCAGGGGCGGCGCCAGGCGCTGCCCTAAGGGGGCAGCCGGGCTGCCCCCGGCCCGCGCCCCGGGTGCGGGCCGGCCCGGGAGTGTCCCGGGCGGCCCGCGGGAAAAATTATATTTTTATTTAAAAATTAATTTTAATATTTAAAATTTTATTTTTGGTCCGGTCAAAAATTGTTTTTGATTGGTTCACGAGATTTCGGATCGAATTGTTCGATTCCGTAAATTTTAAAATTGATTTTGGATAAATTTGAATTTTTGGAAAATTTTAATATTTTATCCGTAAATTGAATTTTGAAATCAATTATTTTGGTACAATTGATGATAAGATATGATCTTATGATATATTAAGTAAAATATGATTTTATTTGTAAAATTGGATTTTATAGATAAAATATGATTTTATTTGATATCGAGATAAAATATGATTTTATATGTGAAATGAGATTTTATATATAAAATATGATTTTATCTTGTTTAAATTTGAATTGCCACAGCATGTTATCCAATAAATTAATTTTGAATTAAATGTTATTGGATAAGGATGATCGATTGCCATGACCAATATTGTAGGTGTATGTTAGGAATTTACATTTTGTCTTTATTATTGTTGGTTTTATTAATGGGCCTGGTTTATGGCCCGATATGAATGTCATATGTAATAAAAGTGGGCTTGGTTTATAGCCCGTTCCCACCCCCTAAAAATGTATCCCCTACTTGTCATTGTTATTTATTGTAAATACATTAGATTTAGTGGGAGATCAAGATTTGAAGATGGTGGGCCCAGCAGACAATGAAGACTGAAGAAATGTAAATTGGAAGCATATGTAATAGGATTGCATTTGCATACTGCATATTACCTAGGATTGGACTAAGACCCGTGATTGGCAACCACGGGTCAATTAGAAATGGAATCGATCATCCTATATAATATGTGATATTATGATTGTATGCATGTTTAGACATAAATTGCGTGAATCCGGCAATGCATGCAATAAATTAAATATGATGAGACAAATATTTTTATAAATAAAATCCCTCATTTTAAATATGATTTAAAATTTATATCAAGATAAATAAAGGAAATTTAAATATTGTTTAAATGTTCCTACCTTCCATCAACGGTCAATGTATGTGATGCTACCCGCGGATACGGTCCGGCTCATATTATTGGGGGGGCCCGTCCGTCGGAAAGCTGTACATTGGATCGACAAATGTTGTAAGTTGGGTGGAACTCCCATGGGATCGGCTCATATTATTGGGGGATCCACATGGCGACCGTCCATCACAACTTAATATTGATGGGTCATCTTGACATGTCACTTTAAACGGCGTCATATTATTGGGCCCTTATTGGACATGAGGTAAATACATGGGGTTGCTTTGGAAGCAATTGGGCTCTACCTTTTGAGAATTATGGTTGGCTGATATTATTCGGGACCATAAGTTTGTCAATTGGACTCCATGTTCTCACTAAGGAAAAAGTTTCCCGTTTTCACTAGAGGGTGGTGAAATCGTTAAAATAGTGGGAGTGAGATTCATAAAATTAAATTCGCCTATTTTATGTCTTAGTAAATTGTTAAACAATCATTGATATATGTCTGTTTTCCTTTTCAGGATTTCATACAATGAATTCGCGAAATCCTTTATTCTCGATCCTCGAACAAAACAAGCTGACTGGCGCCAACTATACGGAATGGTTCCGGAAGTTGAAGATTGTCTTAACTTCGGAGAAAATGCTCTACGTGTTAGAGAAAGCACCTCCGAAGGAAGCACCAGCTGACATAAGTCCGGAGGAATTGGCCAAACTTGATGCATGGTGTGACCATGACATCAAGACCAAATGCTATATGCAAGCCTCGATGTCTGATGAACTCCAGAGGCGATTTGAGGACACGGTGAATGCTGCTGACATTCACACGCAACTCAAGGAACTTTTTGGGGCTCAGTCGAGGGCTGAAAGGTTCGCTACTGTTAAGGAGTTGATGACGTGCCGCATGCGTGAAGGGACTTCGGTCCGTGATCATGGGGTACGAGTGATTTGGCTCATACAGAAGTTGGCGACCCTAGATTTGGTGTTGGAGCATGAACTCAATGTGGATTTATTGCTTCTGTCTCTTCCTTCTTCATTTGATGGATTTGTGATAAATTTTAATATGAACAAGATAGAGGCCACCCTTGAAGAGATGGTCAATATGCTCGTTACATATGAATCCACACTTAAGAAGGATAAGCCAGCTTTCTTGGTGGGCTCCTCATCTTCTGCTAAGAAGGGGCCAAGTATGAAGGGCAAGAAACGTTCTGCCCCACCCAAGAAAGTGGAACCCGAGAAGAAGCAAAAGACAAAGGCTTCAAACAATGGAAAATCCAAGGATGTTTGCCATTACTGCAAGAAGCCGGGTCATTGGAAGCGCAACTGCAAGGAGTATCTTGAGCAGTTAGGAACTGCAAAAGGTATGTTCTATATCGAAATAAACATGTCACTTAATACAACTTCTTGGGTATTGGATACCGGATGTGGATCTCACATTTGCAATGATTTGCAGGTGATGACAAGAAGTCGCAGGCTTAGAATGGGTGAGACCCAGCTGAGGCTCGGGAATGGTTCCAGAGTTGAAGCTACGGCCATTGGAGATGTTTGTTTGATTTTGCAGAATGGTTTTAAATTATTATTGAGAGATGTTTTATTTGTGCCATTTAATTAAAAACATTATTTCTATTTCTATGCTTGATAGAGATGGTTATTCTTGTAATTTTGTGAATGGGATTTGCAATATTTACAAGAATGAATGTTTAATTGGAAATGGACAACTTGAAAACGATCTATACAATTTAAAACTAAAAGACGTTCCAGTGAATTGTATTGACAAACCGGCGACAACAAACAAAAGGAAAATCGATAGTCAAAACCCGGCAAACCTTTGGCATGCTAGGCTAGGTCATATTTCCTCAAGGAGGATGAACAAGCTAGTGGGAGAGGGCATGTTTGATATGTCTGATATTAATTCTCTACCTACTTGTGAATCCTGCCTAAAAGGAAAAATGACTAAATCTCCTTTTAAGGGGAAACCTGAGCGTAGTCAGAATCTGTTGGATTTGATCCATACAGATGTTTGTGGTCCATTTAGAGTAGGGACTCAACATGGCCACACCTACTTCATTACCTTTACTGATGATTATTCAAGGTATGGGTATTTATATTTAATGAAATATAAGTCTGAAGCATTTGAAAAGTTCAAAGAATTCAGGGCTGAAGTAGAAAACAAGCTAGGTAAAAGTATTAAAGCACTTCGATCGGATCGAGGTGGAGAATACTTGAGTACCGAGTTTTTGGACTATCTGAAAGAGAATGGGATTCTCTCTCAGTGGACTCCTCCTATGACACCACAGCTTAATGGTGTATCGGAGCGTCGTAATCGAACTTTGTTGGACATGGTTCGATCTATGATGAGCTTCACTGAGCTTCCACCTTCGTTTTGGGGCTATGCGCTTGAAACGGCGGTATTGTTGTTGAACAACATCCACACTAAAGCAGTGGACAAGACACCATACGAGTTATGGAATGGCAAAGCTCCTAAGTATTCGTACTTGAGGATTTGGGGATGTCCTGCTTACGTGAAGCGGACAGTGGGAGATAAGTTGGATAGTCGATCCAGCTTATGTTATTTTGTAGGGTATCCGAAGAATTCAATCGGATATTATTTCTATTATCCTGCTGAAACAAAGGTGTTTGTTTCTAGGAATGCCACCTTCTTGGAGAAGGAATTCTTATTGGATAAGAAAGGCGAGATGATGGAACTCGAAGAAGTTCGAGAAGAACCCAAAATACAAAATAACGATCCTACACCTCAGGAACCATTGCTGGACACGCCTGCACCTAGAAGATCCGAAAGGACTTCTAGACCTCCAGTTCGATATGGTCTTCTTCTTGAAGGGGATCAAGATGAACCCGACATTGGATGTGATCCAAGAAACTTCAAGGAAGCAATTTCTGATGCGGATTCGAATTTATGGCTTGAAGCTATGCAGTCAGAATTGGATTCGATGCATACAAACCAAGTTTGGTCTTTAGTAGATCCTCCCGATGGAATTGTTCCAATAGGGTGTAAGTGGATCTACAAGAGAAAGCTTGGGCCTGATGGTAAGGTATTGACCTACAAGGCGCGATTGGTGGCGAAAGGTTATACTCAAAGGCAAGGAGTTGACTATGATGAAACCTTTTCACCAGTTGCAATGTTCAAGTCCATAAGAATCCTGATTGCCATAGCTGCATGGTATGACTATGAGATATGGCAAATGGATGTGAAGACTGCTTTTCTTAATGGAGACATTAAGGAAGAAATCTATATGAAGCAGCCTGAGGGGTACACATCCATGGGAAGCGAGCATAAGGTATGCAAGCTTCAGAGATCAATTTATGGTCTAAAACAAGCATCAAGAAGTTGGAACCAGAAATTTGATGAAACAATAAAAGATTTTGGTTTCATCAAGAACCCGGAGGAACCTTGCGTGTACAAGAAAGTAGTTAAGGATGCGGTGACATTCTTAGTACTTTATGTTGATGACATCCTACTCATTGGGAATGATGTAGGGATGTTGCAGTCAACAAAGATATGGTTATCAGGTAGATTTTCGATGAAGGATTTGGGAGAGGCATCCTACATTCTTGGGATACAGATCTATAGAGATAGGTCTAAGAGAATGATAGGACTCACTCAATCAACCTACATCGATACCATATTGAAACGGTTTTCAATGGATGGGTCCAAAAGAGGACATCTACCCATGTGTCATGGAGTTTCTCTATCCAAGTCTATGTGTCCCAAGACTGATGAAGAGATAGAGAATATGACACATGTACCATATGCGTCAGCTATAGGTAGTATCATGTATGGGATGATATCTACCAGACCGGATGTAGCATTTGCTCTGAGTGTCACGAGCAGATATCAGTCTAATCCTGGTCAAATGCATTGGAAAGCCGTGAAGGACATTCTTAAGTACTTGCGAAGGACTAAGAATATGTTCATGGTTTATGGAGGACGAGAACTCAAATTGGAAGGCTATACCGACTCTAGCTTCCAAAGTGATGTGGATGACTCGAAGTCAACCTCTGGATTTGTGTTCATGCTCAATGGCGGTGCTGTCTCTTGGAAGAGTTCCAAGCAGGACACCACAGCGGATTCCACCACTGAGGCTGAATACATTGCAGCATCAGCTGCTGCTAAAGAGGCCGTTTGGATGAGGAATTTCGTCCAAGAGTTGGGCGTCATTCCTGAATTTGTTGGTCCAGTCCCGGTGTACTGCGACAACACGGGTGCCGTTGCTCAAGCAAAGGAACCAAGGTCTCATCAAAGATCCAAACACGTACTGAGGAAATACCACATAATCCGGGAGATTGTGGAAAGAGGAGACATCATTGTCGAACGAGTGGCCTCTGCAGACAATATCGCTGATCCGCTTACTAAGCCCTTGCCAGGACCATTGTTTGACAAACATCGCGAAGCAATGGGTCTACGTAGTATGACTAGTTGGCTATAGGGCAAGTGGGAGATTGTAAGAGTGGGTGCCCAGTGAGCCAACTGTGTGGCTATGGGCTTTGATGACTCTTTGTATAAACAATCTTTTGTTTAATATTATTTACACTTTTTAATGGCAATGACTTTATATTACTTCATATTGTTATATTGTGATATACTATTGTTGTTTTGATAAAGACCTTGAATATACCATAGTGTATGTAAGATGTGGTAGAACATGGAGATGTCTATCATGAAATACATCTTATAGTCACTGTATATTCTAAACTGTTCCTAGTCGATTGAGCCGTCCGATAATAAGGATAAGGATCGCTCGAGTTTGAGACTAGCATTTGCGATGCGGAGTACCACGTTTCATTGGTAGGGAACATGGAGATGTTCGAAGCATGCAAATGGATATTCATAGGATGAATAATCGAACTACCCTATCCGGACTTTCCAAGTGGTTATCACTTATCGAGTGGATTAAGTCCGCGGTTTTGGTTGTACACCATTAGTCCTTACGACTTGAAACATCATGGAGACTCTATATGCTAGTGCTGTGCTTTGACTCGTTTACCGACTCTATGGGGGTCATCAGGTGTCGAGATTGGGTACAGTTACGACACATATAGGAGTCGATGCATTGTTGTCAAGGATTCACCACATACTTGCGAGTGTGGATATCCTATGCGATCTGAGGAGATATTAGTGTGACGAATCTCTGGCCAGAGTACTTGATGTGATTTAAGAAATGGTTTCTTAGTAGCACATGCGATGTTACTAATTTGATCTTCAAGATGTATTGCATAGTTATCGAATCTTGAGCGACTCTCGATATACCAATGGTTGTTGATTCGATCGGGATATATGGATGAAGGAACCGTACTGTACGCTAACCAAAATCTACTGGTTCTTGTAGGCACTATCAGTGATACCTAGGGAATCATGGGGCGATGTTGCTAGGCGCTTTACCATGATTCGTTGGGCAAGTCGGAAAGTGTTGTTCCGAGTCACAAGGAGTTGTGAGCCCACGGCTAGCTGTATCCCTGAACCATTGAGGGTCACACAGTGTAATGGAGTTTTAATCCCCGTTGAGATAGTTAAATTTAAAGAGTTAAATTTAATGAACTAAGGAGTTGGACTTCTTAAATAAGAGTAAGGGAGTAGGATTTCCTAAAATGACATAGGGATGGACATTTTTGGAAACCACTGAATTCGGATTCAGGAAAATTTATTTTGACTTTAAAATGTGCAGAAATGGTTTCTGTGCACATTGGTGAAATCAGTTCATCAATCGGAGTCACGATGAATTTTATATTAATTTCTGAACGAGCGGGCTTTGCTTGTCGGGCCCCAGCTTATGACTAATGGGCCCTAAGGTGTTAGTGGCCTGCATTATAAATAAGTTATTTCAGTACAGAAATTATACACAACAGCTCATAATTTTGAGAAGCAAAAATCGAACCCTAGCCTCTCAAAAGTTTCGGCCGTCCCCTCCCTGTCCTCTGCCCGAGAAAATTCCGGTCTGTGATTTTGAATCGCAGTAAGGAATAGCGAATAAGATTCGTTTATTCTCTTCGCAGAAAACTTCTGATAGATTTTCTAGTGCAATCTATCAGAGGGATTTAAAACCTCATTCGTGGACCTGATTGAAGGAGTTCATCGGTTCCAGGGAGAGACAACAAGAGCAGATAAAATCTGTTGGTGTCCATTAATCTCGTTGCGAGATTGGAGGTAAAATTTAATTAATTGTTATTTGAATTTTACACACACAATAATTTAATCGTTGAATGGTTGATACCCACACCATGGAATTGTTCCATGATAAAATTTTTAAACTTCCGCTGCACCGGGTATCAATCGTGATTGATCTGAACGCCGCGTTTTCCAACATGAAGATCTCAAGAACCGCGCAAACTATTTTCTTCTTTTCTCTCTTATTTTTGTTGGGATTTAGGGGATCCTACCCCCAAAACTTTGTTTTGATTTCTTCTTGAAGATTGAATTTTGTTTTTATGCATTCTTGATTATATTACTGTGTTTATTGATTATTTGGAGATTGATCAACTTCGAATTGATTTTATGTGTTATAATTGATACTGAAAGGAGATTTTATAACATGATAGGGTAATATAGTCCATGGATCTACAACTTGCATAGACATATGAGGTTGGATACATGTTGATAGTCATAGTCCAATAGGTCGAAAGCTAGAGGATTCCACAAATCGTAATGCAATTGCAATTGTTAAATAACACAAGAACACTTGGTTATTGCATTTTGTTAATTAGATTAATATAGCTCGACATAGTATATTGATAGATTAGGGAATTCCGTCAAGAGCATGACTTGAGAACTGAATTTCAATCATTAGAGAAGAAAAGGGGTAGGTGAACTGAGATCCTAACAATCGTTTATTTATTTTATTTTATTAATTTTATTATTTTTCTTTATTTCATCTTTTATTTTAGTTTATTAATTTATTATCATCTTATCTTAATTAACTAAAGAATAATACTTGAGTAATTTTGTCAGACATCAATCTCTGTGGGACGATACTCGTACTTTGTACACTATATTATTACTTGACTCGTGCACTTGCGATATATTCGAGCTTAATTGATATATATATTTAGGTTGATTTTCAGTGGTAGTATTTGCTCGATCAAGTTTTTGGCGCCGTTGCCGGGGATTGAAATTGACAAATTTTACTTTTTGTTATTTTCTTTGGTTAATTCTTTTATATATTCTACTTTATTCCTGCGTGATCTACCCTTTTTTTATTTTTATTTTTGCAGGAATTCATCTGGTGAAATACTTTGAGATGATCCATCGACAAGTATTCACGAGTTTTACCCAGAAACATGGAGAGCCATTCTACGCAGCATGGGAGAGATTCAATAATTTGGCGAACACATTCTGGTATCATGATTTCTCCAATTATTCTCTTCTTAATTTTTTTCTTAATGGTTTGGATGCAGTGACAAGGAGATGGGTAATTAATGGAGCTTTGCAAACTGGTTGTCCATTATTTTGCCGAGATGATGACAATGCGATACACATATTAGATGATATGGCAGAATTTAACTACCACCGGTATTGGGATCTTACACCACATATTTGGAGCCACCAAGACCCACAAGATACTTGTTACCCAGATTTTTCAGACCAACCTTCGAACTTCAAGATGAGGAGGTAATTTGTTCTCAATTGATCATGCATTCATTAGAGGATATGGTGAGCAAGTACGTGGTCATGAACGAGCGAGCTATAGAAAATCTAATCAATTCTAGATACCACCTTGAGGAGAAGATAGAGAATCTCAAAAATATCAATTCTCCATGAACACCAAGAACATGAAGTGAAGAAAGATACTCAAACGGTGATTCCCCAAATTTGGTTCGATGATGATGACTTAGAGAACCATGATTTGGAATGCGAATCAATTCATGCTGAATATCAAGAGGTGTTTGAGTCTTCTCTTCCCATTAAACCTCAACCGGAAGAAGTTCTGAAGGAGAAAATATATGCAGATACACCGCCAACACAAATTTCACAAGAATTTTTTCTCCGAGAACCTACAGAGATGTTCTCCTCCCATGTTTATCAGCTGCTATGGAGTGTTGTTGAGGTGACGAGCATAAACTGCTTACATCTGGCCAAGCTTGAGGGAACATGGAACAAATACCCATTGGTGGATATTGTTGCATGTTTTTCGCTCGCAAGCGCACGATTTCAAGTTATAATATAGGACTTAAGTCCAAGTCGATCCCACGGAGAATGAATAAATGATATTATATCAAATATTTGCAACTAATAAAATCCTAATTCTATGTAGAGCTACGAAAGTGGTTTGATTTTTATAAAACTAAAATTTGCAAGAAATAAAATTAAATAACCACGAGTTCACGAGAGTAAAATTCAATAAGCGACGACTGCTAGAGGTTCGACTTCACTTGATTGTACACCACAATTTATTTCTAATGATTGTTCAATTATAAAATCTTCTAGTTTATTAGCCAAGAATTCCTATTATTTTCTACTACCTCTCTCGAGTGTCAAGCAGAAATTCGTATTCAATAACAAACTCAATATCTCTATTAAAGTTCAATTATTAAATCCGGTAAAAAGCACAAGAATTCTTCTAATGACTTCTATGGAGTTATATGCCTCTCGAACAGTATAAACACCATAGATGTATTTTCCTATGTCGTATTCAAAATCTCCTCTCTCGAGTGATAGATTCTAAATAAAATATCATTCAATCTATGGCCAGTAAATTGAAAGCATTAAGATCAGGAAAACACAAATAAACTGTGCGAAGAAATTTAAATATATAAATCAAAATATGTCAATCATGGTTTTCAGTCAAGATCCGTCTACCTATAGACTAAGAAATTAGTTCATAACGCAATTCAAAATCAAATAACTCATGTTTTTCCAACAATACATAAACTAAGAAAAATAGAGTTCAAAGAGAAACTAGAACGAATTAGAATGAAGCTTCTCCGTCGCCGTCTTAAGTCTTCGTACCGGAATCTCGAGCTCTTGTGCAATCCAAAACTCTCAATCGCCGTCTTATGCTCTGGAAAACTCTCTAAACCCTCGTATCTCTTCAGAATAAGCCATAAATTCCTTTTTAAACTCGATCAAGACTTTTCAAAATTATGGACACTGCGCAGCGCTGGAGCGCTATACTTCGGCGCTGGAGCTCCCATCATTTTCTTCCAACAGCGCTGGAGCGCTGCATATGTAGCGATGGGGAGCTATTGAAAGAGTGGGTGCCCAGTTAGCCAACTTGTGGCTAAGGGCTTTTGTGACTCTATGTATAAACAATCTTTGTTTAATATAATTTACATTCATTAATGACATTATATTTGTCTTTCTTCATATTGTTATATTGTGATATACTATTGATGTTTTGATAAAGACCTTGAATATACTATAGTGTAAGTAAGATGAGATAGTGAATAAAGAGAGATCACTATTATGAAACACATCTTATAGTCACTGTATATTCTAAACAGTTCCTAGTCAATTGAGCCGTCCGCTAATAAGGATAAGGATCTCTCGAGATTGAGACTAGCATTTGTGATGCCAAGTACCACGTTTCATTGGTAATGGACATGGAGATGTTCAAAGCATGCAAATGGATATTCACATGATGAATGATCGAACTACCCTATTCGGACTTTCCAAGTGGTTATCACTTATCGAGTGGATAAAGTCCGCGGTTTTGGTTGTACACCATTAGTCCTTACTACTTGAAACATCATTGAGACTCTATATGCTAGTACTGTACTTTGACTCGTTTACCGAATCTATTGGGGTCATCAGGTGTCGGGATTGGGTACAGTTACGACACATATAGGAGTCGATGCTTTGTTGTCAATGATTCACCACATACTTGCGAGTGTGGATATCTTATGCGATCTGAGGAGATATTAGTGTGACGAATCTCTGGCCAGAGTACATGATGTGTTTTAGGTTACTCGGTTTTCTAGTAGCACATGCGATGTCACTATTTGATCTCCGAGGTGTAATGCATAGTTATCGAATCTCGAACGACTCTCGATGCACCAATGGTTGTTGATTCGATCGGGATATATGGATGAAGGGACCGTACTGTACGCTAACCAAAATCTACTGGTTCTTGTAGGCACTATCAGTAATACCTAGGGAATCATGGGGCGATTTTGATAGACGCTCTTACCATGATTCAATGGGTTAGTCGGAAATTGTTGTTCCGAGTCACAAGGAGTTGTGAGCCCACGGCTAGCTGTATTCCTGAACCATTGAGGGTTACACAAGTAATGGATTACTAAAATCCCGTAGAGATAGTTAAATTTAAAGAGTTAAATTTAATGAAAGAGAAGTTGGACTTCTTAACTAAAGGGAGTGGAATTTCCTAAAATGACATAGGGATGGGCATTTTTGGAAATCACTGAATTCGGATTCAGAAAAATTATCTTGACTTTAAAAGATGCAGAAATGGTTTCTGTGCACATTGGTAAAATCAGTTTATCAATCGAAGTCACGATGAATTTTATATTAATTTCTATAACAACGGGCTTGGCTTGTTGGACTTAAGTTATGGATTGTGGGCCCTAAGGAGTTAGAGTCCTAATACAATTATAACTTGATCTAGTCTAGAAATTATCTATAAATAGAGGTGTTGGGTTCGAAAATTCTAAGCATTGTATATTGCAATTTTCGAAAATACACTCTAGAATTTTCAAGGGGATTTTCGAAATCTTCTATCCTTTTTGAGAAAAATTCGGACTGTGATTTTTGTGAAAAATTACAATCCGAATTAACAGATCATATCTGTTTATTCTCTACGTAAAACTTCTGATTGATTTCTAGTGCAATCAATCAGAGGGTTTCTGTTTTTCGTTCATGGACCTGATTTCGGAGATAGATCGTGACAGTCATCGGTTCCCGGGATTTACAAGAAGAGCAGAATAAATTCTGTTGGAGTCCACAATCAAGCCTTTGCTTGACGAGGTAAAAATTAAATTGTGATTTTATTTTTACTTGCACAATTTAATCGTAGAAGTTTTGATACTCATGATATGGAATCGTTCCATATAATAAAATAAAATTTTTAAACTTCCGCTGCACCGGGTATCAATTCTTAATTGATCTGAACACTGTTTTCCAACAGTGGTATCAGAGCTAGGTTGCTCAGATCAAACGATTAAATTAATCGATTGTACAAAATTTTTGGCCTCGGTTTTTGAAACGAAACGAATTTTTAAAAAATTGAAATTTAAAGGGCACATCGGACAGCGATTGGATCGCTGCCCAGGGCAGCACTGGCGCTGCCCAAGGGCAGCGATCGTCGCTGCCCAAGGGGCAGCAACGGGCTGCCCTGCCCGGGCCCCTTTTTGGGGCGCGGGCTGCCCAGGATTGTCCCGGGCAGCCCGAAAAAATTAAATTTTAATTTTTAATTAAAATTTTAATATTTTGAAATTCTAGTTTTTGATCCGATCGAAAATTGTTTTTGATTGGTTCACGAGGCATCGGATCGAATTGTTCGAGTCCGAAATTTTTAAAATTGATTTTTGGATAAATTTGAATTTTTGGAAAATTTATAAATTTTATCCGTTAAATTAGATTTTATAAAATTAATTATTTTGGTACAATTGATGATAAGATATGATCTTATGAAAGTATTAGATAAAATATGATTTTATCTTTTAAATTATGATGTCATTGCATGTTATCCAATGTTTTAATTATTGAATTAATTATTGGATAAGAGGATGATCGATTGACATGACCAATGTTTTAGGTGTATGTTAGGTAATTTACATTTGGTTTTTATTGTTGTTGGGTTTTATTAATGGGCTTGGTTTATAGCCCAATTTGAATTGTCATTTGTAATAAAAAGTGGGCTTGGTTTATGGCCCGTTCCCACCCCTTAAATATGTATCCCCTACTTGTCATCGAAATTTATTGTAAATTTGTTAGACTTAGTGGGAGATAAAGATTTGAAGACAATGGTGGGCCCAGCAGACGATAAAGACCGAAGAAATGTAAATGGAAGCTCAATGTAATAGGATTGCATTGCATACTTGCATATCACCTAGGATTGGACTTAGACTCGTGATTGGCAACCACGGGTCGATTAGATAATGGGATCGATCATCTTAAATAATATATGATATTATTGATGTATGCATGTTTAGACTAAATTGTATGAATCCCGCAAGCATACATAAATTGCATGATGAGATATATTTTCAAAAAATTAAAAATCCCTCATTTTAAATATGATTTAAAATTGATATCAAGATAAACAAAAGGGACTTTAAATATTGTTTAAATATTCCTACCTTCCATCAACGATCAATGTATGAGATGCTACCCGCGGATACGGTCCGGCTCATATTATTGGGGGGGCCCGTTCGTCGGAAAGATGTACATTGGATCGACACATGTTGTAAGTTGGGTGGAACTCCCATGGGATTGGCTCATATTATTGGGGGATCCACATGGCGACCGTCCATCACAACTTAATATTGATGGGTTATCTTGACATGTCACAATAAACGGCGTCATATTATTGGGCCCTTATTGGACATGAGGTAAAAAAATGGGGGTTACTTTGGAAGTAATTGGGCTCTACCTTTTGAAAATTATGGTTGGCTGATATTATTCGGGACTATGATTTGTCAATTGGACTCTATGTTCCCACTAAGGAAAGGAGTTTCCCCTTTCACTAGAGGGTAGTGAAATCGTTAAAATAGTGGGAGTGTAATTCATAAAATTAAAATTCGCCATATTTTATGTCTTAGTAAATTAATTAAACAATCAATGATTATTGTCTGTTTCATCTCAGTATATCATTATGATGAATCTTCGTAATTCACATGTTTCAATTCTCGAACAAAACAAACTTTCTGGCGCAACTATACGGAATGGTTCAATAAGTTAAGATTGTCCAAAGTTCGGAAAAGATTTTCTAAGTGTTAGAAAAGGCTTCTCCGAAAACAGCCCCAGCTGATGTAACTGCCGAAAGGTTGAGAAATGGTTGGACCATGATCTCAAGGCCAAAAGTTACATGCAAAATTGGACAAGTCTAAACAAGTTTGCCATCACTGCAAGAAAACCGGTCATTGGAAACGTAACTGCAAAGGGTATGTTTTACATTGAAATAAATGTTTTACTTAATACTACTTCTTGGGTATTGGATACCAGATGTAGATCTCACATTTGCAATGAGTTGCAAATGATGACAAGAAGTAATAAGCTTAGGAAGGGTGAGACCCAGCTAAGACTCGAAAATGGTTCTAGAGTTGAAGCCCAAGCTATAGGAGACATTTATTTAGTTTTGCAGAACGATTTTAAGTTATTTTTGAGAGACGTTTTATTTGTGCCAGATTCGATTAAAAACATTATTTCTATTTCTATGCTTGATAGAAATGATTTTTCTTGTAATTTTGTGAATGTGATTTGCAATATTTACAAGAATGAATGTTTGATTGGAAATGAACAACTTGAAAACGATCTATATAACTTAAAATTAAAAGACGTTCTAATTAATTATGTTGATAAGCCGGTAACAACAAATAAAAGGAAAAACGATATTCAAAACCCGGCAAACCTTTGGCATGCTAGGCTAGGTCATATTTCCTCAAGGAGGATGAACAAGCTAGTGGGAGAGGGCATGTTTGATATGTCTGATATTAACTCTCTACCTACTTGTGAGTCCTGCCTGAAAGGAAAAATGACTAAATCTCCTTTTAAGGGGAAACCTGAGCGTAGTCAAAATCTGTTGGATTTGATCCATACAGATGTTTGTGGACCATTTAGTATCGGTACTAAATTTGGACACACCTACTTCATTACCTTTACTGATGATTATTCGAGGTATGGGTATTTATATTTAATGAAATATAAGTCTGAATCATTTGAAAAGTTCAAAGAATTCAAGGCTGAAGTAGAAAACAAACAAGGTAGAAGTATTAAAGCACTTCGATCGGATCGAGGTGGAGAATACTTAAGTACCGAGTTTTTGAGCTATCTAAAAGAGAATGGGATTCTCTCTCGGTGGACTCCTCCTATGTCACCTCAGCTGAATGGTGTCTTGGAGCGTCGCAATCGAACTTTGTTGGACATGGTTCGATCTATGATGAGCTTCACTAAGCTCACACCTTCGTTTTGGGGCTATGCGCTTGAAACGGCGGTATTGTTGTTGAACAATGTCCACACTAAAGCAGTATATAAAACTCCATACGAATTATGGAATGGCAAAGCTCCTAAGTATTCGTACATAAGGATTTGGGGATGTACTGCTTACGTGATGCAGACAGTAGGAGATAAGTTGGATAGTCGATCCACCTTATGTTATTTTGTAGGATATCCGAAGAATTCAATCGGATATTATTTCTATCATCCTTATGAGACAAAAGTGTTTGTTTCGAGGAATGCCACCTTCATGGAGAAGGAGTTCTTATTAGATAAGAAAGGCAAGATGATGGAACTCGAAGAAATTCGAGAAGAACCCGAGATACAAAATAACGACCACACACCTCAAGAACCTTCAACGGACACGCCTATATCTAGGAGATCCGAGAGGACTTCTAGACCTCCTATTCGATATGGTCTTCTTCTTGAAGGGGATCAAACTGAACCCGACATTGGATGTGATCCAAGAAACTTCAAGGAAGAAATTTCTGATGCGGATTCTAATTTATGGCTTGAAGCTATGCAGTCGGAAATAGACTCGATGCATACAAACCAAGTTTGGTCTTTAGTAGATCCTCCCGATGGAATTTTTCCAATAGGGTGTAAATGGATCTACAAGAGAAAACTTGGGCCTGATGGTAAGGTACTTACCTACAAGGCACGATTGGTAGCAAAAGGTTATACTCAAAGACAAGGAGTTGACTATGATGAAACCTTTTCACAGTCGCAATGTTCAAGTCCATAAGAATCCTTATTGCCATAGCAGCATGGTATGACTATGAGATATGACAAATGGATGTGAAGACTGCATTTCTTAATGGAAATATTAAGGAAGAAATCTATATGATGCAGCCCGAGGGATTCACATCCATGGGAAGCGAGCATAAGGTATGCAAGCTTCAGAGATCAATTTATGGTCTCAAACAAGAATCAAGAAGTTGGAACCAGAAATTTGATGAAACAATAAAGGACTTTGGTTTCATCAAAAACCCGAAGGAACCGTGCGTGTACAAGAAAGTAGTTAAGGATGCGGTGACGTTCTTAGTGCTTTATGTTGATGACATCCTACTCATTGGGAATGACGTAGGGATGTTGCAGTCAACAAAGATATGGTTATCAGGTAGATTCTCGATGAAGGATTTGGGTGAGACATCTTATATTCTAGGGATACAGATCTATAGAGATAGATCTAAGAGAATGATAGGACTCACTCAAGCAACCTACATCGACACCATATTGAAAAGGTTTTCTATGGATGAGTCCAAGAGAGGACATCTACCTATGTGTCATGGAGTTTCTCTATCCAAGTCTATGTGTCCCAAGACTGACGAAGAGATAGAGAAAATGACACACATACCATATGCGTCAGCCATAGGTAGTATTATGTATGGGATGATATCTACCAGATCGAATGTAGCCTTTGCTCTGAGTGTCACGAGCAGATATCAGGCCAACTCCGGTCAAATGCATTGGAAAGCCGTGAAGGATATTCTTAAGTACTTGAGAAGGACTAAGAATATATTCATGGTTTATGGAGGAAGAGAATTGAAATAGGAAGGCTATACCGACTCTAGCTTTCAAAGCGACGTGGATGACTCAAAGTCAACCTCTGGATTTGTATTCATGCTCAATGGAGGTGTTGTCTCATAGAAGAGTTCCAAGCAAGACACCACAGCGGATTCCACCACTGAGACAGAATACATTGCAGCATCAGCTGCTGCTAAAGAGGCCGTTTGGATGAGGAAATTCGTCCAAGAGTTGGGCGTAATTCCTGAAGCTGTTGGTCCAGTTCTGGTATACTGCGACAACACTGGTTCCGTTGGTCAGGCAAAGGAACCAAGGTCTCATCAAAGATCCAAACACGTACTGAGGAAATACCACATCATCCGGGAGATTGTGGAAAGAGGAGACATCACTGTCGAGAGAGTGGCCTTTACAGACAATATTGCTGATCCACTTACTAAGCCCTTGCCAGGACCATTGTTTGACAAACATCGCGAAGCAATGGGATTGCGTAGTGTGACTAGTTGGCTTTAGGGCAAGTGGGAGATTGAAAGAGTGGGTGCCCGGTTAGCCAACTTGTGGCTAAGGGCTTTTGTGACTCTATGTATAAACAATCTTTGTTTAATATAATTTACATTCATTAATTGCATTATCTTTGTCTTTCTTCATATTGTTATATTGTGATATACTATTGATGTTTTGATAAAGACCTTGAATATACTATAGTGTAAGTAAGATGAGATAGTGAATAAAGAGAGATCACTATTATGAAACACATCTTATAGTCACTGTATATTCTAAAAAGTTCCTAGTCAATTGAGCCGTCCGCTAATAAGGATAAGGATCGCTCGAGATTGAGACTAGCATTTGTGATGCCAAGTACCACGTTTCATTGGTAATGGACATGGAGATGTTCAAAGCATGCAAATGGATATTCATATGATAAATGATCGAACTATCCTATTCGGACTTTCCAAGTGGTTATCACTTATCGAGTGGATAAATACCGCGGTTTTGGTTGTACACCATTAGTCCTTACTACTTGAAACATCATTGAGATTCTATATGCTAGTACTGTACTTTGACTCGTTTACCGACTCTATTGGGGTCATCAGGTGTTGGGATTGGGTACAGTTACGACTCGTATAGGAGTCGATGCTTTGTTGTCAAGGATTCACCACATACTTGCGAGTGTGGATATCCTATGCGATCTGAGGAGATATTAGTGTGACGAATCTCTGGCCAGAGTACATGATGTGTTTTAGGTTACTCGGTTTCCTAGTAGCACATGCGATGTCACTATTTGATCTTCGAGATGTAATGCATACTTATCGAATCTCGAACGACTCTCGATGCACCAATGGTTGTTGATTCGATCGGGATATATGGATGAAGGGACCGTACTGTACGCTAACCAAAATCTACTGGTTCTTGCAGGCACTATCAGTAATACCTAGGGAATCATGGGGCAATGTTGATAGACGCTCTTACCATGATTCGATGGGTTAGTCGGAAATTGTTGTTCCGAGTCACAAGGAGTTGTGAGCCCACGGCTAGATGTATTCCTGAACCATTGAGGGTTACACAAGTAATGGATTACTAAAACCCCGTAGAAATAGTTAAATTTAAAGAGTTAAATTTAATGAAAGAGAAGTTGGACTTCTTAACTAAAGGGAGTGGAATTTCCTAAAATGACACAGGGATGGGAATTTTTGGAAATCACTGAATTCGGATTCAGAAAAATTATCTTGACTTTAAAAGATGCAGAAATGGTTTCTGTGCACATTG
Source organism: Henckelia pumila (assembly GCF_033568475.1). NCBI lineage: Eukaryota > Viridiplantae > Streptophyta > Magnoliopsida > Lamiales > Gesneriaceae > Henckelia > Henckelia pumila. The sequence goes on along the minus strand of NC_133121.1, from coordinate 33,666,882 downwards.
GTAAAATCAGTTTATCAATCGGAGTCACGATGAATTTTATATTAATTTCTAAAACAACGGGCTTGGCTTGTTGGGCTTAAGTTATGAATTGTGGACCCTAAGGAGTTAGAGTCCTAATACAATTATAACTTGATCTAGTCTAGAAATTATCTATAAATAGAGGTGTTGGGTTCGAAAATTCTAACCATTGTATATTGCAATTTTCAAAAATACACTCTAGAATTTTCAAGGGGATTTTCGAAATCCTCTATCCTTTTTGAGAAAAATTCGGACTGTGATTTTTATGAAAAATTACAATCCGAATTAACAGATCATATCTGTTTATTCTCTACGTAAAACTTCTGATTGATTTCTAGTGCAATCAATCAGAGGGTTTCTATTTTTCGTTCGTGGACCTGATTTCGGAGATAGATCGTGACAGTCATCGGTTCCCGGGATTTACAAGAAGAGCAGATTAAATTCTGTTGGAGTCCACAATCAAGCCTTTGCTTGACGAGGTAAAAATTAAATTGTGATTTTATTTTTACTTGCACAATTTAATCGTAGAAGTTTTGATACTCATGATATGGAATCGTTCCATACAATAAAATAAAATTTTTAAACTTCCGCTGCACAGGGTATCAATTCTTAATTGATCTGAACACCGTTTTCCAACAGCTATTTCCTCGACTTTTCACCTTTCGGAAGACTCCGTGTAGCGCTGGAGCGCTTGGCTTGTAGCGCTGGGGCGCTAGTCTGGGCACTTTTATTTCTTTTTTCTTCAACTCTTTTTCACCTCTTTTTCACTTCTTTTGACCAACTAAAATGAATAACACTCAAATTCCTGCAAACAACACAAACAACAAGAGACATGCATAATATCGCTCAAAACACAACAAAAGCCAAGCTAATTCATATAAAATATATGTGCAAAAATTGCACTTATCAAATCCCCCCAAACTTGAACTTTTGCTAGTCCTGAGCAAAACAAACAAAACACTAAGACACACAAGGAATTAAAAACACACAAGAAAGCAGTAAAACTTATTAACCCAACTGGCCTCAGATGTTCAGCAATTAATCCATGTAGCTAATTTTCTCAAGAGTTCTTGTGTGTGTGTGATTAGCCAATCTTGTCTACCCACCTAACTTTCGGTCAAATCATGCAATCAGTGTTAGAGTAGGTGCCCGTCGAGCCAATGTGTTGACCGATGGTCCTTGAGAGAACTCTTGTATGACAATCTTTATTTTAATAATATTTGACATTATTTAATTTGGCACATCTTTATCTTTATACCCATGCAAGCTGCATAGATAAAGCCCTTGAATATACAAATAGTAGAAAGAATATGAGATGGTCATGTGATGACTATCATGAAACTCATGTTTGGAATACTGTATATTCTAAACTGTTCCTAGTCGATTCAGCCGCCATAAAGAAGGATAAAGGCCGCTCGAGCTTGAGACTAGTATTTGCGATGTGAGTACCATGTTTCATTGGTAGGGGACATGGAGATGTCCAAGCATGCAAATAGGTGCTCCTTGTAGAGTGCACTGAACAACCCTCCCTAAATGATTTTCCAAGTGGTTCTCACTTATCGAGTGGAGAAGTCCTTGTTTATGGTTGTACACCATTAGTCCTTATAACCCGGGACAACATGGAGACTCTATATGCTAGTGCTTCACTTTGACTTGTTTACCGACTCATCTGGGGTCATCAGGTGGCAATGTTGGGTGTTGTGACAAAACATATAGGAGTCAATGCATTGTAGTCGGGGATTCACCGCTTACCTACGGGTATGGATATCCTATGTTATATCATGCATACGTAGCTTGAAATCTCTGATCAGAGTAAGTGTAATTAAGAAAGGAGTTTCTTGAATTACATTTTCGATGCAACTACGGCATGACACATAGTTATTGATTCAATGACAACTCTCGATAAACCAATGGTTGTCGAATCGGTCGGGATATATGAGTTGAAGGGACCGTACTGTACGCTAACCATAATTGATTGGTTCTTGCAGGCACTATCATTTGATACCTAGGGAGTCATGTAAGCGATGCTGCTAGACGTTTACATGACTGGTTGGGTACTATCAGACTTGAGTTTTCTGACGTTCTTATTATCAATGTATTGATCAATAAGAATGGAGCTATATATAGGGTATGCTCATATAAGGGACTTGTTGATCCCGAATCACATGGAGATGTGAACCCACTGCTAGTTGTATCAGTGAACCATTGAGGGTCACACAAGTACTAGCTTTCTAGATCCCGTTGAGATTAAAATAAGTTCAATGTGTTGAACAACTTATAAAGGAGTTTATAAGTAAAATAAATTAGAAGTTTGACTTCTAAATTGGAGAACGAATGGAATAAGTAACTTTTAATTTGTGAATGTGTTTCAAGATTAAAAGTTGACTTAAAATAATTAGTTTATGAAAATGGTGATTTTCTAAACTATTATTTTGAACTTAGTTAATTAATTCAAGTGTTGAATTAATTTAACACTAGTTGACATTTTAATGTACAAATAATTAAACACTATTGAGTCTTGTAGAGCTCAAATAAAATAGTGTTATATAATTATTGTTACTAGTGTACTTGAATGAGTTCAAGTTGAATTTAATTAATTGATTAAACTTAAATGGGTTTAGGTTTAATATTTAATTAAAATAAGTTCAAAATATCATTTAAATATATATATTTATATATATATATATATAGGCGTGTATATATATATATATATATATATATAATATATATATATGTATGTGTGTGATGGAATTTGAAGGGTTGGAAGATTGGATGCAATTTTTCATGCAAGTCATGCATTTTTCTATGCATGGTTTTAATTGTATCTAATCAATTCTTCTCCATTAATATAATATACACATATTGCATAATTCATTCCATTCCAACTTGATAGTGGCCGAACCCTCTCCATTATTTTTTCTCCAAGTTTTTCTTTTCATTTTAAGGGAGATGAAAATGATATCTCAATGAAAAATTCTCTAAATATTATAGTGCATATTTAGAGCGGATTTAGATCGTCTAGTCGTGGACCTAATTCGGAGGCTCGAAGTGTTGAACCCATTTTGAGCAAGGAGTGCTCTTGGAAGCTTGTAGATTGAGTCTACCCTTTTCAAGAGCCTAGTTGTTTATCAACTTGGTTGGAGCCATAAATCAATCTTTGAGATTGATAGGTAAAATTCTAAACACCCTATGGTTGTTTGAGTTTTTGAATACTACACAAGTGCTCGGATTTCTTTTATTAAAAATTTTTATATTTCCGCTGCGTTTCCGGGCACGATTTAACTGATCCCCTTCAGTGGTATCAGAGCCTAGGTTACTCTTTTGTGTAGTATTTTTCGGATATTATGTTGAGGTCAATTTCTAACCGCATGAGAAAATCAAGATTTATCAATTTTGGGCTGTTTTTATAAATATTTTTTTTTATGGTTTCGGGCAGCCCATAGGCTGCCTGAAGGTGTCCTAGGGGCAGCCGTGGACTGCCCCATATTTTTAATAATAAAAAAAAAAATTTGGCCGGAATCCGACGACGGAGTTTCGGTGACGACTATGACGACTTGAGTTTTTCAAAAGGTGTTTTGGAATATCATGTGTCATAGGCCCTAAATTGTTAAATATATTATAGTTGATTTTTATGAAAAATTAAACTTTATAATATGTGATTTTTCTCATAAAATAAATAGTTAAAGTGTGACTTTGATTATTTATAGTAAATTGTGATTTACAAGAAATTCAATTATAAATAAATTAATTTGAAAGTAAACAAAGGTGTTTGTTTATTTTGTTAATTTATTTTATAATTGTGGTGGTTAGTGATTGGACCAAGATATATAATATTTGATCAATTGATTATTGAGATAATTAATTGATGGTGTATGATATGTGATATTGTGCATGAAGGATGATTAAAAGCCCAAGACCAATTTGCTAGGTGTATGCTAGGATATTTTGTGTTGAATGGTTGTAATAATTATCAAATTACAAAGTGGGCTTGGTTTATGACCCGTTCCCACCCCATGAGATGTATCCCTATTTGCCATGGATATTTTCATGTAAAATATTTGATAGCGGAAGTTCAAGATTGGAAGATGGTGGGCCATGATGAATTATGAAGATCCAAGACATGTAAATATTGGAAGCTTATGTAATTGTTGCATTTGCATCCCATGCATTCCCTAGGAATTGGACCTAGGCCCGTGTTTGGCTCACACGGGCCAAATAGTTTTTGGGGCGATTGATCATCCTTATTAATTAGTATGTGCGTTATTATTTTATAATAACAAAGTTGCATGAATCCGGCAAACATACGATCAAACATGGCGATCTTTAAAATTAATGATGAGACCTTTTTCAAAATTAAAAACCCTCATTTTGAATTAGATTCAAAATTTATATCAAGCCCGAAAAAGGGAATTATAAATGTGTTTATAATTTCCATGTCTTCCATCGACAATGGATGCATGACGAACGCTACCCGTATTCAATACTCGGCTCATATTATTGGGGGGGTTTTGGATGCCGGAAAGCTGTGACATCCATTGACATGGTGATGTGAACTACGTGAAACTCCCATGACTTCGGCTCATATTATTGGGGGAACTCATGACGACCATCCATTAAGGTTCGATATCGATGGGTAAGGCTTGACACGTAAAGATGAACGACGTCATTTTATTGGGTCCTAATCAAGCGTGAGACAAAATTTTACGTAAGGGTTGCATGGAGATGCAATTGGAAACTACCTTTTAGAAATTATGATTGGCTGATATTATTCGGGATCGTAATTGGCTAATTGGACCTTATGTAGAGTTTCCCATTTTTTACTAGAGGGTAGTAAAAATGTCAAAAACAGTGGGAGTAAATATTTATAAAGTTAAAGTCCACACTTTATATCTTATTGAATATTTTAAAATAGTCATTGACATTTATCTGTTATTATTTTTCAGTACAAGTTTTGACAATGTCATCAATTCGCAATCCGCTATCTACTATACTCGACAAACATTTACTGACCGGTCCAAATTACCTCGATTGGCTAAGAAATTTGAAAATAGTCTTGAACTCGGAGAGGATTGCATACACACTTGATGAGTCACCCCCTGATACGGCTCCGACTGATTGTAGCCCTGAGGAGCTACAGACTTACAAGGATTGGTGTGACCATGACTTGAAAGCCAAGTGTTATATGCAGGCTTCTATGAATGATGAGCTTCAGCGACGTTTTGAGAGTGCAAAGCATGCTGCTGACATTCATTTGCATCTCAAAGAACTATTTGGTGAACAAACACGCCCACTTCGACATGCGATTGTCAAGGAGCTAATCACTTTGCGCATGCGAGATGGGGCTTCAGTCCATGAGCATGGTCTGAAGTTGATTGGGCTCGTGAAGAAACTCGTTAGCATGGATCTTGTGCTACCAACTGAGTTGACCACAGACGTGTTGCTCTTGTCACTGCCTAGCTCATTTGATCATTTTGTGGTGAATTTCAACATGAACAGGTTATATCCAACCCTTGAGGAGTTGGTTAACATGCTTGTTACGTTTGAATCCACAATCAAGAAAGAGAAGCCGGTTCTTTATGTGGGATCTTCATCTGGTTCAAAGAATAGACCACATGGGAAGGGAAAGAAGCGTTCCTTCCATGCTCCCAAAAAGAACGTGCCCTTGAAGAGGCAAGCTTTGAGTCCCGTTGTGGTAGCCACACCAGTTAAGGCTAACAAGACTAATGACGTCTGTCATCACTGTAAGAAACCTGGACATTGGAAACGTAATTGCAAGGAATATCTTGACCAGAATGGTTCTGGAAAAGGTATGTTCTACATTGAAGTAAACATTTCACTTAACTCTTCTTCTTGGGTATTGGATACCGGTTGTGGCTCACATCTCTGTAATGATTTGCAGGTGATGGCAAGAAGTAGGAGACTTAGAGATGGTGAGACCTTCTTGAGGATGGGCAATGGGGCAAGAGTTGCAGCCAAAGCTATTGGAGATGTTTACTTATTGTTGGACAATGATTTTAAATTATGTTTGAGAGATGTTTTGTTTGTACCAGATTTGGTGAAAAACATTGTTTCCATTTCTATGCTTGATAAAGATGGATATTCTTGTTTATTTGGCAAAGGTGTTTGCAATATTTACAAGAATGAATGTTTAATTGGTACAGGACAATTGGAAAATGATCTCTATAATTTAAAATTAAAAGATATTCCTATGTATAATATCCAAGAGATATCAACAACATCCAAAAGAAAACAAGATACTCTAAATCCAACACACTTATGGCATGCTCGATTAGGTCATATATCTTTTAAAAGGATGAACAAGCTAGTGGGAGAAGACATGTTTGATATGTCTGATATTAATTCTCTTACTACTTGTGAACCCTGTCTAAAAAGAAAGATGACCAAAATTCCCTTTAAGGGCCATGTGGAGCGAGCCAAGGGACTGTTGGATTTGATCCATACAGATGTGTGTGGTCCACTTAGCATCACCACTAAGCACAGACATTCTTACTTCATTACCTTTACCGATGACTTCTCTAGGTATGGGTATGTGTATTTGATGAAATACAAATCTGAAGCTTTTGAAAAGTTCAAAGAATTCAGAAATGAAGTAGAAAAACAATTGGGACGAAGCATCAAGGCACTTCGATCGGATCGAGGTGGTGAGTACTTGAGTACTGAATTCCAAGAGTATCTTAGGGAGAATGGGATTCTCTCACAGTGGACTCCTCCTGGTACACCTCAGTTGAATGGTGTTTCAGAACGTCGTAATCGAACTTTGATGGACATGGTTCGGTGTAAGGCCCGAAAATATTAACTTATTAATTATGGGATTTGAGAATTAAATTCCATATTATGGGCTAATATTGATTTGAGAAGTTATGGAAATGATAGATTTAATTTCCGAGCTGAAAATATTTAATTTGAGAATATGCGGATTTTGAGAATTAAATTCCGAGAATTCTTAAATTAAAATAATAAATATTTGATTTGAATATTTATGGAATTGAAGATTTAATTCCATTTTTCGGAAATTAAAGAAGATGAATTTGGAAGATATGACTCGATCAGGGACTGATTTGCACATACTGACATTTGAAGGGCTGAAGTGCAAATGGTCGGGATTATTTAATTAATCCGAATTTAATTTATTTTAATCCGAGTATATTTAATTTGGGAATATTTAGAGTTTTGATTTAAATTCTAATATTCTTAAATTATTTTGGATTGAAATTGAATTAAAACGACGGCCGAGGACTGAATTGCAATTAATGAAAACTTCAGGGGCTAATTTGCAATTTTGGCTAAAGCTATCCAATTTTAATCAATTATCAGCAAAGATACGTGGATGAACAGGAGCACATTCAGAATTGAGAGCAAAGGTTCGAACAGGGAGCCGAGTTTCTTCCCTTTCCTTTTGATGTTGCGGTTTCGAATTGCCGTAACTTTTGATTCGTGCGTCCGATTTCGATTCCGAAAGATGTTATGGAATCCTTGAGACAAGTACTTCGAATTTATGTAAGTTTCTGAGTACTTTAAGTATGTTTTGTAGAACGAAATTGGCAGAGATCAGTACATGAGCATATGATCTTGTTCTTGACGTGTTGTCTTGTTTATATTCGAAACCGGATTGAAGATTTAGTTTTGAATGAATCGTATGGATTCTCCAGCATGTATTATCGAAATTTTAGCTGCTGGTATGTGGTTATTTGTCTGGTTTATGATCACATATGCTGATATGAGATTGAATTCGAAGTCGATATTTCGTCGGTTACCGATTTTCAGTCGTTATGCCGTCGATTGATGTTTTGAAACCGTTGTTGATAGTCTATGATTGAGCCAATGATCTGAAGATCATATACTGATTTTGTTAGAAGATAATCTTTACATTTCAAACATGTTATGAGCTCAATCAACTCAAGAGATCGAATTTTGAACCGAGGAAGTTTACTTACGGTTTTGGATGAGTTGTTTGATAATAGATGGATGTTTTGATAGCTGATAATTGAACTGAGATGTTCATTGAAATGTTGCTGATGTTGTAGCATCTTTATTCTTCAATTTTAGATTATTGTGAAGTCTTATTGACTCGAGAACGGGACTTCGTTGAAGGAAGAAGAAGTGAGGTTTGAAATGATTTGATTGAAGATGTGCTGATGATTTCGACTCGATTCTGAAAGGAATGAATTGAATAAAGATTGATGTGCATGGTTTGAGGTTGAAGAATTCAGAACAGACGAAATACGAAGGTAAAAGTAGACTACTATTTGATTGGGAATACAACTCGAGATGGTTTGTATCGAGTTCCCCTAAATCACATACTTGTTTGCTTAATTGCTCTTATGTGTTTTCATTTGAGTTGTTGAATAAGTTTTTGATGTTATGAATGCCTTGATGATGATATACGTTGCATTCATCTTGAAGACTTATTCCTTGATTTTGAAATGAACGAAAACGTTCGAATAGACGATTTGAGGAATCGTATATGTATGGCCTGGGTGGTTGATTTAGCCTAGCGTCTTGCATATATGATTGCTTCAAAGTCTAGAGAAGAAAGATAAGTAACCCCACCTCGAGCGGGAGAGTCGGTGGATTAGTTATGATATCTACTTCTCGGGATCCCAACCGACGAATGATGAAATGAACCTTGTTTTGAAAACATGCATTGTATTTACTTTTATATCACGATCTTGATATATGTTTGATATGCATGTTTAGTTGCTTTTACTGGGAAATATATTTCTCACCGGAGTTATCCGGCTATTGTTATGTTGTATGTGTCATGGCAATAGGAGGGAATGGAGCAGAACAAAGGCAATCTTGAAGAACAAGGGTTGAAGAAATATAGCGTGATGATCTGAGTTAGATGGTTGAGTGAGCTGTCATGATGTAGAGTTGAGCTTTAAACATGATCTTGTTATAGCTACTTGTTTCACAACTTGTAGATGATCTAGTTGTTATTTTGTTGTTGTATTTAGGATTTGATAGATGTTTAAATCCTTTGAGACAACATGATGTATTTTGATCTTGTTATATAGCAAGGTTTCTTGCATATTTGGAAAGTCTTGATTATTATGATTGTAAGGCTTCTTATGATTAATTCTATCCATTGTATAATATGTTAGAATGCATGTTAGATGTTGCTATGGATTAGATCATGAATAAATCTTTTTTTGAGATGATCTTGGATGGAAATACTTGAGGAACTAGTTTTGACAGCAGCTGGTTTTTTTTCTGGTGCAATGGCCGGCGCACGGGCGAGCAAGTACTCGCGCGCGCGCGAGCCAGCTTTTGAGATCTCGGTCTCATTGGCCGGCGCGCGCGCGAGGGGTGATGCCCGCGCGTGCGCAGGGCAATCTAATTTTAAAAAAAAAAAATTGTCTTTTGTTTAGACATTGATTGTTGTCTATTATTGTTGATTAATATTTATTGAGAGATTAGAACTCGGATCGTCACAACAGGTGGTATCAGAGCCTAAGTTCTTGGATTGAGATAGAAGCTGAGCGGGGTAGATTGAGTCACATGCATTTACAGTATAGCATGATTATGCATTACTTGATTTGATAATTCGATGATTTGATAAATTGCATGTGAGCATGATCTATATTTGAAATTCAATTGCCTGATTTACTGATTTGTAAATTTTTGAAATTTTTACCGTTTTGTTATAAGATTTTTACCGGGTGATGTAAGCACCCATAATTGAATAGAACAATGTTCTTTGGGTGACGTAAGCACCCCAGACTGACAGACTAGTATGGCCAGACTGAACAGAAAGGTATGGTCAGATTGAACAGAACAGAACGGTATTGCTCAGCTGAACGAAGTATCTCTGATTGAACAGAACAGAATATCAACAAATGAATAGATGATGTTGTAGGTAACAGTTGGCTTGAAGAACTTGACTAGTTGTTCAAATACAGGAAAGATTCAGATGAATATCGAATCAGATTGGTTGAATACCAACTTCGAAACCTAGCAACCAGCTGGTGGATTTTGATAAAGAAATGATAAGAAGGCAGAGGTATGTTAATTGTTGGTAAGTGCTTAGAACAGAATTATGTTTATAGTTCTTTGCCACAACAGATAGAACTAATGAGAAAGAAAATATACCCTGTAGAAGTTGAATCTTTTGAATTTGAGGAATGCCTTATTAGAATTTTCAAGTCTATTACAATTCTTTGAATTGTAGATGATGAAAAGCTCAAGATTGAGTGAATTATTTAATGGCTTGAATCCGCAGATTATGTCTGAATAAATGTTGACGATTGAAACATTTTGTTTAAAGACATAGCCTTGTCTAGGAGAATTGAAGCTGAATGATGAGTTAGGAGAATGAAATTGTAGACATGAAAGAGTATGTGAGATACTCACAACTGTATCTACAAGTTTTATTCCAGAACAGATTTGAAGTGCATGATATGAAAATAAATCTATAACTCTAGCAAATCGAGATGAATTAGTCTGATTCTGAATGCAGATTATATTAGAAATTATTACACTTTTTGTGGAAGAGGATATCTGAACAAACAGTGTAAGGATAAGTCAGACAGATGTGCTAAAATTTATTCAATTAATAAATTCCAGAAGTATACAGAGGATCAGAATGAAATTGCACCTGAGAATGAAATTTCAGGTAACAGATTTATTTTGTTTTGACCTGGTTATTATTGGTGCAATAGATACATAATAGCTGAAAGCTTATTATATGATTACCTCTGTATCAGAAAAGAGATTTTGTGAATTGAACTGAAGAATAGAACTATTGCTTCGATGAACTGAAACTGAACATGATATTGTTCATGTGAGAATGTACCTAAGTACTGATTAGTGATAGTTGCAGATTATTGAATCACTGGATTTTGTGAATTAACCAATCAGTATGATGATCAGAAGCGATAAAATTAGATCAACAAGAACATAGTGTGCATATGAATATGATGATATGAGATAGAATCTCGAATTAAGATTCTGTGATTTTGGTTTGATATATACTGTTTGATTACAGAAATATTCCAAAATCAGTATATTCGATGCACGAAATATGTTCAAGATCTAAATCAGCATTGATAGGTATGCCACTGAATCGAGATTACAGATATATTTCAGTAAGATTTTTGACTTTAGTTTAAGTTGTGAACTGGAATTCAATATTGAATTGAATAATTGAAGAATTTATGAATTACTGACTTGTTGAGATTATGAATTGGATATTAATCTTGAGGTTTAGAAGATATACGATGATATGAAAATCAGCTACAGATGAGTCTTTTCTTTGATTATGCTGAATCGATTACATCAACTGGAGATATAATTCTTGAATGATTGAATCTTGATTGGCTCTCATGGCACATTGCTTTCATTTAGAGCCTGTGTTGATTTACTCATTCTGAGTTATGTGATGCAAGTGAGTTGTTTTCACTTTGCAGAGTTTGTTATCCAGAAGATTCGATTTTGGATGACCTTGATTGAGGGATTTTCTCAATCTTGATTTATTTCTTTTGATTTTGAGAATTATTGATCCTTTGATGATATTTCAGCGTATTTTAAGATAATGGCTCGTAACTGATAGGAGAATTTGAATATGATCCATGATTTTTGGGTTAGATGATATGAATTGTCGGTATTTGGAAATAGGAATAAGGAATACAATAGGAATCCGATGAATGGATTTCAGATTTTTGTGTATTCTGGTTTGAATATTCAGACGAATATATCACCAATCAGAATGATTTTTCTATTGGAAGTAAGGCAAAAATTGTTCAGAAGATGAAAGCAACACAAAAAGTAAACTGAAGTGATTAGAATTCAGTACAGAATGTCAGATTGAGATATGAATTGAAGCCTCAGATCCGAATGAATGAATTATATTATGATTGATTATTTGATTGTGCCTGATATTTCCGAAAAGAGATATCCGAATTTGAAGAATTGCACAACAATGAATTCAATATTCATTCGATAATTGTTTTATCTTTTGATAAAGCAAATAGAAGTAACAGAATTAGTACGTTTTTTAAGTTAAACGTATAGAGAATTTCTGATGAAGTTGAAAATCGTTGATCAGATGAGTTCAATGTTAGTTTGGAAACTTCAAACATTTTGAACCAAGATTATAATTTGAAAGAATATTTTGCAACAACTACCGTGATGAAACAGTATAGATGAGGTAAACAGGTGGTAGTTATGAACTGATTCATGAACATTACTGTATACGATGATCTGTCTGTATGAACAAGTCACTGAATTATGATTAAATTCGTTGCAAGATGAACAGTAAGCCAGGAAATAATGTTTCAAATTGAAACATTGGGTTTACTATTAATTTTACTACAGAAGATCCGAAGACTTTGAGTACTTTTTGAGAAAAAGGTACAGTATTTTATCCTTGAATTGGAAGAATAATCAGAGAAGATGAATCGAATTTGTGAGAATGAATTTTTTTATCTGATATGATACCGATTATCAACAGTTTTGAATACTTTGAAATCTGTGACTACAACATATTATACTCTGATTAATTGATAGTCCGAATAGACTAATCAGAATTTGGTAGAATACTCTGTATGAGATGTGACGAACAGCTATCTATTCAGATCCGTGAAGAAGATAGAGATATGATGAAAATACAGGAATGATTAAAATCTATTGTCCGAATTAAGACTTTAGATTTATTTGACAGAATGTGGCATCGATTGATTGACTGATATTCTGAGAGTTGAATTCGATTGATGGATTATCTGAGTCGATTTTCCAAATATTGAGGATATTCTCAGAAATTCAATACCTGATTCGGTATTATTTGATTTGATATGTTGCCACTTAAGGATTATAATTCCTGTAATAGCTATTGAGCCAATTTTGAGATAATGATATGATAATATGATGAAAAGAACTCTGATTTCTTGTGTTGTAATGATATTACCGAGGTATATGACATCAGATCAGACATGATTTGTCGATATCCGATCGGAGTTGATTCGAAATACACAACGAATTTGACGATGAATCTGTATGAAATGAAAACGGAAAAGAAGAACCAGAATTAGTAATTGAATGATAGATATAACTTTGGAAGCTGAAACGGAGTAGTTAAGCGACAAAGTTATTCTTGAAACATCATTCAATTCAGAGTAGAGAAAAAGCAGAATTTCATTTACAGATTTAGAATATGAAGTTGAATATTGAACTTCATTGAATAAGATGTCAGATGGAATTGACGATGGGAAAGATTTATTCTTTTCAGCTTGATACAATGAATCTAAATTGTTTCACGTATCTAAAGAAAAAAAGTATTGATAGATTCCTTCTGTGGACTTAAATCAGACAAGAGGACTAATGAAAAGATTCTGAGATAAGTCGAATATTCGACAGATTCTTGATTTAGAATAGAAACAACTCAGAGAGAATTCTTTGCAGTACTTGAGTACAACTGATGATTGAAGTGAGAATAACTTCAGATAATCATTCAGTCTATCAGACTTGATATTTGACTTGATTACGATTTCGAGGACGAAATCATTTCTTAGAGGGGAGGAATTGTAAGGCCCGAAAATATTAACTTATTAATTATGGGATTTGAGAATTAAATTCCATATTATGGGCTAATATTGATTTGAGAAGTTATGGAAATGATAGATTTAATTTCCGAGCTGAAAATATTTAATTTGAGAATATGCGGATTTTGAGAATTAAATTCCGAGAATTCTTAAATTAAAAGAATAAATATTTGATTTGAATATTTATGGAATTGAAGATTTAATTCCATGCTTCGGAAATTAAATAAGATGAATTTGGAAGATATGACTCGATCAGGGACTGATTTGCACATACTGACATTTGAAGGGCTGAAGTGCAAACGGTCGGGATTATTTAATTAATCCGAATTTAATTTATTTTAATCCGAGTATATTTAATTTGGGAATATTTAGAGTTTTGATTTAAATTCTAATATTCTTAAATTATTTTGGATTGAAATTGAATTAAAACAACGGCCGAGGACTGAATTGCAATTAATGAAAACTTCAGGGGCTAATTTGCAATTTTGGCTAAAGCTATCCAATTTTAATCAATTATCAGCAAAGATACGTGGATGAACAGGAGCACATTCAGAATTGAGAGCAAAGGTTCGAACAGGGAGCCGAGTTTCTTCCCTTTCCTTTTGATGTTGCGGTTTCGAATTGCCGTAACTTTTGATTCGTGCGTCCGATTTCGATTCCGAAAGATGTTATGGAATCCTTGAGACAAGTACTTCGACTTTATGTAAGTTTCTGAGTACTTTAAGTATGTTTTGTAGAACGAAATTGGCAGAGATCAGTACATGAGCATATGATCTTGTTCTTGACGTGTTGTCTTGTTTATATTCGAAACCGGATTGAAGATTTAGTTTTGAATGAATCGTATGGATTCTCCAGCATGTATTATCGAAATTTTAGCTGCTGGTATGTGGTTATTTGTCTGGTTTATGATCACATATGCTGATATGAGATTGAATTCGAAGTCGATATTTCGTCGGTTACCGATTTTCAGTCGTTATGCCGTCGATTGATGTTTTGAAACCGTTGTTGATAGTCTATGATTGAGCCAATGATCTGAAGATCATATACTGATTTTGTTAGAAGATAATCTTTACATTTCAAACATGTTATGAGCTCAATCAACTCAAGAGATCGAATTTTGAACCGAGGAAGTTTACTTACGGTTTTGGATGAGTTGTTTGATAATAGATGGATGTTTTGATAGCTGATAATTGAACTGAGATGTTCATTGAAATGTTGCTGATGTTGTAGCATCTTTATTCTTCAATTTTAGATTATTGTGAAGTCTTATTGACTCGAGAACGGGACTTCGTTGAAGGAAGAAGAAGTGAGGTTTGAAATGATTTGATTGAAGATGTGCTGATGATTTCGACTCGATTCTGAAAGGAATGAATTGAATAAAGATTGATGTGCATGGTTTGAGGTTGAAGAATTCAGAACAGACGAAATACGAAGGTAAAAGTAGACTACTATTTGATTGGGAATACAACTCGAGATGGTTTGTATCGAGTTCCCCTAAATCACATACTTGTTTGCTTAATTGCTCTTATGTGTTTTCATTTGAATTGTTGAATAAGTTTTTGATGTTATGAATGCCTTGATGATGATATACGTTGCATTCATCTTGAAGACTTATTCCTTGATTTTGAAATGAACGGAAACGTTCGAATAGACGATTTGAGGAATCGTATATGTATGGCCTGGGTGGTTGATTTAGCCTAGCGTCTGATTTGCATATATGATTGCTTCAAAGTCTAGAGAAGAAAGATAAGTAACCCCACCTCGAGCGGGAGAGTCGGTGGATTAGTTATGATATCTACTTCTCGGGATCCCAACCGACGAATGATGAAATGAACCTTGTTTTGAAAACATGCATTGTATTTACTTTTATATCACGATCTTGATATATGTTTGATATGCATGTTTAGTTGCTTTTACTGGGAAATATATTTCTCACCGGAGTTATCCGGCTATTGTTATGTTGTATGTGTCATGGCAATAGGAGGGAATGGAGCAGAACAAAGGCAATCTTGAAGAACAAGGGTTGAAGAAATATAGCGTGATGATCTGAGTTAGATGGTTGAGTGAGCTGTCATGATGTAGAGTTGAGCTTTAAACATGATCTTGTTATAGCTACTTGTTTCACAACTTGTAGATGATCTAGTTGTTATTTTGTTGTTGTATTTAGGATTTGATAGATGTTTAAATCCTTTGAGACAACATGATGTATTTTGATCTTGTTATATAGCAAGGTTTCTTGCATATTTGGAAAGTCTTGATTATTATGATTGTAAGGCTTCTTATGATTAATTCTATCCATTGTATAATATGTTAGAATGCATGTTAGATGTTGCTATGGATTAGATCATGAATAAATCTTTTTTTGAGATGATCTTGGATGGAAATACTTGAGGAACTAGTTTTGACAGCAGCTGGTTTTTTTCTGGTGCAATGGCCGGCGCACGGGCGAGCAAGTACTCGCGCGCGCGCGAGCCAGCTTTTGAGATCTCGGTCTCATTGGCCGGCGCGCGCGCGAGGGGTGATGCCCGCGCGTGCGCAGGGCAATCTAATTTAAAAAAAAAAAAAATTTGTCTTTTGTTTAGACATTGATTGTTGTTTATTATTGTTGATTAATATTTATTGAGAGATTAGAACTCGGATCGTCACATTCGGTCTATGATGGGGTTCACGGAGTTGCCGCCATCCTTTTGGGGATATGCACTTGAGACAGCGGCACTGTTGTTGAACAATCTCCATTCAAAGGCAGTTGATAAGACACCATATGAGATATGGATGGGAAAATCTCCAAAGTATTCTTATCTAAGAATATGGGGATGCCCTGCTTATGTGAAGCAGATAGTGGGAGATAAATTGGATGCTCGATCCATTTTATGCTACTTCGTGGGATATCCAAGAAATTCGGTTGGATATTATTTCTATCATCCCAAAGAAACAAAGGTGTTTGTTTCTAGGAATGCAACCTTCTTGGAGAAGAAATTTCTATTGGATAGAAAATGGGAGATGATAGAACTCGAAGAAGTTTGAGAAATAACCACGATTGTGGAACCCACACCCAAACAGCCAAGAGAGGAGATACAAGCTCCTAGAAGATCCGAGAGGATCTCAAGACCACCTATGAGGTATGGTCTGCTTCTTGAAGAGGGCCAAGATGAGCCTGACCATGGATGTGATCCAAAGACCTTCAAGAAAGCATTGTCTGATGCCGATTCATCCAAGTGGCTTGAAGCTATGGAATCTGAGATGAATTCCATGTATTCGAACCAAGTGTGGAATCTTGTGGATCCACCTGAAGGAATTGTTCCTATAGGGTGTAAATGGATTTACAAGAGGAAGCTTGGGACGGATGGGAAGGTTCTGACCTTCAAGGCTCGATTGGTGGCAAAAGGTTATACTCAAAGGCAAGGAGTTGACTTTGAAGAAACTTTTTCTCCAGTCGCAATGTTCAAGTCCATAAGGATATTGCTTGCCATTGCCGCATGGTATGACTATGAAATATGGCAGATGGATGTGAAGACAGCTTTTCTTAATGGGGATATTAAGGAAGAAATTTACATGTCTCAACCTGAAGGGTTCACATCTATCGGAAGTGAGCATAAAGTATGCAAACTTCAGAGATCTATCTATGGTCTCAAACAGGCATCTAGGAGCTGGAACCTCAGATTTGATGGTACAATCAAAGAGTTTGGGTTTACTAAGAATCCTGAGGAACCATGTGTGTATAATAAGGTCAGTGGGAGTGCTGGGACATTCCTGGTACTTTATGTTGATGACATTATACTCATTGGGAATGATGTAGGAATGTTGCAATCAACTAAAGTATGGTTATCGAGTAAGTTCTCGATGAAGGACTTGGGTGAAACATCTTTTGTATTGGGAATACAAATCTATCGGGATAGATCGAAAAGATTGCTTGGTCTCACCCAGTCCACATACATTGATACCATCGTGAAGAGGTTCTCGATGGATGAGTCTAAGAGAGGACATCTACCAATGTGTCATGGCGTGTCTCTATCCAAATCCATGTCTCCCAAGAATGATGCAGAAATAGAGACGATGACACGCATTCCATATGCATCTGCAATTGGTAGTATCATGTATGCGATGATATCTACACGTCCTGACGTGGCCTTTGAACTTAGTGTTACAAGTAGATATCAATCGAACCCTGGTCTTCCACACTGGAAAGCTGTGAAAGACATTCTCAAGTATTTGAGAAAGACTAAGAATATGTTCTTGGTTTATGGGGTGGAGAACTAAAATTGGAAGGCTATACCAACTCTAGCTTCCAAAGTGATGTTGATGATTCGAAGTCAACTTCCGGTTTTATATTCATGCTCAATGGTGCTGCTGTTTGTTGGAAGAGTTCCAAGCAAAATAGCACTGCGGATTCAACCACTGAGGCAGAATATATTGCTGCATCCGATGCTGCAAAGGAAGCTGTTTGGATTAGGAATTTCGTCCAAGAGTTGGGCGTTATTCCTAATGGAGTTGATCCAGTCCCGGTGTACTGCGACAACACTAGTGTTGTTGCTCAGGCAAAAGAACCAAGGTCTCATCAGAAATCCAAACATGTACTGAGAAAATACCACATCATCCGGAAAATTGTGGAACGAGGAGATGTCTTGTTAGACAGAGTCGCCTCCGCAGATAATGTTGCTGATCCACTAACTAAGCCTTTACCAGGACCATTGTTCAAAAAGCATCGTGAATCAATGGGTTTGATGAATATGGGTAGTTGGCTCTAGTGCAAGTGGGAGATTGTTAGAGTAGGTGCCCGTCGAGCCAATGTGTTGACCGATGGTTCTTGAGAGAACTCTTGTATGACAATCTTTATTTTAATAATATATGACATTATTTAATTTGGCACATCTTTATCTTTATACCCATGCAAGCTGCATAGATAAAGCCCTTGAATATACAAATAGTAGAAAGAATATGAGATGGTCATGTGATGACTATCATGAAACTCATATTTGGAATACTGTATATTCTAAACTGTTCCTAGTCGATTCAGCCGCCATAAAGAAGGATAAAGGCCGCTTGAGCTTGAGACTAGTATTTGCGATGTGAGTACCATGTTTCATTGGTAGGGGACATGGAGATGTCCAAGCATGCAAATAGGTGCTCCTTGTAGAGTGCACTGAACAACCCTCCCTAAATGATTTTCCAAGTGGTTCTCACTTATCGAGTGGAGAAGTCCTTGTTTATGGTTGTACACCATTAGTACTTATAACCCGGGACAACATGGAGACTCTATATGCTAGTGCTTCATTTTGACTTGTTTACCGACTCATCTGGGGTCATCAGGTGGCAATGTTGGGTGTTGTGATGAAACATATAGGAGTCAATGCATTGTAGTCGGGGATTCACCGCTTACCTACGGGTATGGATATCCTATGTTATATCATGCATATGTAGCTTGAAATCTCTGATCAGAGTAAGTGTAATTAAGAAAGGAGTTTCTTGAATTACATTTTCGATGCAACTACGGCATGACACATAGTTATTGATTCAATGACAACTCTCGATAAACCAATGGTTGTCGAATCGGTCGGGATATATGAGTTGAAGGGACCGTACTGTACGCTAACCATAATTGATTGGTTCTTGCAGGCACTATCATTTGATACCTAGGGAGTCATGTAAGCGATGCTGCTAGACGTTTACATGACTGGTTGGGTACTATCAGACTTGAGTTTTCTGACGTTCTTATTATCAATGTATTGATCAATAAGAATGGAGCTATATATAGGGTATGCTCATATAAGGGACTTGTTGATCCCGAATCACATGGAGATGTGAACCCACTGCTAGTTGTATCAGTGAACCATTGAGGGTCACACAAGTACTAGCTTTCTAGATCCCGTTGAGATTAAAATAAGTTCAATGTGTTGAACAACTTATAAAGGAGTTTATAAGTAAAATAAATTAGAAGTTTGACTTCTAAATTGGAGAACGAATGGAATAAGTAACTTTTAATTTGTGAATGTGTTTCAAGATTAAAAGTTGACTTAAAATAATTAGTTTATGAAAATGGTGATTTTCTAAACTATTATTTTGAACTTAATTAATTAATTCAAGTGTTGAATTAATTTAACACTAGTTGACATTTTAATGTACAAATAATTAAACACTATTGAGTCTTGTAGAGCTCAAATAAAATAGTGTTATATAATTATTGTTACTAGTGTACTTGAATGAGTTCAAGTTGAATTTAATTAATTGATTAAACTTAAATGGGTTTAGGTTTAATATTTAATTAAAATAAGTTCAAAATATCATTTAAATATATATATTTATATATATATATGTAGGCGTGTATATATATATATATAATATATATATATATATGTATGTGTGTGATGGAATTTGAAGGGTTGGAAGATTGGATGCAATTTTCCATGCAAGTCATGCATTTTTCTATGCATGGTTTTAATTGTATCTAATCAATTCTTCTCCATTAATATAATACACACACATTGCATAATTCATTCCATTCCAACTTGATAGTGGCCGAACCCTCTCCATTATTTTTTCTCCAAGTTTTTCTTTTCATTTTAAGGGAGATGAAAATGATATCTCAATGAAAAATTCTCTAAATATTCTAGTGCATATTTAGAGCGGATTTAGATCATCTAGTCGTGGACCTAATTCGGAGGCTCGAAGTGTTGAACCCATTTTGAGCAAAGAGTGCTCTTGGAAGCTTGTAGATTGAGTCTACCCTTTTCAAGAGCCTAGTTGTTTATCAACTTGGTTGGAGCCATAAATCAATCTTTGAGATTGATAGGTAAAATTCTAAACACCCTATGGTTGTTTGAGTTTTTGAATACTACACAAGTGCTCGGATTTCTTTTATTAAAATTTTTTATATTTCCGCTGCGTTTCCGGGCACGAGTTAACCGATCCCCTTCAATCAGTAAGCCTCAAAGAGTCATTAACCCCGTTCTCTAGTTTCAACACACTCTCCACCAAGTTCAACCGTTACTCCCAAAGATCAACAGGATTTATCAGGTAGTTCTTTTAGGCAAGCACTTTTTATAGCAGAGAAGTATCCATAGTCAATGTAAGCATATAGGATTCAAGTAAAGGGAATTGGATATTTATAATTTTCTGTGGTATTGATTAGGCTAGGTTTATCAGTTGCAGGGCATTGTCATACATTTGTCTGACTCCTCTACTCCATAAATTCTACACCTTTTTGCATTTTCTTTGGACTCGAATTTCAATCCAGTTTCAATGTCTCCCCTCACCTTACTTTCTCCATATTTTTTCATCTTTTTTTTTTCATCCAATTGGATTTTTTTTTTTTGCAAGGCTACAAATGAAAGACTAACAAATCAAAGGCTTGCAGGCTCAAAAACAAAGTTGCCTAAATCATTTCTTTGTTTGTAAAAATCTACCTCAGTTTCGAGTATGTATCGCCAAAGTTAAGAATCAAATCAGCTAATCTTCTCACAAAATCCACACAATTTTCTCTACTTATCAGGAGTCTCGACATTCAAGGCTATAGTGCATAAAAGGTGAGAACTCAAGATACAATTTTGCCAACACTAGATTATAAACTCCTTTTATTTTTAATTTTTTTTTCACTTCATCATCATAGACCATTTTTCTTTTGTTTTTCTAACTTTTCACATTTTTGTTTTGTTTTCTCAAATAAACAACCACACAAACGACAAAGACAAACACCAAAACGAACAAACAAACGATAAAACTGACAACAAAAAAACCAACACCAGCAAAAACATAAAACGAACAAGAAAACTAAAAAAACACAAATGCAGGAACTAGTGACTAATTTAGCATGCAATACCCCATCAAACTCGCAACTCAACTTCACTTCAGCTTCAACAACCATCCATTTAACAAAACTGCTAAAACAACAAACAACATCCCCCCAAACTTAGATATGTGCATTTTCCTCAATGTGCAATATCAATAAAAACAAGGAACAAATACATACCTACGACAATGACCATTAGTGGTCATCGTCCATGTCGTCATCCTGAGGGAGCCAAGTAGGAGGTGGGGGAAACTGCGGATCCTCACTGGAGCCAGGAAAGCGCTGGGCTAGAGTCGTCGTGAAATCCACCATATAATCCATTAAAATATCAGTCCGACGATAATGAAGGTCTAGCCGCTGCTCCACTCGCATCAATCGCTCATCAAAATGCTCATATGCTCCAGTAAGTGGTAGTGGTGGTGGCTGGCTGCTACTCGCAGGGCGATCCCAAGGCGCTGCTGGTCGCGGAGGGGGTGTTATATGCTCTCGTGTAGTCCCAGTAATAGGTCCTTGGACCTTAAAAATCTCTTCATATGTACCCCATGTAACTCCAGCATGTGCATAAAGCGCAGTGATCAATGATGGGTGCGGCAATCCTCCAGTAGTAGCCCCCCTAACTGCAGCAAGAATGGATTCCTGAATGATATTTCCCAAGTTTATCGTCTTCCCAGTGACGATACAGTAAGTCAGGACAGCCCGTTTCTTCGTCACCTCAGAAGTGTGACCTGGGCAAAACACGAGCAGCCACCAAGAAAAACCAAGACCTCGCGTCTTGCTTCATTTTCCCAGACAGAAAATGCACCACCTTGTCATCTTTCATCTTCCACTGCGCCCCTTCCTCACACAGGGTCGCTAGAATCTCATCATAGTCTACCTCGTCGGCCTGGAACTCCGAATAGTCATCCATATCAAGAGATGACATATGGAAGAGGGTGTTAATATAATGTCCATCAAAAGCCACCCTCTTTCCCCGCACTAGAACATGATACTGCTCATGTTTGCATTTGAGATTGGCATAAAATTCCCGGACTAATGAAACCACGGCATCACCTGGAGGTTGGACAAAACCCGTCCATATTCGCTCATGAGCTGCATGTCGCACATCCCACAATGGTAGAGGGGAATTAGGATCAAAACCTCGTTCTCTAACCATGCTCTTGCTCATCATGAGAGAATAATTCTTGGCGACCTCTTCATCCCAAAAACGATGAGCATCGAAGGTACCGGACGAAGATGCACCCTGCTTTTCTTTCTTTCTCGGTGCCATTACAATATTCTAATCACAATTCAACCAAACAATAATGAACAACAATGAACCACTTCCAACAATGGCGTTCAAGCCTCACCCAATCAACACAATTCACTACTCCGCACAACCAACAATAATACTTCGAAGTTCTAACAACCCAAGATAGGCACAATTAACCGTATGATTCACAAATCTCCAACACCATCCACAAAAACGTCTGATAAGCACCAATGAATTAACAAGAAGATATGACTTCAATCCAATTCAATAATCGATCAATCAATCTCTAATCCCCTGTGTAAAAAAAAATTTCACAATACCTCGGTTGGATAGCAACGATTCCGGAAATTATAGAAGATAAACTCGCGATCCTTTCGTGAAATCGAACCAACGATGCGATAGAGGATTGATTGAAACCCCCAAACTTGAAGAACCCTAGCTGCGAAAATATTGGAACCCGGATGACTAAAATTCAAACAAGTGCTATGAAAGGATGAATATGTGTGATTGATGGTGTAACCGAGATTTTCAGGTGGGAATTTTTTCGATTTGCAGGGGCGGGTCGCGTGGAGGCGGCGAACAAGGCTGGGAAGTATGAAGATTTGATGAATGAAATCTGAGATCCCCTTTTATTTTTCAGAATTTTCGTGATAGCGCTGGAGAGCTATATTAGTGGCGCTGGAGCGCCCGATTATTTTCTGAGAGAGCGCTGGAGCGCTATAATTGAAGTGCTGGGGCGCTAAACCTTCAACCTTGATGATACAGAACAGCGCTGGAGCGCTATATGGAGAGCGCTGGAGCGCTACATCTTCGACTTTGGAACTCACATACTAGCGCTGGAGCGCCTGAAAGATAGCGCTGGAGCGCTAAATCCTCGACTTTTATAAAAAAATCCAACGTAAGAACAGCGCTGGAGCGCCGTATGGAGAGCGCTGGAGCGCTATATTCTCGAATTTCATACTCCAAAATGTGATTTTTGTGAAGAAAAGAACCTGCAATAAAACTCCGAATTAGGACCAAAATTAATAAAATAACTAAAATTCAATAAAAGTAACTAAAAATAAAATAAAATAAAATAAAACAAAATTTAAAAATTTGGGTTGCCTCCCAAAGAGCGCTTGGTTTAACGCAGCTTGACTTTTCTGGAGTGTTTATGCAGGGTCTATCTGTTGGAGAACGGCGATCAGATCAATCAGAATTGATACCCGGTGCAGCGGAAGTTTAAAAATTTTATATGGAACGATTCCATAATGGGTATCAAAACTTTACGATTAAATTGTGTGTGTAAAAATTAAATAACAATTATAAATTTTTACCTCCAATCTCGAATCGAGATTATGGACACCAACAGATTGCTCTGCTCTTGTTGTATCTCCCAGGAACTGATGGACGAACTGTTCTTCAATCAGGTCCACGAACAGAGATTTAATCCCTCTGATAGATTGCACTAGAAAATCTATCAGAAGTTTCTACGAAGAGAATTAACGAATTTGATCCGTTAAACCAGACTGTAATTCAAAATTCACAGGCTGGATTTTCCTGAGCAGAGGGGAGGGGGGCGGCCACTGTTAGAGAGAAAAATAGGGTTTTTCGAAAATTGTGACCTGTTGTATGTAATTTCTGTACTGCAATAACTTATTTATAATGTAGGCCGCTAACAGCTTAGGGCCCATTAGTCATAAGTTCAAGCCCGACAAGCAAAGCCCGCATGTTCAGAAATTAATATAAAATTCATCATGACTCCGATTGATAAACCGATTTCACCAATGTGCACAGAAACCATTTCTGCACCTTTTAAAGTCAAGATAAATTTTTCTGAATCCGAATTCAGTGATTTCCAAAAATGCCCATCTCTATGTCATTTTAGGAAATCTTACTCCTCTACTCTTAAATAAGAAGTCCAACTTCTTTGTTCATTAAATTTAACTCTTTAAATTTAACTATCTCAACGGGGATTAAAAATCCATTACTCTGTGTGACCCTCAATGGTTCAGGGATACAGCTAGCCGTGGGATCACAACTCCTTGTGACTCGGAACAACAATTTCCGACTTGCCCATCGAATCATGGTAAGAGCGCCTAGC
Source organism: Henckelia pumila (assembly GCF_033568475.1). NCBI lineage: Eukaryota > Viridiplantae > Streptophyta > Magnoliopsida > Lamiales > Gesneriaceae > Henckelia > Henckelia pumila. The sequence continues at coordinate 33,642,190 of NC_133121.1, read as the reverse complement.
AACATCGCCTCATGATTCCCTAGGTATCACTGATAGTGCCTGCAAGAACCAATAGATTTTGGTTAGCGTACAGTACGGTCCCTTCATCCATATATCCCGATCGAATCAACAACCATTGGTATATCGAGAGTCGTTCGAGATTCGATAACTATGCAATACATCTTGAAGATCAAATAGTGACATCGCATGTGCTACTAAGAAACCATTTCTTAAAACACACCATGTACTCTGGCCAGAGATTCGTCACACTAATATCTCCTCAGATCGCATAGGATATCCACACTCGCAAGTATGTGGTGAATCCTTGACAACAAAGCATCGACTCCTATATGTGTTGTAACTGTACCCAATCCCGACACCTGATGATCCCAATGGAGTCGGTAAACGAGTCAAAGCACAGTACTAGCATATAGAGTCTCAATGATGTTTCAAGTAGTAAGGACTAATGGTGTACAACCAAAACCGCGGACTTTATCCACTCGATAAGTGATAACCACTTGGAAAGTCCGGATAGGGTAGTTCGATCATTCATCTTATGAATATCCATTTGCATGCTTCGAACATCTCTATGTTCCTTACCAATGAAACATGGTACTCTGCATCGCAAATGCTAGTCTCAAACTCGAGCGATCCTTATCCTTATTATCGGACGGCTCAATCGACTAGGAACAGTTTAGAATATACAGTGACTATAAGATGTGTTTCATGATATCCATCCCTATGTGCTACCACATCTTACATACACTATAGTATATTCAAGGTCTTTATCAAAACAACAATAGTATATCACAATATAACAATATGAAGAAAGATAAAGTCATTGCCATTAATAAAAGTGTAAATTATATTAAACAAAAGATTGTTTATACAAAGAGTCATCAAAGCCCTTAGCCACAAGTTGGCTCACCGGGCACCCACTCTTTCAATCTCCCACTTGCCCTAAAGCCAACTAGTCATACTACGTAGACCCATTGCTTCGCGATGTTTGTCAAATAATGGTCCTGGCAAGGGCTTAGTAAGTGGATCAGCGATATTGTCTGCAGAGGCCACTCTTTCGACAGTGATGTCTCCTCTTTCCACAATCTCCCGGATGATGTGGTATTTCCTCAGTACGTGTTTGGATCTTTGATGAGACCTTGGTTCCTTTGCCTGAGCAACGGCACCCGTGTTGTCACAGTACACCGGGACTGGACCAACAACTTCAGGAATAACGCCCAACTCTTGGACGAAATTCCTCATCCAAACGGCCTCTTTAGCAGCAGCTGATGCTGCAATGTATTTTGCCTCAGTGGTGGAATCCGTTGTGGTGTCCTGCTTGGAACTCTTCCAAGAGACAGCACCGCCATTGAGCATGAACACAAATCCAGAGGTTGACTTCGAGTCATCCACGTCACTTTGGAAGCTAGAGTCGGTATAGCCTTCCAATTTTAGTTCTCTTCCTCCATATACCATGAACATATTCTTAGTCCTTCGTAAGTACTTAAGAATGTCCTTCACGGCTTTCCAATGCATTTGACCGGGATTAGCTTGATATCTGCTCGTGACACTCAGAGCAAATGCTACATCCGATCTGTTAGATATCATCCCATACATGATACTACCAATGGCTGACGCATATGGTACATGTGTCATTTTCTCTATCTCTTCATCAGTCTTGGGACACATAGACTTGGATAGAGAAACTCCATGACACATGGGTAGATGTCCTCTCTTGGACCCATCCATTGAAAACTGTTTCAATATGGTGTCGATGTAGGTTGATTGAGTGAGTCATATCATTCTCTTAGATCTATCTCTATAGATCTGTATCCCTAGAATATAGGATGCCTCACCCAAATCCTTCATCGAGAATCTACCTGATAACCATATCTTTTTTGACTGCAACATCCCTACGTCATTCCCAATGAGTAGGATGTCATCAACATAAAGTACTAAGAATGTCACAGCATCCTTAACTACTTTCTTGTACACGCATGGTTCCTCCGGGTTCTTGATGAAACCAAAATCCTTTATTGTTTCATCAAATTTCTGGTTCCAACTTCTTGATGCTTGTTTTAGACCATAGATTGATCTCTGAAGCTTGCATACCTTATGCCCGCTTCCCATGGATGTGTATCCCTCAGGCTGCATCATATAGATTTCTTCCTTAATGTCTCCATTAATAAAAGCAGTCTTCACATCCATTTGCCATATCTCATAGTCATACCAAGCAGCTATGGCAATAAGGATTCTTATAGACTTGAACATTGCAACTGGTGAAAAGGTTTCATCATAGTCAACTCCTTATCTTTGAGTATAACCTTTCGCCACCAATCGCGCCTTGTAGGTCAATACCTTACCATCAGGCCCAAGCTTTCTCTTGTAGATCCATTTACACCCTATTGGAACAATTCCATCGGGAGGATCTACTAAAGACCAAACTTGGTTTGTATGCATCAAATCTATTTCCGACTGCATAGCTTCAAGCCATAAATTTGAATCCGCATCAGAAATTGCTTCCTTGAAGTTTCTTGGATCACATCCAACATCGGGTTCATCTTGATCCCCTTCAAGAAGAAGACCATATCGAATAGGAGGTCTAGAAGTCCTCTCGGATCTTCTAGGTATAGGCGTGTCTATCAATGGTTCCTGAGGTGTAGGATCGTTATTTTGTATTTCGGGTTCTTCTCGAATTTCTTCGAGTTCCATCATCTCGCCTTTCTTATCCAATAAGAACTCCTTCTCCAAGAAGGTGGCATTCCTTGAAACAAACACCTTTGTTTCAGCAGGATGATAGAAATAATATCCGATTGAATTCTTCGGATACCCTACAAAATAACATAAGGTGGATCGACTTTCCAACTTATCTCCCACTGTCTGCTTCACGTAAGCAGAACATCCCCAAATCCTCAAGTACGAATACTTAGGAGCTTTGCCATTCCATAACTCGTATGGAGTTTTGTCCAGTGCTTTGGTGTGGACGTTGTTCAACAACAATACCGCCGTTTCAAGCGCATAGCCCCAAAACGAAGATGGAAGCTCAGTGAAGCTCATCATGGATCGAACCATGTCCAACAAAGTTCGATTACGACGCTCCGATACACCATTTAGCTGAGGTGTCATAGGAGGAGTCCACTGAGAGAGAATCCCATTCTCTTTCAGATAGTCCAAAAACTCGGTACTTAAGTATTCTCCACCTCGATCCGATCGAAGTGCTTTAATACTTTTACCTAGCTTGTTTTCTACTTCATCCTTGAATTCTTTGAACTTTTCAAATGCTTCAGACTTATATTTCATTAAATATAAATGCCCATACCTTGAATAATCATCAGTAAAGGTAATGAAGTAGGTGTGGCCAAATTGAGTACCAATTCTAAATGGACCACAAACGTCTGTATGGATCAAATCCAAAAGATTTTGACTACGCTCAGGTTTCCCCTTAAAAGGAGATTTAGTCATTTTTCCTTTCAGGAAGGACTCACAAGTAGGTAGAAAGTTAATATCAGACATATCAAACATGCCATCTCCCACTAGCTTGTTCATCCTCCTTGAGGAAATATGACCTAGCCTAGCATGCCAAAGGTTTGCCGGGTTTTGACTATCGATTTTCCTTTTGTTTGTTGTTACCGGTTTATCAACATAATTTATTGGAACGTCTTTTAATTTTAAGTTATATAGATTGTTTTCAAGTTGTCCATTTCCAATCAAACATTCATTCTTGTAAATATTGCAAATCCCATTCACAAAATTTCAAGAATAACCATCTCTATCAAGCATAGAAACAGAAATAATGTTTTTAATCAAATCTGGAACAAATAAAACATCTCTCAAAAGTAACTTAAAATCGTTCTGCAAAATTAAATAAATATTTCCCATAGCTATGGATTTAACTCTGGAACCATTCCTGAGCCTTGACTGGGTCTCACCCATCCTTAGCCTATTACTTCTTGTCATCATTTGCAACTCATTGCAAATATGAGATCTACATTTGGTATCCAATACCCAAGAAGTAGTATTAAGAAAAACATTTATTTCAATGTAAAACATACCCTTTGCAGTTCGCAACTGCTCGAGGTATTCCTTGCAGTTACGTTTCCAATGACCGGGTTTCTTGCAGTGATGACAAACTTGTTTAGACTTGTCCAATTTTGCATGTAACATTTGGCCTTGAGATCATGGTCCAACCATTTCTCTAGTTCGGCCAACCTTTCGGCAGTTACATCAGCCGGGGCTGTTTTCGGAGAAGCCTTTTCTAACAATTAGAAAATCTTTTCCGAACTTAGGACAATCTTAACTTATGGAATTATTCTGTATTGTTTGCGCCAGTAAGTTTGTTTTGTTGGAGAATTGAAACATGTGGATTACGAATATTCATCATAATGATATACTGAGATGAAACAGACAATTATCGATGATTGTTTAATTAATTTACTAAGACATAAAATAGGCGAAATTTATTTTATGAATCTCACTCTCACTATTTTAACGATTTCACTACCCTCTAGTGAGAACGGGAAACTGTTTTCCTTAGTGAGAACATGGAGTCCAATTGACAAACTATGGTCCCGAATAATATCAGCCAACCATAATTTTCAAAAGGTAGAGCCCAATTGCTTCCAAAGCAACCTCCACGTTTTTACCTCATGTCCAATAAGGGCCCAATAATATGACGCCGTTTATTGTGACATGTCAAGATTACCCATCAATATTAAGTTGTGATGGACGGTCGCCATGTGGATCCCCCAATAATATGAGCCGATCCCATGGGAGTTCCACCCAACTTACAACATGTGTCGATCCAATGTACAGCTTTCCGACGAACGGGCCCCCCCAATAATATGAGCCGGACCGTATCCGCGGGTAGCATCTCATACATTGATCGTTGATGGAAGGTAAGAACATTTAAACAATTTTAAATTTCCTTTATTTATCTTGATATCAATTTTAAATCATATTTAAAATGAGGGATTTTAATTTTGAAAATTTGTCTCATCATTTTAAAATTTTGTATGCTTGCCGGATTCACACAATTTTGTCTAAAACATGCATACAAACAATAATATCATATATTATATAGGATGATCGATTCCATTTCTAATCGACCCGTGGTTGCCAATCACGAGTCTTAGTCCAATCCTAGGTAATATGCAGTATGCAATGCAATCCTATTACATTGAGCTTCCAATTTACATTTCTTCTGTCTTTATTGTCTGCTGGGCCCACCTCCGTCTTCAAATCTTCATCTCCCACTAAATCTAATGTATTTACAATAAATAACAATGACAAGTAGGGGATACATTTCAAGGGGTGGGAACGGGCCATAAACCAGGCCCACTTTTATTACATATGACAATTCATATTGGGCCATAAACCAGGCCCATTAATAAATCCAACAAAAATACAAACAAATGTAAATTCCTAACATACACCTACAAAATTGGTCATGGCAATCGATCATCCTTATCCAATAACATTTAATTCAAAATTAATTTATTGAATAACATGCAATGGCAATTTAAATTTAAAAGGATAAAATCATATTCCATATATAAAATCTTATTTTACATACAAAATCATATTTTATCTTTTTATCAAATAAAATCATATTTTATCTATAAAATCCAATTTTATACATAAAATCATATTTTACTCAATATATCCATAAGATCATATCTTATCATCAATTGTACCAAAAATAATTAATTTCATAAAATCTGATTTAACGGATAAAATATTTAAATTTTCCAAAAAATTCAAATTTATCCAAAAATCAATTTTAAAATTTTCGGACTCGAACAATTCGATCTGATGCCTCGTGGACCAATCAAAAACAATTTTCGATCGGACCAAAAATAGAATTTTAACATATTAAAATTTTAATTTAAAAATTAAAAATAATTTTTCGCGGGCTGCCCGCGCCCCAAAGGGGCTCGGGCCGGGCAGCCCGGCTGCCCCTAGGGCAGCGACGATCGCTGCCCTGGGCAGCGACCATCGCTGCCCCCCCGGGCAGCGATCCAATCGCTGGATCGCTGCCCGGGTTTTGCCCGAAAAAAAATTTTTATTTTTAAAATATTTATTTTGTTTCAAAAACCGAGGCTTAAAAATTTTTGTACAATCGATTAATTTAATCGCTTGATCTGAGCAACCTGGCTCTGATACCACTGTTGGAGAACGGCGATCAGATCAATCAGAATTGATACCCGGTGCAGCGGAAGTTTAAAAATTTTATATGGAACGATTCCATAATGGGTATCAAAACTTTACGATTAAATTGTGTGTGTAAAAATTAAATAACAATTACAAATTTTTACCTCCAATCTCGAATCGAGATTATGGACACCAACAGATTGCTCTGCTCTTGTTGTATCTCCCAGGAACTGATGGACGAACTGTTCTTCAATCAGGTCCACGAACAGAGATTTAATCCCTCTGATAGATTGCACTAGAAAATCTATCAGAAGTTTCTACGAAGAGAATTAACGAATTTGAGCCGTTAAACCAGACTGTAATTCAAAATTCACAGGCTGGATTTTCCTGAGCAGAGGGGAGGGGGGCAGCCACTGTTAGAGAGAAAACTAGGGTTTTTCGAAAATTGTGACCTGTTGTATGTAATTTCTGTACTGCAATAACTTATTTATAATGTAGGCCGCTAACAGCTTAGGGCCCATTAGTCATAAGTTCAAGCCCGACAAGCAAAGCCCGCATGTTCAGAAATTAATATAAAATTCATCATGACTCCGATTGATAAACCGATTTCACCAATGTGCACAGAAACCATTTCTGCACCTTTTAAAGTCAAGATAAATTTTTCTGAATCCGAATTCAGTAATTTCCAAAAATGCCCATCTCTATGTCATTTTAGAAAATCTTACTCCTCTACTCTTAAATAGGAAGTCCAACTTCTTTGTTCATTAAATTTAACTCTTTAAATTTAACTATCTCAACAGGGATTAAAAATCCATTACTCTGTGTGACCCTCAATGGTTCAGGGATACAGCTAGCCGTGGGATCACAACTCCTTGTGACTCGGAACAACAATTTTCAACTTTCCCATCGAATCATGGTAAGAGCGCCTAGCAACATCGCCCCATGATTCCCTAGGTATCACTGATAGTGCTTGCAAGAACCAATAGATTTTGGTTAGCGTACAGTACGGTCCCTTCATCCATATATCCCGATCGAATCAACAACCATTGGTATATCGAGAGTCGTTCGAGATTCGATAACTATGCAATACATCTTGAAGATCAAATAGTGACATCGCATGTGCTACTAAGAAACCATTTCTTAAAACACACCATGTACTCTGGCAGAGATTCGTCACACTAATATCTCCTCAGATCGCATAGGATATCCACACTCGCAAGTATGTGGTGAATCCTTGACAACAAAGCATCGACTCCTATATGTGTTGTAACTGTACCCAATCCCGACACCTGATGACCCCAATGGAGTCGGTAAACGAGTCAAAGCACAGTACTAGCATATAGAGTCTCAATGATGTTTCAAGTAGTAAGGACTAATGGTGTACAACCAAAACCGCGGACTTTATCCACTCGATAAGTGATAACCACTTGGAAAGTCTGGATAGGGTAGTTCGATCATTCATCATATGAATATCCATTTGCATGCTTCGAACATCTCTATGTTCCTTACCAATGAAACATGGTACTCTGCATCGCAAATGCTAGTCTCAAACTCGAGCGATCCTTATCTTTATTATCGGACGGCTCAATCGACTAGGAACAGTTTAGAATATACAGTGACTATAAGATGTGTTTCATGATAGCCATCCCTATGTGCTACCACATCTTACATACACTATAGTATATTCAAGGTCTTTATCAAAACAACAATAGTATATCACAATATAACAATATGAAGAAAGATAAAGTCATTGCCATTAATAAAAGTGTAAATTATATTAAACAAAAGATTGTTTATACAAAGAGTCATCAAAGCCCTTAGCCACAAGTTGGCTCACCGGGCACCCACTCTTTCACTATCAAAGCAACTTTCTCCATGTTCCGCACTTCATTGCCAAAATAATGTTTCAACCTCTGCCCATTGACTTGGAATGTCTGACCATCTTGACAGCTCAGTTCAATGGCTCCATAGGAATGCACTTTCACCACGGTGAACAGACCAGACCATCTTGATTTCAACTTACCTGGAAATAAGCGGAGACGAGAGTTAAATAATAATACATGTTGTCCAGGCTCGAACTCTCTCTTCTGTAATATTTTGTCATGCCACTTTTTGGTTTGTTCTTTGTAGAGCTTGACATTTTCGTAAGAATGATTACGAAACTCCTCAATCTCATGCAACTGCAACAATCGCTCTTCTCCAGCATCTTTCATATCAAAATTCAACTTTTTCACCGCCCAATACGCTCGATGCTCTAACTCCACTAGCAGATGGCATGCTTTACCAAAGACCAACATGTATGGAGACATGCCAATAGGAGTTTTGAATGCGGTCCGGTATGCCCATAGTGCATCATCTAACTTGATTGCCCAATCCTTTCGGTTCGTGTTGACAGTCTTTTCCAGAATTTGCTTAATTTCCCGGTTGGATATTTCAGCTTGCCCATTTGTTTGAGGATGGTATGCACATGTCACTTTATGCCTAACACCATATTTTGTCAGTAATGAATTAAAGATTTTATTGCAAAAATGCGTACCTTCATCACTGATTATAGCCCTTGGCGTTCCAAACCTCGTGAAAATATTTTTCTGCACAAACTGCACCACTACGCGAGAATCATTAATGGAGGTGACGATTGCTTCCACCCATTTCGAGACATAATCAACAGCCAATAAAATATAAGATTGACCAAAGTAGGGGCTAAACGGTCCCATAAAATCAATACCCCACACATCGAATAATTCAACTTCTAAAATATTTGTAAGGGGTAATTCATGACGCCTAGATATATTTCCCATCCTTTGACATTTATCACATGATTTTACCAAGGTATAACTGTCTTTAAATAAAGTTGGCCAATAAAAACCAGACTGAAGTACCTTGGCGGCTGTCCGTGTGGCTCCAAAGTGACCACCATACGGTGCAGAATGACATTGTTCTAGAATTTCTTTGGATTCAGCTTCATTTACACATATCCTTATCACTTGGTCCGAACACTTCTTATAGACAAACGGATCATCCCACAAATAAATTTTGACATCATGGAAAAATTTCTTCCTTTGGTGATGATTAAGATCTGGAAGCAAAACACCACAAGAAAGAAAATTAGCAAAGTCAGCAAACCAAGGAAGTTTGGAATTTACCTCAAAAAGATGCTCATCAGGAAATTGCTCCTTGATGCATTCATGTTCAACTTTTCCTTCCAACTCCAAGCGAGACAGATGATCCGCTACTAAATTTTCACTCCCTTTCTTGTCTCTAATTTCGAAATCAAACTCTTGTAGTAAGAGTATCCACCGAATCAATCTTGGCTTGGCATCCTTCTTGGCAAAGAGAAATCAAATAGCTGCATGGTAAGTGTAAACAATTACTCTAGAGCCAATGAGATATGACCTGAATTTGTCGAAGGAGAACACCACAGCCAGCATCTCTTTTTCAGTAGTAGTGTGATTCTGTTGTGCTCCGTCAAGAGTGCGGCTGGCATAGTAAATTGCCCGAAACATCTTGTCCTTTCTTTGCCCCAAAACTGCTCCTACAGCATAATCGCTGGCATCACACATTACTTCAAACGGCTCCTTCCAGTCAGGCACAATCATAATAGGCGCAGAAATTAATGCCTCCTTGATCTTTGTGAATGCCTGCAAACACGCATCATCAAAAATAAAAGATGTATCTTTTTCTAATAAATTACACAAAGGCTTAGTAATTTTAGAAAAATCTCTAATAAAGCGACGATAAAACCCGGTGTGTCCCAAGAAACTTCTAATGGCTTTCACATTATTTGGCGGTGGAAGCTTTTCAATCGCAACCACTTATGCTCGATCCACCTCAAGCCCATTAGATGACACTTTATGCCCAAGTACGATGCCTTCTTGCACCATGAAGTGGCATTTTTCCCAGTTAAGCACTAGATTTTTCTCTTGACAACGCTGAAAAACAAGGGTCAGATTGTGCAAACAATGATCAAACGAAGACCCAAACACAAAAAAATCATCCATAAAAATTTCCATAACTTCTTCCACCATGTCAGAAAAAATGGCCATCATGCATCGCTGAAAAGTAGCCGGTGCATTACACAAACCAAATGGCATTCTCCTAAAAGCATAAGTACCATAGGGACATGTGAAAGTTGTTTTCTCTTGATCCTCTGGCGCTATAGCAATTTGATTGTAGCCAGAATAGCCATCTAAAAATCAATAATTCTTGTAACCTGCCAACCTGTCAAGCATTTGATCAATAAAAGGAAGAGGAAAATGATCTTTTCTAGTAGCCTTATTCAACCTTCTATAATCAATACAAACTCTCCAACCAGTAACAGTACGAGTCGATATCAACTCGTTTTTTTCATTTTTAACTACAGTCATACCTCCCTTTTTCGGCACTACCTGTACTGGCGACACCCAAGAGCTGTCAGATATGGCATAAATAATACCAGCATTCAATAATTTCAACACCTCAGCTTTTACCACTTCTTTCATCGCAGGATTTAATCTCCTTTGATGATCAACATAGGGACTATATGACTCCTTCATTAAAATCTTATGCATGCAAATATTGGGACTAATTCCCTTGATATCAGAAATTGACCAACCCAAAGCAGATTTAAATTTTCTTAAAACTCTTAATAATTTATCTTTTTCATCATGAGTAAGAGAGGATGAAATAATTACCGGGTTAGTCAAATTTTCTCCCAAAAATGCATAACATAAATGACCAGGCAGTTCTTTCAATTCAGGAGTAGAAGAAACTGGTACCTCTTTGCTGGCTTCCTCAGGCACTGCTTCAATTTTGTCTTTGCCTTCTTTTTCCTTTGGCAAACTTTCAAGAGCAAGAATTTGCTCTCTAAGTTCCCAATCATCACCATCCACTTGATTTATGGAATTAATCAAGCATCTAGCCAATGCGTCCTCCAACTCCATTCCTGCACAAAAATTATATTCATGAGAATCAGATGACTCAATGCGATTACAAAAATGTACCTCATCTTGGTATTTCATGGTTTTATAGATATTGAAGGTGACAGCATCACCACAACTCGTAGAGTTAGTTCACCCTCCTGCACATCAATTAACGTTCTGCCAGTTGCCAAGAATGGTCTCCCCAAAATTAGAGGGACATCTTGATCTTCTTCCATGTCAAGCACTACAAAGTCAGCAGGAAAAATAAACTTATCTACTTTTACCAGTAAATCTTCCACAACTCCTCTAGGATAAGTAAGAGAACGATCAGCCAATTGCAGAGTAATCGTGGTTGGTTTCACCTCGCCAAGCTCCAACGACCTGAAAATAGACAAAGGCATTAAATTAATACTTGCACCTAAATCACATAATGCCCTATTAACAGTCGCACCACCAATAATACAACGAATAGTAAAACTCCCTGGATCTTTCAATTTCTGTGGCAGTTTCTTTTGTAGGATGGCACTGCAATCCTCTGTTAACTTCACTGTTTCAAACTCTTCAAGCTTTCTCTTCCTCGCCATCACATCCTTCATGAATTTAGCATAGTGCGGCATCTGCTCTAATGCATCAGCGAAAGGAATATTAATATGAATTTTCTTGAAGATGTCAAGAAACTTAGAAAACTTCTCATCCAACGCTTTCTTCTTGAACCGCTAAGGATATGGCAAAACAGCTTTTGGCACAGGCGGTTTCTTAGGCACAACTGCAGACTTGTTGGAATTTTGGCTATCAGATTTTTCAGACTCTACCACAATCTCTTCAGCTTCCTCATCAACCACTGCCCTTGGGTTATCAGTCCCGAGTTCTTTACCACTTTTAAGCATGACAGTCTTGCACTGCTCCCTTGGATTAATCTCAGTATTGCTAGGAAACACACCTCTCTGCTGATTATTTAATGCATTCGCCAGTTGACCAATTTGTGTTTCAAGATTTTTCATAGAAGCGCTCACATTGGTCAAGTGCGTCTCCATACTATCAAGCCTATTCTCATTCCTTTTAAATCTTGTGGATGATTCTGCAATGAAATTACTCACCAAATCTTCCAACGATGCCTTACCTTCACCATTCTGAGGTGGAGGATTCAACACATTCTTATTGTTTGCATAGGAAAAGTTCTCATGATTACGCAAACTAGGATGATACTGATTGGGTACAGGATTACCTCGATAGTTGTTGTAATTCCTGTTGTTCACATATTGAGCTTGCTCCATACTCTCAAATCCATCAGCAGAATTTACGGCAGTCGCCAGTGATGTTGTCTCAGTAGAACTTTGATTTCCTTTGGTCAGTGCAGCCAACTGTGTAGAAATAGTAGCCATCTGAGCAGTCAAAGCAGTGAATGCATCAACCTCATGAATTCTAGCAGGCTTTCTTATTGCAGATCTCTCACTCGGCCACTGATAACTGTTAACAGTCATTTGCTTGAGCATCTCATAAGCTTGCTCAGGAAATTTAGAAAAAATTGAACCTCCAGCTGCAGCATCCACAGAAATACGAGTTGGCCCATTCAAACCATTGTAGAATAATTCGATCTGTTCCCAATCCGGAAAATTATGGTTCGGACACTTCCTAATCAATTCCTTGTACCGCTCCCAGGCTTCATACAATTGCTCAAAATCATGTTGTTTGAATGTAGTGATCTCTATTTTCAACTGAGCCGACTTAGCAGGCGAAAAGTACTTGGCCAGAAATTTAGATGTCATGTCTTCCCATGTGGTGATACTCGCAAGAGGTAAAGACTGCAACCAACTACGAGCATTGTCCCTAAGAGAGAATGGGAACAATCGTAGTTTGATGGTGTCCTCAGTAACACCATGAATCTTCACCGTGTCAGCTATCTCCAGAAAAGTACGCAGGTGCAAATTTGGATATTCTGTAGCTGCACCCCTGAACTGATTCTGCTGCACCATATTAATCAGAGCTGGCTTCAACTAAAAATTATTTGCTGTGATATTCAGCCTAGCTATCCCAGAATAATGAGCATTGATCACCGGTCGAAAGTGATCTCTGATCGGCACCGGAGCATTATTGACAGCTCTTTCTCTTTCTCTTTCTTCAGCCATTAGTTGCAACTCTTCTCTTCTAGCCTTTCGCAACGCTTTAGCAATTTTTTCGATTTCTGGATCAAAGAGCAATGAGTCGTAACTTTGGCTCTTTTGCATAAACTGCATAGACAGGAAAGATTTAAAATTAGAACCAACAAAATAAAATAAAATGCTCTAAATCAAAATTAAGACTAATTAGCACAATTTAATATAAATCAAATAAAATTCATTCCCCGGCAACGACGCCAAAAACTTGTTGCATGTTTTTCGCTCGCAAGCGCACGATGTCAAGTTATAATATAGGAATTAAGTCCAAGTCGATCCCACGGAGAATGAATAAATGATATTATATCAAATATTTGCAACTAATAAAATCCTAATTCTATGTAGAGCTACGAAAGTGGTTTGATTTTTATAAAACTAAAATTTGCAAGAAATAAAATTAAATAACCATGAGTTCACAAGAGTAAAATTCAATAAGCGACGACTGCTTGAAGTTCGACTTCACTTGACTGTACACCACAATTTATTTCTAATGATTGTTCAATTATAAAATCTTCTAGTTTATTAGCCAAGAATTCCTATTATTTTCTACTACCTCTCTCGAGTGTCAAGCAGAAATTCGTATTCAATAACAAACTCAATATCTCTATCAAAGTTCAATTATTAAATCCGGTAAAAAGCACAAGAATTCTTCTAATGACTTCTATGGAGTTATATGTCTCTCGAACAGTATAAACACCATAGATGTATTTTCATATGTCGTATTCAAAATCTCCTCTCTCGAGTGATAGATTCTAAATAAAATATCATTCAATCTATGGTCAGTAAATTGAAAGCATTAAGATCGGGAAAACACAAATAAAATGTGCGAAGAAATTTAAATATATAAATCAAAATATGTCAATCATGGTTTCCAGTCAAGATCCGTCTACCTCTAGACTAAGAAATTAGTTCATAACGCAATTCAAAATCAAATAACTCATGTTTTTCCAACAATCCATAAACTAAGAAAAATAGAGTTCAAAGAGAAACTAGAACGAATTAGAATGAAGCTTCTCCATCGCCGGATGCCGCCGTCTTCAGTCTTCGTACCGGAATCTCGAGCTCTTGTGCAATACAAAACTCTCAATAGCCGTCTTATGCTCTGGAAAACTCTCTAAACCCTCGTATCTCTTCAGAATAAGCCATAAATTCCTTTTTAAACTCGATCAAGACTTTCCAAAATTATGGACACTGCGCAGCACTGGAGCGCTATACTTCGGCGCTGGAGCGCCCGTCATTTTCTTCCAACAGCGCTGGAGCGCTGCATATGTAGTGCTGGGGCGCTATTTCCTCGACTTTTCACCTTTCGGAAGACTCCGTGTAGCGCTGGAGCGCTTGTCTTGTAGCGCTGGGGCGCTAGTCTGGGCACTTTTATTTCTTTTTTCTTCAACTCTTTTTCACCTCTTTTTCACTTCTTTTGACCAACTAAAATGAATAACACTCAAATTCCTGCAAACAACACAAACAACAAGAGACATGCATAATATCGCTCAAAACACAACAAAAGCCAAGCTAATTCATATAAAATATATGTGCAAAAATTGCACTTATCAGATATACACCACGATGATTGACCAGGGGAGTGTTATTTTGTTTTCATTGTGTTTATTTTTGTTTTGCATTTGTTTGTTTCTCATTCTGTTCATTGTTCTAGAGAATTGAGGGCAATGCTTTGGATAAGTATGAGGGGTGTTATTTAGTTTTGTTTCATTCGTCATTATGTTTTTCATTCATATGGTTTAGATTATTGCATATAGTTCGTATTCATGCATATCATTATGTTTTGTGTTTGTGTTATGTGAATAAGTAGAATGATGACTGTTAGCCGATGATGATAGAGTTGAAAAAAAAAATTGTTTTTGAAAAAATGTTGCTTTTGATTGAACATGAGAAGCTGTTGGTTGAATCGTGAATCATATTAAGCACGCATGTTAGATTGGTGTAGTGTAGCGAAGTAATTGATGAAGTTCGTGTTTGTTTGACCATTGCACGACAATAGATGTTTGTTGATCATGATAGTGTCTTTGGATTCTTGATAGTTGTTAGAGATTGCATTTATAATCTTGGGCGTACCTATAAAAAATTTTTTAAAAATCTTTTGGTTGAAACTAAAGTTGACTCCATCCGGGTTACGAGTGAGGGATTGAAATCCTAATCTCTTATTTTTGACTAAGTATGCGGAGTCCATGGGGTTAATAAACAAATTTTAAACAAATTTTAAAATAACAATTCCATCTGGGCTTGAAAAATGGTTGAAATCCTAATCAATTTTCTTTAGCTAAGTTTGCGGGATAAATGGGATTGTAGTTCCATCCGGGCTATAGACGAGGTGATTGAAATTTGAATCCTATCTTAGTTATAGCTAAGTTTGCGGGTAATTATTGGGGCTTATAAAAAAACCGGGTGCAAAATCCGGAGGTACGTAATTATTCTCAAGAGAATGCATGTTTTGTTTGGGATTGTTGGGATGAAGGAGTGCTTAATTGTGATACTTGCATTGAATTGTCAAAGGTCGCTAAACATTCTTAGGATGGATTCTTTTAAAGTTGCACGAAACTGGAATAACATGGCACACACACACGTTTACGTTAAACTGATAGTGTATTGTGAACAATCAGAAGTTTATGGTTTTAAATTTTTGAATGTGGGAACATTTCGGAGGCTGTGCACGTTCATGATTCATTCTTACTTTTGTAGTTGTTTGCATATTGTTTTGCATGTCTTGCTCGAGGGTTATGGTTTTAAATTTTTGAATGTGGGAACATTTCGGAGGCTGTGCACGTTCATGATTCATTCTTACTTTTGTAGTTGTTTGCATATTATTTTGCATGTCTTGCTCGAGGGCGAGCAAGAATTAAGTATGAGGGTGTTGATAAGTGCATTTTGTGTGCATTATTTTATGTCTATTTTGCATGCATATGTTTGGTCTCATATTGTTTTATGTATTGTTTTTGTGTGATTTATTGCTTATTTGTGCATTTCACTCTCCGGGTTAATTTTGTAGGAAAATGGGTTTTTGAAGAATGAATTACGGAGCAGCCTTGGTCAAAAATTCAAATTTAATTTTAGATTTATTTAAATCCAATCTCCACCGTTCAGATTCTAGTACAAGATGTTTTGAAGCTGCTGTCCAAATTTCAACTCGATCCAACGGCTGGAACCTAAGTTATGAATTTTTCAAGAAAACTGCGCGCTGGGAAGAAAATATGGCGCCTAGGCGCAAGTTTTGAGCGCCTAGACGCGACCTGGACGAAAAAAAGACATTTGGGACAGAACTTTTCACGCCATGGCGCGACACGGAAGGAAAAAAATCAGAATTTTCGAGATTTTAAAAGTCTTGAGTCACGGGCTTTATTTGAGGGGCTTTCAAGTACATATAAAAAGGAGATCAGAGGGAGACGCAAAGGGGGGAGAGAGGCGGCCACCAAGCGAGAACCAAGAGCAAAAGAGGGAGACCGCGTGAAGATCTCAAGAACCGCGCAAAGTAGTTTCTTCTTTTCTCTCTTATTTTTGTTGGGATTTAGGGGATCTTAACCCCAAAACTTTGTTTTTATTTCTTCGTGAAGATTGAATTTGGTTTTTATGCATTTTTGATTATATTACTGTGTTTATTGATTATTTGGAGATTGATCAACTTCGAATTGATTTTATGTGTTATAATTGATACTGAAAGGAGATTTTATAACATGATAGGGTAATATAGTCCATGGATCTACAACTTGCATAGACATATGAGGTTGGATACATGTTGATAGTCATAGTCCAATAGGTCGAAAGCTAGAGGATTCCACAAATCGTAATGCAATTGCAATTGTTAAATAACACAAGGATACTTGGTTATTGCATTTTGTTAATTAGGTTAATATAGCTCGACTGAGTATATTGATAGATTAGGGAATTCCGTCAAAAGCATGACTTGAGAACTGAATTTCAATCATTAGAGAAGAAAAGGGGTAGGTAAACTGAGATCCTAACAATCGTTTATTTATTTTATTAATTTAATTTTATTATTTTGCTTTATTTCATCTTTTATTTTAGTTTATTAATTTATTATCATTTTATCTTAAGTAACTAAAGAATAATACTTGAGTAATTTTGTCAGACATCAATCTCTATGAGACGATACTCGTACTTTGTACACTATATTATTACTTGACTCGTGCACTTGCGATATATTCGAGCTTAATTGATATATATATATAGGTTGATTTTCAGTGGTAGTATTTGCTCGATCAATATAAAATCAAGTTCGTAACTCAAGTCTTCACACGAGTTTGATTCATAAACTTAACTGACTAAACACACGCCTAGAAAATTCTAAGAAAACTATACACTTAGTTGCATCCGATTAAAATCCAGTATAAGAAAACAACTTACAATAATAGCACACAATTAATATCTCCTAATATGCAAGTTTAATATTTTCCAAAAAACTCCTACAATCTCATCAAAATTGTTAACACTACCTAATAACTCAAACAACAACCACGTACTGTCTAAAACTGGAAGGAATATTGGTACACCAACTCCGTTTAACTTGAAATCGCATGCTATAAAAATAAACAGTCAGATAGTGCACTTTAAATTATAAAAGAAGTTTTAAACAAAAATAAACACTAAGCTGCACACTTAAATAAATTAAACATTTAGTTTTGAAAATATTTTTAAATAAAAGGAAGACATCAAAACATTTAAAGTATCAATTCAAGTATGACTAACACATAAAATTCTTTAAAAACTTACAGACTTTGAGGCGAGATTTCTCGAGTTTCTTGCAACCGGCAGTAGACACAGCCCAAACCAGAACCATGCTCTGATACCAACTGAAACGACCCTGACCTCTATTTTAAATTAATTAATAAAGAAAATGTGGATTTTTCAAAAATTTCGCCATGACCTATCTATTTATATTCAAAGCCGCCTGTCACAGACAGCAAACTAAAAAGAAATAAACACCAGACAGAAAATCATAATACGAACAACACTAGCTTACCTAATAGAACCAAACCCCAGCCAGCAGTAAAAAAAAAAAAGGGTTAACGGATTTACATGCCATGATTTAAAATCTACAAGTTTATACAATTACATTTACTCCAAAATAAAAAAAAAAACTACTTCTAAACATTTAAGTTATATTAATCTCTGCGGAAGACAAGCATAGGTCAGAGGGGTGTGTCGTGCCCGCATCGCGGTCCACTCGATAGTCCTGCCCCTCGATCTCAAAAATGAACTAACCTGCACCAAGTAGATGTAGTGAGCCTAAAGACTCAGCAAAAATATGGTGAAGTAACAAGGGTTTAAAATACATGCGGAAATACTTAAAATACTATACTTATAATACTTTGGAACTTACTCAGACAAGCTGAATGATAAAAGAGAATGAGACTTACTGCAAGCAATGAACTCACACATAACTCACACTTTTAAACTTGGAACTTTCTTAAACTTAATTTGAACCTCATGCATAACTGAAACTGAATAAACTGAACTGAATAATACTGTGCCCTTTCTTTAAACAAAATAGACATACCAAAAGGGAGAACTTAAATATAACATATGCATTGCTAAGTCCAACATAATGAAAATAACTGAATAAACTGTACTGAAACATAGTCATATATATTTTGAACTTTAACTGTGAACTTAGATCCTTGAATTCTGACTCAGTACTTTCGATCATGATCATGGCTGCAGTGCACTATGCCGCAAGGAAGTCAGGATAACCCCCAACTCGTCTTGCCCATACTTGGTAAGGGAAGCCAGGATTTCTCCCAACTCGTCCAAACCCATACTTGGTAAGGGAAATCAGGATTTATCCCAACTCGTCCAAACCCATAAATTTGGTAAGGGAAGTCAGAACGTCTCCCAACTCGTCCAAACCCATACTTTTCTATAGTCACAACCATCTCACTTCGTTCATAAAAATACTTTCTTTCATTCTTTCTTGCCTTGATATAAGAACTTAGCATGCATATTATGGAAATGACTTTCTTTGAAAATATTTACTCGATTATTCGATTCACAAATAAATGATGAAAGATGGTTGACAAGGATGGTGATTTAGGTGGAAAACCATAGCTAAGAGTCTAGACTTTACTTTTTGGCACTTAGGACGTATCCCGAGCAACCCACTTGCACAGGTTATAACTTACTCAGTTCTTAATCAAACGACTTCCGCTTGAAAACACGGTTCACATGCACTCTATACTTAACTAGGAAGTCATCCTCAAGGTATAAACCTTATCCAATAATTTCTGGCACAAGTATTCCTGGGCAGCAATCACTTAGCAACTATATTATGTGCCTTAACATTCAATAGCCTAGAACTCAACCAAATATTAACCGAAATGGTTCCCGCTTGAAGCAACGTTTCCCCATCATCCTAGATTATTTCCAAACCCGAGCCCTTGACCAAAACCCGAGTTTAACACTGTTTTACTCAATAATAAACGGACAGCCCCCAATCACCCATGTTAACAACCTTTAAACTAGGTCCTAGACCACTCGCTAGACTCGCACAACCCTAAAGACTGACTTCCTCACAAGCCAATACCCCAGCTCAAGTTTATCCCCTGCCCTTGAACCAATTCACAGCTCGAGAAGCTAACTCTGCCATAGGACTGACCCTTAAACCTCACCCAAACAATCGGCCCCTTCACTAACAAGCCAAATTCCCAGCCCGAGAAAGACCCTACCCAGCCCCAGAAAACCCAATTCCTTCCACCTAAGATCAACTGCCCCTCGCCTCAATATTTGCCAACCATTTCACACAACCAAGGTGCTACCATGTGAGCTACGTCTCAACCATGGTAGCTCCTAAAACACCATCCAATCAACAGACACGATTCAACAACACGTTCTCAAACATAACGCAAGGGACACAAAAACAGGGGGGCTTAGCAGTAAGCAAAACTCGCAAGAACCATCGAAATCAACATAAGAGACACTAGCTACTCCAGTCATGAGCAAGGACACACCAAAGAAAGCCCGAAAACGCTGCTCAAATAGACACACACGATCACAGGTTCGCACAGACCATTGAGGAAATCAGCAAAAATTTTGAAATGCTATCCCTAATCCGAAATAAACAAAATGCAAGCAAAAAATCAAGCAAACAATCATAATAGTCTACTCGGTGGCCAAAGAAAACCTATATTCTTGCCTTAACCAGAAAATAAGAAAAGAGCGGGTAGAGGAAGCTCGGCGACTGGAAATCGAGCTGAAGGAGTAGAGGTGAAACTCGTGTAGCTCGCCTGGAGGGAAAATTTCGCCGGGAGAGTGTACCTGGCGGTGACCGAAGGTGCTGGAGGAGATGAGGGGGAAGTGTCCATCGAGAGAATGAAAAATGGAGATGGAAGGAGGTCTGTATCGGCTAAAGTATTGGGAAAGGGGAAATGTATATATGGGCCGAGATTGGGCCTGAGGAAAATCTTTAATGGCCGATGAAATTGGGTAAGTGCAAATCCCTATTGATCCGGTCCATATATATATATATATATATATAAAAAGTGTGCAGGTATAAATTATATAATATGCAGTATTTCATATGGTGCGAATAAAAGTGTTAGGCTCAGATTTCGCAAATACTCAAATTTGAAAATTCAAGAATTAAATACTTCAATTTTACTCGCCGAGAGCCGGAACTGGAAGCAACTGAACTCAAAAATCCCCAGAATAATTAACTTAAAATATTTGAGCAACTGTACTTTAAAGGAATTTAAGGCAAATAAAAATAAATACTTAAATATTTTGATGTCACAGAGATGGATAAAATATTTAAATAATAAACAGTGCGATAAAAAAAATAATTTAAAAAAACTAGGCTAACGTTTAAAAGCAATTTAAATAAATACACAAGCGAAAATAAAAATTTTAAAATGATTTGGACAATTAAAAATGATTTAAATAAATAAGCTAGACATTTAAAATAATTTAAAGTAGTTAACCGTTAAACTTATGTTATTTAAAATAAATAAGTTGGGCAGTCAAAATATTTAAATAAATAAGTTTAATAGTTAAAATAATTTAAATACTATCCATAAGCCCGAGTAATTTTTTTTAAATAAGTAAACGAAATAGTTAATCTCATTTAAACGAATAAATTAAATAATTTATGTCATTTAAATAAGCATGCTTAAACCTTTAAAAATCTTTAAAACAAATAAGTAGTATAATAAAATAATTTAAATGAGTAAACTTAAACAATTAAAAAAATTCATTTAATAGTTAGTAAAATAAAATCTTTTAAATTAATAATTAATATTTTAATAACACGCAATTCAAATAAGGAATTTAAATCAATTAAATTTAAAAATAATAAATCCTAATATTTATCAAGTTTAATGCACGCGATTTAGTGGATTAGATTTTTAGGTACTACATGTCGCTATTTAGCGACGGATTCTAAGTATTTCGTCTCTAAATTAACAACGCAAATCAATAAAAGTCGTCGCCATTAACGACGTTAAAGATAAAATATACGTCGCAATTAGAGACGAAATAAAAACAATAAACGTCGCTATTAGCGACGACATATTTAGAAAATAGCGACGTAATAAATATATGAACATCGTCGCTATTAGCGATAAAATTGTTTATAAAGACTGTCGCAATTAGCTACGAAAAAATATATTTTTCGCATTTAGAGACAATTTTAATGTCATCGCAAATAGCAACGACATTAAATTAATTTGTCGCTACTTGCGACGTTTTTTTACATTTAGTCGTTAATAACCAACGACTAAGAAAATAAGGACGATTGTAATATTCGTCGCTAAATCGTCACTATCTTAAATTTAGCGACGCTTTACGATCCTTGTCGCTAATGCCGAATTTTTTTGTAGTGCCATGAATCTCTCTTTTCCATTGAACTCAATCCATTTATTTCCAGCATTTTCGAAAACCCCAATGGATAAACTCATCACAAATAATAATAATAATAATAATAAAAAAATAAAGGAAACCAATATAGAAAATATTAATTAATTTAAGCATGTATAAATACCCCTCGACACCAATCGTAATTCCCATGCAACGCATCTCCCACCACCCACCCAACCCCTTTGTCCTTTCCCTAAAAATCTAGGATATTCATCCAACCAAATAATTATCTTGAAACTATGGCTCCAATGGGTATACAAGGCCGAACATGGTGCCTTGTTTGGGCTATTTCAATGGTCATCATCCTATTCACATCGGATCTCGTTCGAGGCCATAGATCGAACGGGAACATGAACGTGATCGACTCGTGCTGGAGGACGAATCCCAACTGGAGGAGAAACCGCCATCAGCTGGCCACATGCTCGGTCGGCTATGCCGGAAAGATGAGCAACAACGTTGGGCGTGGTACGGTAGATTACGTTGTTACGGACCCTAGCGACGACCCATCGAACCCAAAGCCCGGAACATTGAGATTTGGTGTGACAAGCGTCAAGGGAAAGGTTTGGATCACATTCCAAAGGGACATGAACATTAAACTTGCAAAACCCCTCCTTGTTGGCAGTTTCACTGCAATAGATGGTAGAGGTGCTAATGTTCACATCACAAATGGTGCTTGTTTGTTGCTTCAAGAGGTATATATGTATTCTTATTATAAACATCATAATTAATAAATATAATTTTTTTTTTTATAATGTAACATCGTTTATATATACATGCAGGTGAGCAATGTGATTATCCATGGCATTCACATCCACGACTGCATTGCTCAGGGGGCTGGGCCGGTGATAGGCCCGGACCGGAAGATGGTGCAGCTGGGACCCGTGGACGGGGACGCGATCCGGCTGGTAAGCTCGTCGAAGATATGGATCGATCACAACACTCTACAGGATTGCCATGACGGTTTGATCGATGTTACCCGAGGTTCCACGGATATCACCATATCCAATAACTGGTTTAAGTTTCAAGACAAGGTGATGCTTCTAGGCCACGACGATGGATTCTCTCTCGACAAGAACATGAAGGTCACTGTTGTATTCAACAGTTTCGGCCCTCGTTGCCACCAAAGAATGCCAAGGCATGCAAGTATATATTTATATATATTATAATAATTATTAGAATATAAATATATATTGTTTTTGGGCGAATGCAGGATTCGATTCGGATATGCTCATGTGGTGAACAATCTTTATCTAGGATGGGGAATATACGCCATCGGAGGAAGCATGGAGCCAAGCATCAAAAGTCAAGCAAATCTCTTCATTGCACCTCAAGGAGGAAGCAAAGAGGTAGCTAGGCATGCATATATATATTTTTGCAATAATATATATTATATATAAAGATAAATTTTGAAATTGAAATAAAGCCCGTCTGTAACTGTACGTGTAGATTTTATGGGGGCACAGTGCGATTGGTGGGTTCAAATCGGTGCAGGATGTGTTTGAAAATGGAGCCTCTTTCAGTAATTCTCTGGCTAGAGATGTTGCCATGAGGCCAAACTATAGGGCTGATCAAAGCTTTCAAGTGGCTGAGGGAAGGGCTGTGAGGTTATTAACCAGATCTGCCGGTGCTTTAAGATGCCCACCCACTTCCACATGCTAATTCTATTCCATTCCCATCTCATGTTACATCCACATATCTATATTTGCAATATATATTATTAATGTATACTCAAATATTTACACAATTTATGTATGAGATGACTTGATCATCTTCAAATTATATATTTTATGTAACATGTGATGAATCATTTATTCGTATCATCGATCATTCCACATCAATATAAATAATATTATCTACCTATTTATCTGCCGATAAATTATGAAATTAGTATTGATATCGATGAAGAACAATGTTTCTAACTGTGAGTTGAAAAATTGACCCTTCGTAAAAAAAATTTATATGATATCGTAGATATGATCATATGATCTCGATTTGATATTTTCTCTCATAATCTCCACCCTATCCCCATAATAAAATAACCTTCGGTTACATTGGTTTTAAATGTCATGATGTAAATGCAATTGTCTATTTGATGGAATTATATTTCATTAAATTAAAACTGTTTAAAATTTCATCGTCGTTTATTTTCCATGCACATTGAGTATTAAATTTCCGATCGGTTCAGTGAGGTATTTCTTCTTCTGATCCGTACGTCTAACATATTATTTCATTAACTTATGATAACAATTGAGTTATTAGACCAACTGTAAAATAAATAATATTCCTAATCGGATAATTTTAAAAATAATTATAACTTCACAACAAAAAATTCCTTATCATACATAGTACAAATAAATTAGATTTATTAATGTTATGATTTATTACAATTAAAACAAGTGAATGCTGAAAGCAGTAATTAAATGAAACTAATTAAAAAACGTGTAACTCAATGTGTACATATAATATTTCTAAAAAAATAATATTAACGGATGGAATCAAGGACTTGTAGCCTGTAGGAATATGGAATTTATTACTTATTAATTGAAGACTAAATAGATGCCAAAAAATGTTACGGAATAGTTGTGAATTGATAAAAGCAATAGAAACGTTTTCTAATTTATTGTGGATATATATGAACAAATTAGAGGATATGAACGTTAAGAGTGGATGTTCGCAAACTAATTAATGGTCAGGGTTTTTATTGAGCTTATGTATTAAACTATCTTTATTTTAGCATAGTTTCATTTATTTATATCGTTGAAAAAAAAAGATTTATCTATTTAATTACCAATGCAAATTGTATAGATAAAGACCTTGAATGTACTATAGTAAATAAACGATGAGATCGTACATATAGACAAAGACCTTGAATATATACTCTAGTAAATTAACGATGAGACCGTACATATGATTATTGTTATGAAACACATATTTTAAACATGTTCTAGTCGATTTGGCCGTCTAAAAGAAAAACAAAAAAATTTATATCTCATTTGAAAATAGAATCTGTGATTTTGTATACCGTGTTTCATTGGTATGAACATAAATATGTTCATACATATGAGTTCACTGATTTACCCTTACCCGAACTTTTCAAGTGGTTATCATTTATCATCTGAGGATAGTTCTGCAGACGTACAACAAGAGAAGCAATTGTATATCAAGTTGATCAAGTGCGAGTTCTCGATTGATCAAGTGGTTTTTCTTGATCATGTTATTTTGAAATACGGGGTTTCAATTGATAATAGCAAGATAGAGGTTATTCTGAACTGGGTGTGTCCTAAGAGTGCAAACGAACCGAATCGAGATGAATAATAGTAAAAATTTAATGCTCGAGTTCGGCTCTAATTATGTACATTCAAGTTCATTCGAAGCTCGAAAATTTTAAATATTTTGATTCAAGCTCGACTCGAAATAAAGTTCGAGTTCGGCTCGAAATATTCGAACCTATTCGTGAACTATTTGAACTATTTCTCGGTTATTATGGTTCAAAAATCTCGAAATGTCCGAAAAAGTTCGAAACGTATATATATTATTATATCATTATATGATATTAATTAAATATTAAGACTCCCGAACTATTCGCGAACTATCGAACAAAATAATTTTGGCTCGAGCTCTGTTCGAAAAAAAGTTCGAACATGTTCGGATTCGGCTCGAGTTCAATATGTTCGAATACGAATCAAATATTTATCGAGTTGGCTTGAAAAATCTCACGAACCGGCTCGATTCATTTATACCCCTAGTGTGTCCGAAGATAGTCTCTGTAGCACGATTCCATTTTAATCAATTAAAATATCTAAGCATATTTAAAGTGTTAAAACATGATTTTGAAGTCCTTATTGGGAAAATTAAGTAGAAAATCGGATTCAGGACGTCCGAAATGGTCGAGAGGGTTCCAAGGGTTTGAGTATTTTTGAAGGTCCGAACTTGGACCAAAGCAGGATAGGAATATCCGAACTGTTCAGAAGGTGCGTTGTACTCCGGATGCAGAGGGTGAGTTCGGAAACTCCGAACTCAAGATCAGAAGCTCTAAACTCTCACAAACAATGAATTTATGGGTTTCTGATTGGTGATTGACGTGGGTAAGTTCGGAAGGTCCGAACTCTGTCTGTAGCATGAGTTGTCCAATCGCAGGACACGTGTTCGGTGAGCAGAGATCGGAAGCTCTAATTGAATGATTGGAAGTTCCGAACGCAGATCGGAAGGTCCGAACTTAAGATCGGAAGGTCCGAATGTGGTCTGTAAATAAGGTGAAAATTTCTCATAGTAGCGCATGTTTTGGGTGTGTGGGTTTGTATAATTATTAGTGTTTTAGTAGTCTTCTCAAGCATAAATTTAATGTCTTATTCTCTTGCTAAAAAATTAGGCATAGAAAATATTGAACCTGTTTCTATCTCTCTCAAATTTGCTGATGGATCTATTAAATATCTGAGAGGGATAGTAGAGAATGTCCTAGTCAAGATAGACAAGTTGATTTATCCTGTAGATTTTTTTATTCTTGACATGGATGAGGATTGTGAGGTTCCGTTGATTCTAGGGCGTCCTTTTCTTGCTGCTAGTAAAGCGTTAGTTGATGTGGAAAAAGGAGAGTTAGTGTTGAGAATGAATGATGAGCAAGTGATTTTTAATATGCTTAAGTCGGCTACTGAGAGCCCAACTTTAAAATCTTGCTCTGCTGTCAAATTTATCGATGTGATTCATGACTATGGTGATGAATGTCTGCAGGTTCAGCTTTCCGCATAAATTAGTCCATTGCAAAATTTCTATAGAGTTGAAGCATGCAAGTGCAGGACTGATCTGAGTTTTTCAGAGACAGTGGATAAGCCACCATGAATGTCGCCACTCAAGAGAGGAGTATAGTCGGGCTATAGACTATAAATTTAGCGCTGACTCGGAGGCAACCAAGTGTTCTTTACTTTGATTTTTTGTTTTTTTTTTGCGTTTTTTTATTTTTATCTTTATTTGATTTTTGTTTCTTTCTCATGCCAGTTGGTCATGCCTGCCAATATATCTAGACTGTTGCTACCTTACCCAACGGATACCGTCAAGAAAAAAGAGGACGAATACGAAACCAGGGGAGTTTTATTGTTGTTTTCATTGTGTTTTTGTTCGTCTTTGCATTTGTGTGTTTATATGCATTCTGTTCATTGTTCTGAAGCATTGAGGGAAATGCTTTGGATAAGTATGGGGGGGTAGACTAGTTTATTGCATTGGTTATTGTGTTGTTGTTTAGTTATTATGTTTTGTGTTCATTCTGTTTGCATTCAATTGGTTTAGTTTTTGTGTTTGGTTCGTAATCATGCATATCATTTTGTTATTGTTTGTGTTGTCTTGCATGAGTAGGATGAGTCATGGTAGCCTATGATGATGATGTTTATCTGCACAAAAAAAAAAAAATTGTATTTTTGAAAAAAAATTTCTCTTGACTGGACATAAGAAACTGTAGGTTGAACTGTGAATATTTATAAGCACTTGTGTTAGACCAGTGGAGTGTAACGAAAGATTTCATGAAGTTTCTGTCTATTTGACCATTGCACGACAATAGGTGGTTTGTGGATCTTGATTGTGCTCTATGAATTTTGATGAGGCTCTAGTTTATACTTATGATCTTGAGCGCACCTAAAAAAAAAATAATTTTTACAACTACTCCATCCAGGCTTGGACAATGATTGAAATCCTAATTATTGCTCCATAGCTAAGTTTGCGGGTGAAATGGGGTTGATGATCCATCCGGGCTATAGACGAGGGGATTAAAAAAAAGAGAGAAAATTTTTGAATCATATCTTAGTTATAGCTAAGTTTGCGGGTAATTATTGGGGCTAAAGCAATACCGGGTGCAAAATCCGGAGGTGTGTAATTCATTATCTCAAGGGAGGTGGGTTTAGTCTAGAGGTCGTTGGAAGGAATGGGCACTTGAAAAATGAAACTTACACTTATTTGTCATAGGTCGCTAAGCAGTTTTGAGGCGAATTCGGTCTAAGTTGTATGAAACTGGAATGACATTTCACACACACACGTTCACGTTAAATCGAAGGTGTATTATGAAAAGTTGAGAGCGTTGGTGATTTTGTTTTTGTGATTGAACTTCTCGGAGGCTTTTCACTCTCATGAATCGTCCTTACTTATGTTTTTGTGTGCATATTATTTTTTGCATTTCTTGCTCGAGGGCGAGCAAGGTTTAAGTATGATGGTGTTGATAAGTGCATTTTGTATGCATTAGTTCGTGATATTTTTATATTTATTTTGTGTGCATTCAAATTATTTTGGTGTGTTTTTATGTGTTTTATTGCATTTGTGTGCATTTCATTCTCCGGATTCTATTTGTAAAAATTTAAAGAGTTTTGAAGAGAAGAGAAGAGAAAAAAAAAAAAATCTAAGCGCAAACGAATTTGTTTGCACAACATTGTGCAAACGAATTTGTTTGCAATACATGTGCTTATAAATATTCACGAGGGGGATGGTGCGCACGAACGCAACACAAGATTCCAGCAGAAACGGGGGACAAGACTCGTGCGAGCATGAATGTTTTGCGCGTGCGCGCGAGAGAGACATTGAGGTACTGGTTTGTAAGCCTGCGCGCGCGCGAGGACTCTTTAGGCGCGCGCGTGTCGCGGAGTCAAAAATATTTTTAGAATTGTATTTCGTGAAGGAAACAAATTGGTATGGGATCCGGGCACTATAAATAGGAGATTTTAATATTTTTCAAGGGTTTCAGAATTTCAGACGCGGAGAACGGGAGAGGGTGGCTACTGCTACTACTGCTTGGGAGAAGATTTCTTCCTCTTTTATTATTATTTTTCATTATTCATGATTAAAAACTTTGTTTAAATCATGAATTTATTTATTGAGTAGTTTTTTTTCGATCAAGGGCACGTGATTGGGCCAGACAATTTATGTATAAAACTTGATTTGTTTATTTGAGATTTTTAGACTTGATTTTATTTTTATTGATTATCGAATTTATATTTGTCTTGTGAATTTCCTGGCCAGTTATTTTTTTGCATGTTAATTGATTCCAATTCGACAGAGGAGGTTTCGATTTTGATCACTTTGATATTCAACATAGTGTAAAACTGACTAGAAATAGAATTCGATTTCATTATGCGATTTGGGTGTAAACAGAATTTTCTTAGTTATTCATGCATTCAAATTTGATTAGAATTACGAAAGATTAATCCGTCAATATTTGAATAGGTTTGATTGTTCTAGAAATAGTCCTTTGAACAAATTAGGAAAATTCCCGTGAATTAAGATTAAATCTGATGTCTTAGGTCGACTGCTTGTTACATGAATTGTCTGGTACCTACGTGAGTCCTTGATCGAGCTTTTCATAAATTTGAGTTAAATCCAAATTTTCCTGCCGCGCTTTAGTTAATTTTATTTTATTTGCAATTTTAATTATTATTTTAAAATCTGAATCACCTTTATTTATTGGTCTAGATTAAGTAGGAATAAATATATTTCGGTATTCATATTTATACAGTCTCTGTGGGTTCGACATCTGGACCTTTGTCCACTATATTATAACTTGACCTGGTACGCTTGCCAGTTGATTTTTATCAAACCGATTTAGCCGATAAAGTTTTTGGCGCTGTTGCCGGGGACTGTTTGTGATATCATAATTTTTGTTTCTCTTGAGATTAGACTATATTTTAATTTATTTTATTAAATTCTGAAATATCTTCTTTTCTTTGAAATTTTTAGTTACTCATCTGCCAGACGAAGAGATGGAGGACAACCGCACTGTTTGGGATCTGATTAGGCCTCCTGTTGAAGGATATGGATCTAGCATCGTTCGCCCCGCTGTTGAGGCGAATAATTTTGAACTGAAACCCTCTACTATTCAGCTGATCCAACTTCAAGAAAGATTTGGGGGCACATCTGTGGAAGACCCTCTACGCTCATCTGAAGCGTTTTCTGTCGATCTGCGACACGTTCAAGGTTAATGGGGTAACATCTGATGCAGTGCGACTGCGGTTATTCTCATTCTCTCTACAAGGCGAAGCTACAGAGTGGTTAGATGATCTGCCTGTGGGTTCCATCACTACATGGAACCAACTTGTTCAAACTTTTCTGAACAAGTATTTCTCTCCCACTAAGATGGCAAAACTATTCTCCGACATCATCTCATTCAGACAGAAGGAGGGAGAATCTCTTCATGCGGCTTGGACCCGATTTAAGAAGATGTTGAGGATGTGTCCTCAACATAATCTTACTCAGACCAAAAGACTCAGACATTCTATAATGGGGGTGATCAGTCTGTTCGATCTATGCTAGACGCTGCTGCTAATGGATGTTTATTCAGGAAGACGCCGGTAGAAGCATGAGAGATCATAGGTAATATGGCAGAGAGTAACATTGGGTGGCCGGATATGAAGAAGGAAAAGAAAGATGGAATTCTAGAGGTCGATGCTTTGATGGACCTGAATGCAAAGATCGACGCACTGACACACCAAGTGACACTTATGAAAGCAACGCTAGTAAATCATGCACAAGGGAATCTGCAAGAAGAGCAACAGTTGTTTGAAGTTGAAGCGGCTAATTTTGCAGGAAATCAAGGACGGCAGCTGTACAACTCCTACAACAACTATAATCAGAACTGACAGTCCAAGCAAGAGGAGAAGAAGCCGAGTTTTGAAGAGATAATGATGAAGTATGTGGCTGGTACAGAAGCTCGGCTACAAAATCAAGAAGCTATGCTACAGAAGTTGGAGACTCAGATGGCTCAGATAGCAACCCAACTCTCTACTCGTCCTACTAGATTGTTGCCCAGCAACACTGAACCAAATCCAAGGGGCGTGAATGCTATCATGGTTGTGACCCGACCACAGTCTGAGAAGCAGCAAATGGAAAAAGAGAAGATGATGGAAGAGCCAAAAAGTTCAGAGTCCAAGGAGGATACGCGTGCTGAAAATTCCTCAAAGGCAGGTAAGAAAGGTAAGACTTCAAAATTTTAAGTTAATGATAATGTTATATTTCTACCTTACCTTTCCCCCCATAGAGCTAAGCAATTGTTATTTGATTCTCAATTTAAAAATTTTCTTGAAATCTTCAAGAAACTGCATATTAACATACCTTTTGCAGATGTTTTAGCTCAGATGCCGAACTATGCAATATTTCTGAAGGACTTGCTGAAAAACAAGAAGAAATTGAATGATATAACGCAAGTCGCAATGAACGAGGAATGCTCGGCGGTGCTGCAGAAGAAGCTTACAACAAAATCTCAGGATCCAGGGAGTTTTTCTATATCCTGTCAAATTGGAATTTTATCATTTGTTAATGTTTTGTGTGATTTAGGATCGAGCATAAATTTAATGCCTTATTCTCTTGCTCAAAAATTAGGCATAGAAAATATTGAACCTGTCTCTATCTCTCTCAAATTTGCTGATGGATCTATTAAATATCTGAGAGGGATAGTAGAGAATGTCCTAGTCAAGATAGACAAATTGATTTATCCTGTAGATTTTTTTATTGTTGACATGGATGAGGACTGTGAGGTTCCGTTGATTCTAGGGCGTCATTTTCTTGCTGCTAGTAAAGCGTTAGTTGATGTGGAAAAAGGAGAGTTAGTGTTGAGATGAATGATGAGCAAGTCATTTTTAATATGCTTAAGTCGGCTACTGAGAGCCCAACTTTAAAATCTTGCTCTGCTGTCAAATTTATCGATGTGATTCATGACTATGGTGATGAATGTCTGCAGGTTCAGCTTTCCGCAGGAATTAGTCCATTGCAAAATTTTATAGAGTTGAAGCATGCAAGTGCAGGACTGATCTGAGTTTTTCAGAGACGGTGGATAAGCCACCTTGAATGTCGCCACTCAATAGAAGAGTATAGTCGGGCTATAAACTATAAATTTAGCGCTGACTGGGAGGCAACCCAATGTTCTTTACTTAGATTTTTCGTTTCTTTTTGCTTTTTTTGTTATCTTTATTTGATTTTTGTTTCTTTCCCATGCCAGTTGGTCATGTCTGCCAATATATCTAGACTGATGCTACATTACCCAGCGGATACCGTCAAGAAAGAAGAGGACGAATACGAAACCAGGGGAGTGTTATTGTTGTTTTCATTGTGTTTTTGTTCGTCTTTGAATTTGTGTGTTTGTATGCATTCTGTTCATTGTTCTGAAGCATTGAGAGCAATGCTTTGGATAAGTATAGGGGGGTAGACTAGTTTATTACATTGGTTATTGTGTTGTTGTTTAGTTATTATGTTTTGTGTTCATTCTGTTTGCATTCATTTGGTTTAGTTTTTGTGTTTGGTTCGTA
Organism: Henckelia pumila; assembly: GCF_033568475.1. Lineage (NCBI taxonomy): Eukaryota > Viridiplantae > Streptophyta > Magnoliopsida > Lamiales > Gesneriaceae > Henckelia > Henckelia pumila. The sequence continues at coordinate 33,609,865 of NC_133121.1, read as the reverse complement.
ATCAAGCATATCATTTTGTTATTGTTTGTGTTGTTTTGCATGAGTAGGATGAGTCATGGTAGCCTATGATGATGAAGTTTATTTGCAAAAAAAAAAAAATTGGATTTTTGAAAAAAATTTACTCTTGACTGGACATGAAAAACTGTAGGTTGAACTGTGAATATTTATAAGCACTTGTGTTAGACCAGTGGAGTGTAACGAAAGATTTGATGAAGTTTCTGTCTGTTTGACCATTGCACGGCAATAGGTTGTTTGTGGATCTTGATTGTGCTCTATGAATTTTGATGAGGATCTAGTTTATACTTATGATCTTGGGCGCACCTAAAAAAAAATTTTTTTTTTACAACTCAATCCAGGCTTGGATAATTATTGAAATCCTAATTATTGCTCCATATCTAAGTTTGCGGGTAAAATGGGGTTGATGCTCCATCCAGGCTATAGAAGAGGGGATTAAAAAAAAAGAGAAAATTTTTTGAATCCTATATTAGTTATAGCTAAGTTTGCGGGTAATTATTGGGGCTAAAGCAATACCGGGTGCAAAATCCGAAGGTGTGTAATTCATTATCTCAAGGGAGGTGGGTTTAGTCTAGAGGTCGTTGGAAGAAATGGGCACTTGAAAAATGAAACTTACACTGATTTGTCATAGGTCGCTAAGTAGTTTGGAGGCGAATTTGGTCTAAGTTGTATGAAACTGGAATGACATTTCACACACACACGTTCACGTTAAATCGAAGGTGTATTATGAAAAGTTGAGAGCGTTGGTGATTTTGTTTTTGTGATTGAACTTCTCGAAGGCTGTGCACTCTCATGAATCGCCTTACTTATGTTTTTGTGTGCATATTGTTTTTTGCATTTCTTGCTCGAGGGCGAGCAAGGTTTAAGTATGGTGGTGTTGATAAGTGCATTTTGTATGCATTAGTTCGTGATATTTTTATATTTATTTTGTGTGCATTCATATTGTTTTTGTGTGTTTTTATGTGTTTTATTGTATTTGTGTGCATTTCATTCTCCGGGTTCTATTTGTAGGAATTAAAAGAGTTTTGAAGAGAAGAGAAGAGAAAAGAAAAGAAAAGAAAAAAAAAAGAAAAAGAAAAATATAAGCGCAAACGAATTTGTTTGCACTACATGTTGTGCAAACGCACAACATGTAGTGCAAACGGGAGAGAACAAGCGCGTTAGCGCTAGAGTTGGTGCAAACAACATGAGGTTAGCGCTAGAGTTGTGCTAACGCGCAAGAAAGAAGATAGCAACCGCGCGGACAAGCTGCGCTATCGTGCATGATTCAGAAAAATAGGAACGCGCGCGAGCGAAGGGGATGGTGCGCGCGATCGCATCACAAGATTCCAGTAGAAACGAGGGACAAGACGTGCGCGAGCGTGAATGTTTTGCGCGCACTAGAGAGAGAGACATTGAGGTACTGGTTTGTAAGTCTGCGCGCGCATGTCGCGGAGTCAGAAATATTTTTAGAATTTTATTTCGTGAAGGAAAAAAATTGGTATGGGATCCGGGCACTATAAATAGGAGATTTTAATATTTTTCAAGGGTTCCAGAATTTCAGACGCGGAGAACGGGAGAGGGTGGCTACTGCTACTTCTGCTTAGGAGAAGATTTTTCCTCTTTTATTAATTCTTTTGATTATTCATGATTAAAAACTTTGTTTAAATCATGAATTTATTTATTGAGTAGTTTTCTTTTTTGATCAAGGCCACGTGATTGGGCCAGACAATTTATGTATAAAACTTTATTTGTTTATTTGATATTTTCAGACTTGATTTATTTTTATTGATTATCGAATTTATATTTGTCTTGTGAATTTCCCGGCCAATTATTTGCTTGCATGTTAATTGATTCCAATTCGACAGAGGATGTTTCGATTTTGATCACTTCGATATTCAAGATAGTGTAAAACTGACTAGAAATAGAATTCGGTTTTATTATGCGGTTTGGGTGTAAACTGAATTTTCACAGTTATTCATGCATTCAAATTTGATTAGAATTACGAAAGATTAATCCGTCAATATTTGAATAGGTTTGATTATTCTAGAAATAGTCCTTTGAACAAATTAGAAAAATTCCCGTGAATTAAGATTAAGTCTTATGTCTTAGGTCGACTGCTTGTTACATGAATTGTCTGGTACCTACGTGAGTCCTTGATTGAGTTTTTCCCAACTTTTAGTTAAATCCAAATTTTCCTGCTGCGCTTTAGTTAATTTTATTTTATTTGCAATTTTAATTATTATTTTAAAATCTGAATCACCTTTATTCATTGGTCTAGATTAAGTAAAAATAAATATATTTTTGTATTCATATTTATACAGTCCCTATGGGTTCGACATCTGACCTTTGTCAACTATATTATAACTTGACCTCGTACGCTTGCCAGTTGATTTTTATCAAACCGATTTAGCCGGTCAGTTATCTTTGAAGAAATATGGCTGGATACGAAGACTGCAGCTGTCATTGAAGCGACGGGCGTTGGGGGTAATGAGGATGCTCAGAGATATTCTTGAGATTGTCATCATCGACAAATAAATTATCGTCGTATATTTGAATTGGATAGGTTCATCCGGATTGAGACTATGACTTTGGTTGACATTGAGACTCCCGATGTATCGGAGGATTGACTATAGCACATGGAGTGTTGTTTCAGGTCATTCCATTGCTCAAAGGAGCAGAAGCTGGAGGCCATTGAGAACCTGTGGAGAGACGATGTAAGGCCCGAGATTATTTAATTTTAATCTGAGATTATTTAATTTGGAAATATTTTGAGTTTAGAATTAAATTCTAATATTCATAAATTAATTAGGATTAAAATTAAATTAAATAGCTTTTCAGTGGACTGATTTGAAAATAGCTAAAATTTTAGGGACTAAACTGCAATTTGGCTATATATATCTTAATTCTCACTTGTAATATATCATTTTCACGTGAAACATATCAGAAGAAAAGAAAATAAAGTCAGAGACGGTGAAATCTCATTCCAACGCCATTTTTGTCCCTTCAAAGCTCCGATAATTCGTGATCTGGCCGTTAGAAATTCGAGATAAATATATATATATCTATATATATATATATGAGATCACCGCTCCGAGGCCTTTGTTTTGGTACAACTTTTATTGAGTTATCTCATATTTGATTTTTATGTTGAAGATGGAATTTTCTTATTTTTCTTATACATGACCATGAGCTAGCATGTGTTATGTATTCAAAGACGGATCGGTTAAAGATTGTCGTTCGGAATTGATATGAATATATGAAGCAAAGTTGAAACCCTTACAATTTTGATTATGTGTTGGACGTGTATATACATGTTGATATGTTTAGGAATGATGTTATATATAACTGTTGGATTGAGTTGAATATTGTTTCGGTTGTCGGTTTGTAGCCGTTACGCCGCCGATTCAGAAATTGTCACGAGTTTTGTATATGTACTTTAACCGTGGGTGAATGGTAGTTGTACATTGTTATTGAGTTCCTTGTATCCTTCATTTCAGATTTGAAGCGTTGAAGATACATATGAAAGCGGCTATCGAAACGGGAATTCCGAAATTGCATCGCTAAAGACTTTAGCAAGGTTGTAAGAGTTGTTAGTTTGTACAATTGATAAGCATTTGAACAGGGTTTGATATATGTTCCTTGTCGATATATTTCAGATTTGCAGCACGTTCAGAATCGATATTGAAAGGTATAAATGACAGTGAATCCAGATGGGATAGAACACTCGAAATAGATATAATTTTCGAGTATTCCTTTTTAAATCACAATACTTGTTTTCTTATATACTTTTATGTGATTTTGGATGATTGTTATTGTTGTTGATTATTTGGTTATGAGTTCAAGTTATTTTACAGTATTTAATGCATACAGATTGTGTTGCATTCATATTGAACTCTACCTTAATAAACACAGAGGGCTGATTGGCCTAGAGTATATATGACGTTTGGAGGGCTATAGTTGAGTGGCACGTAATGTAGATTTACTTCCAGATCTAGATGACTCACTATAGTTGCACCAAAGTCAGGGGATATAAAATACTTGAAGTCACCTCGATTGGGTGAGTTGGTGATTAGTTTGAGAATTTTATTCCCTGAGATCCCAAGAACCAATATTTGATTGATATCAGACTTGATAGACTTCTTTTGAAACATGCATTGCATTCATGTTTATTATATTGCATGTTTTTTTATTTAAACTAGGATTTTATTCTCACCAGAGTTATCCGGCTATTGCTGTGTTTTGTATGTGTGCATGGCAATAGGTGGGGTAGGAGCTGGTCAGACTCGACGTGGAAAGCTCGGGATTGAGTCTTCGCATGTGAGGACTCGGGTTTAAGCAAGAGGACATGTATTATGACTTGTGAAACATGATAGCACAAGAACAAGAACAAGAACCTTTGTATATGTTAAACTTGTAGAATCCTCGTTTATGTTTATGATTGCATGTATTTCAGATGACTAGAACATAGTTTAAATGCATGTATATGAGGTTTGAGATTTGAACAAGAGTTGCATACTTTGCTGTTATACTTGAAATGTTTAAATTCTGAAATTTTGTAGCAGGGCACGGACCCCGTGCATACTTTGGGTAAGGGTCCGTGTACCCTACTGACTTTGTTTTTGTGCAGAAAATGAAGGGAACGGACCCCGTGCATGCCATGTGCCAAGGTCCATGTATCCCACTGTTCCGCAACTTCTTCATGTTGATTTCCAGCCTTGGGAACGGACCCTGTCCAAAAGATGCACGGACCTAAGTCCGTGTGTGTGGTCTGCCCTTGTAAAAAAAAATATTCTTTTTGCGACGTGTTTTCGCTTCGCCAAATGTCCTATATTATTTTTTTATTATTAAACTTACTAATATTCAGATTGAATATTTCTAGTTATTAATCGCCCTGTAAGATTAGATTAGCACCCGAGTTCCCCAAAACAGGTGGTATCAGAGCATAAGTTTCTGGATTAGGATAGAAGTTAGTGAGCGGGGTAGATTGCGTCTATCTGATTTCTTTATACTGCATAAGCTTGAATGTTGTATATGATTATGTGAATTATATGCGAGCATGGTTTGTGTTTGCAAATATTATTTGATTGCATGATTATATGCTTTCATTGCTACTGCATGCTCTATGTGCAATCTTATTCTAGATTATCCTCGATCAGCACCTGAATTCTCATGAGAACACATGAGAATTCTAATCAGAGAAGGATGAAATAAGTGCAGAATATGATATTGTTTATGCACTAATCTATTTGATAATCAGATATGCCTCTTCGTAAAGCATCGGTGACTAGACAGACAGTGGTTATTCCTCCGCCAGAACAGCTGAATATACCGCAGCCAGTGGTAGAACCTCCGAATGCACAAGGGAGTACATCTGCTGATTTCATGGATGTTACAGCTACACCCATGGAGACATTGTTGAAAATATTTCAGTCATTAAAACCTCCAACTTTGAAAGGAACAAAAAATTCAGTTGATTGTGAGAATTGGCTCGAATATATAGAACAACTATTTGAATCACTTGACTATTCAGATGATCGTCGTATCAGATTAGTAGTACATCAACTCCACGAAGTTGCCAAAAGTTTGTGGATTACTACAAAGAAAGCAATAGAACATCGAGGTACAATTATCACCTAGTTTGTCTTTAAAACTGAATTTTATCAACGTTTCTTTCTAGTATCCTACAGAAAGATAAAGGAGCAGAATTTGCAATTTTGAGGCAAGGTCAGTTGAATATAGAAGACTATGTGGCCAAATTTTCTAGCCTACTGAAATTTGCTCCACATATAGCTGCAAGTGATAAAGCCGTGGCGGACCAGTTTATCAATGGCTTGAATCCAGATGTATTCACTTTGGTGAACAGTGGACGACCCAATACTTTTGCAGATGCGCTGAACAGAGCAAAGGGAGCAGAGGCAGGATTTTTGAGGCAGAGAGGATCACCTTTCATTCCACAGCCACCTCAACATCCAGTATCAGCATCAGTGCCACAGAATCCGCCATATTTTCAGAAACCATCTCCCAGATTTGAGGGAGGAAGCAGCGGTAGGAAGGATTCGAGATTCAGGCCGAAAGGTAAATAGTTTAAGAAGTCTGGCAGTAGTTCATCTAGTTTTAGTTGTCAGAGGCAGTATGTTGTAGGTCAGAGGTCATGTGATTTGGGAGTGTTCTGTGGTAAGTGTGGTGGACGACATGCTACTGATCAGTGCAGAGGAGTGTCAGGAAATTTTAATATTTGTCACCAACCAGGTCACTATGCCAAGGTATGTCCCAAAGAACAACAGAAAGAACAACTGGTGCAATTTCTTCTCGACCAGTCCCTCAGGCAGAAAGGAAATCAGTGCATTCATTCCAGCCACAACAACAGACTAGACCAGGAGGAAGCCAGACTATGACTCAACCTCCTAGGAAACAGGCAAGAATGTTTGCATTGAGTGAGGATCAGGCATAGATAGCACCAGACGATGTTATAGTAGGTAACTGATTTATTTTTGGTTATCCTGCTTATGACTTAATAGATACAGGTGTATCACATATATTCATATCTGAAAAATTTGCTATGATGCATTATTTATCGTCTGAGCCATTTCCTGTTGTTTTTTTCATTTCTTCACCTTTGGGTAAAGGTAATGTATCTGTTCGATTGATTCGAAACTGTGTTTTGAAATATGATGGGAATGTGATTGATTTGGATTGCATAGTACTTGGCTTATCAGATTTTAACTGTATTATTGGCATAGACATGTTAACCAAGTACAGGAAGACCGTGGACTGTTTCCAGAAAGTGGTTAGATTTAGGCCTGAAATGGAAAAAGATTGGAAATTCTACGGTAAGGGTTCTCGAGCTAAGATCCCTTTGATATCTATGTTATCCATGACCCGTTTATTGCAGAGAGGGGCATAAGGATTTCTCATTTATGCAGTAGATGTATTGAAAATGAGTCCAGCAGTGACAGATATTCCAGTGGTGCATGAATTTGCTGATGTATTTCCTGGTGAAATCCCTGGTTTGCCTCTAGTTCGAGAAATAGATTTCAGTATTTAGCTAATGTCTGGTACGCAACTGATATCTAAAGCTCCTTACAAAATGACACCGATTGAATTGAAGGAGTTGACAGACCAACTGGAAGATTTGCTAACCAAAGGGTACATTAGACCGAGTGTTTCACCTTGGGGCGCTCCGGTACTTTTTGTACGAAAGAAAGATGGTTCTATGCGGTTGTGTATCGATTATCGACAACTGAATAAGGTAACCATAAAGAATAAATATCCTCTGCCTAGAATAGATGATTTTTTTGTCCAGTTAAAGGGTTCAGCTATCTATTCTAAGATTGATCTGAGATCCGGATATCATCAGCTGAGGGTACGAGATGAAGATATCCCTAAAACTGCTTTCAGAACAAGGTATAGACATTATGAATTTATTGTCATGCCTTTTGGTTTAACCAATACTCCTACAGTATTTATGGGATTGATGAATAGGGTGTTTCAGAAATACTTGGATGACTTTGTCATTATTTTTATCGATTATATCTTGATATATTCCAAGAATGTGCATGATCATGCTAAACATCTCAGACTCATCTTACAGACTTTGAGAACTGAGAAATTATATGCCAAGTTATCGAAATGTGAGTTTTGGTTGCAGAAAGTTGTGTTTCTTGGGCATATCATTTCAGGTGCTGACATTTCAGTGGATCCAAGCAAGGTAGAGGCTGTACTTAATTGGCCTAGACCTACATCAGTACCAGAAATACGGAGTTTTATGGCTTAGCAGGATACTATCGCAAATTTATTCAAGATTTTTCCAGCATTGCCAAGCCTATTACGCATTTAACTCAAAAGAATATGTCATATGTGTGGACTGAAGATTGTGAAGCAAGTTTCTTGGAGCTAAAGAAGAGGCTTACCAGTGCACATGGCTTGACGATTCCTTCAGGTACAGGTGATTATATTGTATATTGTGATGCTTCTCACAGGAGACTTGGATGTGTGCTCATGCAGAGAGGCCATGTTATTGTTTATGCCTCGAGACAGCTGAAGCCACACGAGACCAGATACCCAATTCATGATCTTGAATTGGCAGCCATTGTATTTACTTTGACGATATGGCGACATTATCTTTATGGTAAAAAGTTTGAAATCTATTCTGATCACAAAAGTTTAAAATATCTGTTGTCGCAGTCAGAACTGAATATGAGACAGCGTAGATGGCTTGATTTACTGAAAGATTTTGATTGCGAGATTAAGTACTATGCAAGGAAATCTAATGCAGCAGCATCTGCATCTGCATCTGCATCTGCATCTGCCTTAAGTACAAAGGTATGTTCTTTATCATTTTCTACGATAGGTGTCTCTCAATTGGTAGAAGATTGCTGTATTTCTGGATTAGTATTTGAAACAGATATACAACCTATTCGAGTTTGTGCAATTAAAGCTGAGTCAAAATTGTTGATACGAATAAAAGAAGCACAGAAAGTTGATCAGAATATTCAGAAATCGATTGAAATGGTCAGATCTGGACATCAATCAGAATATCAGGTCAGTACAAATGATATTTTATATGTGAACAACAGACTTATTGTGCCAGATGTTTCATATTTAAAACAGCATATTATGAGAGAGGCTCATAGTAATAGATTCAGTATTCATCCTGGTAGCATAAATACGTATAATGATCTGAAAACACAGTATTGGTGGAAACAGATGAAATCAGATGTCACAGATTTTGTATCTAAATGTTTGAATTGCCAACAGGTGAAAGCTGAAAGAAAGAATTCAGGTGTTCTATTGCAGAGTTTGTCTATTCCAGAGTGGAAATGAGATCACATTTTCATGGATTTCGTTAAACAGCTACCACGTTCATCCAGAGGTTGTGATGCCATTTGGATGATTATTGACAGATTGACGATATCAGCATGTTTTATTCCGTACAGAATGACGTATAGACATGATCAGATGACAGAGATCTACGTCAGAGAAGTGGTAAGATTACATGGTGTGCCTAAATATATCGTTTCAGATCGAGAACCTAGATTTACATCACACTTTAGGCATAGCTTAAAGCAAGCTCTTGGTACTCAATTGCATATGAGTACAACATATCTTCCTCAAACAGACGGACAGTCAGAGCGGACTATCCAGACACATGAGGGTATGCTTAGAGTTGTGATGCTAGATTTTGGCACTACATGGCAAGATTCATTACCACTTCCAGAATTCTCATATAATAACAGCTATCAAACGAGCATAGAGATGGCTCCATTTGAAGCACTGTACAGAAAGAAATGCAGATCACCATTATACTGGGATGATATTTTAGAAACACCTGATGTTGGGCCTGATATGATCCGAGAAATGACTGAAAAGGTGAAGCTTATTCAGAAAAGAATGAAAACAGCTCAGGATAGGCAAGCAAAGTATGCGAATATCAGACGACGCCCTCTATCTTTTGATCAGGGAAACAGAGTATTCTTGAAGATTTCTCCATTTAGAGGTACAGTCAGATTTGGCAAGAGAGGAACGTTATCTCCGCGTTTGATCGGTATGTACGAGATTATTGAGAAGATAGGCGATCTTGCTTATCGACTCGCTCTTCATTTATCTTTGTCTGGTATTCATGATATATTCCATGTCTCTATGCTTCGGAAGTATCAGCCTGATCCTTCCCATATTCTTCAGCCTGATGAAGCTGAACTTGACGAGACTCTCAGTTATTTTGAGCAACCTATTCAGATTCTTTATCATAAAGATAAACAGCTCAGAAACAAGATAATTCAGTTGGTCAAAGTTCAGTGGAGTCGACATGGTACAGAAGAAGAGATTTGGAAAACTGAGTCAGACATGAGACAGAAATTTCCAGAGTTGTTGTATTGATGTGAGTTCTTATTCTGTTTTCTGTTATTTCATTATTTTATGTGTATACATATTGAATATACAACTTGCTTATGATTTCGAGGACGAACTCATATCTTAGAGGGGGAGAAATGTAAGGCCCGGGATTATTTAATTTGAATTCGAGAATATTTAATTTGGGAATATTTTGTGTTTAGAATTAAATTCTAATATTCGTAAATTAGTTAGGATTGAAATTGAATTAAATCGCTTTTCCGAGGACTGATTTGCAAATAGCTAAAAGTTTAGGGACTAAACTACAATTTGGCTATATATATATCGCACTTGTAATATATCATCTTCACGTTAAACATATCAGAAGAAAAGAAAATAAAAGAAAAGAAAGGGCAGAGACGATGAAATCTCATTCCAACGCCATTTTTGTCCCTTCAAAGATCCGATAATTCGTGATCCGGCCGTCAGAAATTCGAGATAAATATATATATATTATATATATATATATATATATATATGTGTGATCACCGCTTCGAGACCTTCGTTTTCGTACAACTTTTATTGAGTTATCTTATATTTGATTTTTATGTTGAAGATGGAATTTTCTTATTTTGCTTATACATGATCATGAGCTAGCATGTGTTCTATATTCGAAGATGGATCGGTTAAAGATTGTCGTTCGAAATTGATATGAATTTATGAAGCAAAGTCGAAACCCTTCCAATTCTGATTATGTGTTGGACGTGTATATACATGTTGATATGTTGAGGAATGATGTTATATATAACTGTTGGATTGAGTTGGATATTGCTTCGGTTGTCGATTTGAAGCCGTTACGCCGCCGATTAAGCAATTGTCACGAGTTTTGTATATGTACTTGAACCGTGGGTGAATGGTAGTTGTACATTGTTATTGAGTTCCTTGTATCCTTCATTTCATATTTGAAGCGTTGAAGATACATATGAAAGCGGCTATCGAATCGGGAATTCCGAAATTGCATCGCTAAAGACTTTAGCAAGGTTGTAAGAGTTGCTAGTTTGCACAATTGATAAGCATTTGGACAGAGTTTGATATATGTTCCTTGTCGATATATTTCAGATTTGCAGCACGTTCAGAATTGATATTGAAAGGTATAAATGACAGCGAATCCAGATGGGATAGAACACTCGAAATAGATATGATTTTCGAGTATTTCATTTTAAATCACATACTTGTTTTCTTATATACTTTTATGTGATTTTGGATGATTGTTATTGTTGTTGATTATTTGGTTATGAGTTCAAGTTGTTTTACAGTATTTAATGCATACAGATTGTGTTGCAATCATATTGAACTCTACCTTGACAAACACAGAGGGCTGATTGGCCTAGAGTGTATATGACGTTTGGAGGGCTGTAGTTGAGTGACACGAAATGTAGATTTACTTCCAGAGCTAGATGACTCACTATAGTTGCACCAAATTCTGGAGATATAAAATACTTGACGTCACCTCGATTGGGTGAGTTGGTGATTAGTTTGAGAATTTTATTCCCCAGGATCCCAAGAACCAATATTCGATTGATATTAGACTTGGTAGACTTCTTTTGAAACATGAATTGCATTCATGTTTATTATATTGCATGATTTGTTATTTATACTGGGATTTTATTCTCACCGGAGTTATCGGCTATTGCTGTGTTTTGTATATGTGCATGGCAATAGGTGGGGCAAGAGCTGGTCAGACTCGACGTGGATAGCTCGGGATAGAGTCTTAGCATGTGAGGACTCGGGTTTAAGCAAGAGGACATGTATTATGACTTGTGAAACATGTTAGCACAAGAACAAGAACAAGAACCTTTGTATATGTTAAACTTGTAGAATACTCGTTTATGTTTATGATTGCATGTATTTCAGATGACTAGAACAGAGTTTAAATGCATGTATATGAGGTTTGAGATTTGAACAAGAGTTGCATACTTTGTTGTTAAAATTGAAATGTTTAAATTTTGAAATTTTGTAGTAGGGCACGGACCCCGTGCATACTTTGGGTAAGGGTCCGTGTACCCTACTGACTTTGTTTTTGTGCAAAAAATGAAGGGCACAGACCCCGTGCATGCCATGTGCCAAGGTCTGTGTATCCCACTGTTTCGCAACTTCTTCATTTTGATTTCCAGCCTTGGGCACGGACCCCTGTCCCAGGGCCGTTCCTATTTGGAGGCCAAAGTGTCTTCCGACTCAGGCCCATTTTTTTTCGGGGCCCATAATTTTGAAAAACAATTATTATATAAAAGTGTAAATTGATCCAATATAAATTAATTACTCTTGGGCTTTTTTCATTCATATCTCAGAAAATTATTTTTTCTTGTCTACTGCCTAATATAAACTTTTTTTTATTATTTCTGGGTTTTTTGATAAATTTATTTATGAAGTTTATTATTCCTATGTCTCTTGATAATTTTTTTTCAAATATAAATTATTTTTCTCGTGCCCAATATAAACAAAAAACATTTTTATTCCCTAAATTTATTATATATTAGTGTAATTGGACCAATATAAAAACATATTTTCTGACTCATAAAGGATGTTATGATATTAATGAGCACGATTTATTTTCGGAGTTGACATTCTTGAAGTTCTCATTACCAAGAGAAACAAAATCGACAATGGATGTAGTGAATTACTTGAAAAAAAAATTGATGAATATTTCTCAAATACTCATATTGCTTATAAAATCTTGTTGATTATAATTTTTACAGTTGTAAGTGCAAAACAAAATTTCTCAAATTTAAAGATTTTCAAAACATTTTCTCAATAAACCATGTTATATGAAAAGATTGAATGAATTGGTTCTCACAATATTGATCAAATTGTTATTTTTTTCTCAATAAACCATGTTATATGAAAAGATTGAATGAATTGGTTATTCTATTAATTGAGAAAAAAATAACAATTTGATCAATATTGTGAGACCTCGTTTCTAATCAACTAATCTCAGACAACAAGCGATATGTAAACAAGAAACCAATAATTTTTTTTTTAAAAGGAGGCTCGCGCGCCCGCGCTGACATCAGCGCGCCCGCGCCTAAGCCCCGCAAAAACCAGCGCGCCCGCGCTGATGCTGCGCAAAAACTAGCGTGCCCGCGCTCTAAGTAAGAGCGCCCGCTCCCATACCTCGCAAAGAGGCCGCGCGCCCACGCCGTCCCCTCGCCCAGAAAAGTTAAGGCACTGAAATAAACTCAATCAAAACCTAAACACTTGCATTAAGAGTATTTGACATGCCAATAACAATCCAAGTAAGGTTTAGGGAAGAGAAACATTCAATACGGTAGTACCTACATCGATCCTTGCTTACAAAACAAATACGAGAAGTTCGAATGACTAAACATGTTTCGCAAAACATAACTAGGTTGACATGCTGATTCGACTTCTAAAGGAGTCTCACTTCTATCTCTTGCTCTGGACGCTAACCAGGTCTATGCTGACTTGATCCTGCCCTTTCTGTTGCCAAGTACACATACAAAACAAAGCAACAGCCGGATAACCGGTGAGAATGATAATCCCAGTAAAAGCAACATATCAAGTAATACAACAATAAACATGCTTTCAAGACAACAACGTAATCAATAACAATGAATGAAATGCATGTCTTTAAACCGGGATATCAAATCTGATAAACGAGGGATTGCTGCTGTGCTTTTGGGATCCCGAGGATGCGATCACGTGACGACTCACCGACTCTCCCAATCGAGGTGGTGCCACGTATCCCACTCCTCTAGACTTTGAGCAACTATAATGAGTATGCTAGCACTAGGCGCAACGACTACGTCCTAGGCCACTCGACTATAGCTCCCAAACGTCTAACAAAAGGGCTGTTCTGCCCATCGAAACAATAGTGTTGGCTCAATATGAATGCATATGGGAACAAAAGGAACTTAGCCATATAATTCATTCAAATAATCAACAAAATACAGGTTCCATAAACTAGAACCAGTATCGATGCAATATGTGATTTTAAGGGAAACTCGAGAACCAACTGTCCCGAGTATGCTATCCCGCTACGATGACTGCTTTTACCTTTCAATGTCGTAGATCCAACTCCGGACAAGCTACAACAAAAGATTGTATCAACAACTATACAACCTAAACAACAAACAACGGTTCAAGGAAATCTCTTTACCGTTATTCGTCCAACTCTCGACGAACAATGCTGCTAACACAGGGCTCGACAAACTCCAACGAATCTGTACGAATACAAGAGTTGATCAACAACCACGATCACTCACAAACCAAGGCTTCAATCAATACAAAAACGATTCGAAAACCCAAAACTCAAACCGACGGCATAACGGCTATAAACTGAACAAACCAAAAATGCAGACAGCAGTTTAATACTGATATAACCTCATATCAATGCTCAAAACAATAATAACAAAGAAAACCCATCAATCTCAAAATCCACATTTTCGAAAATGGCTTCCAAAAATCATAACAAATCCGAACGTCGCTCTAATTCAAAATCGACAGATAATAAACGATCAGAACTCTGTCTAGAACAACATACTCGAATCTCGAACGATTCTAACAACATCCAAAAACTAGAATGTATCCGATCGTAGAAGAACTTACAATATAACAGAGCTCTCACAGCAGTGATCGATAATCTGCCTTGAGAAATAAATTCCAATGGCCGGATCGAGCTTGGACTGGATTCAGAAAGCTTGGAGGCTCAAAGGATTGGCTTCAATAGAGGAGACGCTCTTGGGGAAGGAGGAGAAGACTTTGTCAAACAAATTCTAAGAGTAGATAATATATAAAATCCACAATTTGCGTTTTAGTCCCTGAAATTTCCAAAATTTGCAAAAAGGACCCTGATCAAAATCAAGTCGGCTCGTGAACTCTGTAATCTCCGATTAACTCAAATAAACTCATTGAAGATAAAAATGGGGCGTTAAAATTCTCCCCCACTAAGAAGAGATTTCGTCCTCGAAATCAACAAAAATCACAACTCATAAGATAGAATAAAGAACTAAAGACAGTAAGAAGAACTCACGTCATCCGAATAACTCCGGAAATCGTTGTCTCATGTCAGATTCTGTCTCCCAAGTCGCTTCCTCGACGCCGTGACGGCTCCACTGCACTTTCACCAACGGAATCAACTTGGTTCTGAGTTGCTTTTGTTTTCGATCAAGGATCTGAATCGGTCGCTCAAAGTAGCTTCGAGTCTCGTCTAACTCGGCTTCGTCAGGCTGAAGGATATGAGAAATATCTGGTTGATACTTTTGCAGCATAGAGACGTGAAAAACGTCATGAATACCAGATAAAGACGGAGGAAGTGCAAGTCTGTAGGCAAGGTCGCCTATCTTCTCGAGAATCTCGTACGGCCCGATGAATCTCGGAGATAACTTCCCTCTCTTACCGAATCTGACAGTACCTCTGAAAGGAGAAATCTTCAGAAAGACTCGGTCTCCCTGATCAAAACTCAGAGTTCTATGCCTGACATTCGCATACTTCGCCTGTCTATCTTGATCTGACTTCATTCTGGTCTGAATGATCTTAACCTGCTCTGCCATATCTCTAAGCATCTCCGGTCCCAAATCTGGTGACTCGGACAAATCATCCCAAAACAACGGAGATCGGCACTTTCTACCATACAAAGCCTCAAAAGGCGCCATAACGATACTCGCTTGGAAGCTGTTGTTGTAAGAAAACTCGACAAGAGGCAAAGAATCCTGCCAACTAGTGCCAAAGTCTAGCACTACCGCTCGCAGCATATCCTCTAACGTCTGGATAGTCCGCTCTGACTGTCCATCGGTCTGAGGATGATAAGCTGTACTTTGATGCAATCGAGTACCAAGTGCCCCCTGGAGACTGTGCCAAAAGTGAGAAGTGAATCTAGGATCTCTGTCTGAAACGATCGACTTCGGCACACCATGCAATCTCACAACATTGCTAACATACAACTCAGCCATCTGATCATGACGATACGTCATTCTGTACGGAATAAAACATGCAGACTTCGTCAATCGGTCGATCACTACCCAAATGGCATCGCATCCTCGAACGGATCGTGGTAGCTTCGTGACGAAATCCATGGAAATGTGATCCCACTTCCATTCAGGAACAGATAGGCTGTGCAACAGACCTCCTGGTCGCTTCCGTTCTGCTTTAACTTGCTGACAGTTCAAACACCGAGATACAAACCTCGCAACATCGCTCTTCATTCTCTTCCACCAGAACTGGTTCTTCAGGTCGTTGTACATCTTACGACCTCCAGGATGAATATTAAACCGGCTGCAATGAGCCTCTCGAAGAATACGCTGTCTCAACTCCGAAATATCAGGCACAACAATACGGTTATTCACAAACAAAACATCATCTCTAACCTGGAATTCAGACTGATGCCCAGATCTGACTTTCTCTACTGACACCTGAATGCTCGGCTCAGACTTCTTTGCTTCTCTGATTGCAACAAACAACTCCGGTTCGGATTGAATAACAAACACTCTGATAGTCTCCCTATCTGTTTCAAACTCTAAACCAGAAGTGCAACAATCATCGATCAACTGAGAAACACCAATAGTAGAAAGAGATAAAGAACATAGCTTTCGGCTCAAGGCATCTACAACTGCATTCGACTTTTCCGGATAATACTTGATTTCACAGTCGAAATCCTTCAACAAATCTAACCATCTTCTCTGTCTCATATTCAGCTCTGCCTGTGAAAACAAGTACTTAAGGCTCTTATGGTTAGAAAAGATCTCGAAAGACTCACCATAAAGATAGTGATGCCAGATCTTCAGAGCAAAGACGATCGCAGCTAGTTCAAGATCATGAACCGGATAACGAGTCTCGTGCGGTTTCAGCTGCCTCGATGCATACGCCACCACATGCTTATGCTGCATAAGAACACAACCCAAGCCTCGGTTAGAAGCATCACAATAGACTGTGAAACCTCCAGTACCCTTCGGAATAGAAATAATCGGAGCACTGGTCAGTCTCCTCTTCAGATCAACAAAGCTAGCCTCACAATCTGCAGTCCAGACAAAAGGCGCATTCTTCTGAGTCAGCTGGGTAATAGGCTTGGCAATAGATGAGAAACCCTCGATGAATCGGTGATAATAACCAGCTAAACCCATGAAGCTTCGGATCTCAGGTACTGATGTCGGTCTAGGCCAATTCATAACCGCTTCAATCTTGCTGGGATCGACAGAAATCCCTTCTCCAGAAATGATATGACCGAGAAAGACAACTCGATTCAACTAGAATTCACACTTAGACAACTTGGCAAACAACTGCTCAACTCGCAAAATCTGTAGTACGGTCCTTAAGTGCTCTGCATGGTCAGTACGGTTCTTCGAGTAGATAAGAATATCATCGATAAAGATAATGACGAACTCATCTAAATAACGCTGAAAGATACGGTTCATCAAACCCATAAAAACCGCTGGAGCGTTAGTCAAACCGAACGGCATGACTATAAACTCAAAGTGACCATACCTCGTTCTGAATGCGGTCTTAGGAACATCTTCCTCTCGCACTCTCAGTTGGAGATAGCCTGACCTCAGATCAATCTTCGAATAGACAGAAGAACCCTGCAGCTGATCAAAAAGGTCATCTATTCGGGGTAAAGGATACATGTTCTTAACTGTAGCCTGATTCAACTGACGGTAATCGATACAAAACCGCATAGAACCATCCTTCTTCCGAACAAACAGAACAGGAGCACCCCAAGGCGATACACTAGGTCTGATGTATCCCTTGGCAATCAAATCTTCCAGTTGCTCCTTCAACTCCCTCAGTTCAATAGGTGTCATACGATAAGGAGCTTTGGAAATAGGCTGAGTACCTGGCACCAAATCGATGCTGAATTCGATCTCTCGAATAGGTGGCAATCCAGGAACATCTTTCGGAAACACATCAGCAAAATCTCTAACCACTGGTAAGTCAACCAAATCTGGGCTAGATTTCAGTACATCAATCGCATAAACTAAAAATCCTTCTGCACCTCTCTGTAACAAACAAGTCATAGATTACACTGAAATCAAAGGAATTCTAGATCGAGAACCCTTACCAAAGAATTTCCACTCATCTGCCATTTCAGGTCTGAACCTGACAACCTTCAGAAACAATCAACGGTTGCCCTGTACTTGGTCAAAGCATCTATACCGACAATACAATCAAAATCTGACAACCCAAGCATAATACAGTCGAATTCTAACAAATTCCCCTCAAAACAAAGTTCACAGTTCCTGACTAGTCTGACAGAAACAATTCCCCCACCCAACGGTGAAGTAACAGCTACTATAGTAGGCAACAACTCAGTAGGCAAGACATGCAATAACACAAATTTCTCAGAGATAAAGGAATGGGAAGCACCTGTATCTATCAAGACATGAGCAGAATAACCAAAAATCGAACAGTTACCTGCTATAACATCGTCAGGTGCTGCCTGAGCCTAATCCTCTGTCAAAGCAAAGAATCGTGCCTGCGGTCTCAGAGGCTGGTTCGCACTAGAGTTACCTCTCTGTCTGTTCTGCTGCTGAGGCTGGAAAGAGTGCACTGCAGAAGACTGCCTCTCGGGTTGAGCTGCAGTTCGAGATGAACTTCCGCTCTGAGCTCTATCTCTGCTATGCTGAGGGCACACCTTAGAGAAGTGTCCCGGTTGCTAACAGGTGTTACAGTTACCAAATACTCCCACACACTGATTCGGTGAGTGTCTTCCCCCACACTTGCTGCAGTACAAGGATGATCCAGAACTCTGTCCTGAACCAAATTGCTTCGAACCACTAGAACTAGAAGAACTGTTCCCCTGCCTCTTAAGCTGTTTACCTCTTGCTTTATACTGATCTTTTCTGTTTCCCCCACTGTTTCCACCTTCATACCTTTGCTGCTGGTTCTGATGCTGCGGTGGCTGATTCTGATACTGAGATGGTGGGTTCTGATACTGCCTCTGTTGCTGAGGTGCTACCTGGTTACCTCTTTGCCTCCACAAGCCTGCTTCTGCTCCCTTTGCGTGATTCATGGCATCCGCAAAGTTGTTAGGCCTGTTGGTGTTTACCAACGTGAATACGTTGGGGTTCAAACCATTGATGAACTGATCTGCCTTAGCTTCTTCATCTCTGGGAATTAGCGGTGCAAAACGCAACAGACTATCGAACTTAGCCGCGTACTCTTCAATGTTCAGATTCCCTTGCCTCAGGTTGGCAAACTCTGCTCCCTTATCTTTGAGATACGAGATAGGGAAAAAACGCTTATAAAATTCAGATTTAAAAAGAGTCCAAGTAACTTTCGTACCTCTACTCTCCATTGCTTTCTTTGTCATGATCCACCAGCTCTTAGCAACCCCACGTAGCTGATGAATTACTAACCTGATTCTGCGGTCATCTGTGTAATCAATGGAATCGAACAGCTGATCGATATCATCCAACCAACTCTCTCAGTCAACTGGATTTTCTGAACCCATCAATAACGGTGGATTGAACGACTGAAACCTCTTCAGCAAGGTTTCCATAGGTGTTGCTGAAGCATCCAACTGATCCACTTCAGTGCTAGCTTGCTCAGTCGCAGGGATAACTGGCGGTGTGTTTCTGTTTATCACTCGACGAGGACCCATCTGAATAACAAAGGTTAGGGCACAAGATATCTCAATCGCTACAACCGGTGCCCTTACAACCGCTTGGAATACCAGATACCAGTCGATAACCGAAACAGTTATATCTCAAGTAGATCATGCTTTATAAATTTAAATCACAAAACCATGTAATTCAATAATCCTCAACAATAAAGCATGTTCGCATGGAATTAAGTACACAGTTAAAATAATTCAAACACATGCGAGGAGCCAATACACGCAGACTCGATCTACCCGCTCACTCTAGTTCAACCAAGAATCTTATCTCTCTGATACCACTTAATGTGAGACCTCGTTTCTAATCAACTAATATCAGACAACAAGCGATATGTAAAAAAGAAACCAATAATATTTTTTTTTAAAAAGGAGGCTCGCGCGCCCGCGCTGACATCAGCGCGCCCGTGCCTAAGACCCGCAAAAACCAGCGCGCCCGCGCTGATGCGGCGCAAAAACTAGCGCGCCCACGCCCATACCTCGCAAAGAGGTCGCGCGCCCGTGCCGTCCCCTCGCCCAGAAAAGTTAAGGCACTGAAATAAACTCAATCAAAACCTAAACACTTGCATTAAGAGTATTTGACATGCCAATAACAATACAAGTAAGGTTTAGGAAAGAGAAACATTCAATACGGTAGTACCTACATCGATCCTTGCTTACAAAACAAATACGAGAAGTTCGAATGACTAAACATGTTTTGCAAAACATAACTAGATTGACATGCTGATTCGACTTCTAAACGAGTTTCACTTCTATCTCTTGCTCTGGACGCTAACCAGGTCTATGCTGACTTGATTCTGCCCTTCCTGTTGCCAAGTACACATACAAAACAAAGCAACAGCCGGATAACCGTGAGAATGATAATCCCAGTAAAAGCAACATATCAAGTAATACAACAATAAACATGCTTTCAAGACAACAACGTAATCAATAACAATGAATGAAATGCATGTATTTAAACTGGGATATCAATCTGATAAACGAGGGATTGCTGCTGTGCTTTTGGGATCCCGAGGATGCGATCACGTGACGACTCACCGACTCTCTCAATCGAGGTGGTGCCACGTATCCCACTCCTCTAGACTTTGAGCAACTATAATGAGTATGCTAGCACTAGGCGCAACGACTACGTCCTAGGCCACTCGACTATAGCTCCCAAACATCTAACAAAAGGGCTGTTTTGCCCATCGAAACAATAGTGTTGGCTCAATATGAATGCATATGGGAACAAAAGGAACTTAGCCATATAATTCATTCAAATAATCAACAAAATACAGGTTCCATAAACTAGAACCAATATCGATGCAATATGTGATTTTAAGGGAAACTCGAGAACCAACTGTCCCGAGTATGCTATCCCGCTACGATGACTGCTTTTACCTTTCAATGTCGTAGATCCAACTCCGGACAAGCTACAACAAAAGATTGTATCAACAACTATACAACCTAAACAAAAAACAACGGTTCAAGGAAATCTCTTTACCGTTATTCGTCCAACTCTCGACGAACAATGCTGCTAACACAGGGCTCGACAAACTCCAACGAATTTGTACGAATACAAGAGTTGATCAACAACCACGATCACTCACAAACCAAGGCTTCAATCAATACAAAAATGATTCGAAAACCCAAAACTCAAACCGATGGCATAACGGCTATAAACTGAACAAACCGGAAATGCAGACAGCAGTTCAATACTGATATAACCTTATATCAATGCCCAAACAACAATAACCAAGCAAACCCATCAATCTCAAAATCCACATTTTCGAAAATGGCTTCCAAAAATCATAACAAATCCGAACGTCGCTCTAATTCAAAACCGACAGATAATAAACGATCAGAACTCTGTCTAGAACAACATACTCGAATCTCGAACGATTCTAACAACATCCAAAAACTAGAATGTATCCGATCGTAGAAGAACTTACAATATAACAGAGCTCTCACTGCAGTGATCGATAATCTGCCTTCAGAAATAAATTCCAACGGCCGGATCGAGCTTGGACTGGATTGAGAAAGCTTGGAGGCTCAAAGGATCGGCTTCAATGGAGGAGACGCTCTTGGGGAAGGAGGAGAAGACTTTGTCAAACAAATTCTAAGAGTAGATAATATATAAAATCCACAATTTGCGTTTTAGTCCCTGAAATTTCCAAAATTTTCAAAAAGGACCCTGATCAAAATCAAGTCGGCTCGTGAACTCTGTAATCTCCGATTAACTCAAATAAACTCATTTAAGATAAAAACGGGGCGTTACAAATATTGTTGGCTCTAAATTGTTAGACGAGTTGTTTTATAGTTATCATTTTGTACATGTTTGATCTTATTACTTAATTAAAATAGAAATATTTTGACTATTGCACAGTTCTTAAATCGAAAAATTTGTTATTAGTCTAAAAGAATATGAACACACATTATGATTTAGGGACCTCTTTTAAAAGTTAGACTCAGGCCAAAAAATTGTTAGGTTCGGCCATGCCCTGTCCAGAAGATGCACGGACCCCATGCCTTGGTCCGTGCATGGTTCAGACTTAGGTCCATGTGTGTGGTCTGCCCATGTAAAAAAAAATTTTTTTGTTTGCGACGTGTTTTTGCGTCGCCAAATGTAAGGTTTTGCATCGCCAAATGTCCTGTATTATTTTTTTATTATTAAACAGACTAATGTTCAGATTGAATATTTCTAGTTATTAATCGCCCTGTAAGATTATATTAGCACTGAGGTCCCCACAGACGAGCACACAAGTAGTAGAGATCTACCACTACAAGAAAAATGCAAAAAGACAACGGATAAAGGGGTTAAAAACTGTTGTAACTGATGGTGTTATTAAAAATACGCCCCTACGACAAAGAATTTTATCCGTTATCGTAGGGCCAAATCCGTTGTCTTTGAAGGAAACGACAACGGATTTTATCCGTTGTCGTAGAGGCGTGTTTTAACAATACCATCATTTACAACAGTTTTAGACCCTCTACGACAACGAATTTTATCCGTTGTCGTTTTTCATATAAAAAACAAAAAAAAAAATTAAAATAATATATAAATTTCAATATTTTAATAAACCAAAATTTAAAATTTCAAAAATAAAATTTAATATAAATTTTTTTAGTATTACAAATCACTCGAAATTAAATTCTAATGCAATATACACTACAAAAAAAGTTCAGAAACTAGAGACCAGAGGCGTGAACAAAGCATATAACTGTACAAGTAAATGGATACAAATCATATTCTGAACTTAACACGCAAAACTCAAACACATTCAGATCGGTCCTTAACTTCGCCCACCCTCTCGTTTCACAATCTTCAATCTTGCACCTATTTCACAATCTTGCAACCTTGGAATCTTCAATATTGCAACCTTGTTAGAAACCCATTTCAAAATGTTGAGTTGCTACTGATATCAAAAAAATATACGCGATAGAACCTGAGCTCAGAAAATAACCCAATAGGAGCACAAAATGAGGAAAGTTTCCAGCAAAATCATATATTCATGTTTGAAATATGGAAATAAAACCCATATCATGATCAACAAAACACGACAATCTCAGCTAGAGCTCATAAAAATTGATAACCGCGGTTCAATGACTCGAAATTAAGCGTAACATACGCGAAATTAAGGGACTCATATCATCTACATCTTTTCACTAGCATCATACTAATGACTTACCAATTCTGTTACGGTCACACGACCTTCAAGATTCTTGAAGTTGTTGTTTCTCCAGCCACTCACAATCTCCAGTATAATAATTCCAAAACTATAGATATCAGATTTGACAGAGAAAGTACCTCGTGTCGTATACTCGGGAGCCATGTATCTGTTGTAAAAGAGCTGGAATTGAGCTTATAATGCAAAACTCAAAGATAAAGAATGCTAGAATGGAACAGAAGCCATACTCACTGAATCGTGATTCATACGGGTTGCAATAACACGACTTCAGCTCATATATAATATCACAAAACCTGGACGTGGCTTTTCAGTATACCGTATAAAAAATATTGGTATGAAAAAATTCATATCGGTACCGATATCGATATCGATATCGAAAGTCCGAAATTTTTGTATAGACGGCTAGCCTTGCTTTTTAGTTGATGGGAAAAACCCTGTCAGTGTGAAATCAAGCTTCAGAGTCAAAGGGTGAAACTTTTTTTAGTGTTATTTCGATTTTGTATGCAATGAAGGCAGGCTCATAGTAACGAAAAAAATTCGATATAACAAAAAAATGTCTATATATTGAAAAAATTTCGGTATGTTTTCCTAAAAAATCAGTATTTTGGTTCGATATCCTAGCCGTAACAAAACCTACGGGAGTCCGCACAAATAGGGAAAATTTATTTGCTAGAGTGTCACGAAAATGGGCTGGAACCTAGCCGGAACAAACCTAAAAATTTATCATGAGAAAAGAAAAATCAAAATTTATAGTACCCTCTAGTTCCCAACATCAAAATAAGCTCACGAGCAAAATGAAAATGATAAGTCTTAAAATGCACGTGTACTAATGTCATAGTATGTCAGAATACACTATCGTGAATATAATATACACACGTGTAAAATGAATTTTTTAAACTATATTATACCTATAACATTTTTATGTAATCAATTCATTAAACATGATGCCAACGTTTGTAAGATACGATTTTGCTCCAAATAACAGAATACGTAACATGACTAAAAAATAAATTAAGAATAATAATTTCAAACTAAATTCCTAAAAATTGGTTATATAAACTGATTTCACCAAAAAAGGAAACCAACCTGATGTATCTGAAATATTCCTAACATGTTGTACTCCTTTGTGATATTTAATATAAAATTTTGGCCAATAAACTAATATAACGCATAAAAATAGTAGCACCACAAACCAGAACATATATGCGCAGAAAGAAATCAAGAGATGCAAGAAAATCACACTAGCACCACAAAACCAGAACATATATGTGCTGACAAGGAAATAATGTCGCATGAAAATGCGATAAAATTTCATTTCATCAGAAGGTTATGACACCCATCTCCTTCTAGGATGGACACATGGAAGAGTGAAAGTAGTAAAAAGTTATAACCGATATTTCACGTACTAGGATATACTCTAGCAAAATATCAGAGCCGGAGATGATATACTCTAGCAATATAATTAGAAAGGCTATGCAAGTGAGAACGTCGACCCAGAGCAGCAACAGGCGATCAGAAGCAATTCACTTACATCATGCTTAAAGTCGGTTGTGGTACTTGCTTTGATGTTTCCAGCAAATCCAAGACATGCTTTACTAATAACAATAATAAGATGATTAATCATAGATCTTCACATAGTAAAAGAATAGCAGTATGCTTCAATCAACTGTGGTTTAAAACTCAAGAGTGATAAATCCCTATCATTTATAGCACTTCAGTAGAAAGGCTTAAGATATATACAACAACTTATAACATTACATAAACTCCGCATATTATCGTTGATATAAACAAAGAAGTACAACAATATTCTTTTCGCTCCACTGATTAACAGAGTAGCAGCACAACACAGATTTTCCCCCTAATTGTAGTACAGGAAAAACACAATGAATGCTTCATGAGCTGTATTGTCATCAATAACAAAAACATAATCCATCTATTTGAGTCACCTAGAGCTACCAGCCCAAATTTGCTCCAGTTTCCCGTCAAGATATTAGGGTTGCTTCTCAAAAATTATTTCAATCTTTCCCTTCTTTAGCATGCAAATTCACAAAAAAATTACCACGGAAAAAGGAAAGAAAACAAAGTAGTTTCATCATATGCTCACGCTAGCTAACTTAGGCAGTCAATAACTTAGGCAGAAAATGCTTTAACTAAGAAATAGGAAAAACAATATCCATCATATGCTCACGCTAAGAAAGGATGAAGTGACAAACCACCCTCAAGTTTATCCATCTGGCCAAGGAAGTATGAATTTATAAATAAATATGTTCATCAAGAGCTTAATTTGTCAAGAAATGAATGAAAGTAACTAACTTACTGATTGAAATATGGAGGCTTTGTAATTTTTTTATAACTACATTCGGATTTCAACATGACTTGGCAATCCTAGTTGGACCATGTCACCACAGCAAATTCGGTATTCTTTATTCCTTTACTTTCAAGTCACTTGTCATGTCTAAGAAGAGCTTCACCCAGTGTAATTCCGTTGTCCACCAACAAAAAAGAGACGATAAGATCCGTGAACAAAATATATAACAAAAAAATAACAAATTGAAGCAATATCTTCCTATTATTAATTAGGATAAGGCGGATTGTAGTATTCAAAATTTCACAAAGCGTGTAAACAAAAGAAACTCAATTAATATATACCAGAATTTGCTAGATTCCTATCAGATTCTTACAGAAATCACTCAATTACTGATCTTGCTTTGGTTTTATAAAAATCGCTACATCTTTATATAAAAAAATTAGAAATGTTGATCCTCATAAAAAAAAAATTTCAGTATCTTTATACTTTTTTCCAAAACTGATAAAAGTATAGCACAAATTAAAGATGCAACATAGAGGCTTTCACAAACTTGAAGAAAAAAACTAGAATATTTGGTTAAAAAGTGAACCAGAGTGCAAATAATTCCTAAACTCCAAGAAAAAAACCGGAATATTTGGTTAATAAAAGACCAGAGTGCAAATAATTCCTAAAACTCCAAGAAAACACGCACATAGACAAAGATTTTTAAAACCGTTGTCGTAAACCCCAAAAAACACGCACATAAACAACGGTTAATAAAAACCGTTGTCGTAGGCCATAAAAACCCCACTCATAGACAAAGGTTTTTAAGAAACCGTTGTCTTTGACACATATAAGACAACGGTTTCTTAAAAACCGTTTTAAAAAAGGGTCAAAAACAACGGTTTTAATAATAGTGTTGTGAAAGGCCAAAATACAACAGTTTTTATGAAAAATCGTTGTCTTTCAGGTGTTGTTGAAACCAAATTTTGTTGTAGTGTACGTCCGCATCTGTGCTTACCGACCGAGGGTGTGTCACTTGGGCAGATTTTCGCAAAGCATTCACATACTTGCATTTTCCTCCAGCACTCCACCAAGAAAGGGCGATGGAATTGTTGAGCTTGAAGCAAAAGGATATATCGACCGATAAAATACCAACAAAAGTTCATCGACTTATTGTCGTTTTGTTCCCACATCAATGAGAGTTCGACAGTGAAGTATGATCAGTTCTTGCAAGGGTTGAATCAAGAGATTTTTTATCGCGTGTCTATTTGCGATAATCCTACTTCTTATGAGATCTTGGTAAATCAGTGTCGGAATGCAAAGATTAGCATTTTGAGACAGAGGTAAATACATGTTAATGGGGCTCTGAGTGTGTTGGAACCGAGAGGACAGTCATTTAAGAAGTCCAGATCTACTTCATCTACAGGATCTGGTGAGACCCGTTAATCAGGCAAGAAGAAGTTGCAATGTGATCATCGAGGGAAAGATCATCTCACTAAGAATTTTTTGTTAGCTGCTGGAGCTTGTTTTATTTGTGGAACTGTGGATCACTTAAGGAGAGATTATCCTAAGAGTAGCAGACAAAGTGGTCAAGAATATGGGATGGGATCTTGGAATATTAGGTCATTTGAGGAAGCAGAGCATGCATTTTGGAGGTAGTCAACAATCTCGAGTACAAGGTCAGATGCATGCAATTCAGGGAAAGCAGTCATAGGATAGGATGGATGATGATGCCCAAGAGTATTTCAACGGTTTAGTTTTTATGGGTGTAGTGACCCTGCATGGAATCACCTACTAACTGGCAACTAATAGCATGCATTAAACTTAATACAGCAAAATACTTAACAGAGTAAAAACGTGCGGAAACATAATCCATAATTTACATATCAGCTTAGTAATATAATCCAAGCTTAAATCTGTAGTGATACAACCATATCGAAATTCTTAAAAGTAAACATTATACAGCTAATAAATCGTGCTGTATAAAAACTTTCAAAGCTCCTGCTCCCTAGTCCTGCCTTGAACTACCAGCTCCGTCCATCCTGCGACCTGCCCCATGGAATAGGGTGTCCAAGATAACAACTAGGACGTGAGCGCTACGCCCAGTACATAGACATGAGTAAACATATGTATATAATGCATGCAACATGATGACTGGTACAGGGTCATCTGAAAAGTCATGCTCAGAACCGGCGCCACATGAGTGCTGCCACCGCACGGATCAACCTCTGGGTGCAACCACACTCGTCTAGTACACCAGAGTAGACAGACATAAATGCCCCCGCCGTCGCGGTACTCTCAGTGACAGACTATCGAATATAGAGCTGAGCGGCTCTATAATCAGGTATAACAAGAAATAGGCTCAACGTGTATATGCACATGACATATGAGTATAGAAAACGATAAATCATATCTCATGCCATATAATAATGCCAAATAAATGCAACATATAAACATGTATACTCGCTGGCAATCTCAGTCAATGTGTACGTACCTCTAGGCTAGTTCAAGTATAATAGGATCCTAGGTTCCAAGCCTATATTCAAAAGTTCACCGTATCACTACATAAATTCTATAAGCCTTAACTAAGCTAATAAGTACTCCCAAAACTTAAATAGATTCCCGGACCATACCTTCGTCCATAGTTAGCCCTTTGGAGTCGCTAGTCCCAGATGACTATAACCACACCTTGGTTATTCCAGAACCTCTATTATAACCGATAGGGCCCTCAAGTGTATATCTCACACTATATAACTGAAGAAGGAAACGCGGGAATTCGTATTTCAAAACTGAAGCAAATGAGCCCTATTTATAGCCAAAATCTCGGCAACGATCGGAACCACCGATCTCGGGATCGGAGCTTCCGATTCCAGCTCATTATGTGCATGTCCGACACGTCGGGATCGGAACCACCGTTCCGGGATCGGAACTTCCGATCGAACCCCCGATCAACACTTGTCAAAACTTACGGCTGAGTCATAGAGCATTGCTGGCTGGCTGAGATCGGAACCTCCGTTCCTGATCGGAACGTCCGATCTCCGTGCATCCGATCTGCTTCCGAAGTGGTCAGGATCGGAGCTTCCGAACTGGGATCGGAGCTTCCGATCTGGCCCAAAGTCAAAAGCCCAAATTCCTCTTCCGAAGTCCAATAACACTCCGAAATAGATCAATTACTAACCCTAAATCATGTTTAACATATTATTATCTTAAAATGGGTTCCGGGTTACTACATTCTCCCCACCTTTAGATATTTCGTCCGCGAAATAACATCTAAAGATAAATCAAGATAACAATATGAAACAACAAACCATGTCTTATTACAACAATGGTAATTACATCTTATATGGTAATCAAAAATACAAAGCAAACAACTCAGGATATTCTGCTCGCATACGACTCTCAGTTTCCCAAGTTGCTTTTTCAACGCCTCGGCGCTGCCACTGTACCATCACAAGTGGTATAGTCTTGTTCCGAAGAACTTTCTCCTTCCTGTCTAGGATACAGATTGGTCGTTCAACAAAAGACAGATCTGGCTCTAGCTGAATATCAGTAGATTGAATCACATGAGATTCATCAGCTATGTACTGTCGAAGCAACGACACATGAAAAACATTGTGTATACTGGAAAGAGATGGCGGTAAAGCCAAACGATAAGCAACATCTCCGATCTTCTCCAGTATCTGGAAAGGCCCAATGTAATGAGGAGACAACTTGCCTTTCACACTAAATCTCATCACCTTCCTGAAAGGTGATACTCGCAGAAAAACATATTCACCAGGCTCAAACTGAAGTGGCCTGCGACGAATATTCGCATAACTGGCTTGTCTATCTTGAGCAACTTTGATCCTATGCTTGATCAAATCTACCTTGTCTACAATCTGCTGCACCAATTCAGGACCCTCGACTTGCCGTTCCCCGACTTCATCCCAGAATAACGGAGTACGACACCGTCGACCATACAATGCCTCGAAAGGTGCCATATCAATACTACGATGATAACTGTTATTGTAGGCAAATTCAATCAAAGGTAACTGATCCTGCCAAGATAAGCCAAAATCCATGACAGAAGAACGTAGCATATCCTCCAGCATACGAATAGTGCGCTCTGACTACCCGTCAGTCTCCGGATGATACGCCGTGCTCAAACTCAGAGTGGTACCCAACGCCTGCTGAAAACTACCCCAAAAACGTGAAGTAAATCGCGGATGTCTATCACTGACAATACTCACTGGAATCCCATGTAATCGCACAATCTCCTGGATATATAAGCGTGCCATGCGATCATAAGAATACTCCCGGTTATAAGGAATAAAGTGTGCTGATTTCGTCAAACGGTCAACAACGACCCAGATAGCATCACACTGACGTGACGTCATAGGTAAGTGGGTAACAAAATCCATAGTCACGTGCTCCCACTTCTATTCGGGAATCTCAAGATTCTGCAGTAATCCACCTGGTCGTCGATGTTCAGCCTTGACCTGTTGACAAACCAAACATCTCGAAACAAATTGATACACACTTCGCTTCATCCTCTTCCACCAGAATCTAGTTCGCAAGTCCTTATACATTTTCATACTTCCAGGATGAACTGATAATCGACTCCTGTGAGCTTGAGATAGAATATCATTCCTGAGCTCCGCAACATTAGGTACAACCACTCTATTGGATATGCACAATAAACCATCTGCCTGAAAATGGAATCCAGATGTATTAACTCCATTGGCTAGACGTGCCAATCGCTGAGTCTTAACATCAGATATCTGAGCATCTCTGATCCGAGAATACAATGCTGGCTCAGATAGAATAGTATACAAACGAATCCCATTCCTCCCTTTCTTGTGCTTGAGCGTAAAACTTAATGAACAGCACTCTTGAATCATATGAGATATTTCATTAGTCTGAAGTGCAGACAGTCTCACCTGCCGACTCAAGGCATCAGCAGTAAGATTAGCAGAACCTGGATGATATTTGATTTCACAATCATAATCCTTCAGGAGATCCATCCAGCGTCTCTGTCGCATATTCAACTCTGCCTGAGTGAATAAATACTTCAAACTCTTGTGATCCGTAAATATCTCAAATTTCTCGCCATAAAGATAATGTCTCCAAATCTTGAGCGCAAATACAATGGCGGCTAACTCGAGATCATGCACTGGATAATTACTCTCATGCAACTTCAACTGTCGAGAAGCATAGGCAATAACATGTCCATGCTGTGTCAAAACACATCCTAACCCCTGACCAGAGGCATCAGTATAGACAACATAACCTCCTGATCCAGCAGGTAGAGCTAGCACAGGTGCAGTAGTAAGACGTCTACGCAGCTCGTGAAATGACTCCTCACAATCCGAGGACCAAATGAAGGCAACATCTTTCCGTGTAAGCTGAGTCAAAGGCCTGGCCAACTGTGAAAAATTCTCGATGAACCGACGGTAATATCCCGCTAGACCCAAGAAACTACGAATCTCAGCAACCGTCGTCGGTCGAGACCAGTTCAACACTGCCTCTATCTTACTAGGATCAACAAATATCCCTTCACTCGAAATCACATGACCGAGAAATACTACCCGATCAAGCCAGAATTCACACTTGCTCAATTTCGCATATAGCTGCTTATCTCGTAACGTCTGTAGAACAATCCTCAAATGCTGTGCATGCTCATCCTTGTCATGAGAATAAACAAGAATATCATCTATAAAGACGATGACAAATCTATCCAGATAATCTCGAAATACCTGATTCATCAGATTCATAAAGACTGCCGGTGCATTCGTCAAACCGAATGGCATCACCAGAAACTCATAATGCCCGTATCTGGTCCTGAAAGCAGTCGTAGATATATCTGAGTCTCGTACCCGCATCTGATGGTATCCAGATCTCAGATCTATCTTCGAATAAACAGAAGTACCCTGTAGTTGATCAAACAGATCATCAATCCGCGGCAAAGGATACTTATTCTTGATGGTGACACGATTCAACTGCCTGTAATCAATACATAATCGCATCGATCCATCTTTCTTCTTGACAAACAAAACAGGTGCTCCCCACGGAGAAATACTCGGACGAATATATCCCTTATCAAGAAGATCTTGCAACTGCTGTTTCAATTCCCTCATCTCTGACGGTGCCAGACGATAAGGTGCTCGGGATATAGGCGTAGTTCCTGGTACTAGATCAATACCAAATTCAACCTCTCGAACCGGAGGAAAACCAGGAATCTCATCAGGGAATACGTCAGAAAACTCGCTGACAACCGGTAGCTGATCAATACCCGTACTACTCATGGACATATCAACTGCATAGATGAGGTAGCCCTCCCCACCTGACTCCAAGACATGACATGCCTTCAGAGCCGAAACAAGTGGCATCGGAGGTCGCGCACCCTCACCATAAAAATACCAACTATCACCCTCAACGGGGTGAAACTGTACCAGACGCTGATAACAATCCACAGTAGCGTGATACAAAGTCAGCATATCTATTCCCAAAATACAATCAAAATCCGTCATCGCTAATATCATCAAATTAGCCGATAACACATTACCCTCAAACTCCAGAAGGCAACCCATCACTAGACGCTTAGTTACTATCTCTTGCTCCAACGGAGTAGATACAACTAAATCCATATCTAATGATACGTAAGGTAATCTATGTCTCTTAACGAAGCGACTAGAAATAAAGGAATGCGATGCTCCAGTATCAATTAATACAAGTGCAAGAATACCACATAACAAGAAGTTACCTGCCAACATGCGATCGCTTCCCTCCGTAGCCTGCTCCTGAGACAGAGCAAACACCTGCCCTTGAGTCTGGGGACGATAACCAGAAGAACTCTATGGTACTGGCTGCTGACGTGGAAAAATAGAAGCTTGAGACCCAACTTGTGATCCCGATCCACTAGCAGAACCCATACGCTGAGGACAATCTTTCCGCAGATGTCCCTGCTGACCACAAATATAACACGCCCCAGTAGCTCTCCGACATGAAGCTGCAGGATGCTTCCCACCACAGTGGCTACAAAACTCCT
Source organism: Henckelia pumila (assembly GCF_033568475.1). Classification (NCBI taxonomy): domain Eukaryota; kingdom Viridiplantae; phylum Streptophyta; class Magnoliopsida; order Lamiales; family Gesneriaceae; genus Henckelia; species Henckelia pumila. The sequence goes on along the minus strand of NC_133121.1, from coordinate 33,577,430 downwards.
CCTTCTTCTTCTTCTTCCCAAAGCGGAAAGTACCTCGTGAACCACGAGAACCAGACGAAGTAGTAGGAGTAGAAGAAGACGTAGGTCCGGATTGCACAACAGATTGAGCTCGAGGCTCAACAAATCCACTAGGCTGTGCTGGCATCATCAACTGTCCACGCCTGTTGCTGGTCTCCACAAGACGGCAACGATTCACCAAAGTCTCATAAGATACCGGGTCATCACAGACGACAACCTGAGAGTAGATATCTTGGTTCAGGCCTTGCAAAAAGATATCATACTTCGACGCATCACTCTCATTGATATGAGGACTGAAAGGTAGCAGATCAAGAAATCGCTGCTGATACTGATCAATAGTCATTGATCCTTGCCTCAAAGTAAGCAACTCCATAGATCGTGCTTGGCGAACAGCCGGAGGAAAATATAATTTCTGAAACTCCCGACAGAAATCCCCCCAAGTCACCTGTCCTCTCTCAGTACGTGCCTGAGCAACCTTGGCATCCCACCAAAAACGTGCTCTATCCTCTAGAACGAATTCTAGAACTTCCAGTTTCTGCTCCTCAGTACACTCAAAAGCTCGAAACGTGCTCTCAAGTTTAGACATCCAGCTTCTAGCTTGTTCAGGATTCTCGCCTCCCACTAAGGGTTTCGGTCCTACCTGCATAAACTTATTAATAGAGTAGCGACGTCTACCCTCATGATGACGATGTTGATCATCCTGATGATGATGGCGACGATGATGATGACCACTTCCCTGGCCAACACTACCGTGACTCTCGTCAGCCATATCCTGAAAAAAAAATTGCACATTAAAATCCCAAATGCGCAAGAATTACTCAAGACTAAACTAAATCCCAAGTACTAATCCCAAAATCTATGCATGCTCTGATACCAAAAATGTAGTGAACCTGCATGGAATCACCTACTAACTGGCAACTAATAGCATGCATTAAACTTAATACAGCAAAATACTTAACAGAGTAAAAACGTGCGGAAACATAATCCATAATTTACATATCAGCTTAGTAATATAATCCAAGCTTAAATCTGTAGTGATACAACCATATCGAAATTCTTAAAAGTAAACATTATACAGCTAATAAATCGTGCTGTATAAAAACTTTCAAAGCTCCTGCTCCCTAGTCCTGCCTTGAACTACCAGCTCCGTCCATCCTGCGACCTGCCCCATGGAATAGGGTGTCCAAGATAAAAACTAGGACGTGAGCGCTACGCCCAGTACATAGACATGAGTAAACATATGTATATAATGCATGCAACATGATGACTGGTACAGGGTCATCTGAAAAGTCATGCTCAGAACCGGCGCCACATGAGTGCTGCCACCGCACGGATCAACCTCTGGGTGCAACCACACTCGTCTAGTACACCAGAGTAGACAGACATAAATGCCCCCGCCGTCGCGGTACTCTCAGTGACAGACTATCGAATATAGAGCTGAGCGGCTCTATAATCAGGTATAACAAGAAATAGGCTCAACGTGTATATGCACATGACATATGAGTATAGAAAACGGTAAATCATATCTCATGCCATATAATAATGCCAAATAAATGCAAAATATAAACATGTATACTCGCTGGCAATCTCAGTCAATGTGTACGTACCTCTAGGCTAGTTCAAGTATAATAGGATCCTAGGTTCCAAGCCTATATTCAAAAGTTCACCGTATCACTACATAAATTCTATAAGCCTTAACTAAGCTAATAAGTACTCCCAAAACTTAAATAGATTCCCGGACCATACCTTCGTCCGTAGTTAGCCCTTTGAAGTCGCTAGTCCCAGATGACTATAACCACACCTTGGTTATTCCAGAACCTCTATTATAACCGATAGGGCCCTCAAGTGTATATCTCACACTATATAACTGAAGAAGGAAACGCGGGAATTCGTATTTCAAAACTGAAGCAAATGAGCCCTATTTATAGCCAAAATCTCGGCAACGATCGGAACCACAGATCTCGGGATCGGAGCTTCCGATTCCAGCTCATTCTGTGCATGTCCGACACGTCGGGATCGGAACCACCGTTCCGGGATCGGAACTTCCGATCGAACCCCCGATCAACACTTGTCAAAACTTACGGCTGAGTCATAGAGCATTGCTGGCTGGCTGAGATCGGAACCTCCGTTCCTGATCGGAACGTCCGATCTCCGTGCATCCGATCTGCTTCCGAAGTGGTCAGGATCGGAGCTTCCGAACTGGGATCGGAGCTTCCGATCTGGCCCAAAGTCAAAAGCCCAAATTCCTCTTCCGAAGTCCAATAACACTCCGAAATAGATCAATTACCAACCCTAAATCATGTTTAACATATTATTATCTTAAAATGGGTTCCGGGTTACTACAATGGGTCTAGTCCCAGCCGCCCCCTTCATTTCTTTTGGTTGCAAGATTGAGGCAAGAAACTTCTTTCCGATTTTAAACCCAAGCATAGAATATAGATTTTTTGGCACTCTTCTTTATAATTTTGAATTTTCCAGAATTTTTGGTGAAATGTGTGTGTATGGGTTCGGTCAACAGGGGTGAAGAGGGCATGGGGTGATCTTTTGTGTAAATGCATTTTTCTAGCTTACATATTGGAGTTTTTGAGTAATTTCTTGCATCAAAATGAAACATTGCATGGGTTGAACGAAAAATCAGTAGTGCCCTTTTGTTTGGACCCCTTTTTCATGTATGTTTGATTGGATTTAATCCTCACTTGGTGTTAGGTAAGTTACATTGCATTTATGTGTTGAAATGTTGCGAAATGTATTGAGTTTGTGGAGTTTGAATCAAGATTTTTGTATGAATGGATGAAAGGGGTTGAGGGGCTGCCCATTAGATGTTCATGGGGTTAAACATGTGCATTTGGATGTGTTTTAGATAGGGCTGGTCATGGGAAGATTAGTTTGGATGGTCGGCTAGTAGAGTTTTGAAGGCGTTGAGCTTATGCTTTGGTCAAAAAGGGGGAAATAAGGTAGCGTCGGGCTAGCGCCTTGTACAAGGGTCCTAGCTGGTTGTCTAGGCATGTTTACTAGTTGTTCTTATGGTTTTTTGAGGTGAAATAGGTTGAGGGATGAGCTCGGGAGTCCATAGTTTCAAGTTGTCCAAAACAGAAATTTTACCATCGCTTCATGTCTCTGGGAAACAGGTATGATAGGGTCGACTTTTGAGGTCTGAACAAGGGCTACCTCTGATTCTTTAAATGAATGTGATGTTAGGATCGTGTCGGTGCAAATTGGACTTATTTCGGATAAGAATCAACTAAGTTAGGTTGTTTTAAGTTAGTGTGACGCAAGCAGATTTTTAAGCATTTATGGTCTGTCCGGGAATTTAAATTGTTTGGGTCGTTCTGTTCATTATAAAAATATGAATACTGGTCATAGGAGTATTTTAAGATGTGTTTGAGGTTTCGGTTTGAACGGAAAGCCTTTTGGATTAAAATAGGTTAAGTTATGGGTCATGCGGGTTAACCGCTCTTGTAGACCATTTTTTAGCGTAAACTTAGCGTCAATAAAAAAAACCCTTTAGCCGTGGGTGCTCCCCTACACTCCAATCATCCAAAAAAATTTGTGTCATGATATATTTTGAGGTTCTTTTCGTTTAAATTATTCAACGATCATTTATTCGCGTGTGTGACTTCAAATTTATTTAATATTCTAGCCTCGAAGTCTTAATTAAAGAATGCATGAATAAGTATAAGTTGAAATGAGAAAATTTAAATGAATGAAAAGTTAAAGTATGAGGTGAATTGGTTCTGACTTAGACGTGCAATGATGGGTCGGGGGATGCCCTGACTCACTTGCCAAATGAGACGTGTAGTACGGTGTTTAACGGGAGACATCCCGGCATCCCTACCAAATTAAGACGTGTAGTACGGTGTTTAACGGGAGAAATCTCGGCATCCCTACCAAATTAAGACGTGTATTACGGTGTTTAAGGGAAGAAATCTCGGCATCCCTACCAAATTCTGAGGGGCGATGTGGTGTTTAACGGGAGAAATCTCGGTATCCTTGCCGGCATTGTATACTATAGTCATTGATCGATTAAAACCATAGTCACAATCGAGGATCTAAATTCACAAGTAAATGAAAAGGATAAATGATTCATGAATGTTACTTTTCATTGCTTATTGCTATTGTTTCTACTTCGGGCATGTTATGACATTTTTCTTTTGTGTGAATTTCATTGTATACTTAGTACTACTTTTAGTATACTGCATTTATTTTGAACCCTTGCTGTATTATGTATATCTTGCTGAGCTTTTAGGCTCACTACTATGCTTGGTGCAGGTTGTACTTTGTTGAGATCGAGAGGCATAACTCTCGAGTGGACTGCGATGTGGGCACGGCACATCCATTTGACCTATGCTATTCTTCCGCAAAAGTTTATTCAAACTCAAATGTCATGAAGTATTTATTTTGTTTATTTGGCAAATTTAAATGAAATGATTTTTATGATTTGTTTCTTGGTCTGTAAGGATTCAATTGTAATATTTTGATGTTTATGATGTTGAACATTTTCCTCTAGTTTCTCTTTTATTTATTCTGGTCTAGTTTATCTGTGTTGTCGGTTGCTTTTGTTGTTTGTTGTCTGTGTCAGGTGGGTATTAAAACAAACAGATGGGTCATGCCGAAATTTTTTGAAAAATCAATATTTTATTTAATTATTAATTATAGTAGAATTAGTGGTCGTTTCAGTTGGTATCAGAGCATGGTTCTGGTTTGGATTGTGCTTACTGCCGGTTGCAAGAAACTCAAGAAGTCTCGCCTCAAAGTCTGTAAGTTTTAAAGAATATTTTTTAATGTTAGTCATACTTAAATTAATACTTTAAATGTTTTGATGTCATTCATTTTAAAATATTTTCAAAATTATGTATTTAATTTATTTAAATGTGTGGCTTAGTGTTAAATTTTGTTTAAATATTTCTTTTAGTACTTTAAAGAATACCATTCAAATGTTTATTTTTATAGCGTGCGACTTATATTAAGCGGGGTTGGTGTACTAAAATTTCTTCTAATTTTAGACAGTACATGGAAGTTGTATGAGTTATTAGGAAGTTTTAATGATTTTTATGGGATTGTAAGAGTTTGTTGAAAAATATTAAACTTGCGCATTAGAAAATATTAAATGTTATGTTGTTGTCTTATGAGTGGATTTTAGTTGGATAAAACTAAGTGCATAGTTGTTTAGAAATTTATCGACATATGTTTTGTCAGTTAAGTTATTGAATCGAAACTCGTGCGAGGACTAGGGATAAACTTAAAGAATCATTGCTATTTTTTTGTGTGAACACCGAATTGAGGAATGTTGCGCGCTAGAATTAAAGTAAAGGATTTAGAATATAGTTAGAGTCCTAATTGATAGCTTCAAAACCAATTTAAAATTGCATGCCTCCATATTTCTGTACTTCAACATGAGGCCATAGCTTTGTTATTGATGATTTGCATGTACTAAATATATATATATATATATATATATATATATATCAATCAAGTTTTAAAGGATGTTTAAACATTTTCTTGATATTTTATTTATTTAGTTATTTTCCCATATTTTCATTGTTTGACGCCGATGGAAATTTTTCTTTTTTTTTCTTTTCTTGATCTTATTTTGATGGTGGTTGCTGCTGTGTTGAGAATTTTACTAGCTATGTTATGGGTTGTTGGGAGTAAGTTCTTTTGTCAAGAAGTTGAGTCAACCGACAATTTGAGTCGTTGGTTGTAACTGGTGACTGTGTTCTAGCGTTGTTAGGATTGATTGCATATTATGAAAAGAAAAAAATTACGAGTGGTGATTTGGGAGATAAGTTAGAATATTGGAAAAACATCGGTTTGGGTAGAGAAGATTCTAGAATTCAAGATAAGCAAGCCGTTAGACTAAGCAAGTTGTGGTACAATTTTCTTGAAATCTTTTACTTACTGTTATGTGCTTCTGAATTTGGGTTATATTTTGAGACGGTAGTGTAACCAGGACATGACTTTAGTGTTTAGGATGCATGCTAGTGTGACAGGTAAGACTTGAGAAGTGGGTTCTTGCTATGGACAATATACAAAATTATTAATTGGTTCTACTAAGCTGCTAACAGTAAGAAATTATTGTTGTCCAATCTTGGGGTTATTGTGGATTTTTCTAGTGGCTTCTGAACATTTAAGTTTTTTTTTTTACTTTAAGTTGCTACTAAATGATTAATGAATGTAATTAGTCTAGTTGCAGTAGGTTGTCTAAAAGTTGAGGTATCAGCTATTTAAGTTTCTGTCCTTATCGAGTTTAAGGTCTGAAATTTGATTTTTGGGTATGAGCCAGAGTTTGAGACGCGTAGAGGAGTGTTGATAAGAGAATCGACCATGAGAAATTTTGGAAGAAGTTTTAGACAATTCTAGAAGCGTGAACAAGTCTCACGAGGCGATTGAGGATTTTAGAACTTTTGTGGGCAACAAACTTCCATTGAAATTTTTATTTCTAAAAAGATATTTGAAATTATTTGTTTGCATGCAAAAATGATTTTTAAGAATGCGCTGACTTCTGAGAAAGATTTTAAGAAAATGTTTTGGCAACGAAAATATAATTTTTGAAAGCATGGACTTTGATAGCTTTCGTGCATAAATTATTTATTAAAACTTTTAAGTATACCTTTCAATGATTTTTTTTGGCGGAGCTTTGACTACAACTAATGATGTAGAAAATTTTGAACTGTACTTCATGAAAAAAATTTTGGAAAAAAAAAACCGTTTTATTGAAGCTATCTGTTTAGGAAGGTTAGTGTTTGGTCGTTAAATATTTTGGAAACTTGGAAATTTCTTGGGAGCTTGAGTCCTATATTATAAGTGTAAAGCTTAATCGGTGAGTATATTAAGCACAGTATTTTGCGAGAAAGCTTTTAATTTATAGTTGAGATCGACATAAATTATTTATTGATTTCACGGACTTAAATGCTTGAAGTTGTTATTAGGAATCTAAAGTTATCAATTAAGGGAAGTATCAGACCTTGTAGGATTTTATGTGGAGCATAACTTATCATTAACGAAGGATATAAGATTAGAGAAATGTAAGTTGTGCAATAACTTAAAAGTCTAAGAATTTGTAGGTTGTGGAACTTATGAGTTGCAATAGGAAGATGTTCGTAGGTTTGCAATTTAGATCAAAGGTAATTTGGTGTAGTGATAAAATTAATTTTGAATAAAATCACTCGAGAGAAAATAAGAACTAGGAATTTATAGGACAATAAGAGTTAGCCAGATCCTTGATGATAGATATCAATAAGCGTCAGAGTGCGCAGCAAAAGCCAATTAGCGTCAACTCTTATGGGTGCGAGGTAAGAAGAGTTAGTGTTATTATGGTCTAATGTAATCGAACCTGATTAGCAAGTTTTGAATTTCGAGGATGAAATTCCATTTAAGGGGGGAAGGAATTGTAGCACCTAAAACCCAATATATTAAATTGCATGCATTAAATTAAATAAATATTATGATTATTATTTTTATGTTCAATCGATTTAAAATTCTTTATCTGGATTATTTACTAATAAAATATTAATTATTTATTCAAATGATTTTTATTGTACTAACTATTTAATTAATGCTTTTAATTGTTTAAATTTATTTGTCAAAATAATTTTTATTGTGAAACTTAATTGTTTTAAATTTTTTTAAATGTTTTAGTTTGCTTAATTAAATAAATTTAATTATTTGGTTTATTCGTTTAAATGACCCTAACTATCCCGCTTATTTATTTAAAATGACTTGAGTTTATTGGACAATTATTTAAATGATTTTAACTGTTTAGCTTGTTTATTTAAATATTTATTGTCCAACTTATTTATGTTAAACAAATTAATTTTAGCGATTAGTTATTTTAAATCATTTTAAATGTCTAGCTTATTTATTAAATACTTTTAAACGTCCAAGTCGTTTTAAAGATTTTACTCCGCTTGTGTATTTTATTTAAATGACGTTTAACAATCATTTAGTTTATTTAAATTATTTTAATCGCTTTTTTTATTATTTAAATATTTTATTTAACATTGTGACATCAAAATAACTAAAGTATTGATTTTAATTTCTAAGTTAGCGTTTAAATTCTTTCAAATGTTTATTTGTTTTTGTGACGGCTAAATTCCATAAATTAAATTCAATTTCTAAATTAGCTTTAATATTTAAATTTATAAAATTCATGGTGATTTAAATGATTTAAATTTCCTTAGAATTTAATTCCGCGGGAATTTAAATTTAATTACTTGAAATTAGTGACATTCGGCTCCGGAACGCAGTAAAGGTGGACACGGCGGGAAAATTTCATATTCTAAATTTTTATGGCCTAAAATTCTTAAGAGTTTGAGAAAATAAAAAAGAAAATTTTATTCTAAATTTTTTTTTGGGTAAAGAAAATCGCGTAAGCGTAAAGCATTTTTACCCAGACTAGTGAAATTCTATTCCTAATATTTAAATTCAAATATTTCAGACTTAGAATTTAAAAATGAGTGAAATTGTACAACTTAAAGTTGTAACATTCAAAATAGCATTTTTATTAGTGAAATAGCATTTTTGTGCATACCCTACACACACCACCTACCTATACTTACACCACATTAAAAATATATCACACATGAACCAAAATAACCCTAGAACTAAACTCACTCAGCCGCCTCACTCCATTTCCCCCTTTCTCACGGCATCACCTCTCCTCCTTAAGAAAAACCCATCGGCTTCATCACCTTCTTCAGCCTTCCCGTCGGCCGCCCCTTCCCAGCCGCCTGCCACCACTGTGCCGCCTTGGAGGACATCTTTGGAGGCGTGTACAGCTGCTGGATGTGAGCCTAGTGCCATCAGCCCCCTTCATTTCTTTTGGTTGCAAGATTGAGGCAAGAAACTTCCTTCCGATTTTAAACCCAAGTATAGAAAATAGGTTTCTTGGCACTCCTCTTTATAATTTTGAATTTTCCAGAATTTTTTGTGAAATGTGTGTGTATGGGTTCGGTCAACAGGGGTGAAGAGGGCATGGGGTGATCTTTTTGTGTAAATGCATTTTTTCTAGCTTACATATTGGAGTTTTTGAGTAATTTCTTGCACCAGAATGAAACATTTCATGGGTTGAACGAAAAATCAGTAGTGCCCTGTTGTGTTGGACCCATTTTTCATGTATTTGTGATTGGATTTAAGCCTCACTTGGTGTTAGGTAAGTTACATTGCATTTATGTGTTGAAATGTTGCGAAATGTATTGAGTTTGTGGAGGTTGAATCAAGATTTTTGTATGAATGGATGAAAGGGGTTGAGAGGCTGCCCATGGGATGTTCATGGGGTTAAACATGTGCATTTGGATGTGTTTTAGATGGGCTATAGGGCTGGTCATGGGGAGATTAAGTTGGATGGTCAGCTAGTAGAGTTTTGAAGGCGTTGAGCTTATGTTTTGGGCAAAAAGGGGGAAATAAGGTAGCGTCGGGCTAGCGCATCGTACAAGGGTCCTAGCTGGTTATCTAGACATGTTTACTAGTTGCTCTCATGGGTTTTTGAGGTGCAATAGGTTGAGGGATGAGCTCGGGAGTCCATAGTTTCAAGTTGTCCAAAACAGAATTTTTACCATCGCTTTATGTCTCGGGAAAATAGGTCTGATAGGGTCGGTTTTTGAGTTCTAGACAGGGGCTACCTCTGATGCTTTAAATGAATGTGATGTTAGGATCGTGTCGGTGCAAATTGGGTTTATTTCATATAAGAATCGAATAAGTTAGGTGTGTTTTAAGTTAGTGTGACACAAGTAGATTTTTAAGCATTTATGGGCTGTCCGGGAATTTAAATTGTTTAGGTCGTTCAGTTAATTAAGAATACTGGTCATAGGAGTATTTTAAAGATGTTTTTGAGGTGTCGGTTTGAACGGAAAGCCTTTTGGATTAAAATAGGTTAAGTTATGGGTCATGAAGGTTAACCGCTCTTGTAGACCGTTTTTTAGCGTAAACTTAGCGTCAATAAAAAAAAATCCCTTAAGCCGTGGGTGCTCCCCTACACTCCAATCATCCATAAAAAATTGTGTCATGATATATTTTGAGGTTCTTGTCGTTTAAATTATTCAACGCTCATTTATTCGCGTGTGTGATTTCAAATTTATTTAATATTCTAGCCCCGAAGTCTTAATTAAAGAATTCATGAATAAGTATAAGTTGAAATGAGAAAAGTTAAATGAATGAAAATTTAAAGTATGAGATGAATTGGTTGTGACTTAGACGTGCAATGATGGGTCGGGGGATGCCCTGACTCACTTGCCAAATGATACGTGTAGTACGGTGTTTAACGGGAGACATCCTGGCATTCCTACCAAATTCAGACGTGTAGTACAGTGTTTAACGGGAGAAATCTCGGCATCCCTACCAAATTAAGACGTGTAGTACGGTGTTTAACGAAAGAAATCTCGGCATCCCTACCAAATTCAGAGGGGCAATGTGGTGTTTAACGGGAGAAATCTCGGCATCCTTGCCGGGCATTGTATACTATAGTCATTGATCGATCAATACCATAGTCACAATCGAGGATCTAAATTCAAAATTAAATGAAAAGGATAAATGATTCATGAATGTTATTTTTCATTGCTTATTGCTATTCTCTCTACTTCGGGCATGTTATGACATTTTCCTTTCGTGTGATTTCCATTGTATACTTAGTACTACTTTTAGTATACTGCATTTATTTTGAACTCTTGCTGTATTATGTATATCTTGCTGAGCTTTTAGGCTCACTACTATGCTTGGTGCAGGTTGTACTTTGTTGAGATCGAGAGGCATGACTCTCGAGTGGACTGCGATGCAGGCACGGCATATCCCTCCGACCTATGCTATTCTTCCTCAAAAGTTTATTCAAACTTAAATGTCATGAAGTATTTATTTTGTTTATTTGGCAAATTTAAATGAAATTATTTTTAAGATTTGTTTCTTGGTCTGTAAGGATTGAATTGTAATATTTTGATGTTTGTGATGTTGAATCTTTTCCCCTAGTTTTTCTTTCATTTATTCTGGTCTAGTTTATCTGTGTTGTCGGTTGCTTTTGTTGTTTGGTGTCTGTGTCAGGTGGGTATTAAAATAAACTGATGAGTCATGCCAAATTTTTTTGAAAAGTCCACATTTTATTTAATTATTAATTATAGTAGAATTAGTGGTCGTTTCACTATACCTTTTGCCTTAACTTTGTCATCCTCCTTATTTATTTCATTTCTTGTGGATAACTCTAGTCCATGAATTTTTAGGGTCCCATGAAGTTGATCAAGATCATAGGAGGCAGAGTTACTTTTGTTGAATTCAATGATCGATGTTCTCTTTGCATCCCACTCCTTGGGTAGTGCTCAAAGTGCTCTTCTCCATACTTGTTTGGTTGGATAATTTTCGCCTAGTTGGGCAAGCTCATTGATGATTTCAGTTATCCTTCGGAACATGATATCAATATCCTCCTTGGCATCCATCTCGAAGGTTTTGTATTTGAGTTGTAGAAGATCAATCTTTGTCTCCATAACTTGATTTGTTTCCTCGTGGAAAATCTCCAATTTGTCCCAAATCTCTTTTGCGGAGGAGCACATAGAGATTCGTTTGTACTCGTTCATATCTAGATAATAATGCAAATATTCATAGCTTTAGCTGTAGTAACCCAGATACCATTTTAAGATAATAATATGTTAAACATGATTAAGGGTTGGTATTTAACCAATTTCGGAGTGTTATTGGACTTCAGAAGTAAAACTTGGGCTTTTTCATTTTGGGCCGGATAGTAAGTTCCGATCCCGGATAGTAAGCTCCGATCCCGGATAGTAAGCTCCGATCCCGGATAGGAAGCTCCGATCCTTGAACGGAAGTTTCGATCCCCAGCTGTCAAAAATGATCGATGACTCAGTCGCGAGTTTTGACAAGTGTCGGTCATAGAGCAGATTGGAAGCTCCGATCGTAGATTGGAAGCTCCGATCGTAGATCGGAAGTTCCGATCCTGGCGTGGCATACATGCACGCAATGAGCTGGATCGGAAGCTCCGATCCCGAAATCGGAAGTTCCGATCCTAGCCGAGAAATTTGGCTATAAATAGGGCCGTTCAGAGTTCATTTCTGAATTACGAATTCCCAAGTTTCCTTCTTCAGTTATATAGTGTGAGTTATACACTTGAGGGCCCTATCGGTTATAATAGAGGTTCTGGAATAACCAAGGTGTGGTTATAGTCATCCGGGACTAGCGACTTCAAAGGGCTATCGACGGACGAAGGTATGGTCCGGGAATCTATTTAAGTTTTGGGAGTACTTATTAGCTTAGTTAAGGCTTATAGAACTTGTGTAGTGATACGGTGAACTTTTGAATATAGGCTTGGAACCTAGGATCTACTTTACTTGAACTAGCCTAGAGGTACGTACACATTGACTGAGATTGCCAGCGAGTATACATGTTTATATGTTGCATTTATTTGGCATTATTATATGGCATGATGTATGATTTACCGTTTTCTATACTCATATGTCATGTGCATATACACGTTGAGCCTATACCTTGTTATACCTGATTATAGAGCCGCTCAGCTCTATACTCGATAGTCTGTCACTGAGAGTACCACGACGGCGGGGGCATTTATGTCTGTCTACTCTGGTGTACTAGACGAGTGTGGTTGCACCCAGAGGTTGATCCGTGCGGTGGCAGCACTCATATGGCGCCGGTTCTGAGCATGACTTTTCAGATGATCTTTTACCAGACATCATGTTGCATTATATACATATGTTTACTCATGTCTATGTACTGGGCGTAGCGCTCACGTCCTAGTTGTTATCTTGGACACCCTATTCCATGGGGCAGGTCGCAGGATGGACGGAGCTGGTAGTTCAAGGCAGGACTAGGGAGCAGGAGCCTTGAGGATTTTATTATACAGCAGCTGTATAATGTTTACTGTTTAAGATTTCAATTTGGTTGTATCACTACAGATTTAAGTCTGGATTATATTACTAAGCTGATATTATGTTTCCGCACGTTTTTACTCTGTTAAGTATTTTGCTGTATTAAGTTTAATGCATGCTATTAGTTGCCAGTTAGTAGGTGATTCCATGCAGGGTCACTACATTTTTGGTATCAGAGCATGCATAGATTTTGGGATTAGTACTTGGGATTTAGTTTAGTCTTGAGTAATTCTTGCGCATTTGGGGTTTTAATGTGCAATTCTTTTCAGGATATGGCTGACGAGAGTCACGGTAGTGTTGGCCAGGGAGGTGGTCATCATCATCGTCATCACCGCCATCATGATGATCAACATCGTCATCATGAGGGTAGACGTCGCTACTCTATCAATAAGTTCATGCAAGTAGGACCGAAACCCTTAGTGGGAGGCGAGAATCCTGAACAAGCTAGAAGCTGGATGTCTAAACTTGAGAGCACGTTCCAAGCTTTTGAGTGTACTGAGGATCAGAAATTGGAAGTTCTAGAATTCGTTCTAGAGGATAGAGCACGTTTTTGGTGGGATGCCAAGGTTGCTCAGGCACGTACTGAGAGAGGACAGGTGACTTGGGGGGATTTCTGTCGGGAGTTTCAGAAATTGTATTTTCCTCCGGCTGTTCACCAAGCACGATCTATGGAGTTGCTTACTCTGAGGCAAGGATCAATGACTATTGATCAATATCAGCAACGATTTCTTGATCTGCTACCTTTCAGTCCTCATATTAATGAGAGTGATGCATCGTAGTAAGATATCTTTTTACAAGGTTTGAACCAAGATATCTACTCTCAGGTTGTCGTCTGTGATGACCCGGTATCTTTTGAGACTTTGGTGAACCGTTGCCGTCTTGTGGAGACTAGCAACAGGCGTGCACAATTGATGATGCCAGCACAGCCTAGTGGATCTTTTGAGCCTCGAGCTCAATCTGTTGTGCAATCCGAACCTACGTCTTCTTCTACTCCTACTACTTCATCTGGATCTCGTGGTTCACGAGGTATGTTCCGTTTTGGGAAGAAGAAGAAGAAGGAGGAGTTTTGTAGCCATTGTGGAGGGAAGCATCCTGCAGCTTCATGTCGGAGAGCTACTGGTGCTTGTTATATTTGTGGTCAGCAGGGACATTTGCGGAGAGATTTTCCTCAGCGCATGGGTTCTGCTAGTGGATCGGGATCACAAGTTGGATCTCAGGCTTCTATTGTTCCACGTCAGCAGCCAGCACCACAGAGTTCTTCTGGTTATCGTTCCCAGACTCAAGGACAGGTGTTTGCTATGTCTCAGGAGCAGGCTACTGAGGGAAGTGATCGCATGTTGGCAGGTAACTTCTTGTTATGTGGTATTCCTGCACTTGTATTAATTGATACTGGAGCATCGCATTCCTTTATTTCTAGTCGCTTCGTTAAGAGACATAGATTACCTTATGTATCATTAGATATGGATTTAGTTGTATCTACTCCGTTGGAGCAAGAGATAGTAACTAAGCGTCTAGTGATGGGTTGCCTTCTGGAGTTTGAGGGTAATGTGTTATCGGCTAATTTGATGATATTAGCGATGACGGATTTTGACTGTATCTTGGGAATAGATATGCTGACTTTGTATCATGCTACTGTGGATTGTTATCAGCGTCTGGTACAGTTTCATCCCGTTGAGGGTGATAGCTGGTACTTTTATGGTGAGGGTGCGCGACCTCCGATGCCACTTGTTTCGGCTCTGAAGGCATGTCATGTCTTGGAATCAGGTGGGGAGGGCTACCTCATCTATGAAGTTGATATGTCCATGAGTAGTACGGGTATTGATCAGCTACCGGTTGTCAGCGAGTTTCCTGACGTATTCCCTAATGAGATTCTTGGTTTTCCTCCGGTTCGAGAGGTTGAATTTGGTATTGATCTAGTACCAGGAACTACGCCTATATCCCGAGCACCTTATCGTCTGGCACCGTCAGAGATGAGGGAATTGAAACAGCAGTTGCAAGATCTGCTTGATAAGGGCTATATTCGTCCGAGTGTTTCTCCGTGGGGAGCACCTGTTTTGTTTGTCAAGAAAAAGGATGGATCGATGCGATTATGTATTGATTACAGGCAGTTGAATCGTGTCACCATCAAGAATAAGTATCCTTTGCCGCGGATTGATGATCTGTTCGATCAACTACAGGGTACTTCTGTTTATTCGAAGATAGATCTGAGATCTGGATACCATCAGATGCGGGTACGAGACTCAGATATATCTACGACTGCTTTCAGGACCAGATACGGGCATTATGAGTTTCTGGTAATGCCATTCGGTTTGACGAATGCACCGGCAGTCTTTATGAATCTGATGAATCAGGTATTTCGAGATTATCTGGATAGATTTGTCATCGTCTTCATAGATGATATTCTTGTCTATTCTCATGACAAGGATGAGCATGCACAGCATTTGAGGATTGTTCTACAGACGTTACGAGATAAGCAGCTATATGCGAAATTGAGCAAGTGTGAATTCTGGCTTGATCGGGTAGTATTTCTCGGTCATGTGATTTCTAATGAAGGGATATCTGTTGATCCTAGTAAGATAGAGGCAGTGCTGAACTGGTCTCGTCCGATGACGGTTGCTGAGATTCGTAGTTTCTTGGGTCTAGCTGGATATTACCGTCGGTTCATCGAGAATTTTTCACAGTTGGCCAGGCCTTTGACTCAGCTTACTCGGAAAGATGTTACCTTCATTTGGTCCTCGGATTGTGAGGAGTCGTTTCACGAGCTGCGTAGACGTCTTACTACTGCACCTGTGCTAGCTCTACCTTCTGGATCAGGAGGTTATGTTGTTTATACTGATGCCTCTGGTCAGGGTTGGGATGTGTGTTGACACAACATGGACATGTTATTGCCTATGCTTCTTGACAGTTGAAGACGCATGAGAATAACTATCCAGTGCATGATCTCGAGTTAGCCGCCATTGTATTTGCGCTCAAGATTTGGAGACATTATCTTTATGGCGAGAAATTTGAGATATTTACGGATCACAAGAGTTTGAAGTATTTATTCACTCAGGCAGAGTTGAATATGCGACAGAGACGCTGGATGGATCTCTTGAAGGATTATGATTGTGAAATCAAATATCATCCAGGTTCTGCTAATCTTACTGCTGATGCCTTGAGTCGGCAGGTGAGACTGTCTGCACTTCAGACTAATGAAATATCTCATATGATTCAAGAGTGCTGTTCATTGAGTTTTACGCTCAAGCATAAGAAAGGGAGGAATGAGATTCGTTTGTATACTATTCTATCTGAGCCAGCATTGTATTCTCGGATCAGAGATGCTCAGATATCTGATGTTAAGACTCAGCAATTGGCATGTCTAGCCAATGGAGTTAATACATCTGGATTCCATTTTCAGGCAGATGGTTTATTGTGCATATTCAATAGAGTGGTTGTACCTAATGTTGCGGAGCTCAGGAATGATATTCTATCTCAAGCTCACAGGAGTCGATTATCAGTTCATCCTGGAAGTATGAAAATGTATAAGGACTTGCGAACTAGATTCTGGTGGAAGGGGATGAAGCGAAGTGTGTATCAATTTGTTTCGAGATGTTTGGTTTGTCAACAGGTCAAGGCTGAACATCGACGACCAGGTGGATTACTGCAGAATCTTGAGATTCCCGAATGGAAGTGGGAGCACGTGACTATGGATTTTGTTACCCACTTGCCTATGACTTCACGTCAGTGTGATGCTATCTGGGTTGTCGTTGACCGTTTGACAAAATCAGCACATTTCATTCCTTATAACCGGGAGTATTCTTATGATCGCATGGCACGCTTATATATCCAGGAGATTGTGCGATTACATGGGATTCCAGTGAGTATCGTTAGTGATAGAGATCCGCGATTTACTTCACGTTTTTGGGGTAGTTTTCAGCAAGCGTTGGGTACCACTCTGAGTTTGAGCACTGCATATCATCCGGAGACTGATGGGCAGTCAGAGCGCACTATACGTACGCTGAAGGATATGCTACGTTCTTCTATCATGGACTTTGGTTTATCTTGGCAGGATCAGTTACCTTTGATTGAATTTGCCTACAATAACAGTTATCATCGTAGTATTGATATGGCACCTTTCGAGGCATTGTATGGTCGACGGTGTCGTACTCCGTTATTCTGGGATGAAGTCGGGTAACGGCAAGTCGAGGGTCCTGAATTGGTGCAGCAGATTGTAGACAAGGTAGATTTGATCAAGCATAGGATCAAAGTTGCTCAAGATAGACAAGCCAGTTATGCGAATATTCGCCGCAGGCCACTTCAGTTTGAGCCTGGTGAATATGTTTTTCTGCGAGTATCACCTTTCAGGAAGGTGATGAGATTTGGTGTGAAAGGCAAGTTGTCTCCTCGTTACATTGGGCCTTTCCAGATACTGGAGAAGATCGGAGATGTTGCTTATCGTTTGGCTTTACCGCCATCTCTTTCCAGTATACACAATGTTTTTCATGTGTCGTTGCTTCGACAGTACATAGCTGATGAATCTCATGTGATTCAGTCTACTGATATTCAGCTAGAGCCAGATCTGTCTTTTGTTGAACGACCAATTCGTATCCTAGACAGGAAGGAGAAAGTTCTTCGGAACAAGACTATACCACTTGTGATGGTACAGTGGCAGCGCCGAGGTGTTGAAGAAGCAACTTGGGAAACTGAGAGTCGTATGCGAGCAGAATATCCTGAGTTGTTTGCTTTGTATTTTTGATTACCATATAAGATGTAATTACCGTTGTTGTAATAAGACATGGTTTGATGTTTCATATTGTTATCTTGATTTATCTTTAGATGTTATTTCGCGGACGAAATATCTAAAGGTGGGGAGAATGTAGTAACCCAGATACCATTTTAAGATAATAATATGTTAAACATGATTAAGGGTTGGTATTTAACCAATTTCGGAGTGTTATTGGACTTCAGAAGTAAAATTTGGGCTTTTTCATTTTGGGCCGGATAGTAAGTTCCGATCCCGGATAGTAAGCTCCGATCCCGGATAGTAAGCTCCGATCGGAACGGAAGCTCCGATCCTGGAACGGAAGCTCCGATCCTGGAACGGAAGTTCCGATCCCCAGCTGTCAAAAATGATCGATGACTCAGTCGCGAGTTTTGACAAGTGTCGGTCATAGAGCAGATTGGAAGCTCCGATCATAGATCGGAAGTTCCGATCCTGGCGTGGCATACATGCACGCAATGAGCTGGATCGGAAGCTCCGATCCCGAAATCGGAAGTTCCGATCCTAGCCGAGAAATTTGGCTATAAATAGGGCCGTTCAGAGTTCATTTCTGAATTACGAATTCCCGAGTTTCCTTCTTCAGTTATATAGTGTGAGTTATACACTTGAGGGCCCTATCGGTTATAATAGAGGTTCTGGAATAACCAAGGTGTGGTTATAGTCATCCGGGACTAGCGACTTCAAAGGGCTATCAACGGACGAAGGTATGGTCCGGGAATCTATTTAAGTTTTGGGAGTACTTATTAGCTTAGTTAAGGCTTATAGAACTTGTGTAGTGATACGGTGAACTTTTGAATATAGGCTTGGAACCTAGGATCTACTTTACTTGAACTAGCCTAGAGGTACGTACACATTGACTGAGATTGCCAGCGAGTATACATGTTTATATGTTGCATTTATTTGGCATTATTATATGGCATGATGTATGATTTATCATTTTCTATACTCATATGTCATGTGCATATACACATTGAGCCTATATCTTGTTATACCTGATTATAGAGCCGCTCAGCTCTATACTCGATAGTCTGTCACTGAGAGTACCGCGACGGCGGGGGCATTTATGTCTGTCTACTCTGGTGTACTAGACGAGTGTGGTTGCACCCAGAGGTTGATCCGTGCGGTGGCAGCACTCATATGGCGCCGGTTCTGAGCATGACTTTTCAGATGATCTTTTACCAGACATCATGTTGCATTATATACATATGTTTACTCATGTCTATGAACTGGGCGTAGCGCTCACGTCCTAGTTGTTATCTTGGACACCCTATTCCATGGGGCAGGTCGCAGGATGGACGGAGCTGGTAGTTCAAGGCAGGACTAGGGAGCAGGAGCCTTGAGGATTTTATTATACAGCAGGATTCGATATAGCTGTATAATGTTTACTGTTTAAGATTTCGATTTGGTTGTATCACTACAGATTTAAGTCTGGATTATATTACTAAGCTGATATTATGTTTCCGCACGTTTTTACTCTGTTAAGTATTTTGCTGTATTAAGTTTAATGCATGCTATTAGTTGCCAGTTAGTAGGTGATTCCATGCAGGGTCACTACATTAGCATTTTGAGAAATTAATCGCATATCCTCTTTTGAAAAGTCGTCCATTCCTTTCGAAACTTTGATACCATCCACTATTTTCATAGGTACGTAGGGACCTTTCACCGTCACTTTCCAAAGGTCATAGTCTACGAATTGGATATATAAATACATTCTATTTTTCCAATAACCGTAATTTATGCCGTTGAAAAGAGGAGTACGATTAGTTGATTGCCCTTGAGCATAATCACTCGCTAGATTTTCCATAGAGCCTTTTGAAAAATATTTTCAAAATATGGCTCTGATACCACTTGTTGGAACCTAATGGGGGGATTAGGTTCTATTGGCAATTTTAGCAATTTAAAATGATTTTGCAAGAACGCAAGCGGAAGACTTAGGGCAGTCAAATATAAATGCAGTAAGTAAATAAAGTAAATGATGGAAAGTAAATAAAGCGATAAATAAGAGAGGATGTGTTTATGGAAGTTCGACGATAAATCGTCTACGTCTCCCCTTCTTGGTTAAGATCGATTAACCAAGGTATCACTAGCTAGCACTTCGTCATGGCCTTGATGGCTCCAAATTAGCTGATACAACAATAACATGATCACCGCGTCTCTTGGCCTTGAGGGCTCCAAGGAGAGCCTCACAACAACTCGAAACACTTGGCCTTAAGGGCTCCAAGGATAGCCACAACAACTCGATAAACTCGGCTTCACACACGAGTATACACAACGATTTTCAAGCACTTATACAACTCGATACACAAATATATATTGAGGGAATTTGAAATGGGCTTGGAATGCTTGAATAATCTCTCAAAAGATGCTTGAATGCTTGAGATAGTCGGATGGTGAGTTGTGATTGAAATGGCATCGGAATGCCTCTATTTATAGTGCTGAATCGGGTTAGATCGGAGCGTCCGTTCTTTAGTCTTCAAAAGTCAACATTTTTCGGCCTTAGCACTGTTCGGAGGGTCTGGTCAGCCATCGGAGCGTCCGATCGTCATCATTTAATACATTGTCGTGAAAAAGTTTCCGGACAAATCTTATCACAGCCGTAATGAGATCGGACCGTTCGATCATGCCAACGGAGCGTCTGATCTTGCACATCGTACCTTCCGAACTGGTCTCCGATCAATAAACAATTCAGAAATTCATCGGACCGTCCGATCATCAATCGGAGCGTCCGATCCTGGCAGTTTGAAAATTTCTTGCTTCAAATTTGTTCTTTCGATTTTGTTACACGAGTTTTGATCTTCGAGTTTTAAACATGAAAAATTTATATCTGCAATTTTCTCATATTAAATCATTAGTAACAATTAACCTAGTTTTGTAATTATCAAAAAAAGATAAGTTATCACATTAAAAACATTAATCTTATTTACGAGATTTGTATGCGTCTAAGACGTAATATATATAAAACTAAAATTTGATGACATAAAAGATAAAAATCATGAAGTGACAAAATTACAAAACAAAAGATACAGTTTTCCTATTACTTAATGATGATTAAATTATGTTGAAGTTGATTAAAAAAAATTAAATCTCGTTACGGTAAAAAAAAAAATTTGAAAGAGATTATAGAATAATGAAATGACTTCTAGAACTGCATTGCTGTGTGTTGAATCGTTGCAAATATGCAGAATGCATGCATGCTGCGAATATTGAAATATAATTTTTCTCCATCGATCTGTCCTTTTTAATTAAATAAAAATAAATAAACAAATGTTAGAGGTGCCACGCGTTAGTTCTTTGCCTCCCAGACCTGTGTGTCACTTCCAAGTGTATCTCTTCCGCGCGCTTCGCATCTATGTTTTTCATTTTTGAGCTACTCACTTCTTGATCCTTCTTTTATATTCTTATATTTTGAGGACTTTGACGAAAAGTTTCGATCTTTACTCACGGTTGTATCTTCAAATTTGAAATACGGAGAAACTCTTGGTGTCAGGCGGAACAATTTCTCGGGCTGAAAATGAGTGGGAATGAGAGGGAAGAAGGGGGTGGTTTCGAGTTAGCACTGGTGGTTCCTAAATGGGGTGAGATTAACAAAGGAGAAGACATCGATGATTGTGTCGAGATTCTTTCTGACGAGCTCAGGAAGAAAGGGCTGATTGTTGAAAGAGTCTCTGGCCTTCAAAATGAATTCATCAAGGTATTTAGTAAGTCATATTGTTTTATCCGAGTTTTGAGGTGCCCTTTTCCTGTAAATGTTTTCTGGTTTTGATCCTTTTTGTTTATGATTTTTTTTTTTTTTACCATAATTTTTCATGTTTTCTTGATCTCTACATTCGAGATTCCTAAACTTAGATAGTTCTATATTATGTGTCCAGAGTTTATGCGGCGTTGTTATATGTATTTAATGAATTCTCTGCGTGATTGTTAACTCTCTGAGTATGGGTATGATTGGATTAAATTAAATTCGACTGAGGAATATATTGCTTTACATCTTTGCAGTTCCTTGCACCATTGGAGGTATTAGGAAAAGTTGCTGCTGAGTTGCAGTTTCGGAAACGGACCCGTATTGGTAAGTTATATGTATTTTTCTCGCCCAGAAATCCACCCAGTACCTTATCCAGCGGTGTAATGTGCTATTTTTCCCTTGATCATGAACCACCCATGATGTTTCCAGGGATGAATTTTCCATTTGAGTGGGATGAGGCTGAGGCTTTTGTTAGGCATCCCGATGGTTCGTTGTTTGGTTGGGGTGAACGATTCCGTTGCTACAATCACATCTTGAATGGAATTGTGAGTCAGTTGTGTGTTTGTCTCCCTTAATACTTTATTCCAAAATGCAGTAAATTCGAATAATCGTATACCAATAAGAGATGAAGGATTTACTTGGAACGTGATCACTGATTAAGTAAGAAAATTTGCAGGTCAATACAGGAACAACGGCTATAGTAATGAAATCCAAGAGTCAGGAGGTAGAGTGGAATCCGGGAGAGTCTTTACTTGGGAAATTGGAATCATTGGGCATTTTGAAAGAAGTATTTCCATTGCATGGTACTACTTGGTCCTATAACCCACATTGTTCTCAAAATCAGTCATTAAAACACATTGTCAATATGGTTTTTAGATGAAAGCAAACGGAGGCAGCTTATGAGAAGTTGGGCTATGAATTGGTTGGACTTCACAACACAGCCGGTTGATGACATTTGTTCGTACTACGGGGTAAAGGTAATAATTTTGCTGCACCAGATATCCACTAAATGTCTTGATGCCCATTAAATCTTGTGAGCCAAGCATGTAGGTGGGAACTAACAGCATGGCCACTGGTTTTTTTAGCTTGTAATATTTCTAAAGTTTAAAGATTCACCTCTCCAAATTCTTCTTCTGATTTTTTGGATCTGCCCGTGCTCACATAAGACCTCTGTGATTGAAGAGTTTTAAGTTTGATGCTGTGTGTATGTAGCACAAATTATTATAAAGCTGTTCATTGAGACCAAATGCCTGGTTTTGATTTTCATCAATATAAACAACATTCTCAAATATTTTTTCTAACAAGAATACACTGTTTTCTGTAGATTGCTACGTATTTTGCATTCCTCGGAATGTACACAAAATGGATGCTGTTTCCAGCTACATTGGGACTTATTGTGCACTTCGTTGATTTCGGGTAAATAATTTTTCGCCCCATTCGTCGAGATGCATTTTCGATAGTTTGTACTGTAGACACTGAATTTAAGACTCACGAGTGATTTTTGTTCATCATCCAGGTCCTTGCAATTGCTGGTTCTCCCATTTTTCTTCATTTGTCTGATATCATGGGCTGTCTTGTTTTTCCAGTTCTGGAAACGTAAAAGCTCTGCCCTGTCAAACAGGTATTATACAATCCTTTTTCGAACACAAATTTCCTTTGCCCTTCTCATATTCGTATCTTGTCTTGATTATGTCATGGATGCTGCAGATGGCACATTTACGATTCAGGTGCTGCAGAATGTGAATATAAATTCTGGCATACAGATCAGAGCTCTTCGTCATCTCCTACAGAGCACATGAAGAAACAAGAGACAAATAAATTGAAAGAGAAAAAGGCATTCCAAAGAGAAGAATGGTTTAGATGGCTGATGAGGCTAAGAAATGATGTCTTTGTTATAATGGGTATCATTTGTCTCCAGCTCCCTTTTGAATTGGCTTATGCTCATCTTTACGAGGTTATAGGGTCCGAATTTCTAAAGTAAGTATTGTATTGTCTTTTTTTCCATTATAAATTGTTGGCACGAAACTTTGTTTCAAATATTGATTTTACTTTTGCTGCCATGTATGCTAATACATTCACATTCATCGGTCATTGTTTTCTTGGCATGGATCTTCTACTGATTGTCCTCTGTTCCAAGTGATCTTCGCAAAAACTTGGAAAACCTATCATTTTCTTCACCTCGTGCATGTAGAATTAAATACTAGCAGACAAAAATTTCTTCTTTCTCTCGTTATTTGGTCAAGATATATTTTGTTGATGAAAGGTCAAGTTTAATTTATACTAAACTAGAAGCCTAGTTTGTAAAGTCATGGCCAAAGATAGTTTTGTATTGGACATTTTGTTCTGTTGTATACAAACTGAGGGGGCTAAAACTCCTTCATTGCCTGTAGTAGAAGTTCTTATTGGAAAAATAAATAAATAAAATACAATTCTAAATTGAAATGAAAATGGATAGGAAGCCAAAATGGTTTATAAGAGACTTCTTAGGTGCTCTTTCATTATAAGTATAACTTCACTTTGGTAACTTTCTTTAAACTTCCTTTTTGTCACAGGTTTTGTTTGACGGTAGTTTACATTGTCGCCATTCAGTATTTCACAAGAATGGGGGCCAAGCTATCAGTGAAGCTTGTTAGATATGAAAATAACGAAAATGTAGAGTACAGTGCAAACAGCTTAGTATACAAGGTAAGCAAGAAAGTTGGGTGACATGTTTGCGATTACAAAATTTAGCTTCTTCGTAATCGCATATTGGTTTTCGCAGGTGTTTGGTGTTTACTTTATGCAGTCATATATTGGTTTGTTCTATCATGCTCTTTTGCACCGCAACCTCACGACCCTTCGACAAGTTTTAACCCAACGTCTAATCGCTACTGAGGTAAAAACACGTCACTTCTTTCCTTCCATTTCTTTTTTTCTAATTATCTTATCTTGGGACGAACCCAGCTGCAGCCAGAGAGTGCAGTGCTATCACACTCTCGGGCAAAAAGAATCTTGTTTAATTTTCTGAATCAGCTAGCTCGGCCTCCCCGAAAATCCATCAGTCATTTCATTTCACGCCATCTTTTCATCTCGCCCTCCCCGGCCGAAACTCCTGTTGTCTCTTGTGCTTATACGTGGAAATGTATCTCAGGTGATCGGGAATATATTCGAAAATTCTATACCGTATTTGTCGTACAGCTTCAAGAAATTCGGGGCCATCAGGTATATTTCTTTTCATTAATTTGTGGACAGCTTCAATTATTTTTATTTTAATATGAAAGAAATAAATTGCTCCATTGAAGGAACAAGAGAAAGCGTGAAAAAGGACAATCAAAGGTTAAACTTCGGTCCATGCCACGAGTCGAGAAGGAATATCTAAAAGCTACCTATGCTGCAAGTATTGGGCAAGAACTTGAAGATGGACTTTTTGACGGTAATATACGATATTAATATAAATAAATCACAACTATACGGGAGAGTCCATGTTTTGAAGTTATATTGTCATGTTTAGACTTATAAAAATCCGACTACTGACAGATTTTCTGGAGCTAGTGTTGCAATTCGGGATGATCATGATGTTTGCGTGCGCATTCCCCCTTGCATTCGCCTTTGCAGCAGTGGTAGTGATGGATTTTTCCCTTCCATTGAATATAAACATCACATCCCTTTCTGAAAATTTGACATTAATTTGGTGTCTTATATTTTGATGTTGACTTGCAGAACAATATTACAGAAATTCGGACTGATGCCTTAAAATTGCTTGCCATGATGAGAAGGCCCATACCTCGTGCTGATGCGACGATTGGAGCTTGGTTAAATATCTTTCAGGTAAGCACATACTCTTACGAGGGAGGACCCCAAAAGTTATTTACGCGCGATGATGATATATGTTTCAGGGGGAGCAATACTTTTTAAGAGTCGAAATAACACACAAATCTGGTTTTTTTACTTAAAAAAATTTAAATATGGTGAGAACCTCCTCGGTAGGTTCCGCACCCATTCTTTAAGGAATCGGATAGGATTTCCTTCTTTTTTCCTACTTTGCAAGTACTTTCTGATTTATAAAGCTCTGAGTTGCTATTGATATTTATCAGCTTCTCATCGTGGCGTCCATTTGTACAAATAGTGCACTCCTAGTATGCTTATATGATCAGGAAGGGAACTGGAATTTATCTCCTGGATTGGGTGCCATCCTCGTCATGGAACACGTGCTTTTGTTCATTAAGTTTGGATTCTCGCGCATTGTTCCCGATGTATGGCCAAATATTTCTTCGAGATACTTGAACAATTCAATAGAAAACCTTGTGTCATTCTTATATTTTGCAAATTGCAGGAGCCGGAGTGGGTGAGAGCCGCTCGGAAGAAGAATGTGACTCGGGCAGAACAAATGTGTTCTAAACAACTCTTGAGGAGCATTTCGGCCGATGAGAACACCTTTAGGGACATGAAGAAACATGATTAAAAGCCAACATTTCGATTGTTGAGCCAGTTGGGTTAGGTGATCACTTTCTTTGCTTTCACAAGTCCAAGATCCCTCATCAGGGCTCTTTTCTACTTGTAAATATGCAATTATTGGCTGAAGTTTTATTTGTGTGGAGACAGTAGTTTGTACGAGTTGTGTGTGATGAGATGATATTTTCTTGGTAACATTCACGTGATGAATGAATAATGTGTACATTGTACCTTGTGGTTTTGTCTTTCAAGGCTCTGGATCTTTGCTCCCAAATCAATATCCCATCAACTCATTTTACCCTTTTCTATAAAACTAACAAGATAGAGTTTGAATATGGCAAAGAAAACTACAACATTGCATATATACAGTGTGTCATCCATCTCACAAACAAAAACTGTCTCGAGAATATGTCTTCAAAGTTCAAACCATCAGAAATGAGTCAGTTCACATTTCATGCCTTGCGCTCTGAATTTCTCGGGTTCGCTAGTTTCTGGCTCATCTGTCGGGCATAATTCACAACGGCTTTAGCCCATTTCTTGATCTCATCTTTCAACTTCTGTGAATCCAAATGCTTAAGGGACTTCACTCCAGGATCGATGGAGATTTCCGCAAAGGATAGACACCCGTTCATACGCCTTCTCTTTGCATTTGTGTCGTAAATCTTGTTGGTGGTGCTTCCGAAAGAAGCAGACTTGCCTGCGGAGTTTTCTTCCTTCATTTGATGGAACAGTTCAATCGTATTGGTTAGGTGAAATACAAATTATTGTAAGATATAAGGTTTAAATACTAGAATATTGGTTTGGGGACATGATTTTTGACTTTGGACTTGTTCAGAGTACTTTGCAGCCAAGGAATAATAATCAGAATTCACACCCCTTAAAACGAGTTTGTCTAGTGCTGACAAAAATTTTATTGTTATTCACATCGTTGTCACTTGTAATGATTAGCGCGAGACTAATATCTTGTTTTATTTTCAGACTTGTGTTTGGCAAGGAGAGGAGGATCCATGGACCAGGTACAAGATTTTAAAATTTTAAATTCTTGCTCTCTAACATGTCATTATGCTAATACAATTTGGGGATAAAACCCAAATACGTCCTTAAAGTTTCCTAACTTTCAATTCGGGGATAAAACCCAAATACGTCCTTAAAATTTTCTAACTTTCCCAAAAATATACTAACACTTTATTCGTTCCTAATTATATCCCTTATTTAACAAATAGTTTCCTTAATATGTCCCTCAAACTAAAAATTGCTATAATACCCTTATTCTAACAATTATAATTAATATTTCCTCTGGGCTCAAAAAATTGTGTATTATAATTAATATTTCCTCTGGGCTCAAAAAATGGTATCAGAGCCTAGGTAATTTTATTCAGACTTTATATTATTCATTAAATCATACTTTTTTTTGTTGAGGAAGAGATTTTCAACAAACCATGGATTCAAACGAGAGTTTGAACCAGAAGGATTTCATTTATATGAAATCCCATAAACAAGTGAATCTATTTAAAATAGATTCTTTACAACAGAACTTAAAGAGACTTAGGTCTTTTATAGGGGTGGAAAAAATTCCCGAAATCCCGACCCTTCCCGAATCCCATCCCTTTCCCGTCCCGAAAAAATCCCAACCCGAAATTTTTCCGATCCGAACTTTCGGGATTTTTCCCATCCCGATTAATATCGAAAGTGGGATCGGGAATAAAACCTTATCCCGACGGGATTCCCGACCCGTCCCGAAATAATATAATAATATATTTTATTGATATAATAAGCTAAATATTATTAGGTTTCAACTCATATAACACTTAATTGTGGAATTAATTCGTATAATTTTTATTGTTGGGACGATCAAATTGTAAAATCATGAAATGCCATTTTATTTTTGTGTATTTTTTTAAAAAATTAAATTAATAATTTAATTAATTCATATTTATAATTATCTAATTAGAACAAATATGTAGAACAATACTCAAGAGATTAATTTGACAATCTATTTAACAAAATTTATTTAGTAATTGTATCCGAACATTTTATTAATAATTATACGATACATTTTTTCTCTTAACAAAACTTTCAAACATTATCCGAAATATTTTAATATTTTATGTTTTAAGTTGAATATTTATTTTTATTTATAAATATAAGTTTTTAAATAGTATATTTAATAAAATTATAACATTTTTTATTTTTTGAACGAAATCTTGAACATGAAAAAAAATTTCGAGATTTTCTCTCCCTACCCGACGGGATCCCGAACATTCGGGATCCCGAATAGTCGGGTTCCGAAATGTTTCGGGTACGGGATCGGGAGAAAAAAAAGTGTCCCGATTCATTTCGGGACGGGAGTTGGGTAGGGGGTTTACGGGACGGGTCCCGACCCTATTCCACCCCTAGTCTTTTATACTCTCTGAAGATATTAAGAAATATATTTTCTAATTCTCAATTTCTAAAGATCACACCAGATTCCTCTAAACTCTCCGGAGATCTTAGAGAAATTCAAAAGACGGTACAATATTACAGTAATCAGCTATATGAAATACCTCGGCAGATTGGAGAAATCCTTAAAAAACAAGAAGAAATTCTTGTAACTCTAAAGGATCTTCAAACTAAAATTATAAATCTAAAACATACTTCTGGTTCTAGAAAGGGAAATACAGGAGGAAGGTTACCACTCTCGTTTGGTACCGAACCTCTGTTACATCAGAAAGGTAAAACCAAAATGGTTCAAAAACCTTTAACTGATGATGAATTGATGATTAATCTTATAAAGACAGTATCAGAGAAAAACACTATCTGATGACTACTTTAAAAAGATTAAATCTCAAGGATCTACAAGATCTTGCGGATTCTTTTTCGAATCTTAAAGTAGTAGATCTAAAAATGAATTCTCCTGAGGGTGAACAACCCATAGGGAATCCCCCGAGATATGTGGTTAAAACAGAAGAACCACATAGTGAGTTCCATGTTGGAGAAAATTCACATCCAGCAGAAAGCAGATCAAGAAGGAGTAATATACCAATACATCAAACTTATTATGGAAAACCCGTTTTAGACCCGATACATCCTTATGGGGTTATGTTAAACCTGGATGTTCTGGACTTCAAAAACAGAGAAGATCTCATAGATGATTGGACATCAGCCATGAGAATAGCAGCAGGAACTTTAGATCTCAATATAGAAGGATTTATCAAACTTCTGGAAATGAGTCTAATGGGATCTGTCAAGATAGCTTGGGAAATGACCATGCCAGAAACCAAGGAATCAATCTTAGTAGAAGAATCACTTAGCGAGATTGGAGGAAGAATGGCCACCCTTTTTAAAGCACAATTCATAGGAGTAGACTATTTCAATAATCAAGATACAGAGAAAAAGAGAAGATATACTCAAGCTCTGTATAGCCTCGAGTTACATGATATCTGTTTAGTTGATGAATATATTATGTTATTCACCAAATACAGATGAAATTCGGGAGTTGAAGAAAATGTAGCCATTCAGCTATTTTTCGCAAAAATGCCAAGCCCCTGGAGAGAAATGCTGATAAAAGAATACGTTCCAGGTAATCTTGATACTTTGACAAGACGCGCCTCTTTTTTGAAAGAAAAATTGGCGGAATGGTGTCATATGGCAGCATTACAGAAGAACTACAAGAAAATAAGGGGTATTAACAAGCATACTCCTCTATGTTGTAGAGAAAATGATCTCCCTACGGTTATAGGGAATAAATCACAGGGATTTAAAAGGAAAAAATTCAGAAAATAATCCCTACAATAAAAGAATGAAAAGTTCTTGGAAACCAAGAACATTTTGGTCCAAAAAAAAGGTCAGATCTTATAGATCAGGTAGAAAAAGTGGACCTACAAGAACATCCCCAGCAACAAACTCATCACAAGGCAGGGGAAGAACACCCTCTAGAAGAACTTTCAGAAGAACTCATACGAGAGCAAGTAAAAGTTTCAAAGATTGCAACTGCTGGACATGTGGAGCAAGAGGACATATATCTACAAACTGTCCAGAAAACGAGAAAAAGGGAGTTAAACTTTTTGAAGCAACGCCAGATATGGATGATGCGGTATTCTTTCAAGATCTAGTCCAAGCATATCAATTTGAAGATATCCCCTCAGATGAAAGTATATACGAAGAAGAGATATTGTTTAGCCAAGATGAATCTGAAGATGAATCAGAATCAGAATCAGAATAAAGAAGAAGTGTTTCGACACGAAACACAAGAGAGTTTGGCTGGATTTTTTAGTCAAACCACGATATCTCATAATATGGTCCAAATGATTATTTGAGAAAATCCAACATTACAGAAGTACCAAGGATTTTCGGCAGGACAAGTAGAGAGGGTCTTAGGCAACCTAGGGCTAAGACAAAGAAGACATCATTTGATTTACAAAGTATCCAGAAGGGAAATGGCAATCCCGATGGAGTTAACAAGTAATCAAATAGAGATGCAGTTAATTCCTTTTGAAGAAGTAAGAGAGGAATTGCAAAAGCTGAAATGTGAGGTAGCAAGAACGATGTCTTGAATTCATATTGGAGCAATCCAAATAATGATCAAGGCTACTTTTAAAGAAGGAATAGATTCACCCATAGATATCATAGTATGCGATAAAAGAATGGGGAATATCCAAGATGCTGTTCTGGGTACGATCTCAGGAAATCTATGTGCAGGAAAAATTGTAGGAGTTATTTATCCAAGAATAGCCTACAATTTAGCTGACAGAGACTTTAGTCGAGCCTTGACGTTGCATCAAAACTTCAAAAAAAAAGATTAATGAAGGAAGGTAATAGACCATATTCTATTACTTATCAAATTTCATATGCTCTTTTTAATACGCACCATTCTGAATTATTTATTAGAAATGAGTTTATTGAAATTCCAGAAATCTTTGGAAAAGTTGCTCAAGCAATATACGCGGAAAGAATCGAGTTTCCTTTAATTCAGGAAACAGACATTCAAATACAAGATAAACCGGTTCTATACAGAGATCTAAAAATAGAACCCCGAAGGTTATCTTTCCAAGGTGACCGAATGACAAGTCGAAGGTGGGAAAAATCTCCTATTCAGGAAATTTCACCAGAAGAAAAGGAGTTTTCAATAATAGGAAAACTTAGATCTCCAGAAGGATGGAAAGAAGTCAAAATAGTATTCGAAATTATAAGTCACAGGAACCAATTTTCTTGTAACTCGATTTACTATTTAGAGCAGTAGGTAACAGGAACTTACCAAGGATTAATAAATATTGGAGAATTAGAAGTTCAAATCTGTGGAATTCCAGGAAAAGAAGTGGATCAGCTCATTCTTGGCCTAGAGTTTCTGGAGTACCATAAACCATGGAAATGCCTTGAAAAAGGAATAGAGTTTATGGCAAAAGAAAAGACTTGGAGGATTCAATAAGAATTCTACGAGATGGAAAACTAAGAGAATTGGATAAGGAACTATCCCTTAATCAGATTCGAAAACTCTGTTTACAAACAGAGGAAGCAGCAATTGTTGAAATTAGTAAGTCATGAACATGATTTACTAGAACGCATTGAAGAAGTAGAAATGAGTAACCATACTCTACCTTCTGAGGCCTTAGGAAAACTAAAGGTAAATAGTCTTAATCGGATTACTGAGTTACAACACAGTCTGTTAAAAATGGCGGGGCCATTTAATAATCCCTTTAAAAAATGACAACAAGTCCTTTCTCCATATACATTCCAATAGGGATGTTGTATGAACAATATAAGGCTGAATATTTTGCAGCTTATATTGACTCGGGAGCAGGAATTTGTACAGCAAAAAGAGGAGTCTTCCCTGAAGAATGTGAAGAAGAATTGCCAAAAATTGCTAGACGAGATTTCTCTCGAAGAATTTTAATTCTTTGCAAAGGAATAAAACAAGCAGAGATCCTTATAGGAGGAGCAAGTCAAACACCTTGGTACAAGGTAAAGACACCACCAATCTATTTCCATGATACAGGAGCTGATATCCTGTTAGAAAATAACTTCTTGCAAATGTTTAAGAAGTACACACAAGACAATGAGTCAAGAAGACTTATGTTCACTACAATTTGTGATCATAAAATTATCGTTCAACGACTCAGGGTTGCTTTTTATCGACAAATACCGATAATATTTCGCAGCCAGCGTGGTGATAAAGGACAACTTTTTCACCCAAAAATGAAAGATCCAAGAAGGTTTGGAGAAACCATGTTGAAATTAACAACAGAACAAGAACTCCAAACAGAGGATATGGAGCTTCTCAAAGTAACTCTAAATCACAGAGATATAGAGTTAGAAAATAAAGTATCCCTTGAAGATGTCAAAAAGAGGCTCAAAGAAAGTTACAACGAGCATCCTTTGGCATGGTGGGATAGAAATCAACTCAAAGCCAGTCTTACTCTAAAGGATGGCAAAGAGTATGAATTCGTCAGATATAAGCCTATCCCAATAAACATAACAGATCAAAGGGATATGAGAATGATTATCAAGGAACATTTGGACCTTGGTCTAATCAAAGAAGGAGTTTTATCATATAGTAACCCAGGTTTTCTGGTCAGAAATCATGGTGAAATAAAAAGAGGAAAACCCAGGTTAGTTATTAACTACCAAGGTATTAATAAAATCCTGGAATTTGTGGGTAATTCATACCCAGTAGAGAACATCTAATTAACTGTGTACAAAATGCTAGAGTGTTCTCAAAATTTGATTGTAAGTCTGGATTTTACCAGATTCGAATGGAAGAAGGCAGTAAGAAATTCACAGCCTTCTCTACACCACAAGGACATTATATCTGGGAAGTTATGCCTATGAGATTGGCTAATGCACCCCAAATATTTCAAAGAAAGATGGATAATCTTTTTAAAGATTATTTCAACTTCATGTTTGTTTATATTGATGATATTCTTATAGCATCAAAAAACATAGATGAACATATTAAACATTTAGAGATTTTCTCTAAAATTTGTACACAAGAAGGACTGGTTTTATCTGAAAAGAAAGCAGTCATAGCAACAAGGAAAATTGAATTCCTTGGAATTGAGATTGATGAAACTGGAATAATTCTACAACCTCATATTGTGGAAAAGGTAAAGAATTTTCCAGATAAACTCAAATATGTAAACCAACTCCAAAGTTTTCTAGGAGTAGTTAATTTTGCAGGGATGCTCATAAAAAATCTGGCAATGTATAGAAAGGTGTTTAGTCCTTTGTTAAAAAAGAATGCAAGGTTTATATGGACCGATGAACATACTAAAGGGGTGAACCAATTAAAGGAGATATGTAAGAATCTTCCAAAAATTGCTATACACGTGGATGAAGATGATCTGGTGTTATTTACAGACGCCAGTGACGAATGGTGGGCAACAGTTGTTACTAAGATCACTCCGGATGGAGAAATACCATGCAGATACTGTAGCGGTCTTTTTTCTAAATCTGAGGCTATCAGATGGCATATCAACGAAAAGAAATTTTATGCAGTTAAAAGGGCTTTCGAAAAATGGCCATTATTTTTACTTGCTAAAAAATTCACTTTGAAGGTTGATAACACTCAGGTAAAAGATTTCCTAAGGAATAAGATTGAATCTAAGCCTCAGAAGGCTAGGTTATTAAGATGACAAGCTTTATGTCAAAATTATATTTTTGATATTGTTATTATTAAATATCATGAAAATATTCTTGAAGATTTCTTAACAAGTGATGGAAGGCAGTGACGTAGATTCCATCATGAAAATGCAAAGACATTTCAGGGAACACCTTGGGTTAGACCTGGCCACGGTCCGGGTCCGGGTCCGGGTCGGACCCGCCGGATCCGATTGGCTTTAGCCAACCCTTAACCGGCCCGCCAATGGCCGGTTCGAGTCCGGGTCGGTGAACCGGCGGTTCGGGTCCGGGTTCGGGTCCGGTTAACCACCGGTTCAGGATCTGAGCTAACCCGGGCTATTTTAAAAAATAATAATAATAATTGCTACGCCCCAGCGCTGCATTGGAAGCGCTGGGGCACTAAACCTTTGAATTAAATTCGAAGGGGAAGCGCCCCAGCGCTGCCAATGCAGTGCTAGGGCGCTGCACCTTCGAAATTTAATTTTTTTAAAATTTTTAAACAGATTTTTAATAAGACATATTCATTAAATAATCTCAATCAAATATTTCATATCTCCATAATAAAAATTTATTACATTTATTAAATAAACAATATATTAGAATTTCAACATCTTAATATCTTATGACTTAATATTACAAATCTATTACATTTTATTCTACTTCACTCGCATTTCCTCCCGTCATAGTTCCGGATGTTCCTTCGGTATCATCTTGGTCTTCTTCACCACTTTGAATATGTTGTGTTCGAGTAGCGGCTTTTGACCAATCATTGAGCAAACATTGGGCTTTCAAATTTTCTGGCCTTAAGCTAGAACGTCTCTCGTCCAATGTATTTCCTCCAATACTAAATGCTTGCTCCACTGCAACTGTTGAAACCGGACAAGCTAGAATTTCTTTTGCCATTATAGCCAAAATTGGATATATTTGTGTTTTTTGCGACCACCATCTCAAAATGTCGAAGTTTTTCTCATCTGTATCACTAAAATCAAAAGTAGTGGTAAAATAATTCTCAAGTTCCTGACTGGAACTTGAGGATCCTCGTGGACGTTTCGTCCGTTCCCTTAATAAAAGTTGTGCTTTAGTAAGTTTAGAAGTAACATTACTAGTTGTAGTGGATTGTGTTTCATGTGAAACAATTTGTCCACCATATTTGATGTTATATTCATTATAAATATCAAGTAAATGAGTTTTAATATTAAACAAAATCAATGAGATAGAAGGAATCGTTTCCGCAATAGGCTCCAAAGATTCATAATATAATGTTAACATGTCGCTTAAGCCATCTAATTTAAGTCTAGGATCTAAAACAAAAGCACATAAAAAAATTTCAGGAATGAGCAAAAAATATTTTTCCCATTTTGCTTTCATGACGAGAATACACTGAGATAAAGCACTATCATTAGAATTAACATGTTCATGAAAAATAAAAGCAATGTTGCAACAATGTGTTAAAACTAAATGCGAAGTAGGGTAATAAACACCGGATAATTGGTCATTAGCATCATTAAAAACTTTTAAAATTTCACAAATACTAGTGCATATGTTCCATTGATTTGAAAACAAATAAATATCACGAGCTTGAACAAATTGATGAAAAAATGTACATAATAAATCTTTATATTCAAAAGAAGATAATAACAATTTATATGTTGAATTCCAACGAGTTGGAACGTCTCGTGCAAACCGCTTAGGCTTCATACCATTTACTCTACAAAATTTTTCCCATAGCTTCATAACTTGGGGGTGCGTCCATAAATAATGAATAGCGTTTCTAATTGGTTGAATATGTGTGCCTAAATTTTTTAGCCCATCTTGAACACACAAATTTAAAATATGACATGTGCATCTAATATGAAAAAATTTGCCACCTAGTGATGGTTTACATATTTCAATAAGCTCACTAATACTAGAAGTATTTGCACTAGCATTATCAAAAGACATTGAAAAAACATTGGTAGTTAGACCATATTCTTTTAAAATAACAAATATAAGTTGCGAAATATTTTGTGCCGTGTGTGATTCGTTGAAACATCTATATGCAAGCAACCTTTTTTGAATGTTCCAATTATTATCAATCCAATGACATGTAATACCCATATATGAACAACTTTGCCAATGATCACTCCAAATATCGGAACACAAAGAAACTTTATTATTCAAACTATAAAATTCCTTAATTAATTCTTTCTTTTGATCAACGACTAACTTTTTCATTGTGCGTTTGAGACCATTTCTTGGAATACGTCTAATAGAAGGATTTGCACTTGTAGAAAGCCAATTTTCAAAAGATAATTTATCGCTAAAACTAAAAGAAAGTTGTTCAACCGCACAAAATTTAGCCGTTTCTTCTCTAAATCTAGCTTCGTTATATTTAAATAGTTGAGTTCATTACCCGATTGAGAAGAGAATGCCGGAATTTGAGTTTGACCACGATCAATACCAATTTCCACCGGATGATTTTTCTCGATATGCCGCGTCAAAGTTTCATAACCACCTCCTTGTTTAAATTTGTAACATTTTGAACAATATTTGCATTTGGCTTGCAAATCACCGGAGGGAAGCGTCACCTTGTCGAAGTGTTTGGTGAAGATATCGGATGTCGGGCGAGGCACCGCTCGAGTTTGTCTTTGAGAGGCCGCCGGATCGTTCATACTTTCTTGACTTGCATGATGACGTGGTGGTGGTGGTGGTTGTTCAACTTCTTGTCTTTGTTGCGCCTCTTGTCGAATTTCTTGAATTTCATCATCGGAATATTCAAGATCAAATCCATCGACATTGAATTGAGGATACTCGACCTCGGGTAGTATGATGCTCTCTTTTTTTCCTTTTCCTTTGTCACCCCTACGACTTGATCCCGCTCCGAACATTTGTAATTGTATAAATATGAAAATAAACCAATAATCGAAACTTGATATTTTTGATAATTCAAGAAATTAAAAGGAATTGAGAATAGAGAGAATTGTGTAAACAAAATGAAAGGAGGTTGGGGGTATTTATAGATCACAAATAGGTTTTAAAAAATAAAAAAAAAATCCGGTTGACCCGGCGGGTCCGGCGGGCCGACCCGCCGGGTCGGGCGGGTTTCAACGGCCACAAAATCGTGGCCGTTGATCTCAACGGCCACGAAATCGTGGCCGTTGAGAGATCCAACGGCCACTTGCTAGTGGCCGTTGGATCATCTGGCGCCCCGATGGGCGCCACGTGTCCAACCCGCCGGTTTGCCGATTTTCCTAAGGGAAAATCGGGACCGGACCGCCTAGTGGCCAGTTCGGTCCCGGTTCTGGGTCGGGCCCGTTGACCCGGTTAACCGGCCCATTGACCACGGGCCGTTTCCGGGCCGGGTCCGGGCCCAACCCGGCCCTTGGCCAGGTCTACCTTGGGTTGCTTCAAATCGAGTTCAACCAGCTTATCATAAGTGCCGATATGGCGGGTATGTTATAACAAGCTGATCGGATCAAAGTATCCAATCGAATCACAGGATGTATGCAAGCTCAAACTCAACTATGGGCTGCTATTCAAGGGCCAATTATGCGTGTCATAGAAAAACTACTGGTTTCTCAAAAACAAGAAATACAGCCACCGGTTGTAAAATAATATGTTGAGGATTCTAATACTCAAGAAACAAGCGCTAATCTATCATCAGCTTTTGATGATCTAGATAAAACAACAATTGATGAGGATAACTCATCAAGTCAACCCTCCGCCTCTGGCGTAAAAGAGGAAGAGATCAATCTTAGGCCCCACACTGACAAGAGAAAATCTAAGATTGATACTAACCCAGCTGTAATTTCTCCATTTTAGGTTTATCAACAAAGATGGGAGAAATTAAGTACAAGAAGTGAAATCAACCCGATCACTTGCAGGGTTGATGTTGCAGGAATATATCCAAGGGTTTGACTAAAAAACAATGTCAATCCTAAGGATGTAAAGCTATGGTATGAATTTGGGGCTCTAGCCTCAGTTTATACAACTTCACCAGGCTTCCAAGAAATATCACAACTACCAAAATGGATTCAGGAAGCAGTCCAAGAAACATGGGCAAATAATGATCATTTGTCCAGAGGAGATGTACTCGAGTTATACTTCTTTAGTGCTGCTCCAGAACCAACATGGAAAGGATCACACGAGCCCTTTCATTTCATCAAGCTAAGGAGACCTGACATGAATAATCAAAGATTTATCAAGGATCCTATATCTGAAGAAATACCATTGGTGTACACCTTTGGAGAAAATGAAATTTCAACCAGAAGGGCATGAGGTATTTGGGTTTGTCTCACCGAGATGGATAAGATCAAGTTTCCGTTCAAATTTTATCAAAATTATGTGAACGGATCATTCCTGTTAAACACAATGACAGGAAAAACTACGGCTTTTGAGGAAGAACTCTTCGAAAAGAAGCGAAACTTTTTGTGGAACAACAAGCTGCCGGGGAGTAAAGAAAATTGCCGAAAATTTTGTAACATGGCTCATATCGGAAGATAGTCAGAGAATATCTGCCCAGAATGTCCAAACCAGAAGGAGCCAGAATTCGAAAAAACCTTCAAACCCCGAACGGATCGAAAAGATTTTTCCGAGACAAACAAAGGTGGACAGGGACCACCAAAACCGCGTTTTCCCAGGGGCCCACTGCAAAAGCAAAAGATGCCCCGACAACAATAAAGAAGGCATGTGAGGAGAATAAATCCAAAAGAAAAAGTCAAGCATGTGACTCCTCCACTAGTAAAAGATGTCATCGGGCATGTGACTCCCACTAGCAAAAGATGTCATCAATAATGACATAAAAAATTCAAGACAGCTGTAAGATTCCCTAAAGTTTCTCGGTGAAACGAGTGGAACTTCGGCTATAAATATAGGATTTTAAGGAAGCTGAAGACATCGATCATTTCCTTCAGTTTTCTTACAAATAAAACGTTGTAATATTTCTCTTTCTATTGTATTAAGTTTTACTTTTATGTATTTCAAGAACAAGGCTACTATGAGTAGCTAAACTAGTTATCTCCTCCTCTTCAAAGGAGGTTGATTTATGTAATAATATGTTGTCTGAATAAATTTCCGAAGCTCTTTCTATCATGTTATTTTATTTAAAAAATTAAGCTTTTACTATACGCCCTAAGGTAGAAAACGAAATAGGGTTGTGCTAGCTGCTGCTGAAGGAGTCTGTGTCAGAAAAAATCGGTTGCGATCGCGTGGTTTGGTTGTGAGGAACAACCTGTAAAACTCGGTGGATATAACCCGAAAACAGTGTGGTCAAAGAGGTATTCTGCTTTAATTTACTGACGGAAGCATGATGGGATTAAGCCTTTAAATTCTAAATAGGAAAATAAAGGGTAGAATGTACATTATTTAGTTTAGGACAAATTCAAGAAACTATTTAATGAATCAGGGATATATTTGGAACATGAAAAGTGAAAGGGATATAATACGGAAAATGAAAAAGATACAGGAATATATTTAGAAATTGTCCCTACAATTCGAGGTTCTCCTAATTTTTGGTAGAGTATATCTCTTGTGATATGCGATTAATTCGATCATTTGCAAAAAAAAATTAATAATTTCAACATAAAAAGATAATATTTTTTTCTGAATCAAATTATGTTGAAAATTCATCTCACAAAATCACTCTCGGTGACAATATTATAAAAGTGTTTGTATTTGATGAATTCCCGTTTGACTTGTTATTACAAGGGTCTTGGCAAAACACGGCATAGCTAGTTCTCCGAGTACAATAGCATTGTAAGTTGGTAAAAATAAATTAGGGTCACCACTAGAATAACACAAAAACTCCTCAAACATCAATTTTGTGATATTAATATCTTGTTTGACACGAAATAATATTATTTTTATATTAAAAGTATTAATTTTCATTATAAATGTAGGCCGATCGATCCGTCTTACAGAACTAGATCCATAAAACTAGTAGAATAATATACATACCATTTGGTTTCATATATTATTAATCAATGTATAACTTATCTTATCCAATCTTATGTTCTTCTTGTCATATTATTTATCAATCTATTAATTATTTATCTTACATCAATCAAATCATTAAATTTAAATTACTATATTAACCTTTATAAATAATATTATTTATATTTTATTAATTGTTAAAAAGACAAAAATGGTAATTTATCATTTTTTCTAAAATTTAATCAATCACATCAAAAAAATTATAATCTATCAATCAAAATAAATATTATATCAACTATCATTTATAATTTATTTTTTTATTATATTATATTACTTATATTTGTATTATTTATCTTATCACTCAAACCATACAGTAGGGGTGTAAACAAATCGAGCCGGCTTTATAAATATTTGATTCGTATTCGAACTTATCGAACTT
Organism: Henckelia pumila; assembly: GCF_033568475.1. Lineage (NCBI taxonomy): Eukaryota > Viridiplantae > Streptophyta > Magnoliopsida > Lamiales > Gesneriaceae > Henckelia > Henckelia pumila. Next base: position 33,537,663 of record NC_133121.1, on the reverse strand, counting down.
AAGCTAAACCCACATGTTCGAACCTTTTTCCAAGCTGAACTTGAATCAATTATTTTGTTCGATAATTCGCAAATTGTTTGTGAACCTTAATATTTTATTAATAATGATATAATAAATATATGTACATTTTAAAAAAATTCAGACATTTTTAGCTTTTGAACAAAGTTTTTGAATTTTGATATCTAAACAATAGTTCGAATAGATACGAATATTTCGAGTCAAACTTGAACTTCATTTCGAATCGAGCTCGAACCCGATATTTAAAATTTTCAAACTTCAAATCGAACTTCAATATACTTAATTTGAACCAAACTCAAGCCCTTATTTTTTACTATTATTCCGCTTTATTCAGTTCATTTGAACCCCTTCCTAATTTAGACATCGAGCTGGAAACACCAGCGCTTGTATGTGTATATTGTCCCAAGTAAAACCAGGACTTAGAAAAAGGTCCGAAATTCAAGTACATAAAAAAACAAACAATTAAGTTGTCATAAATAGCCAGGACAAAAACATCAATTTGAAATCCACGAAAAACTTCAGTATCCTTTTTTTGGGTGTGGAGAAGTAAAATAGAACAAAGTTTTTCCTAGTTAGGCCTAAGCAGCTTGTCTGTTCCTCTTCTTGACTCCAGACTTGGCAACCTTAAGGCTTCTGCTCACCACACTCAATCTTGCAAGGGCAGCCTTCTTTAGATCAGGCCGGTAATGGTTATCTGCCACCTGTAGTAAGAGATTCAATTACTATACAACCAGGGGTTGAATTCATGATTTCGTATTTATGTAAACCTTGGTAACACAGCATTATGAACATTTTTGTTAGATCATGGCCATCATATATCTAATCTAGGCAGCTCTTATTTGATTAAATTCCCCAATGGTCGCCAAAATAGAATCAGTGGCTAACATAATTCAGTCATGTACTAAAATATACGAGGATTTCCGCTGCCGAATAATGCGTAGACCCAGAAAAGGGTTATGCAGAGATAATAACACACCCATTAACTTGTGTAATACCAAAAAATCAAGGGCTATACTTGGTCGTCACGCACTTCTGCAAATTGCAATATAATACATAGTAAAGCAGAGATTAACCTATCTATTTGACTAGTGGAATGCTGAAAATTTTGAATGCACTCCATAGTATTTTTCCATGACAGATACTTGGAAAATCAGAAACAGAAAAAAACAATTATTAAAACTGCATCCAGAAAAGAGCACAACAGCAGTGGGATACCTGATTCGATACAGCCTTGGCCATGCGGCTGAATTCTTTCTTCATGAGAGACTTGTTAAGCAAACGTGCAGGCTTGTTGTGTTTCTTAGTCTTCGTAGTTGCAAACAACACCGATTGATCCTTGCCTGGTTGAATGGTCACGGTTTTCTTATTCGCCAACCCTACAAATTATAAAAATGTCTAAAGGGGAGAAAATCCAAGTATAATCATCAAAATATAAATGCATCAATAAAACAGTTCTCAAGATGATAACCCAGTCAACTGTATGGTTAAGAACCACAACATAACCAAGTTGTAAATTTCAGAAACGGAAAAAGAGAGAATTTAAAAGTTCAAAAGCAAGATCTTTGACAAAGTAACCAAGAAACTACATTATAATACATTCTTCCACCAAAAATCAACCTAGACAGAATAAAACCTTGAAACCACACACAAAAAAAAAAAGAAAGAAAAGAAACAGAAACAGAAAATGAAAATGAAATCCAGCATACCCGCAGATATATGTATCAGAGTTATAAGGAGACAATAAAAATAATCTCAGTTGTCCGTTCATCTCACTTACACTTTACAGACTACAAAAGTTGCAAAAAGGATTCCAATTCATCTACTAAACAGAAGCCACCAAATTGACCACAAAAAGGTATTTGCAGGAACATGGGAAAAAATTGAATTTTTCTCAACATTTTCCCAGATCAGAAAACACATTTCTGCAACTAAACTGAATAACAATTCGAATAGAACAAAGCTAGAAAAAGCCGCAATCTAATACTGAAAATAGTTTTTTTTTTAAAAAAAAATCAAAAACTAACCAGAGTATTTGTAGGAGTGAACATTGAACAGATTATTGGGCTCCTTGCTAAATTTCACGCCAGCCGTTCCATTCCCAAATTCCTTTACCAGGAAACAGTTATTCTTTTTCACGATCTCCCATATCAGCTGGCTAGGAACTGTCGTCATTTCTAACACGGAGAAATCCTAAATCAAACAGAAAAACATGAATTACGCGCATACATGTAAAAGAACAAAAAAGTTCATGGGAGCTGAGATTTACCTCCCGAGAGAATTGGTTCTAGGGTTTAACTGAGACGGCTCCCAGATTCTCACTTTGGAAGGAAAATGGAGTCACCGAATAAATACATGAATTTAAACCCTAATAAAGTAGATACATGCAATGACGAAACTAGCCCTATGCCCTTATTTACATTTTGGTCCTAATAATATTTATTGCTTTGAATTTAATTTATTATATAATCTGACAATTTGTTTGTTTGTTTTGTTTTTGCTCTAGAGCAATCACTATGAATTTAATATTATATAATCACAGATACTGAAATTTTGTTTTTTCCGTTATTTTTGGATATACAGTATGTATAGTATTATATAAGTGCAAATTGCTCAAAAATCTCCAATGCAAACATGTTTTGCTCTGCACTCCCTAGCCATTTTTTGTACCACATTTTTTGTTAATTTGTACCACATCTTGTATGGTTTTGTACCACATCTTGTATTGTTTTGAATCACATTTTATGACTAGGGACCCCAAAACGAAACATGTTTGTATTTGGGGATTTTTGAGCAAATTGTCCATTATATAATCTATTATATTTATAATGTGAGTTGAATTGTGAATTTATTCATACGTTTCTATTACATATTACATATATATATATATAAATATGTGAGTTCATTTGTGAATTTACTTAACTATCATTTTTCCATTATTAAATAATTAATGTGTTTTTTTCTTTCAATAATTTATTTATGTAAATCTTTATTTAACTAATTTATTTAAAAAGTATATCATGCGCTCTTTCAAATATAAAAAAAATACTATTAATATTCTCTTAAAAAATTTTACTATACTTTCTAATTTATTTTATTCGATTCTATAATTCACATATTAACAAGTACATGGATTACTAATAAAACTCTTATAAGATTGTATATGAATACTTAAAATAAAAAAGTTGCATAATGTACTTTAATTTTTCTAATCTATCTAATATCTACTTTATTATTATTACTAACATATGAATAAAAATTGTGAATTAACTTAAATATTTTTATTTTTTACACATTATTTTTCTGTTATAAACTTTCATATTTTTGCATCTACTATTTATTATTATATTATTACACATACATAAATATGTAAGTTAATTTGTGAATTTACTTGACTACCATTTTCTCATTAATATTAAATAACTAATGTGTTTTTCTCTTTTAATAATTTATTTATGTGCCTCTCATTTAACTAATTTATTTAAAAAGTATATCATACACTTATTTATTTAAAAATTATATCATGCATTCTTTCAAATATAGAAAAATATTAATATTATCTTCAATTTTTTTACCATACTTTCTAATTTATTTTATTCGATATTATAATTCAAATATGAACAAGTACATGGAATACTAATAATACTCTTATAATATAGTATATGAATTCTTAAAATAAAAAATTGTATAGTGCACTTTAATTTTTTTAATCTATCTAATATCTATTTTATTTTAATTTTTACAATCTATCTAATATCTATTTTATTACTACTATAAACATATGAGTAACAATTGTGAATTAAATTAAATATTTTTATTTTTTATAAACTATTTTTCTATTGTACACTTTCATATTTTTGCATCTAAAATTTATTATTTTCTCTTTTTCTTATTTGATATTTATTATTTTCTCTTTTTTTATTTGATTTATTTTTCCTACAAATATATTTAATCATTTATTGCACACTATTTTTCTGTTAATATTACAAGATAATCATAAAACCGAACGCTTGTCTCTTTATCAAAAACTATAGCTGATGGTAATTGTGCTACTTAAATATTTTAAACCGTACAAAAAGTAGTCTCTTTATTCTACTCGTGGCAATTAGCCACAAATTATATGTTTAAATAAAATTTTATGTCTTTTTCTGATCTTCTAATTTTCTAATTTCTTTATTCTACTTGTAGTTCTAACCATAAATTATATGTTTAAATTATATATTTCAATAAAAATATCAACTATATCATATTCATGTGTTTTGGTTTTCAATATATAAATTGATAAGCACAGACGATATACAAATCTACTTCAACAATCTTATCTTTGACTATTAAAGCTCCTAGCAAGCAACACACTATGATAATCAATATTGAAAATTTTGGAAAAGATTATTTTCTCATATAAAAACTTTTTCAAACTTTACAAAAAATACAATAATTATTTATAAAAAAACAGTAGCACAAGAAATATTCTGAATTTGATCAAACTTTCTTTGCATGATGGATCCAAGACTTGAGATAAACAATAAATGTTTGAGTCTTTGAAGATGATTTATTTCAAAAATGGTGATGACAATAAATTCTTCTGTACGATCCAATGAATGATTGTAATGAAAAAATAAATTGACTCGTAACTAGGAACATTATATAACAAATAATACACAGGTTATAAGCAAAGTAGTCTACTGAATTTATTCTTAATCTTTTGTAACCGATGAATATTTGTTAATGACTATTAATTTTCTTTTAAAGGTCGTCTGACATATTCTGTTGGGAAAATATTATGTTGCATTTACTACTGTCTACTGATATTCTTGAAGTCATCAAACCATCAAAACTAGATTGTCTAACATGAGAGTTACAATATAAATCAATATATTTTTAGTGAATTTTTCGATATTAAGATGCATAATAATAAACTTTTGACATTATAAATCCTTTAAAATATCGCACAGCAGCCCAACCGTGATGCGGTTCAATTGCTCTACCAAACAAGGACAATTATTGCACCACAACAGTCTTTTACACATTATTCACTACAAGAAAAACGGCAAACGACAACGCTTTTTCCGCGTTGTTATTGACACAAAAAAAAGTGTTGTCGTAGCCAGTGTTGTGAAAGACCGCGGTCAAAGACAACGCGAAAAAAACGTTGTCGTTTTGAGTAAAGCCAACGCATAAAAAGCGTTGTGATATTTGAAAAAGACAACGCTTTTTCCGCGTTATCTTTTTTAGCAACGATAACGCTTTTTATGCGTTGTCTTTCAGCGAACTTTTTACAACACGGCCATTTACAACGCTTTTTCACAACGTTTTTAAAAGCGTTGTGTTTTGCAAAGACAACGCTTAAACCACCTACGACAACGTTTAAAAAGCGTTGTCTTTTTTCAAATAAAAAACAAAAAAAAATAAAATTTAATTCACAAATTTTCAATATTATAAATCACTCAATATTCAAAATTTTTGAAAATTAAATCTAATATACAATATTTCAATATTATAAATCATTCAAATATAACAAAAATCATTCAAATATAACAAATAATTGAATTCTTCAGGTTCATATTGACCATGTGCGCTATGCTTTCTGGTCGACGATCAGACCAACTCTCAGAATTCTAAATCCATTTGGAGGACTGGAAATGTGCTGAACAATAGCAGCAACTAAGAATAAAATTTTAAAGTCATGGTTATGAATGACACAATAAATCAAACATCAAATTATTTATTCTATCCCACGGGAAAATACAATAATAACATAACCAAGAAATAACACAAAAACTCATGAGAAAAACCAATAATTGCCACGCACCAGATCCAGGTTTCTCAGTAAATGTGCCTTCTACTACCTACAAGCACATTCCTAATCCAAACTGATCAGCAGAAATTCAAGAATTATTTGTACCAAATTATTTCCTTACCAAGGCTCATCTTCCATCATAATCTCCTAGCTCGAATCAGACTTTTTAGTTGATTTAGATCACCGAAATAATTTTTATTTTATTTTAGGAAACACTTTAAAAAGAGATCAAACATGCGTAGTAGAATTTTCAACATATAACATTAAAAACAAAAATGTTTAATTACATTAAAATGTGAAAAAATTAGTCAAGAGATCAACTTTAAATTTGGTTGATGAATTCTAAGGAGTTGTCCTTGGAAAAAGGAACATTCTCAACATATGACTTGTACAGAGTTTGAGATATCTGCAAAAAATGTATGAATTTGTAACTTAAAAAAACTATATTTTCAACTATGATAATATATGTAGCATGTGCATCGTACGTTTCTTGGAACTACCAATGCACTAATAGGAAATGCTAAAGTTTTAAATAACTCACAATTTCCAAATTTTGGTTTGATCCTTTGACGATCAAGGCCGTAATGTTGCCAATCAAATATGCACCAAGAATCATGTTGAAAGAAAAATATATCATAAACAAATATCAATTCCCTCAAAGACACTCTAAGCACTCAAAGCACTCAACTGATCCAGTATAATTGTAATACACGCTAACTCCTTCAAAGACACTCTAAGATATTGGCCTTATTGGAGAAATTTTCGATCTTTTTACATACCTGACAAAAGATTATAAGATTGGTCGGAGAATTTAATTTAGCACATATAGCTCATGCCATAGAAATAAATGATTTACTATTACTACAAACAATGAAAAGCTTAGAAAAACTCTCTCTAGTTGGTTCTCCGCATAGTTGCCATTTTATGATACAAATACAACCATATCATGCGCTCTTATTATACGATCCCTGTTGTTTGAACATGAAGCCATCTAGGTCAACAGAAAAATAGAAATTAACAGCTAATTTTAGGGGATAATGTGCATACCAAATGGTGTATCATCAGGGTTCCACAGTATTCTATCGACAGGGATGGTGGGATTACTTTCCATGTCCTGATCACGCAGTGGATATAAGTGAATCAGAAGATTACTTAATTAACAAAATCAAAGCTAAAGACGCATACAAAATCATGCTTCCAAGAATGTATTCCATTTCCATATGCATAAATAATAGACATAAACATTGAAAAATCAATCTCAAACAAAATATAAAACATAAACATCTTCAATTTATATATATATGCACAGGAGATTAGCTACTGCTTTCATTTCCATTTGCATAAAGAATAGACATAAACACTGAAAAATCTATCTCAAACAAAATATAAAACACAAAACACAAAAGGCAGAGCCACATAATCTGGCCTTCTTCCCATATGCACAGGAGATTATCTACTGCTTCCTTACCTGAACTAAGAAGAAATTAAAGTATAAAAAACAAACATCTTCAATTTAGCTATACCTTTCTCACCTCGTGAAATAAAACACAAACATCCTAAGTTTATATAGCTTCAAAGAAACAGATGAGACATGAGAAATCTAGTGACCCTTATAGTCGTTCTGGATGAATACAAAGAAGAAAATTCTTCATTAACTATGTTGTGTTCTTCATTATATATCTCCATAACCTGCACAAAACCGTGAAAGTTGGTTAGAGAAGTCTAATATTGCAATGAATAGTAGTTCTGCCAACCTATATTCTTTGTTCAAATTGAGTAGACACCAACATGGGTAATAAGAAACGAGCAGGGGAACATTAGACAAAATAGACATTAATAAAGTTGTGAATTACTATTTTTGTTGTAGTGATTAATAGAAACCCCACATCAGATTCATGAAAAGAAATTTCATGACCGATGATCTATTAAGCTCATTCAATCATATTCCCCCCATGGACCAACATAAACTGTAAGCTACGATCCAAGTTCTTGAAACCAAAATTGCTATATTTTTGTCTCAAAATTAGAACCCACAAACAAAAAGAATAAAACAAATCAATCAACCAACCAAAACAAAAGCGAAAACCAAAATCAAATATAAGCAACCATAAGAAATTAAAAAGCAATTAACCAAAATCAAATATACGCAACCAAAATCAGTACGTTTGACATGCAGTACTAGATCAACCATAAGCAATTAAAAAGCGAAAACCAAAATCAAATATTTCACCTCGAGTTGGATCTCTTACAGTGGTTGTGCATAGTCCAGACATCGACCAACCAAACAACAAACCGCCCCAAATGGAAGAGACAGTGACCGGATTAATAAAACCGTGTAGGGTTGCTGTTGCTGCACCAAGTGCTAGCTAGGCCACCCTCCAGAAACACGGCATGATATTGGTTGCTTCTTTATTTGTGGTGTGGTTGGATGGATCCTTTAATTATTGATAAAGTGACGACGAGCGATCATAAAGAATTGATCTAAATATGAGTCGATTGATGCAATGAATTCAAACTAAGAATTAGTGCAAACAAACAAGGATGCATATTGACTGTAAAACACAAATATATTTACATACGTACCCCAGGATTACCACTGTTTTCCCATCTCATATTTCTTCAACTTCACACACTCCAAATTCAATGGAAAAACAAATTTCCACATAATTAGGAGCAAAAATTATGAAGTCCTGAAACAATAGTTACCTTCCCCTTAAAAAATACATTAGGACATATCCAAGAGATTCGAAATCATCTCTCCTGCTTTGTTCTAAAAGACATATCAATAGCATATCAGTAAATATGGAACTAAACTAAAATTAAACTAGTGAGTAGAATACAATATCTCGATTTATATTGATGTAAATATTGCATTATGAACTTACATGCAAAATTAATTAACAACCATCAGAAAGAGGAACTTGTAAACTTAATTCCTTATAATATGCTAAACTATTTATCCACAAACCTGATGAATTTGATGGTATGGTAAAATAAGGATGATATTCACCCAATAAGCATTTTCATGCACCTGAAATATCATAAGAGATATCAAATGCTATTTGAAACTGATTAGATGCATTCTTATAAATGAAGAACGAATTGGTGAATTAACTGTCCAAAAGTATAAAATAAAGGAAGCAGCCTGTGTGAATTGAAAAAATATACATTTTGCGTGGAACAAAACATCAAGATTCAAAGGGATCACACTTTTTAGTGTAACTATTATCGCACAATACAAAGATCACTGCTTTCAGGAAAGTCAACATGGTTAACTAGCCCAAACAATCACAAATGAACACATACCACACTCTCAGAATTATGGCAACATCTCCTAGCACAAAAGTAAAAAAACACTTCCATATAATCCTGTGAGGCATAAATCAAAGTAAAAATCTTCTCATAACTCAATTTAAAAAAAAAGATAATAATTTATACACACAATAAGAAGCCTGCAATGTTCGTTACAACAATGCATCACATGGTCAAAGGACAGCAATACCTGACTTTAGGTCCATTCAGAATGAATGTGAATCAATATGAGCCAAGGCTCACACAATTGAGAATATTCCAAAAGGTATGAAAGTTAACTCAAAAAATTTTATTAACCTAAAGTAAATCGTGAAAAGAGCAGCTGATTTAACATCTCAACTAATACTTGATAGTTAATGTCAATCTGAATTAAGATTTACCAGCAGTCACAGGCTTGGCTATTTTGACTTTTTTGTGCCAATTCTTTATCAGTCTGAAGCAACAAGTAGAATGCAAATTACCATTTTTATAAAAGCATGTTACAAAAGCAGAGTAAAATAAAAAAAAAGAGTGAAAGTACCAAGGCTGGATTCAAGCAGCATGAAACACAATACTCGTATGAGTTGCAACACTGTGAAACAAGATTGCATTCACTGCTTATTCAGAAGAAGAGAGAAATAGAACATTATAAAAAGCTTCAAGAAAATGAAGATGGTGCCCATTTGAGATAACCATAAACATGTTATTTCAATTTAATTGTTTCTTCAAGAACAATAAACAAGACATACGCATTCTATTTGGAAACACTAGTTTTAGAAGACTCAATAAACACAATCAAACAAGAAATCAAGGAAAATGGTCCTGCCATTTCTATGTAAGTTGTTTATGTTCTTTGTTTTACAAGCTAAAATGTGCGGGGAATACGTCAAGAATGTCCAAAACAAACAAGATAATAATGACAATGAGACGGAGTAGAAATTGTCTATTATAAGACTTAAAGAGACAACTCACTGACAAGAAAATTGATCTCCTTTTCCTGTGCAACAGCGAGACAATGGGTCAACAGATAGTGCATCGCATACAAGGCCTGCAAGAAAGCAAGCTCGTTGTCACAGTATAGATATCAATCTATATTTTATAAAATTGGCGACAAGAAAAGAAAAGGCCATCACAATCTATATTACATCAAACAAATTTGCTGGGCTGAAATCTTGGTGAGTATTAGAGCTCAAGCAAATACTGAAAACGATCAATTATGGAAAACAGAGGCGCAAAATGCTAAAATAAAATTCGTGGATATGTTTTACACAACATTTTTTGAGGTTCAAGGCTATGTCTCTTTATTATTGGGTAGTGCGCTGTCTTTCAACTTTTCTTTGCTGCTGGGCTTTTGCGTATGATTTCTTATAGTGAAGCTGGTTCTAACTTCAGATTGGACGACATTGGTTCAATAGTTGTGTTCCCTTTGTCTATTGTTCTTATTAGTGTAGGAGTTAAAGGGTCCACTAGGGTCATCGTAGTGGAGGACTCCGATCCAATTACGGATGCAGATGGGAAACTGTATGAAACCCTTGCGAACAAACCAAACATTTTTGTATATGCTTTGGCTTCTATTGTTTCTAAAGCTTTTTGGTTTTGGATGAATCCCCTTCTAAAGAAAGGTTACGAATCACCTCTCAAGGTTGAGGACATACCTTCCCTTTTACCGGAACACAGAGCCGAACGAATGTCGGAGCTCTTTGCGAGAAATTGGCCTAAGCATGAGGAAAACTCGAAGCACCCTGTTATTAGAACACTAATTCGATGCATCTGGAAACAATTCTTTTTCACTGCTTTTCTTGCAGTTGTAAGGCTTTGTGTCATGTATGTTGGTCCGGTACTCATACAGCAGCTTGTGGATTTCACAGCAGGGGAGAGGAGTTCTTATCTTGAAGGATATTACCTTGTGGGTATCCTACTGGTTGCGAAGTTCTTGGAAGTTTTGAGTTCTCACCAATTTAACTTCCATACCCAAAATCTTGGTATGCTTATTCGATCAACACTTATTACTTCTTTATTCAAGAAGGGATTAAGGCTATCAGGTTCCGCAAGACAAGCACATGGGGTTGGTCAAATTGTAAACTACATGGCTGTGGATGCTCGACAACTCTCGGATATGATGCTGCAGCTTCACTTTTTGTGGCTAATGCCATTATAGATTACTGTGGCTGTAGTTATACTTTATCAATACTTAGGTCCTGTCACATTTGCTGCACTCTTGGGACAGGCATTGATCATGCTATTTGTCTTATTTCGTACCAAGAAGAACAATGGCTACCAGTTTAACATAATGAAGAACCGTGATTCGAGAATGAAAGCAACTAATGAGATGCACAATTGCACGTAGCAAATTCAATACCACTTTCACAATTTCAAAAGCAATCCACTGTTGGAAATCAAGAACCAGTATATACATATAGCACAATAAATAAACAACATGAGAAAAAATGACCAGTGCAATGGAAAAACAAGGTTGAAAGTAAAGTCAACTCCAAGTAATGAAATAGAATGTAAACAAATCCTTTCGAATGGATCTTTTTAAATGAACTGGTGGAAATGAGAGAGAACACCAGCCATATTCTTTTAACGAAATCTCCAATGAACTAAGGCTAAAACTAATGAGGTACACTGATACACAACTAAATAAATAATACAGTGAACAATTTCCAATTAACTTTGACGAGAATGCTTAGAGTACACAAATATTTTACAAAAACAGTGTAAATGAGTGAAGGATGCTTGAAATTTGACAGGAAAAACAAAGATGCAGCTGAACGTTGGAACTGGAAATATATATCTACCATATGCTGAACTAATTCGATCACTCGTTTTCAGGTGAATTGATGAAAATAGAAGATTAGCAGAAAGTAATGGGTCCATATTTCTTAGAATAAAAATACGTACACTGAGCCGTGTCAACTCCCCATGATTTGCAAGGCGTAAATCCAGCCCCTACAGCTTTTACGCCCAGCCCCTACAGCTCGTCATGAGTTTAAACAGATCGAGCAAGCCGCCACTTTCCCCCCCTCGTCGCCCAAGTTTAAACAGAGCAAGATAGATCCGAAGTCTTCGCAAGCTCTCTACAAGAACAAAAACAATTGATGAATGATGGAAAAAGTAGAAGAAGAGGGAGAAATCACCATTAACGGTTTGTCAAATTGGAATTGAAAGAGCTCAACAAGAAAGGGAATCGCGATGGAAGGGCTTGGGGATTTAGGGTTAATTTTTCAGATGTTTAAAGAGGGACGCGATGAAGGGTTTGGAAATTTTTGGGTTTTTTATGTTAAGGCAAAAAACATAAGTAATTTCAATTTTTATTTATTATTTAAAATTAAAAAAATGGTTTATCTACAACACTTTTTAAAAAGTGTTGTAGTACATATAAAAAATAATGCTCAAAGACAACGCTTTTTAGACCTAAAAAAACGCTTACAAAGAACGCTTTTTAAAAAAAGCATTGTTTTTTATGAATTTAATAAAAATAACGACAACGCTTTTCCTTAAAAGCGTTGTAATTTAAAAAAAACAACGCTTTTGGTAATTTAAGTATTGTGTTTGAGTATTTTTGTTGTAGTAATTATTATTTTTGATCTATTATTTATTATCGATTATATATATATATATATATATATATAATTACTTGATATAATTAGAATTATAATAAAACCAAAAAAAATTTCCATGCTCAATTTTAAGTTTATATATTATTTAATCTACTAAAATTTCGTGATGTTTCATCACAATTCACGCTTTTTAGAACCTTGTTTTAAGTAATTTGTACAGTATATTGAGAGGTTAACACATTTATTATAATTTATAAATATTATTATCTTTTTAAATTAATATTCGATTTTCTGTTTGGTGTGCTATAAGTTTTGACAAAAAGAAGAACGATAAATTCAATTAAGCGACTTCACAAAGTCTGGGGCAAAAAAATTATTAAAAAAAATACTGCGTCATATAACAAGAAACCTGCTGCTGCTTGATACAGGAGAAACGTTAACACATGTCTCGTTTATAAAATAAATGCTCATATCATTTTTGTTCTATTATTTTTAATTTTTTTTGCCTAAATTTAACTCTTGTCTTTTTCAGCTGAATTCAACACAGAGTTGACCGATTTATTTATTTTAACATATAATATAATTATTAAGGAAAAACTGCAATTTTAGTCCTATATTTTTGTCACTTTGTGACTTCGGTCCTCTATATTTTCATATTTCAGTTTTAGTCCTACATGTTTTGATTTTTGGCAATTTCTGTTTTTTTCTTCGAAAATGCTTACGTGGCACTGTACACGTCAGCTCCACATCAACACTGAATTGGTGTCACATCAGCGCCACATCAAAAAAAAGACTAAAATTGCCAAAAAATTAAAGATAGCGGACTGAAAATGAAATCTAAAAATATAAAGGACCGAATTCGCAAAATGACAAACATACAAGACTAAAATTTTTTTTTCCCTAATTATTAATATGAAATATTTGATTTTTCATGTGCAACGCACATACTTATGCCTAGTTCTAATATGTTTGTGAGTTTGTCAAAGATCATATTCATTCTTTAATTCTCAAACAAAAGGGTTTGCACTGTAGAAACTTATGGAATAATATTATTTGATATATTCCCAATAATAAATACAAGAAGAGTTTATATAGAACTAGAAACCTAAGAAGAATAAAAGGAAATACAATATACAAAATATACAAAAGATAATATAGAATATATTCCAATAGCCCCCTCAAGATGGTGCACTCATAGAGACATCAATCTTGGAACAAAATAGACGCAAACGAGCACTAGAGAGTGGCTTTGTCAAAGCATCAGCCAGCTGGTCGCAAGAGGAAACATGAGATACTCGAATTTGGTGACTCTGAACCAGCTCACAAACAAAGTGATAATCTAGAGCAATATGTTGTTGGAGAACGCGGCGATCAGATCAATCAGAATTGATACCCGGTGCAGCGGAAGTTTAAAAATTTTATATGGAACGATTCCATAATGGGTATCAAAACTTTACGATTAAATTGTGTGTATAAAAATTAAATAACAATTATAAATTTTTACCTCCAATCTCGAATCGAGATTATGGACACCAACAGATTGCTCTGCTCTTGTTGTATATCCCTGGAACTGATGAACGAACTTTTCTTCAATCAGGTCCACGAACGGATATTTAATCCCTCTGATAGATTGCACTAGAAAATCTATCAGAAGTTTCTACGAAGAGAATTAACGAATTTGATCCGTTAAACCAGACTGTAATTCAAAATTCACAGACTGGATTTTTCCGAGCAGAGAGGGAAGGGGGGCGGCCACTTTGAGAGAAAATCAGCTAGGTTTTCGAAAATTGTGACCCTGTTATTTTTAATTTCTGTACTGCAATAACTTATTTATAATGTAGGCCGCTAACAACTTAGGGCCCATTAGTCATAAGTTCAAGCCCGACAAGCAAAGCCCGCATGTTCAAAAATTAATATAAAATTCATCGTGACTCTGATTGATAAACCGATTTTACAAATGTTCACAGAAATCATTTCTGCACCTTTTAAAGTCAAGATAAATTTTTTTGAATCCGAATTCAGTGATTTCCAAAAAATGCCCATCCCTATGTCATTTTAGGAAATCTTACTCCTTTACTCTTAAATAAGAAGTCCAACTTCTTTGTTCATTAAATTTAACTCTTTAAATTTAACTATCTCAACGGGGATTAAAAATCCATTACTCTGTGTGACCCTCAATGGTTCAGGGATACAACTAGCCGTGGGCTCACAACTCCTTGTGACTCGAAACAACAATTTCCGACTTGCCCATCGAATCATGGTAAGAGCGCCTAGCAACATCGCCCCATGATTCCCTAGGTATCACTGATAGTGCCTGCAAGAACCAATAGATTTTGGTTAGCGTACAGTACGGTCCCTTCATCCATATATCCCGATCGAATCAACAACCATTGGTATATCGAGAGTCGTTCGAGATTCGATAACTATGCAATACATCTTGAAGATCAAATAGTGACATCGCATGTGTTACTAAGAAACCATTTCTTAAAACACATCATGTACTCTGGCCAGAGATTCGTCACACTAATATCTCCTCAGATCGCATAGGATATCCACACTCGCAAGTATGTGGTGAATCCTTGACAACAAAACATCGACTCCTATATGTGTTGTAACTGTACCCAATCCCGACACCTGATGACCCCAATAGAGTCGGTAAATGAGTCAAAGCACAGTACTAGCATATAGAGTCTCAATGATGTTTCAAGTAGTAAGGACTAATGGTGTACAACCAAAACCGCGGACTTTATCCACTCGATAAGTGATAACCACTTGAAAAGTCCGGATAGGGTAGTTTGATCATTCATCGTATGAATATCCCTTTGCATGCTTCGAACATCTCTATGTTCCTTACCAATGAAACGTGGTACTCTGCATCGCAAATGCTAGTCTCAAACTCGAGCGATCCTTATCCTTATTATCGGACGGCTCAATCGACTAGGAACAGTTTAGAATATACAGTGACTATAAGATGTGTTTCATGATAGCCATCCCCATGTGCTACCACATCTTACATACACTATAGTATATTCAAGGTCTTTATCAAAACAACAATAGTATATCACAATATAACAATATGAAGAAAGATAAAGTCATTGCCATTAATAAAAGTGTAAATTATATTAAACAAAAGATTGTTTATACAAAGAGTCATCAAAACCCTTAGCCACAAGTTGGCTCACCGGTCACCCACTCTTTCATATGTTTCATGCGAGAATGAAAAACAGGATTAGCACATAGATATGTGGCCCCAATATTGTCACAGTAGATAGATACTGGGGAAGATCCAACAGCAACTCCAAGTTCAGTAAGTAGGGATCGAACCCATTGCAGTTCAGCAGCCATAGAGGCAATGACACGATATTATGCCTCAGTGGAAGAGCGAGCAACAGAGCCCTGCTTTTTGGAGCTCCACGAGATAGGATTGGGACCCAAGAACACAATATAGGCACCAGTGGAAGTGCGATCATCAAGATCACCGGCGCAATCCGCATCACAATAGGCATGCAGGGATGGAGAACTGTGCCATCGAAGAAGAATACCATAGAAGTGTGTACCATTTAAATAACGCAGGATACGTTTGACAGCGCCCCAATGTAGAGAAGAAGGAGAGTGCATGAACTGAGACAACTTGTTAACAACAAAGGCAATATCAGGCCGAGTAAACGACAAGTACTACAGACTCCCCATTGTTTGGCGATACACACTACAAGAAATACTCCTAAAGACAACATTTTTTTCAGTTGTGGTAGGGGGTTTAAAAATGTTGCTGAAGGTTCTGTTGTAAAAAGTCACGCTCAAAGACAACAGTTAAAAAATGTTGTCTTTGAAACAAAAGACAACAGTTTTACAACAGTGTAAAATTATTGTCTTTTTTTTCAAAGACAACAGTTTTTAACTATTGTCTTTGAGCGTAACTTTTACAACATGATATTCAACAACTGTTTTAACCCCTTACCACAACTTAAAAAATATTTTGTCTTTTTCCAAATAAAAAACAAAAAAAAAAAGAATTTAATACATACATTTTTAGTATTATAAATCATTAAAATTTCAAAATTTCGAAATTAAAATTTAATATACAATCCTCTAGTATTATAAATCATTAAAATATAAAAAATAATCTAATTCTAATTCGATGAACACTAGAAAAAAACTATAAATTAATCTTGATAAACTTGAAATCCTCCCCTCGTCACATGTTAAAATCTCGAACTAGTGTTGATTTCATAACTATATTTTCTTGACTCGAGCCTTTCATAAAAGTCGCAACAATCTCTTTTCCTTTAATTTGTATCTTCAAACTTTAAATTATTAATAAGAAACAAAAATAAACACAATTCAAATATGAATAGTCCAAGATGCCATGTACTAATATGAATAAAAAATGTTTCCTTTTTAAAACTTATACAAATGTGATTACGAGATCACACAATTACATCCATAAATTACTCATTCTTCATAATTTACGCTCTATCATGCCCAAAATACATTAGCAATATCTAAACTTACGAAAGCAAAAGCAAACATAAAAAGAATCAGAAACAAGAAGGAAATTACCAGTGCCTGCTGACGATGATGGTTTAAAAAGAGATATGTTACAAGGTGAATATGTTTTATATCAGAAAGGTGTATTGTTTGTGTGATTTTCTTCAAGAATAAAAATTACATGAAGAGGCATCAATAATTCAATATCACACTTAGCTTAGAAAAAACCAACCTTAAAAAATTATAGTTAACACAAACATGGTCCAATTAAACACAGAGAGAGGAGATTGAACAGGGTTGGAGTCAGCCATTTTTGTCTTAGTGAGAACATCAAGAAGATACTTTTCTGCGACAGACAAAGGCCCCCTGCATAAGAATCAACCTCAACACCTAGAAAATAAGAGAAGGAACCCATATCCTTGACAGAAAAATGACTGCTTAAGCGATCTATGAAAGTCTGGAGAGCACCAGAATCATTCCCTGTGAGAATCAGATCATCAATATATACAAGTAGATACATAGTAATTGTAGTGACCCAGCAATGAATCACCTACTAACTGAAAACTAATAACATGCATTAATCTTAATAAAGAAAAATTGCTAAACAGAGTAAAACGTGCGGAAACATAACCCATAATTTACATATCAGCTTAGTAAAACATATTAAGGCTTATTATAGTAGTGATACAACCATATCGAAAAGCTTAAAATACGACTGTCTAAAACATTATACAGCTAAACAAATCCTGATGTATAAAATTCCCTGAAAAGCTCCGGCTCCCTAATCCTGCCTCGAACCACCGACTCCGTCCATCCTGCGACCTGTCCCATGGAATAGGGTGTCCAAGATAACAACTAGGACGTGAGCGCTAACACCCAGTATATAAACATGAGTAAACATATGTATTTGATGCATGCAACCGTGATGACTGGTAAAGGGTCATCTGATAAATCATGGTCAGTACAGGCATCACATGAGTGCTATAACATCACGAATCAACCTCTGGGTACAACCACACTCGTCTAGTACACCAAAGTAGTCAGACATACATGTCCCCGCCATCGCGGTACTCTGAGTGACAGACTAACAAGTATAGAGTTGAGCGGCTCTATAATCAGGTATAATAAGGTATAGGCTCAACGTGTATATGCACATGACATATGAATATGAAAAGCGGTAAATCATATATCACGCCATATAATAATGCCAAATAAATGCAACACATAAACATGTATACTCGCTGGCAATCTTAGTCAATGTGTACGTACCTCTAGGCTAGTTCAAGTCTAGTAGGATCCTAGGTTCCAAGCCTATATTCAAAAGTTTACTGTATCACTACACAAGTTCTATAAGACTTAACTAAGCCAATAAGTACTCCCAAAACTTAAATAGATTCCCGGGCCATACCTTCGTCCGTAGTAAGCCCTTTGGAGTCGCTACTCCCGGATGATTATAACCACACATTGGTTATTCCAAAACTTCTATAATAACAGATAGGGCCCTCAAGTGTATATCTCACACTATATAACTGAAGAAGAAAACTCGGAATTTGTATTTAAAAATGAATTCGAATGAGCCCTATTTATAGACCCCAAATTCGGTCGAGTTCGGATCCTCCGAACTCGGGTTCGGATCGTCCGATCCAGCTCAATGTCTGTATGCAGAACACGTCGAGTTCGGACCGTCCTATTGCCACTTCGGGTCATCCAAAGTGTCCTATGCATGATACTTGTCAAAATCCATGGCTGAGTAATCCTGCCTGCTTGGCATAAGGGAGTTTGGGCCGTCCGATCATGGTTCGGATCGTCCGAACGTACCTTAACTCCGAAGTCAACAAGCCCTCTTCGGAGCCCCCGGATTGCTGAGTTCGGATCGTCCGAAATCCTATTCATACCGTCTGAACTGGCCCTAACATTGGAAGCCCAATTCTTAATTTTGAAGTTCAATAATGCCCCGGAATTGGTTAATTACTAACCCTTAATTATGTTTAACATATTATTATCTTAAAATGGATTCTGAGTTACTACATTCTCCCCAACTTTAGATATTTTGTCCGCAAAATAAAATCTAAAAACAAATCAAGATACCAATATGAAACATCAAACCATGTTTTATTACAACAACTGTAATTACATCTTTACGTGGTAATCAAAAGTACAAAGCAAACAACTCGGGATATTTTGATTGCATACGACTCTCTGTTTTCCAAGTTCCTTATTTGACCCCTCGGCGCTGCCACTATACCATCACAAGTGGTATAGTCTTGTTCCGAAGAACTTTCTCCTTCCTGTCTAGGATACGGAGTGGTTGTTCAACATATGACAGATCTGACTCTAGCTGAACATCAGTAGACTGGATAATATAAGATTCATCAGCTATGTACTGTCGAAGTAACGAAACATGAAAAACATCATGTATACTGGAAAGATATGGCGGTAACGCCAAACGATATGCAACATATCTGATCTTTTCCAGTATTTGGAAAGGCCCAATATATCGAGGTGATAATTGTCCTTTCAGCCCAAACCTCATCACCTTTCTGAAAGGTGACACTCGTAAGAACACATATAATGCCTCGAAATGTTCCATATCAATACTGCGATGATAACTGTTATTGTAGGCAAACTCGATCAAAGGTAACTGATCCTGCCAATAGAAACCAAAATCCATGACAGAAGAACGTAGCATATCCTCCAGCGTACGAATCGTCTGCTCTGACTGCCCATCAGTCTCCGGATGATATGTAGTGCTCAAACTCACAGTGGTACCCAACGCCTGTTTAAAACTACCCCAGAAACGTGAGGTAAATCGCGGATCTCTATCACTGACTATGCTCACTGGAATCCTATGCAATCGCACTATCTCCTGGATATATAAGCGTGTCATGCGATCATAAGAATACTTCCTGTTGTAAGGAATAAAGTGTGTTGATTTTGTCAAACGGTCAACAACGACCCAGATATCATCACACTGATGTGAAGTCATAGGCAAGTGGGTAACAAAATCCATAGCCATGTGCTCCCACTTCCATTCAGGAATCTCAAGATTCTGCAGTAATCCACCTGGTCGTCGGTGTTCAGCCTTGACCTATTGACAAACAAGACATCTAGAAACAAATTGATACACACTCCGCTTCATCCCATTCCACCAGAATCTAGTTCGCAAGTCCTTATACATTTTCATACTTCCAGGATGAACTGACAATCGAATCCTGTGAGCTTGAGAAAGATGTTGTGAAAATTCCTCGCAAGCGTACGAGTGTCAAGTTTTAATATAGTGATTAAATCAGATATCGATCCCATAGGGAGTAAAATGAAAATATTCAGTGCTTGTAATTAAAATAGTCTAAACTTTATCTAGAAAATCAAACTTTGAGAATTTTGCAGAAAAATAAATAATCAGTGAAGTTTTGATAGCACACACACAATTTTCAGGAAAAATCAATCAGAGAAAAATGGTCTAGAGGTATAGATTTCACCTGGTTTCAACTACAGTCAATCCTAATTAATTAATCTTCATGAATTCCAATCAATTAATAGCCAAGAACACTTACGTATATTATTTCCCTCTCCCGAGCAACAAATAATGTTTATCAACTACAATTAAATTCCAATATCCCTATTAAGAATTTATTGCAGTGATCTATCACAAAACAATGTTCTTTTTAAAAGCTCTGTTAAAATCATACACTCTCCCGAGCTGTATAAATAATTAACAGTGTAGTTCTAATGTCCTATTCAAAATCCCCTCTCTCGAGCAATGATTTCAAATAAATATAACAAATCAATTATTGATCAGATAATTGAAAAGACAATCAATTCTAGAAAAAACAATTAATCTAGAAGAAACTCAATCCAATAAAATCAAGAATTCATGAAAGCGTCTACACCAGGTTCCATCCGACCTCTAGACTATAAAAATTTAGTTCATAATAAAATTCTGAATAAAATAAAACATCTTCAAAAATCCAAACATATATTCAGAATTAAATAAATAAAGATAAAAGAAACAAATCTTTCGTCGACGCCGTGTCCGGTCTATCGATCTCCGTCTTCGTTCTTCAAGTAAAGCACAAAATCTTTCAGAAATCTTCAGAAATCTCACGATCGAATCTCTGATGTGTAGTGTTTAAGTGTGTGGCGGCTCCCCCCTTTTCTCCTCTGATAAGAATTCATTTTTATATTGCGTACAAAAGCCCACAAAACCAAGCCCAAGAATTAATTACCCGAAATAATAAAATTTCCAATTAACAGCCATGGGGCAGGCGCGCCTTAGTCTCGAAATCTCGATTCTCTCATAAACATAGCATTGCGCGTTTGCACTTGAGATAGCGCTAAAGAGAAGCGCTAAACTTTCTTAGCCCATTAAGAAAGCCCACTTTGTTCCTTCTCTTGATCTGTACGTTGTTTCCTTTTCTTTTCTTCTTTCTTCTTTTCTTTTCCTTTTCTTTTCTCTTCTAAATTCTCTTTAATTCATTTTTCTTTTCTTTTTCACAATAATTCAATAATTCTATGCAAACACAAAAACAACAAAACACCCACATAAATCTGCTCGAAACTAATATTTAACAATTAAAATCATATATAAATTAAGTGTATAAAATACACTTATCAAAAGAATATCATTCCCGAGCTTCGCATCATCAGGTACAACCACTCGATTTGATAAGCACAATAAATCATCTGTCTGATAATGGAATCCAGATGTATTAACTCCATTGGCTAGACGTGCCAAACGCTGAGTCTTAACATCAGATATCTGAGCGTCCCTAATCCGAGAATACAAAGCCGGCTCAGATAAAATAGTATACAAACGAATCTCATTTCTTCCTTTCTTGTGCTTGAGCGTAAAACTCATTGAACAACATTCCTGAATCATACGAGATAATTCACTAGTCTGAAGTGAAGAAAGTCTCACCTTCTGACTCAAGGCATCAGCAGTGAGATTAGCAGAACCTGGATGATATTTGATCTCACAGTCATAATCTTTCAGCAAATCCATCTAGCGTCTCTGTTGCATATTCAACTCCACCTGAGTAAATAAATATTTCAGACTCTTGTGATCCGTGAATATCTCAAATTTCTCGCCATAAAGATAATGCCTCCAAATCTTGAGCGCAAATACAATGGAGGCTAACTCGAGATCATGCACTGGATAATTCACCTCATGCATCTTCAACTGCCTAGAAGCATAGGCGATAACTTGTCCATGCTGTGTCAATACACATCCTAAACCCTGACCAAAGGCATCAGTATAGACAATATAACCTCCTGATCCACAAGGTAGAGCTATTATAGGTGAAGTAGTAAGATGTCTACGCAGCTCGTGAAATGACTCCTCACAATCCCAGGACCATATGAAGGTAACATCTTTTCGTGTAAGCTGAGTCAAAGGCCTGGCCAAATGTGCAAAATTCTTGATGAACCGATGGTAATAACCAGCTAGACCCAAAAAACTTCGAATCTCAGCAACCGTCGTCGGACGAGACCAGTTCAGCACTGCCTCTATCTTACTTGGATCAACAGATATTCCTTCACTAGAAATCACATGATCGAGAAACACTAACCGATTAAGCCAAAATTCGCACTTTCTAAATTTTGATACAACTACTTCTCTCGTAGTGTCTTCAATACAATTATCAGATGTTGTACATGCTCATCCTTGTCATGAGAATAGACAAGAATATCATCAATGAAGACGATGATGAATCTATCCAGATATTCTCGAAATACATTATTCATCAGATTCATAAAGACTGCCGGTGCATTCGTCAAACCAAATGGCATCACCAAAAATTCATAATGCATGTATCTGGTCCTAAAAGCAGTCGTAGAAATATCTGAGTTGCTTACCCTCATTTGATGGTATCCAGATCTAAGATCTATCATAGAGTACACAGAAGTACCCTGTAATTGATCGAACAGATCATCAATTCGTGGAAAAGGATACTTATTCTTGATGGTGACATGATTCAGCTGTCTGTAATCAATACATAATCGCATAATCCATCCTTCTTCTTGATGAACAACACAGGTGCGCCCCACGGAGAAACACTCGGACAAATATATCCCTTATCAAGCAGATCATGCAACTGCTGTTTCAATTCCGTCATCTTTGATGGTGCCAGACGATACGGTGCTCGGGAAATAGGCATTGTTATTGGTATTAGATCAATACTAAATTAAACCTCTCGAACCGGAGGAAAATCACGAATCTCATCAGGGAATACATCAGGAAACTCGCTGACAACTTGTAGTGACCCGCACCGTGATCACCTATTAATCAAAAGTTTAAGCATGCATTTAACTTAATTAAATAAATATGAAATTAAACAGCGAAAAACTTAAATATCAACAAAATATTGTTCACAACCATATCGAATAAAATCCAGTGTATTAACCCAAATACAACTGAAACAAAAGTCTAGACAAAAACCCTGCTGGTCCTCCATCGCCTAAGCTCTCCTAGAACCATCCGCCTCATCCTGCCGCAGACTTGCCCCATGGAATAGGGTGTCCAGATACAACAAAGTACAGGATACGAGCATGATAAGCTCAGTACGAGAGTATGAGTATACGGTGTTATGTGTGCATGTATGCATGTGAACTGGGTACCAAGACTCTCAGGTCATGAAACAAGCTCAAAGACTGGGCCCAGGGTATATAGCATGCTGCGCCGTCGTATCAGGAGGTGGCTCATATACCCAGTGGATAATATTGACCTGATACTAGTACATGTGTCCAACCATAAAGGTGACCTAACAGAAAACTTATGTATCCAACCATCCACAAACTCGCAGGGTGTGCGCTCTACTACAGGATACCTCTAAGGTAAAGGCTCAATATGCTCATGTATGCAACATACAGTCATGACATGCTGTATATAAAGGCATATAAAACATGCAATCACATAATCCATGCAAACACATAATACATGCATACTCAATCTGGATATCTCAAATAATACTTCTGTACCTCATAAACTAGGCAAGCTAGACTAGCACTATGTCCAAGCCTATAATCCGCACTACAATGCAAAGTAATCATGCATTATAACTGTAACACCAAGAACTTTTAAAATTTGAATATCATGCCTAAAATTATTTTCAGTATTTATATTTTTAATTTCTTGAAGTTAATTGTTTAAGTTTCAGTTAAAGATAGCATTGCTTGACTTATTTGAATTAAATGCCTTGAATTGTTTAGTTAGTGAGTTTCTATTCCGGCAGGCGACGATGGTGGGCTTTGGTGGTATATTTTCAAGACTTTCGTTTTTAAGATTTTAAGTTAGAGGAAAAAGGGGATTTTGGCCAAAAATGTGAATTTTGAACTTTTAAGGGGTCAAAAAGCAATTTTATCATTTTCTTGGATTATTTTCTAAACTTTTCATAAAATAGGATTTTATTAAATCCGGGCTAGTGTAATTTCAATTAAAATATTGAGAGTTGAAATTTTAAACTTAGAAGTTTTAAAGGTGCAAAAGTTTTGAGGTAAAGAGTTATAATAGTGCTAGTAGCACTTTTACAAGTACAATAGTAACTTTAAAACACTACACACAATACACTCTCATTTATTTCCCTCTAAAATACACATTTACAACCTAAATCAAAACCCTAGCCCCTTTTTGACTCAAGAGCCGCCACCCCCCCTTCCCCTTGAGGTTTCACTTCGGCCGACTCCTCCCCCTCGCCTCCTAGCTGCCGCCGCCGCCAACCACCGCCGTCCCCACCATCGGAGGAACTCCACAAGAAGCATAGCTTGGTGTTTGGCTAGTGTCCAGCCCTTTCCTCCCCCTTGTTTTCGATTTTCTTGTTGGTAAAGGTTGGAAGGCAAGTATAAATTGTTCTTGGGCTTTCATTCAAGTAATATCTATCCCCACCCTTAAGTTTCTTTTGCAAAATTTCGAAATGCATGATGTATATGTATGTAGGGTTTGGTTTTTGCATGATTTAGTGGAGGTAGGGCTGTTTTTTTTAAGTATTGCATTTGAGTTGTGTTTATGTGATTAAATGATGAATTTAGAAGCTATGGCATGGATTTTTATGATTGGGTTTGCATAATTTCGAAAATTCAGAAGTGAGGTGCCCTAAATTTTGAAGTTTTGCATGTGTAAGGGCTGGAATTGAAATGATGTTGAGGCATTTAATTGATTTGCATGAGTCTTGATTGATTACCCAATATTTTGAGGCTTTTGATGCTTAAAATTTGAAGTTTTCAAAATGTGAGGTGAAAGTGTGGTTGGGTGTTGTCCAAGTGCTTGGGAAAAGTCCTAAGTGATGTTATTTGAGGTGTATTGATGTTTGGTATGGAGAAAAGTTGAGGAAAGAGGGTTATGGGGTTGAATTTTTGAGTTAGAGGTAAGTTGGGTGTTGTTGAGTGTGCAGGGCAGTACTGTTCACGGGTCAGGGCAGGTCTTGGCTGAGGTCTGGGCAGTGTTAGGGCTGTACCATAGTAAAGTTCATGATGTTGTGGTCGTGTCGGTATAAAATGGGCTTATTTCGGATAAGTTTGGACCAAGTTATGAGTCTTTTAAGTTGGAGGTGAAGGTGCAGATTTTTCTTTGTAAAAAGGGGCTGTCCGATTTTCTTGTCTTGTCAATTAGCTCGTTTGAATATTGATGTTACCACCTATTCCTAAGGGTAATTTGAAGTGTTTGTTAAGTTTCGGTTCAAGCGGGACGGGTTTTGGTTAAGGCATGACAAAGTTTAGGGTCTTACGGTTCTCTTGCTCGGGCTAAGTCAAGTTTGAGGGAAATTGTTGAGTGAAGTGTTTCTTTTGTCTTAGGGGCAGCCACTCATCCACCTTACACCCACATTTTTGAGTTGAGTCTCATGTCTTAAAGGTTGCCTATTCTTGTGCATATGACATGTTCTTGAGTTTCATAAAGTGAAAGGAAGTTTTTTTGTTTTGCATGCTATAAAGAGGTGTGAGTCGAGTCTTAATGAATGAAAAGGAAAAGAAAGTAAATGTTTTTGAATGAAGTGATTTGTTTGTTACAAAGAGGGGTGTTGCTAGGCCGGGGGATGCCTCGGTCTACTCACCAAGAGGTTATAGAGGTTTAGGTAGGGAGCAAGAGACATCTTGTTTATCCTTGCCACGGAGGGCAATGTGGGATCGGGAGTAATCTCGGTCTCCTTGCCACAGAGGGGCAATGTGGGATCGGGAGTTATCTCGGTCTCCTTGCCACAGAGGGGTTAAGTTCGTCGGGAGAAATCTCGTCATCTTGCCGGCATAGTGCACTGCAGCCATGATCAAGATCGAAACAGAGGGTCACAAATCAAGGAACTGATTTCTATGAGGAAAAAGAAAAGGAAAAGAAAAGTTTAAAAGTTAAAGTTTCATTATTTCAGTTGACTCGTCTTACGTTGATGTCAGTCAGTCATGCATGAGGTTAAGTAAAGTATGATGTTGATGTTAAGAAAGTTGAAAGTCTTTTATAGCGTGAGTTCATTAGTGCATGTTTTCTATACCTTCTAGTTTCATGCATATTACAGTTAAAGTTGAGCTATTGCATAACGTATTTTAAACCCTTGTTATTACACTGTTTATACTTGTTGAGTCTTTAGACTCACTATGCTTGAATGTTTGCAGGTGAGGAGACTGTTGTTGAGATGGAGGGGCATGATCTACTGGGATGAGGCCATCGGCGGTGCAAGGCCCAGTGACCGTTGCTTCTTGATGTTTATGTTTTTCCGCACATTACTCTGTTATGTAATAATGAAGAGTTATTTGAGTACTTTCAGTATTTATAGCCAGGATGTGCATTCCCTGTGCTACAGTTGATGAATTTGTAGTATGTCTACACCTATGCATGTTTATGATTAGCGCACTTGAGTTTTTAAGTCAGTTTTTCTTTCCTTATTTGAATTGTTGACTGGGTTAAGATGGCTTGTTTGCTTTGCAAACAAGTCATGGCAAAAATTTTTAAAAATCCGCAAATTTTCATTTAAATTATTTTTAGTCTAGTAGTTAGGGTCGTTTCAATAACCTTATTCTAAAAGCCTTAACTATGCTATAGCATACTCCCTATTTACCATAAGGAGCCAGAGCTATACCTGCGTTCGTCGTCAGCCCGCTGATGACGACTGCCCCAGAACTTGGGCATTGCTCCGCCGCAACCCCAGAGCACCTGGCCAACCTCCGGACAAAGCCTAGGAAGGCTGGAAACACTCCAAAACTCCTAAAACTAAGTAGAAACCGAGAGAGAGGAGATGATTTTGGTGTGAAAATGTGGCTCTCGGAACCCCTATTTATAGACGGAGAACGTTGCGTCCGTTCTAGGAACGTTGCATCCGTTCTCCACCTGTCCTGCCACATGTCGATCCAATTTCTGAAAGAGTGGGTGCCCAGTGAGCCAACTTGTGGCTAAGGGCTTTGATGACTCTTTGTATAAACAATCTTTTGTTTAAATATAATTTACACTTTTATTAATGGCAATGACTTTATCTTTCTTCATATTGTTATATTGTGATATACTATTGTTGTTTTGATAAAGACCTTGAATATACTATAGTGTATGTAAGATGTGGTAGAACATGGGGATGTCTATCATGAAACACATCTTATAGTCACTGTATATTCTAAACTGTTCCTAGTCGATTGAGCCGTCCGATAATAAGGATAAGGATCGCTCGAGTTTGAGACTAGCATTTGCGATGCAGAGTACCACGTTTCATTGGTAAGGAACATAGAGATGTTCGAAGCATGCAAATGGATATTCATATGATGAATGATCGAACTACCCTATCCGGACTTTCCAAGTGGTTATCACTTATCGAGTGGATAAAGTCCGCGGTTTTGGTTGTACACCATTAGTCCTTACTACTTGAAACATCATTGAGACTCTGAAAGAGTGGGTGCCCAGTGAGCCAACTTGTGGCTATGGGCTTTGATGACTCTTTGTACAAACGATCTTTTGTTTAATGTAATTTACACTTTTATTAATGGCAATGACTTTATCTTTCTTCATATTGTTATATTGTGATATACTATTGTTGTTTTGATAAAGACCTTGAATATACTATAGTGTATGTAAGATGTGGTAGAACATGGGGATGTCTATCATGAAATACATCTTATAGTCACTGTATATTCTAAACTGTTCCTAGTCGATTGAGCCGTCCGAGAATAAGGATAAGGATCGCTCGAGTTTGAGACTAGCATTTGCGATGCGGAGTACCACGTTTCATTGGTAGAGAACATGGAGATGTTCGAAGCATGCAAATGGATATTCATAGGATGAATAATCGAACTACCCTATCCGGACTTTCCAAGTGGTTATCACTTATCGAGTGGATAAAGTCCGCGGTTTTGGTTGTACACCATTAGTCCTTACTACTTGAAACATCATTGAGACTCTGAAAGAGTGGGTGCCCAGTGAGCCAACTTGTGGCTATGGGCTTTGATGACTCTTTGTACAAACGATCTTTTGTTTAATGTAATTTACACTTTTATTAATGGCAATGACTTTATCTTTCTTCATATTGTTATATTGTGATATACTATTGTTGTTTTGATAAAAACCTTGAATATACTATAGTGTATGTAAGATGTGGTAGAACATGGGGATGTCTATCATGAAATACATCTTATAGTCACTGTATATTCTAAACTGTTCCTAGTCGATTGAGCCGTCCGAGAATAAGGATAAGGATCGCTCGAGTTTGAGACTAGCATTTGCGATGCGGAGTACCACGTTTCATTGGTAGGGAACATGGAGATGTTCGAAGCATGCAAATGGATATTCATAGGATGAATAATCGAACTACCCTATCCGGACTTTCCAAGTGGTTATCACTTATCGAGTGGATAAAGTCCGCGGTTTTTGGTTGTACACCATTAGTCCTTACTACTTGAAACATCATGGAGACTCTATATGCTAGTACTGTGCTTTGACTCGTTTACCGACTCTATGGGGGTCATCAGGTGTCGGGATTGGGTACAGTTACAACACATATAGAAGTCGATGCATTGTTGTCAAGGATTCACCACATACTTGCGAGTGTGGATATCCTATGCGATCTGAGGAGATATTAGTGTGACAAATCTCTGGCCAGAGTACTTGATGTGATTTAAGAAATGGTTTCTTAGTAGCACATGCGATGTCACTAATTTGATCTTCAAGATGTATTGCATAGTTATCGAATCTTGAGCGACTCTCGATATACCAATGGTTGTTGATTCGATCGGGATATATGGATGAAGGGACTGTACTGTACGCTAACCAAAATCTACTGGTTCTTGTAGGCACTATCAGTGATACCTAGGGAATCATGGGGCGATGTTGCTAGGCGCTTTACCATGATTCGTTGGGCAAGTCGGAAATCGTTGTTCCGAGTCACAAGGAGTTGTGAGCCCACGGCTAGCTGTATCCCTGAACCATTGAGGGTCACACAGTGTAATGGAGTTTTAATCCCCGTTGAGATAGTTAAATTTAAAGAGTTAAATTTAATGAATAAAGAAGTTGGACTTCTTAAATAAGAGTAAGGGAGTAGGATTTCCTAAAATGACATAGGGATGTACATTTTTGGAAACCACTGAATTCAGATTCAGGAAAATTTATCTTGACTTTCAAATGTGCAGAAATGGTTTCTGTGCACATTGGTAAAATCGGTTTATCAATCGGAGTCACGATAAATTTTATATTAATTTCTGAACATGCGGGCTTTGCTTGTCGGGCCTCAACTTATGACTAATGGGCCCTAAGGTGTTAGTGGCCTGCATTATAAATAAGTTATTACAGTACAGAAATTACACACAACAGGTCATAATTTGAGACAGTTTTTTCGAAAACCCTAGCCTCCTCTCTCTCAAATTCGGCCGCCCCTCCCTTCTCTGCGTGAGAAATTCCGGTCTGTGATTTTGAATTGCAGTCTGGAATAGCGAATCAAATTCGTTTATTCTCTTCGTAGAAAACTTCTGATAGATTTTCTAGTGCAATCTATCAGAGGGATTAAACCTCTATTCGTGGACCTGATTGAAGGAAAGCTTGTTCATCAGTTCCAGGGAGATACAAGAAGCGCAGAGAAATCTGTGTGGTGTCCAATAATCTCGCTTCGAGATTGAAGGTAAAATTTAATAATAGTTATTTAATTTTACACATACTTATAATTTAATCGTTAAACGGTTGATACCTACACTATGGAATTGTTCCATAATAAAATTTTTAAACTTCCGCTGCACCGGGTATCAATCGTGATTGATCTGAACGCCAGTTTTCCAACAGACTCTATATGCTAGTACTGTGCTTTGACTTGTTTACCGACTCTATTGGGGTCATCAGGTGTCGGGATTGGGTACAGTTACAACACATATAGGAGTCGATGCTTTGTTGTCAAGGATTCACCACATACTTGTGAGTGTGGATATCCTATGCGATCTGAGGAGATATTAGTGTGACGAATCTCTGGCCAGAGTACATGATGTGTTTTAAGAAATGGTTTCTTAGTAGCACATGCGATGTCACTATTTGATCTTCAAGATGTATTGCATAGTTATCGAATCTTGAACGACTCTCGATTTACCAATGGTTGTTGATTCGATCGGGATATATGGATGAAGGGACCGTACTGTACGCTAACCAAAATCTATTGGTTCTTGCAGGCACTATCAGTGATACCTAGGAAATCATGGGGCGATGTTGCTAGGCGCTCTTACCATGATTCGATGGGAAAGTCGGAAATTGTTGTTCCGAGTCACAAGGAGTTGTGAGCCCACGGCTAGCTGTATCCCTGAACCATTGAGGGTCACACAGAGTAATGGATTTTTAATCCCCGTTGAGATAGTTAAATTTAAAGAGTTAAATTTAATGAACAAAGAAGTTGGACTTCTTATTTAAGAGTAGAGGAGTAAGATTTCCTAAAATGACATAGGGATAAGCATTTTTGGAAATCACTGAATTCGGATTCAGGAAAATTTATCTTGACTTTAAAAGGTGCAGAAATGGTTTCTGTGCACATTGGTGAAATCGGTTTATCAATCGGAGTCATGATGAATTTTATATTAATTTCTGAACATGCGGGCTTTGCTTGTCGGGCTTGAACTTATGACTAATGGGCCCTAAGCTGTTAGCGGCCTACATTATAAATAAGTTATTGCAGTACAGAAATTACACACAACAGGTCACAAAATAATTTTCGAAAACCCTAATTTTATTTAGTGTGGCCGCCGCCCTCTCCCCTCTGCTCGTGAAAATCCAGTCTGTGAATTTTGAATTACAGTCTGGTTTAACGGATCAAATTCGTTAATTCTCTTCGTAGAAACTTCTGATAGATTTTCTAGTGCAATCTATCAGAGGGATTAATTATCCGTTCGTGGACCTGATTGAAGAACAGTTCGTCCATCAGTTCCAGGGATATACAACAAGAGCAGAGCAATCTGTTGGTGTCCATAATCTCGATTCGAGATTGGAGGTAAAAATTTATAATTGTTATTTAATTTTTACACACACAATTTAATCGTTAAGTTTTGATACCCATTATGGAATCGTTCCATATAAAAATTTTAAACTTCCGCTGCACCGGGTATCAATTCTGATTGATCTGATCGCCGCGTTCTCCAACAGTGGTATCAGAGCCAGGTTGCTCAGATCAAGCGATTAAATTAATCGATTGTACAAAAATTTTTATGCCTCGGTTTTTGAAACAAAATAAATATTTTAAAAATAAATTTTTTTTTTTTCGGGCAAAACCTAGGCAGCGATCCAGGGCAGCGATTGGATCGCTGCCCGGGGGGGCAGCGATGGTCGCTGCCCGGCCCGAGCCCCTTTGGGGCGCGGGCAGCCCGGGAGTGTCCCGGGCGGCCCGCGAAAAATTATTTTTAATTTTTAAATTAAAATTTTAATATGTTAAAATTCTATTTTTGGTCCGATCGAAAATTGTTTTTGATTGGTCCACGAGGCGTCGGATCAAATTGTTCGAGTCCAAAAATTTTAAAATTGATTTTTGGATAAATTTGAATTTTTTGAAAATTTAAATATTTTATCCATTAAATTGAATTTTGAAATTAATTATTTTTGGTACAATTGATGATAAGATATGATCTTATGGATATATTGAGTAAAATATGATTTTATGTATAAAATTGGATTTTATAGATAAAATATGATTTTATTTGATAAAAAGATAAAATATGATTTTGTATGTAAAATAAGATTTTATATATGAAATATGATTTTATCCTTTTAAATTTAAATTGCCATTTCATTTTATCCAATAAATTAATTTTGAATTAAATGTTATTGGATAAGGATGATCGATTGCCATGACCAATTTTGTAGGTGTATGTTAGGAATTTACATTTGTTTTTATTGTTGTTGGATTTATTAATGGGCCTGGTTTATGGCCCAATATGAATTGTCATATGTAATAAAAGTGAGCTTGGTTTATGGCCCGTTCCCACCCCTTAAAAATGTATCCCCTACTTGTCATTGTTATTTATTGTAAATACATTAGATTTAGTGGGAGATGAAGATTTGAAGACGGTGGTGGGCCCAGCAGACAATAAAGACAGAAGAAATGTAAATTGGAAGCTCAATGTAATAGGATTGCATTGCATACTGCATATTACCTAGGATTGGACTAAGACTCGTGATTGGCAACCACGGGTCGATTAGAAATGGAATCGATCATCCTATATAATATGTGATATTATTGTTGTATGCATGTTTTAGACAAAATTGTGTGAATCCGGCAAGCATACAAAATTTTAAAAATGATGAGACAAATTTTCAAAATTAAAATCCCTCATTTTAAATATGATTTAAAATTGATATCAAGATAAATAAAGGAAATTTAAATTTTTTTAAATGTTCCTACCTTCCATTAACGATCAATGTATGAGATGCTACCCGCGGATACGGTCCGGCTCATATTATTGGGGGGGCCCGTTCGTCGGAAAGCTGTACATTGGATCGACACATGTTGTAAGTTGGGTGGAACTCCCATGGGATCGGCTCATATTATTGGGGGATCCACATGGCGACCGTCCATCACAACTTAATATTGATGGGTCATCTTGACATGTCACAATAAACGGCGTCATATTATTGGGCCCTTGTTGGACATGAGGTAAAAACGTGGAGATTGCTTTGGAAGCAATTGGGCTCTACCTTTTGAAAATTATGGTTGGCTGATATTATTCGGGACCATAGTTTGTCAATTGGACTCCATGTTCTCACTAAGGAAAATAGTTTCCCGTTTTCACTAGAGGGTAGTGAAATCGTTAAAATAGTGGGAGTGAGATTCATAAAATAAATTTTGCCTATTTTATGTCTTAGTAAATTACTTAAACAATCACTGATATTTGTTTGTTTCTTTTCAGTATTTCATAAAGATGAATTCACGTAATCCACTTTTCTCGATCCTCGAACAAAATAAATTGACTGGCGCAAACTATACGGAATGGTTCCGTAAGTTGAAGATTGTCTTGACTTCGGAGAAGATGCTCTACGTGTTAGAAAAATCTCCTCCGAAGGAAGCACCAGCTGACATAAGTTCGGAAGAGTTAGCCAAACTTGATACATGGTGGGACCATGATATCAAGGCCAAATGCTATATGCAAGCCTCGATGTCTGATGAACTCCAGAGGCGATTTGAGGACACCGTGAATGCTGCTTACATTCACGTACAACTCAAGGAACTTTTTGGGGCTCAATCGAGGGCTGAAAGGTTCGCTACTGTAAAGGAGCTAATGACGTGTCGCATGCGTGAAGGGACTTTGGTCCGTGATCATGGGGTACGAGTGATTTGGCTCATACAGAAGTTGGTAACCCTTGATTTGGTGTTGGAGCATGAACTCAACGTGGACTTACTACTTCTATCTCTTCCTTCTTCGTTTGACGGATTTGTGGTGAATTTCAATATGAACAAGATAAAGGCCTCCCTTGAAGAGATGGTCAATATGCTTGTGACATATGAATCCACTTTAAAGAAGGATAAACCGGCTTTCTTGGTGGGCTCCTCTTCTTCTGCTAAGAAGGGGCCAAGTACAAAGGGTAAGAAACGTTCTGCCCCACCCAAGAAAATCGAACCCGAGAAGAAGTACAAGACAAAGGCTTCAAACATGGAAAAGTCCAAGGATGTTTGCCATTACTGCAAGAAGCCCGGTCATTGGAAGCGTAACTGCAAGGAATATCTAGAGCAGTTGCGAACTGCGAAAGGTATGTTCTATATTGAAATAAATGTTTCACTTAATACTACTTCTTGGGTATTGGATACCGGATGTGGATCTCACATTTGCAATGATTTGCAGGTGATGACAAGAAGTCGCAGGCTTAGAATGGGTGAGACCCAGCTGATGCTCGGAAATGGTTCCAGAGTTGAAGCTAAAGCTGTGGGAGATATTATTTAATTTTGCAGAACAGTTTTAAGTTACTTTTGAGAGATGTTTTATTTGTTCCAGATTTGATTAAAAACATTATTTCTGTTTCTATGCTTGATAGAGATGGTTATTCTTGCAATTTTGTGAATGAGATTTGCAATATTTACAAGAATGAATGTTTGATTGGAAATGGACAACTTGAAAATGATCTATATAACTTAAAACTAAAAGACGTTCCAATAAATTATGTTGATAAACCGGCAACAACAAACAAAAGGAAAATCGATAGCCAAAACCCGGCAAACCTTTGGCATGCTAGGCTAGGTCATATTTCCTCAAGGAGGATGAACAAGCTAGTGGGAGAGGGCATGTTTGATATGTTTGATATTAACTCTCTACCTACTTGTGAATCCTGCCTAAAAGGAAAAATGACTAAATCTCCTTTTAAGGGGAAACCTGAGCGTAGTCAAAATCTGTTGGATTTGATCCATACAGATGTTTGTGGTCCATTTAGAGTTGGTACTCAATATGGCCACACCTACTTCATTACCTTTACTGATGATTATTCTAGGTATGGGTATTTATATTTAATGAAATATAAGTCTGAAGCATTTGAAAAGTTCAAAGAATTCAAGGCTGAAGTAGAAAACAAGCTAGGTAAAAGTATTAAAGCACTTCGATCGGATCGAGGTGGAGAATACTTGAGTACCGAGTTTTTGGACTATCTAAAAGAGAATGGGATTCTCTCGTAGTGGACTCCTCCTATGACACCTCAGCTGAATGGTGTATCGGAGCATCGTAATCGAACTTTGTTGGACATGGTTCGATCCATGATGAGCTTCACTGAGCTTCCACCTTCGTTTTGGGGCTATGCGCTTGAAACGGCGGTATTGTTGTTGAACAACGTCCACACTAAAGCAGTGGACAAAACACCATACGAGTTATGGAATGGCAAAGCTCCTAAGTATTCGTACTTGAGGATTTGGGGATGTCCTGCTTACGTGAAGCAGACAGTGGGAGATAAGTTGGATAGTCGATCCACCTTATGTTATTTTGTAGGGTATCCGAAGAATTCAATCGGATATTATTTCTATTATCCTGCTGAAACAAAGGTGTTTGTTTCAAGGAATGCCACCTTCTTGGAGAAGGATTTCTTATTGGATAAGAAAGGCGAGATGATGGAACTCGAAGAAATTCGAGAAGAACCCAAAATACAAAATAACGATCCTACACCTCAGGAATCATTGATAGACACGCCTGTACCTAGAAGATCCGAGAGGACTTCTAGACCTCCTATTCGATATGGTCTTCTTCTTGAAGGGGATCAAGATGAACCCGATGTTGGATGTGATCCAAGAAACTTCAAGGAAGCAATTTCTGATGCGGATTCAAATTTATGTCTTGAAGCTATGCAGTCGGAAATAGATTCGATGCATACAAACCAAGTTTGGTCTTTAGTAGATCCTCCCGATGGAATTGTTCCAATAGGGTGTAAATGGATCTACAAGAGAAAGCTTGGGCCTGATGGTAAGGTATTGACCTACAAGGCGCGATTGGTGACGAAAGGTTATACTCAAAGACAAGGAGTTGACTATGATGAAACCTTTTCACCAGTTGCAATGTTCAAGTCCATAAGAATCCTTATTGCCATAGCTGCTTGGTATGACTATGAGATATGGCAAATGGATGTGAAGACTACTTTTCTTAATGGAGACATTAAGGAAGAAATCTATATGAAGCAGCCTGAGGGGTACACATCCATGGGAAGCGAGCATAAGGTATGCAAGCTTCAGAGATCAATATATGGTCTAAAACAAGCATCAAGAAGTTGGAACCAGAAATTTGATGAAACAATAAAGGATTTTGGTTTCATCAAGAACCCGGAGGAACCATGCGTGTACAAGAAAGTAGTTAAGGATGCTGTGACATTCTTAGTACTTTATGTTGATGACATCCTACTCATTGGGAATGACGTAGGGATGTTGCAGTCAACAAAGATATGGTTATCAGGTAGATTCTCGATGAAGGATTTGGGTGAGGTATCCTATATTCTAGGGATACAGATCTATAGAGATAGATCTAAGAGAATGATAGGACTCACTCAATCAACCTACATCGACACCATATTGAAACGGTTTTCAATGGATGGGTCCAAGAGAGGACATCTACCCATGTGTCATGGAGTTTCTCTATCCAAGTCTATGTGTCCCAAGACTGATGAAGAGATAGAGAAAATGACACATGTACCATATGCGTTAGCCATAGGTAGTATCATGTATGGGATGATATCTACCAGACCGGATGTAGCATTTGCTCTGAGTGTCACGAGCAGATATCAAGCTAATCCCGGTCAAATGCATTGGAAAGCCGTGAAGGACATTCTTAAGTACTTACGAAGAACTAAGAATATGTTCATGGTATATGGAGGAAGAGAACTAAAATTGGAAGGCTATACCGACTCTAGCTTCCAAAGTGACGTGGATGACTCGAAGTCAACCTCTGGATTTGTGTTCATGCTCAATGGCGGTGCTGTCTCTTGGAAGAGTTCCAAGCAGGACACCACAGTGGATTCCACCACTGAGGCAGAATACATTGCAGCATCAGCTGCTGCTAAAGAGGCCGTTTGGATGAGGAATTTCGTCCAAGAGTTGGGCGTCATTCCTGAAGTTGTTGGTCCAGTCCCGGTGTACTGTGACAACACGGGTGCCATTGCTCAGGCAAAGGAACCAAGGTCTCATCAAAGATCCAAACACGTACTGAAGAAATACCACATCATCCGGGAGATTGTGGAAAGAGGAGACATCACTGTCGAAAGAGTGGCCTCTGCAGACAATATCGCTGATCCACTTACTAAGCCCTTGCCAGGACCATTATTTGACAAACATCGCGAAGCAATGGGTCTACATAGTATGACTAGTTGGCTTTAGGGCAAGTGGGAGATTGAAAGAGTGGGTGCCCAGTGAGCCAACTTGTGGCTAAGGGCTTTGATGACTCTTTGTATAAACAATCTTTTGTTTAAATATAATTTACACTTTTATTAATGGCAATGACTTTATCTTTCTTCATATTGTTATATTGTGATATACTATTGTTGTTTTGATAAAGACCTTGAATATACTATAGTGTATGTAAGATGTGGTAGAACATGAGGATGTCTATCATGAAACACATCTTATAGTCACTGTATATTCTAAACTGTTCCTAGTCGATTGAGCCGTCCGATAATAAGGATAAGGATCGCTCGAGTTTGAGACTAGCATTTGCGATGCAGAGTACTACGTTTCATTGGTAAGGAACATAGAGATGTTCGAAGCATGCAAATGGATATTCATATGATGAATGATCGAACTACCCTATCCGGACTTTCCAAGTGGTTATCACTTATCGAGTGGATAAAGTCCGCGGTTTTGGTTGTACACCATTAGTCCTTACTACTTGAAACATCATTGAGACTCTATATGCTAGTACTGTGCTTTGACTCGTTTACCGACTCTATTGGGGTCATCAGGTGTCGGGATTGGGTACAGTTACAACACATATAGGAGTCGATGCTTTTTTGTCAAGGATTCACCACATACTTGCGAGTGTGGATATCCTATGCGATCTGAGGAGATATTAGTGTGACGAATCTCTGGCCAGAGTACATGATGTGTTTTAAGAAATGGTTTCTTAGTAGCATATGCGATGTCACTATTTGATCTTCAAGATGTATTGCATAGTTATCGAATCTCGAACGACTCTCGATTTACCAATGGTTGTTGATTCGATCGGGATATATGGATGAAGGGACCGTACTGTACGCTAACCAAAATCTATTGGTTCTTGCAGGCACTATCAGTGATACCTAGGGAATCATGGGGCGATGTTGCTAGGCGCTCTTACCATGATTCGATGGGCAAGTCGGAAATTGTTGTTCCGAGTCACAAGGAGTTGTGAGCCCACGGCTAGCTGTATCCCTGAACCATTGAGGGTCACACAGAGTAATGGATTTTTAATCCCCGTTGAGATAGTTAAATTTAAAGAGTTAAATTTAATGAACAAAGAAGTTGGACTTCTTATTTAAGAGTAGAGGAGTAAGATTTCCTAAAATGACATAGGGATAAGCATTTTTGGAAATCACTGAATTCGGATTCAGGAAAATTTATCTTGACTTTAAAAGGTGCAGAAATGGTTTCTGTGCACATTGGTGAAATCGGTTTATCAATCGGAGTCATGATGAATTTTATATTAATTTCTGAACATGCGGGCTTTGCTTGTCGGGCTTGAACTTATGACTAATGGGCCCTAAGCTGTTAGCGGCCTACATTATAAATAAGTTATTGCAGTACAGAAATTACACACAATAAGTCACAAAATAATTTTCGAAAACCCTAATTTTATTTAGTGTGGCCGCCGCCCCCTCCCCTCTGCTCGTGAAAATCCAGTCTGTGAATTTTGAATTACAGTCTGGTTTAACGGATCAAATTCGTTAATTCTCTTCGTAGAAACTTCTGATAGATTTTCTAGTGCAATCTATCAGAGGGATTAATTATCCGTTCGTGGACCTGATTGAAGAAAAGTTCGTTCATCAGTTCCAGGGATATACAACAAGGGCAGAGCAATCTGTTGGTGTCCATAATCTCGATTCGAGATTGGAGGTAAAAATTTATAATTGTTATTTAATTTTTACACACACAATTTAATCGTTAAGTTTTGATACCCATTATGGAATCGTTCCATATAAAAATTTTAAACTTCCGCTGCACCGGGTATCAATTCTGATTGATCTGATCGCCGCGTTCTCCAACAATTTCATGCAAATCGAACATTTGTCCCTGATAGGGAACGTTGCGCCCGTTGGTGGTTCGTTGCGTCCATTCGGCATCGGACGCAATGTTCTGCTTCGGATGCAACGTTCTCGTTTGGCTGCTTCTGGACTGTCTGAGACCCCCGGGACCTTTCCTTCCATTTTTGGACATTCCGGATCTGATTTTCCACTCAGTTTTACCAAATAAGGACTCCTGAAACATGGTTTGACACTTTTAAAATTATATGTCATTTTCTAACATGTTTAAAATCATTTAATCTTGTAAAATGGAACCGGTCTACTACATTCTCCCCCTACTTAAGATATTTCGTCCTCAAACAATCTTAAGTACTGAATGCAGTTAAATACTGAATAAACATCTTTTATTCAAACTGATTCATTTTACAAGTTACAATATGAAAATACGACAATTCAAAATAACTCTGGATAATCTGTACGCATACGACTTTCAAGTTCCCAAGTGGCCTCCTCAGTGCCTCGGCATTGCCACTGAACTAGAACAAGAGGAATGGTCTTGTTGCGTAACACCTTATCCTTATGACCTAAGATACGCAAAGTTCTCTCCACATAGGTCAAATCCGAGTCCAACTATACCTCAGATGTCTGTAAGATATGAGACTCATCTGCCACATATCGTCGCAACAGTGAAACATGGAACACGTCATGGATACTTGACAAATACGGCGGTAACGCAAACCTGTAAGCCAGATCTCCAACAATTTCTAGAATCTCGAATGGACCAATGTACCTAGGAGATAGCTTACCCTTGAGACCGAATCTCAAAATCCTGCGAAATGGGGAAACTTTCAGGAACACTTTCTCTCCCACTTCGAACTGCAAAGGTCTGCGCTTAACATTCGCATAGCTAGCCTGTCGATCTTGCGCAACCTTAATTCTATTCTTGATCTTTCCAACAATATCAACAGCCTGCTGGACTAAATCTGGTACCTCAACCTGTCGCTCTTCACTTATTCCCATAATAGTGGAGTACGACATCGTCGCCCGTACAACGCCTCAAACGGAGCCATCCCAATACTGCGATGGTAACTATTGTTGTACGCGAACTCAATCAATGACAACTGATCTTGCCATGCTGGACCAAAATCCATAGAACATGCTCGCAACATGTCTTCAAGAGTACGGATCATGCGCTCTGACTGTCCGTCAGTCTTTGGGTGATATGTTGTACTCAAGCTAAGAGTAGTACCCATAGCGCACTGAAGACTACCCCAAAACCTGGAAGTAAACATGGGGTCTCTATCACTGACAATGCTCACAGGCACTCCGTGCAATCGAATAATCTCCTAGATGTACAACCATGCCATCATGTCAAAACTGTAGTCCCGATTATAAGGAATGAAATATGCTGACTTGGTGAGTCGGTCTGCCACAACCCAGATAGCATCACAACTCCTCGAGCTCACCGGTAAATGGGTCACGAAGTCCATCATGATCAACTCCCATTTCCAATTAGGAATAGGTAAACTGTGAAGCAACCCTCCAGGTCGTCGTTTCTCTTCCTTGACCTGCTGACACACAAAACATTTAGAAACATATAGATACACACTCCTTTTCATTCCTTTCCACCAAAACCTAGAACGCAAATCCTTGTACATCTTGTTGCTTCCCGGATGAATACTCAACTTAGAACGATGAGCCTGGGATAAAATCTCCTCCCTCAGAGTATCATCCTCCGGAACAACAATACGACCAGATAAACAAAGAAAACCATCTGACTGATAGTGGAATCCAGACGAACTATCATCCCTGGCTAAACAAGCCAAATGTTGGGTCTTCGGATTAGCCATCTGAGCATCTCGAATTCGAGAATACAAAGCAGGCTCAGATAATATCGCAAACATCTGGATACTCTGCATACCTTTCTTATGCTTGAAGGTATACCCTGAAGAACAACAATCTTCAATTGCACTTGTCACATAACAAGTTTGTAGTGCAGACACTCGCACCTTGCGACTTAAAGCATTAGCAGTGAGATTAGCAGCTCCTGGATGGTACTTAATTTCACAGTCATAATCCTTAAGCAAATCCATACAACGTCTCTGTCTCATGTTCAATTCTGCCTGAGTAAACAAATACTTGAGACTTTTGTGGTCTGTGAAGATCTCAAATCTTTCTCCATAAAGATAATGACGCCATATCTTCAACGCAAATACAATGACTGATAACTCAAGATCATGCACTGGATAGTTATTTTCGTGAACTTTTAACTGCCTAGAGGCGTATGCAATCACATGCCCATTTTGAGTCAGGACACATCCCAGTCCCTGAAGAGAAGCATCCGTGTACACTACATACCCTCCAGATCCAGACGGCAAAGCCAACACAGGCGCAGAAGTCAACCGTCTACGAAGTTCACAAAAATTCTCTTCACATTCTGAGGACCACTCAAAATTCACGCCCTTTCGAGTAAGTTGTGTCAAAGGTCGAGCTAGCTGCTAGAAATTCGCGATAAAACGACGATAATATCCTGCTAGACCCAGAAAACTACGGATCTCAGCTACTGTCGTCGGACGTGACCAATTCATTGCAGCCTCAATTTTGCTCGGATCCACAGAAACTCCATCCCTGGATATAATGTGGCCAAGAAATACCACCCGATCTTGCCAAAATTCGCACTTACTCAATTTGGCGTATAACTGTCTATCCCTCAGAGTTTGTAACACCAGCCTCAAATGACATGCATGCTCATTCACATCATGTGAATACATCAAGATATCATCAATAAATGCAACGACGAACTTGTCCAAAAATTCTCGGAATACTCGATTCATCAGATCCATGAATATATCCGGTGCATTAGTCAACCCAAATGGAATTACTAAGAACTCATAATGCCCGTACCTGGTTCTAAATGTTGTCTTGGATATATCTTGATCTCGAACTCGCATTTGATGATATCCCGATCTCAAATCAATCTTCGATTAGACTGAAGTACCCTGAAAATGATCAAACAGATCATCTATACGTGGCAAAGGATACTTATTCTTGATTGTTACCCTATTCAACTAGCGATAGTCAATGCACAGTCGCATAGACCCATCCTTTTTCCTCACGCATGGAGAAACACTGGGATGAATGTAACCCTTGTCCAATAGATCCTGAAGTTACTGCTTCAACTCACGCATCTCTGACGGAACCAGAAAATACGGTGCTCGAGAAATAGGCGAAGTCCCTGGGATCAGATCAATGCCAAACTCAACTTCGCGCACTGGAGGAAATACTGGAATCTCATCTGGAAATACATCTGGAAATTCATTCAAAACAGGAATAGCTTATATACCAACACTTCCAGCGAATTTATCAACTGCATAGATGAGGTAGCCTTCCGCGCCAGATTCCAAAGCTCGACAAGCTTTCAAAGCTGATACCAATGGCATCTGAGGTCGCGCTCCCTCACCGTAAAAGAACCAGCTATCATCGCCAACCGGATGAAATTTTACCAATCTCTGGTAACAATCCACTGAAGCTCGGTATGTAGTTAACACATCAATTCCCAAAACGCAATCGAAATCCTCCATTGCTAATATCATGAGATTCACTATCAAGACTTTCCCTTTGAACTCTAAAGGGCAACCCATCACTAGACGCTTAGCCGATGCAGACTGACCCATCGAGGTAGAAACAACAACCACTGTGTCTAGTGAAATGTAGGGCAACTTATATGTAAGGCCCGAAAATATTAAGTTCTTAATTACGGGATTTAAGATTTAAATTCCAAAAATGAGAAACGAGTTATTTGAAGAAGTTAAGAAATTAGAGATTTCAATTTCGGGTCAGAAATATTTAATTTGAGGATTTTCGAATTTTAAGATTTTAATATCCGAAATTATTAAATTAAAAGATTAAAAATATTTGAATTGATATTTATGGGGAATTTAAGATGTGAAGTCCAAGATGATAAATATCAAGGATTGAATTTGAGGATGAAATCCGAGTAAGGACTCATTTGCAAATATTGAATAGTTCAAGGATTAAAATGCGATAAGGTCCGAAATGATTTAATTTTAATTTGAGAATATTTAATTTGAGAATATTTAGAGTTTAGAATTAAATTCTATTATTCTTATTTAGGATTGAAATTGAATTAAATCGCTTGTCCGGAGACTAAATTGCAATTATTGAAGATTTCAGGGACTAAGTTGCAATTAGGCTAATATTTATCAGAACTTGCACATTATTCCTAGCATTTCACGTGTGTTCAGCAGAAAGGAAAGGAAGAGAACCAGCAACGTTCCCTAAACCATTTTTGTCCCTTTCAATCTCCAATAACTTTTGATCCGCCCGGTAGAATTTCCGATTGACCATATATTTGCGATCACAGCTCTGAGTGCTACGTTTTGACATAAGTTTTATGAAGTTCTACTATGTTTGAATTTTAAGTTGTTAGAATTAAGATTTGATTGTATAAACATGTTCTAGCATATACGACGATAGCATATCTAAGACAGATCGAGAAAAGATCGTCGTTTGGACATGTTTTGAAATTTTAAATTTTTTTTTGAAATTCTGAATTTATGAGGATGATGATTTCGAGATTATGCTATTTAATTGGTGATGATATTGAGTTTAAATTATTAACAAGATGATGTTTATGCTTTTGGAAAGACCGAAATCGTACCGTTACGTCGTCGGTTCAAGATTTTGAATTGATATGCATTCTAAAGGTCTAGAGCTCATCTTCAAGTTTATTGTGGATGAATTGAATATGAGATTGAGTTTAAAATGTAGATATGATGATATTTGAATTAAAAGATTTATCGGACTCGAATAGTTGCGACATCGGTTTGAATTCTGATTGTATTAGCACAATTTGAACTGTATAAGCTTTAAAGAAATATCGATTCAGATTGGAAATTGATGTTTAGTTATGTTGTAATCTATTTCAGATTTGAAGTACAGATTATCGAATTCGAATCGACGAGTTCGAGTTCGAATGACTTGAAGTGTTTGAAGTGGAATCAAAAACACCTTCAAGTAGCACTGATTGAAATGAGCAGATTTTGATGACAGAATTGGCAAGTTGTTATTGATCAGCATTTGCAAGACTTTGCAATGATTCAAGATGTTTGAATCCCGATCACAGGTATGAATAGACATTAATAAGATGGGCAGAATAACTCGAGATTGTTTCTGTGTATCGAGTTGCCTAAAATCACATACATGCATGTTTTCATATATGTTATTGTTTACGTTTACATAGGTGAGATATATTATTCAAGATAGCTATTTTCTTGAATTTTCAGAATATTTATGTAAATGTTACTTGTCTTCTTTGGTTTGTATTATGGTCTGTATTGAATATGTTTTCAATATATGATGTGGTACTTACAGATATGTTGGTATCCTTGATTGACTATATGATCATATGATTCTTTGATTGATATGTTCAAGATGTTGTTTTAGCTTAAGTATAATTAATGCATCCAG
Source organism: Henckelia pumila (assembly GCF_033568475.1). NCBI lineage: Eukaryota > Viridiplantae > Streptophyta > Magnoliopsida > Lamiales > Gesneriaceae > Henckelia > Henckelia pumila. The sequence continues at coordinate 33,492,932 of NC_133121.1, read as the reverse complement.
ATTGTGTTGCATTCATCTTGAACTCCAACCTGAATAGCACAGAGGGCAGAATGACCTAGAGTGCAGATGACGTTTGGAGAACTGTAGTGAGTGGCATGGAATGTAGATTTACTTCCAGAGTCAGATGACTAATGGCACGGAATATAGATTTATCTCTAGAGCTAGATGACTCACTATAGTTGCACCAAAGTCAGGGGAATTGAGATATTTAACACCACCTCTATTGGGAGAGTCGGTGGTTAGTTAAAGATTTTATTCCCCGGGATCCCAAGAACTAAGCTTATTGATATCAGATTTGATAGCCTATTCCTTGGCATATGCATTGCATTTATGCATTAACCTAGAGATTTCTATGGTTTAGAATATGCATTTATAAATGCTAGCATGTTATGTTATTATGTAACGTTCATGATATGAATGAGTTATATGCTTAAATAATGTATATACATGTTATTCATACTGAGATTTATTCTCACCGGAGTTATCCGGCTGTTGCTTTGTTTGTATGTGTGCATTGCATCAGGTTGGGGCATGATCAAGCTAGAGTTGGCTTGGATAGCTTGAGAAGAGAGATAGCATGTGGTGATTCGGGTTTTAAGCAGATGACATGTATTTATGATTTGGTAAACATGTTAGAAAGCAAGAACCTTTGTATATGTTGTTTTTGTCAAGTATTGAGTTATACTTGAGAGTTCATGTATTCTAGATCACTTGATATTAGTTTGAATGCATGTAAATTATCTAGAAGCATGTTTAGAAGTTTAATTGAAGTGTGTATGAGTTTTGGAATCACATTGTAGAACAAAGATTCATTTTATTTTTTTGGACAGGGTGCCCGCTCGATCGGGTGAATTCCACCGATCGAGCGCGGCCTGTATTAGCAAAAACAGAGTATTGAGCTTTTGGGCTCGCTCGATCGGGTGATTTCCACCGATCGAGCGAGGCCAATATGAATTCAGACCCGAGAGCAGGATTTTCTTGCTCGCTCGATCGGGTGAGTTTACCCGATCGAGCGAGGTGCTCAGTTTAAAAAAAAAAAAAAAAATTTAGCTCTTGGTTTGAATATTCTTTTATTGATCGATTAATTGTTTATTAATCATTAATTACCCTAAGATGAGATTAGCAACCCGGGTCCCCACAACAGGTGGTATCAGAGCGTAAAGTCTTGGACTAAGATAGAAGTTGAGAGGGGTAGATTGAGTCGCATGCATTTATAGTATTGCATGAGTATGCTTTACTTGCTTTACAGCATTGTATGCGATGATGAGTATTGATTACCACTGCTTGCTTTCCTAATAGAATTACATGCTTATATGCTGATCTGTATGCTTGAGTTATTGAATTCATTAGAAGAAGTGAATTCGTTGCAAGCATGTATTATGTGAAAAGCATGAGACTTTGCAAGCATGTGTTCTATTCAGAAGCATGAGATTATATGTATGTTATACTGAAATTGTATTTTATAATCTTTGCCATATATATTGCTTCTATTATTGAATAATACAGATTATGCAGAGAGCATGAGAACTTCAGATAGAACAGAACAGTGTTAAGGTATGTTTTTGAGCCGATTGCACTGAGGAGTATGTTAGTTGAACAACTCCAAAGCTATGAATCATCAACTTAGAAAGATACAGAATATGCTATGTCTAGAAAGGTGTTGATTTGAAGAGCTGGATCAGTTGTTCAAGAGAAGAATATTCAGATGAACATAGAATCAGCTTGATTTTATATCAACTTTAGGACTTAGCAAGAAGTTGATGAAGTTGCCAGAAGAAGTACTGAAATTGTTTGGCAAGTAAGTAAACATAATTGTTTCTTTTCGTATATGCTAAAGAAGATAGAACAGTAAACTTTGCAGAATAGAAGAATAAGTTAATTTCAAGCCAGTAATAGAAGAACGAAATCATGAACCGGTAGTACGAGGCAGAGTTGAATTTTTATTCATGCCTCTGTAATTGTGAAAACACTATGATCATCACCTCCACTACAACTTTCATAGCAGTATAGCTATGAAGCAAGAGATAGTGACAACAACAGCAAAGATTGATTCAGCCTAAACGCCAGCAGATGAAGACATATAAGCATAATTCCCCCAGCTGAAACTTTAGGCAATAAGCAAGTATAGAAAAGAAGGCTCAAGTTGTATCAGATAAGAATATTACAGGTAAGTGAGTTAATTATAGTTAATCGCTTGTATATTAATTGCATAGCATACATTCATAGATCAGTGATTTGTTATGCTATAATATGTATCTGACGAGCCTTTATTCATCGTATTTGCTGAGATTTTGTCTTTGAGTAGATGGAATGCATTTGCAAGATTAGTCATAGATGATGAAATACAGAATTGAGGAAATAAGATTGAATGTATTGATATCAGATGTGGGATATTAAGCTAAAATTCATTATTGAATTTGTGCACTGCTAAAGCAATAAGAATGAATAGAATTTATGATATGAGTTTCAGAAATTAGATTTTGTTATTGCGGTACTGATTATATCACGATGACCGTGGAAGAATGTCAGTAGAAGTCTAGTCGATATATTGAACTAGTACAGAATTAACCTATAATTGACAACTATGTCAGTGGTTAGAATGTACAGAAATAGTTCAATGACATATTTTGACCTTTCTACGACATGAATGCAGGTCTATATAGAGTGGTGTCTAGTACGAAAGTATTATGGCAACTCGTATAAAAGAGAATTACTTGAAATGAAGAACTTCAGAAACAACTAGCAGATTGAGTAGAAAAGAGTTATGTAGTACCGAAATGATGATTAATTCTATGACAATAAGTTACGTCGAAAAGATTATATTCGACTATTGTCAGTTAAGAATTAATAAATGAACTCATATCAATAGAGAATAAGAAAAATCAGTTACAGTTGAGCTTTCTTCAATTTTGCTGAAGCTATTCCATCATAGAAATCATGATTCTTGAATTTCTTGCTATCGATTATGAGGTTTTTGTATTCGACCTCGATCGATTTTGATTGACTCTTATTCCTTTGCTAGAGTCTGATTTGATTTACTCGCTTTAAGTTTTGATATGCAAGTGAGTTGTTTTCACTGTGTAGATTTTGTCATTCAGAATGTTTGACTTTGGGTGACCTTGACTTGAGCGAGTTCCTTTGATTTGAAATTTGAGAATTCTTGATTATTTGATGTGAATATTCAGTTTATGTTGAAGAATTTGGCTTGTAACTGATAGAAATTCAGATTCAGACTATGAGCAAGATTTATGGGTTTTAGATAATTATCGGTTTTATTGGGTACAGATCTGTACTTGTTGAATATTTATGCTTGACAGATACGTAAACGATCAGAATTGTTGCGATCCAAGCTAAACTTGAATTAGTTTGGACAGATAAAAGCAACAGATTGATTGAGAACGCTAGATTAAGATAAGAGATAAGACAGCAGAGCAGAACAGATGAATGTTTGTGGTGATTAATCGTTTGATTATGCCAGATATTCTAGATATGGAATATCAGATTTTGAAAGAGGCATATGACAATATATTTAATATTTATTCAGTTGTCTAAACATGTATGACTTACATGTAGTCATTACTTGGAAATCAATATTGGTAAAAGAATTGAAAGCAGATACGACATAATTAACATTACCAATACTAAAATTCCAGTAAAAGAAGCAGAAAAGAAGAACGCAAGTGGTTTATGTAACAGATTAGTTACATAAGAGTTGACATAAGATCAACTTTGTGAACGACTTTAGTATTAGACATGATACAAACATAAAGAGATACTGGTTATGCATTTAGCAAGATGATCAGATTATAGGAATTATTGAAATCTATTGTCAAGATAGAGACTTTAGATTTGTTTTCTAGATGGTGGCATTGATTGACAGATGTTCTGAGTGTTTGGTTGTATGAGATTTCATTATACCATCCTCTGATTAGTGGACTATCAGATGTGATTATCCAGATTTCCGAGGATATGCTCAGAACTATAGTACTAGATTCGGTACTAGTGGATTAATTATTTGCCACGTGATTACTATGATTCCTGTGACAGCTATTTAATAGATATAAAGACAGTATTTTGATGATTGATTGATCAGAAACACAGAATTGTCTTTATATTGAAATAATATTTCAGAAGTATCAGCTATCAGACCAGATATGAGTCAAGAAAAGATAGAGAATGTGAAGATTGCTTTGAACAAAATAAGAACAGAACAACATAGACAGAATTAGCAAGTGAGCAACAGATATACATTTTGAAGCCATAACAGAATGATCAGTCAAGAAGTTCTCTTCCGAGCATTATTAGGTTCAGAAAGAAATTTCAGAATTGATTCCTATGAGTATTTGATCTAGCTTATTGATTAATACTCAATCGTAAATTGTCAGATAGATGAATTGTTATCCATATGCATTGGCTGAAGAATATCAGCTAGAATATGTATGTGCATTCAATTCAGATACAACAGAAGTCGATAAGATTATAAGCAAGACAGACTAACTAATGAGAGTTAGATCACAAGAAAGAGAAACTTAGATATAAGTTGACTCAGTGATTATATGTATTGCAGAAGCAATCAGAAAGAAGATTAAGATACGATAGAAGAGAAGATATCAGAATAGATATCGAAAGCTCAGAGAATTGAAGTTAGTATTACTTCAGTCAGCTATACAGTTTACGAGAATCCGCAGTCAGATCGAATGCGATTTCGAGGATGGAATCATTCCTTAGAGGGGAGGAATTGTAAGGCCCGAAAATATTAAGTTTTTAATTACGGGATTTAAGATTTAAATTCCAAAAATGAGAAAAGAGTTATTTGAAGAAGTTAAGAAATTAGAGATTTCAATTTCGGGTCAGAAATATTTAATTTGAGGATTTTTGAATTTTAAGATTTTAATATCCGGAATTCTTAAATTAAAAGATTAAAAATATTTGAATTGATATTTATGGAATTTAAGATGTAAAGTCCAAGATGATAAATATCAAGGATTGAATTTGAGGATGAAATCTGAGTAAGGACTCATTTGCAAATATTGAATAGTTCAAGGATTAAAATGCGATAAGGTCCAAAATGATTTAACTTTAATCTGAGAATATTAAATTTGAGAATATTTAGAGTTTAGAATTAAATTCTATTATTCTTAAATTATTTAGGATTGAAATTGAATTAAATCGCTTGTCCGGGGACTAAATTGCAATTATTGAAGATTTCAGGGACTAAGTTGCAATTAGGCTAATATTTATCAGAACTTGCACATTATTCCTAGCATTTCACGTGTGTTCAGCAGAAAGGAAAGGAAGAGAACCAGCAACGTTCCCTAAACCATTTTTGTACCTTTCAATCTCCAATAACTTTTGATCCGCCCGGTAGAATTTTTGATTGACCATATATTTGCGATCACAGCTCTGAGTGCTACGTTTTGACGTAAGTTTTATGAAGTTCTACTATGTTTGAATTTTAAGTTGTTGTTAGAATTAAGATTTGATTGTATAAAAATGTTCTAGCATATACGACGATAGCATATCTAAGACGGATCGAGAAAAGATCGTCGTTTGGACATGTTTTGGAATTTTAAAAGAATTTTTGAAATTCTGAATTTATGAGGCTGATGATTTCGAGATTATGCTATTGAATTGGTGATGATATTGAGTTTAAATGATTAACAAGATGATGTTTATGCTTTTGGAAAGATCGAAATCGTACCGTTACGCCGCCGGTTCAAGATTTTGAATTGATATGCATTCTAAAGGTCTAGAGCTCATCTTCAAGTTTATTGTGGATGAATTGAATATGAGATTGAGTTTAGAATGTAGATATGATGATATTTGAATTAAAAGATTTATCGGACTCAAATAGTTGCGACGTCGGTTTGAATTCTGATTGTATTAGCACGATTTGAACTGTATAAGCTTTAAAGAAACATCGATTCAGATTGGAAATTGATGTTTAGTTATGTTATAATCTATTTCAGATTTGAAGTACAGATTATCGAAGTCGAATCGACGAGTTCGAGTTCGAATGACTTGAAGTGTTTGAAGTGGAATCAAAAACACCTTCAAGTAGCACTGATTGAAATGAGCAGATTTTGATGACAGAATTGGCAAGTTGTTATTGATCAGCATTTGCAAGACTTTGCAATGATTCAAGATGTTTGAATCCCGATCACAGGTATGAATAGACATTAATAATATGGGCAGAATAACTCGAGATTGTTTCTGTGTATCGAGTTGCCTAAAATCACATACATGCATGTTTTCATACATGTTATTGTTTACGTTTACATAGATGTGATAGATTATTCAAGATAGCTATTTTCTTGAATTTCCAGAATATTTATGTAAATGTTTACTTGTCTTCTTTGGTTTGTATTATGGTCTGTATTGAATATGTTTTCAATATATGATGTGGTACTTACAGATATGTTGGTATCCTTGATTGACTATATGATCATATGATTCTTTGATTGATATGTTCAAGATGTTGTTTTAGCTTAAGTATAATTAATGCATCCAGATTGTGTTGCATTCATCTTGAACTCCAGCCTGAATAGCATAGAGGGCAGAATGGCCTAGAGTGCAGATGACGTTTGGAGAACTGTAGTGAGTGGCATCGAATGTAGATTTACTTCCAGAGTCAGATGACTCATGGCACGGAATATAGATTTATATCCAGAGCTAGATGACTCACTATAGTTGCACCAAAGTCAGGGGAATTGAGATATTTAACACCACCTCGATTGGGAGAGTCGGTGGTTAGTTAAAGATTTTATTCCCCAGGATCCCAAGAACTAAACTTATTGATATCAGATTTGATAGCCTATTCCTTGGCACATGCATTGCATTTATGCATTAACCTAGAGATTTCTATGGTTTAGAATATGCATTTATAAATGCTAGCATGTTATGTTATTATGTAACGTTCATGATATGAATGAGTTATATGCTTAAATGATGTATATACATGTTATTCATACTGAGATTTATTCTCACCGGAGTTATCCGGCTGTTGCTTTGTTTGTATGTGTGCATTGCATCAGGTTGGGGCATGATCAAGCTAGAGTTGGCTTGGATAGCTTGAGAAGAGAGATAACATGTGGTGATTCGGGTTTTAAGCAGATGATATGTATTTATGATTTGGTAAACATGTTAGAAAGCAAGAACCTTTGTATATGTTGTTTTTGTCAAGTATTGAGTTATACTTGAGAGTTCATGTATTCTAGATCACTTGATATTAGTTTGAATGCATGTAAATTATCTAGAATCATGTTTAGAAGTTTATATGAAGTGTGTATGAGTTTTGGAATCACATTGTACAACAAAGATTCATTTTATTTTTCTGGACAGGGTGCCCGCTCGATCGGGTGAATTCCACCGATCGAGCGCGGTCTGTGTTTGCAAAAATAGAGTATTGATCTTTTGGGCTCGCTCGATCGGGTGATTTCCACCGATCGAGCGAGGCCAATATGAATTCAGACCAGAGAGCAGGATTATCTTGCTCGCTCGATCGGGTGAGTTTACCCGATCGAGCGAGGTGCTCAGTTTTAAAAATAAAAATAAAAAAATTTAGCTCTTGGTTTGAATATTCTTTTATTGATCGATTAATTGTTTATTAATCGTTAATTGCCTTAAGATGAGATTAGCAACCCGGGTCCCACATTATATCTCTTAACAAAACGTGCAGATATGAAAGAATGAGATGCAGCAGTGTCAATGAGTGCAAAAACAGGTATATGAAATAACAAGAACGTACCCGCTATAACTTTCTCATTCTCATCCACCGCCTGATCATGCCTCAAGGCGAACAATTGACTGGAAACACGAGGTTTCAGATTAGAACCCCCTGTCGACTGTCCCTATGGCCTCTGCTGCACTGAAGTCTGAGAACCAGAACCTGAGCCAGAACCAGCTCCCCCGGCCTGTGGACAATCCTTCTTCAGGTGGCCAATCTCTCCGCATCGAAAGCATGCCCCTGAAACCTTCCGACACCTGTTGGCAGGATGATTCCCACCACAATGCTTCAAGGACCTTGATTCTTTCTGCCGAAACACATCACATCTCCGGATCCTGAGGAAGAAGAAGTAGAACCAGACTTTTTGAACGACTGAGCACGGGGACCCAAAGAACTCGCGGGTCTAGATGAGTAGAAGGATCTATTACGGCGGATGCTGTCCTCTTCCTGGTGACATCATCTCACTAATCCCTCGTAAATCATGTCATCTCCCACAGCAACTCGGTCATGAATCTCTGGATTTAGGCCTTGAAGGAACAGATTATACTTCGCCTCTGTGCTATCAGAAATCTGGGGGCAATAGGGCAGTAACTCAAAGAACTTCAACTGGTATTCCACTATCGACATCGATCCTTGTCTGAAACCCAGCAACTCACTTGTCTTTGTCTGTCAGAGAGAAGGAGGAAAATATAGCTTATGAAAAGCCGTGCGGAACTTATCCCAGGTAGCAGCTCCTTGAGCTGCAATAAAAGGGGCAGAAGTAGAATCCCACCACTTCCGAGCTCGTCCTTCGACCAGGAAATCAAGAGTATCCATCTGCTGCTCCTCAGTACATTGGAACTCCCGGAAACAAACTTCCATACGTCGTATCCAGTTCCCCGCATCCTCCGATGACTCTCCTCCGACTAAAGGTTTCGGACCCATCTGCACAAACCTATGCATGCTGAAACGCCTGTGATCATCATGGTGATGGTGATGACGGCCCCGACGATGCTCTTGATCGTACTGATCACCCCAGCGTCTACCTATGCTGCCGTGACTACTCTCATCACTAAGATCCCAAGATTACTATGCATGCTCTGATACCATAAATGTAGTGACCCGCACCGTGATCATCTACTAATCAAAAGTTTAAGCATGCATTTAACTTAATTAAATAAATCAAAAATTAAACAGCGGAAAACTTAAACATCAACAAAATATTTTTTACAACCATATCGAATAAAATCCAGTGTATTAACCCAAATACAACTGAAACAAAAGCCTAGACAAAAACCCTGCTCGTCCACTATCGCCTAAGCTCTCCTGGAACCACCCGCCTCATCCAGCCGCAGACCTGCCCCTTGGAATAGGGTGTCTAGATACGACAAAGTATGGGACGTGAGCATGATAAGCTCAGTATGAGAGTATGAGTATACGGTGTTATGTGTGCATGTATGCAAGTGAACTGGGTACCATGACTCTTAGGTCAAGAAACAAGCTCAAAGACCGGGCCCATGGTATATAGCACGCTGCACCGTCGCATCAGGAGGTGGTTCATATACCCAGGTGACCTGATACTAGTACATGTGTCCAACCATAAAGGTGATCCAACAGAAGACTAATGTATCCAACCATCCACAAACTCGTAGGGTGTGCGCCCTACTGCATGATACCTCTAAGGTAAAGGCTCAATATGCTCATGTATGCAACATACAGTCATGACATGCTGTATATAAAGGCATATAAAACATGCAATCACATAATACATGCATACTCAATCTGGATATCTCGAATAATACTTCCGTACCTCATAAACTAGGCAAGCTAGACCAGCACTATGTCCAAGCCTATAATCCGCACTAAAATGCAAAGTACTCATGCATTATAATCTTATTCTAAAAGCCTTAACTATACTATAGCATACTCCCTATTTACTATAAGGATCCATAGCTATACCTGCGTCCGTCGTCAGCCCGCAGATGACGACTACCCCAAAACTTGGGCACCGCTCCGCCGCAACCCCGGAGCACCTGGCCAACCTCCGGACGAAGTGTAGGAAGGCTGGAAACACCCCATAACTCCTAAAACTAAGCTGAAACCGAGAGAGAAGAGATGATTTTGGTGTGAAAATGTGGCTCTCGGAACCCCTATTTATAGACGGAGAACGTTGCGTCCGTTCTCCACATGTCCTGCCACACGTCGATCCAATTTCATGCAAATCGAACATTTGTCCCTGACAGGGAACGCTGCATCCATTGGTGGTTCGTTGCGTCCGTTCGGCATCGGACGCAACATTCTGCTTCGGATGCAACGTTCTCGTTTGGCTGCTTCTGGACTGTCTGAGACCCCCGGGAACTTTTCTACCATTTTTGGAAGTTCTGGATCTAATTTTCCACTTATTTTCACCAAATAAGGTCTCCTTAAACATGTTTTGACACTTTTAAATTTATATGTCATTTTCTAACATGTTTAAAATCATTTAATCTTTTAAAATGAAACCGGGCTACTACATTCTCCCCCTACTTAAGATATTTCCTCCTCGAAAAATCTTAAGTACTGAATGCAGTAAAATACTGAATAAACATCTTTTATTCAAACTGATTCATTTTACAAGTTACAATCTGAAAATATGATAATTCAAAGTAACTCTGGATAATCGGTACGCATACGTCTTTCAAGTTCCCAAGTGGCCTCCTCAGTGCCTTGGCGTTGCCACTGAACTAGAACAAGAGGATTGGTCTTGTTGCGTAACACCTTATCCTTATGACCTAAGATACGCAAAGGTCTCTCCACGTAGGTGAAATCCGAGTCCAACTGTACCTCAGACGGCTGTAATATATGAGACTCATCTGCCACATACCATCGCAACAGTGAAACATGGAACACGTCGTGGATAATTGATGAATACGGCGATAACGCCAACCTGTAAGCCAGATCTCCAACACTTTCCAGAATCTCGAATGGACCAATGTACCTAGGAAATAGCTTACCCTTGAGACCGAATCTCAAAATCCTAGGAAATGGGGAAACTTTCAGGAACACTTTCTCTCCCACTTCAAACTGCAAAGGTCTGCGCTTAACATTCGCATAGCTAGCCTGTCGATCTTGCACAACCTTAATTCTCTTCTTGATCTGTCCAAAAATATAAACAGCCTGCTGGACTAACTCTGTTCGCTCAACCTGTCGCTCCCCCACTTCTTCCCAAAAAAGTGGAGTACGACATTGTCGCCCGTACAACGCCTCAAACGGAGCCATCCCAATACTGCGATTGGTAACTGTTGTTGTACGCGAACTCAATCAATGGCAACTGATCTTTCCATGCTGGACCAAAATTCATAGAACATGCTTGCAACATGTCTTCAAGAGTACGGATTGTGCGCTCTGACTATCCGTCAGTCTCTGGGTGATATGCTGTACTCAAGCTAAGAGTAGTACCCATAGCGCACTGAAAACTCCCCTAAAAAATGGAAGTAAACCTGGGGTCTCGATCACTGACAATGCTCACAGGCACTCCGTGCAATCGAATAATCTCCTGGATGTACAACCATGCCATCATGTCAAAACTTTAGTCCCAATTATAAGGAATGAAATGTGCTGACTTGTTGAGTCGGTCCACCACAATCCAGATAGCATCACAATTCCTCGAGCTCACCGATAAATGGGTCACAAATTCCATCTTGATCAACTCCCATTTCCACTCATGAATAGGTAAACTGTGAAGCAACCCTCCAGGTCGTCGGTGCTCTGCCTTGACCTGCTGACACACCAAAGATCTAGAAACATATAGATACACACTCCTTTTCATTCCTTTTCACCAGAACCTAGTACGCAAATCCTTGTACATCTTGTTGCTCCCCGAATGAATACTCAACTTAGAACGATGAGCCTGACATAAAATCTCCTCCCTCAGAGTATCATCCTTCGGAACAACAATACGGCCAGATAAACAAAGAAAACCATCTGATTGATAGTGGAATCCAGAAGAACTATCATCCCTGGCTAAACGAGCCAAACGCTGGGTCTTCGGATTATCCATCTGAGCATCTCGAATCCGAGAATACAAAGCAGGCTCAGATAAGATCGCAAACATCTGGATACTCTGCATACCTTTCTTATGCTTGAAGGTATACCCTGAAGAACAACAATCTTCAATTGCACTTGTCACATAATAAGTCTGTAGTGCAGACACTCGCACCTTGCGACTTAAAGCATCAGCAGTGAGATTAGCAACTCCTGGATGATACTTAATTTCACAGTCATAATCCTTAAGCAAATCCATACAACGTCTCTGTCTCATGTTTAATTCTGCCTGAGTAAACATTTACTTGAGACTTTTGTGGTCTGTGAAGATCTCAAATCTTTTTCCATAAAGATAATGACGCCATATCTTCAACGCAAATACAATGGCTGCTAACTCAAGATCATGCACTGGGTAGTTATTTTCGTGAAATTTTAACTGCCTAGAGGTGTATGCAATCACATGCCCATTTTGAGTCAGGACACATCCCATCCCTGAAGAGAAGCATCCGTGTACACTACATACCATCCAGATCCAGACGGCAAAGCCAACACAGGCGCAGAAGTCAACCGTCTACAAAGTTCACAAAAATTCTCTTCACATTCTGAGGACCACTCAAAATTCACGCCCTTTCGAGTAAGTTGTGTCAAAGGTCGAGCTAGCTGTGAGAAATTCACGATAAAACGATGATAATATCCTGCTAGACCAAGAAAACTATGGATCTCAGCTACCGTCGTCGGACGTGACCAATTCATTACAGCCTCAATTTTGCTCGGATCCACAGAAACTCCATCCCTGGATATAATGTGGCCAAAAAATACCACCCGATCCTACCAAAATTTGCACTTACTCAATTTGGCGTATAACTGTCTATCCCCCAGAGTTTGCAACACCAGCCTCAAATGACATGCGTGCTCATTCACATCATGTGAATACACCAAGATATCATCAATAAATAAAATGACGAACTTTTCCAGAAATTCTCGGAATACTCGATTTATCAGATCCATGAATACAGCCGGTGCATTACTCAACCCAAATGGCATTACTAAGAACTCATAATTCCCGTACCTGGTTCTAAATGTTGTCTTGGCTATATCTTGATCTCGGACTCGCATCTGATGATATCGCGATCTCAAATCAATCTTCGAGTAGACTGAAGTACCCTGCAACTGATCAAACAGATCATCTATATGTGGCAAAGGATACTTATTCTTGATTGTTACCCTATTCAACTAGCGATAGTCAATGCACAGTCGCATAGACCCATCCTTTTTCTTCACGAATAGAACAGGCGCTCCCCAAGGAGAAACACTGGGACAAATGTAACCCTTGTCCAACAGATCCTGAAGCTGCTGCTTCAACTCACGCATCTCTGACGGAGCCAGACAATACGGTGCTCGAGAAATAGGCGCAGTCCCTGGCATCAACTTAATTCCAAACTCAACTTCGCGCACTGGAGGAAATCCTGGAATCTCATCTGGAAATACATCTGGAAATCCATTCACAATAGGAATAGCTTCTAAACCAACACTTCCAGCGAATGTATCAACTTCATAGATGAGGTAGTCTTCCGCGCCAGATTCCAAAGCTCGAAAAGCTTTCAAAGCTGATACCAATGGCATCTGAGGTCGCGCTCCCTCACCGTAAAAGAACCAGCTATCATCGCCAACCGGATGAAATTTTACCAATCTCTGGTAACAATCCACTGAAGCTCGGTATGTAGTTAACACATAAATTCCCAAAATGCAATCGAAATCCTCCATTGCTAATATCATGAGATTCACCATCAAGACATTCCGTTCGAACTCTAAAGGGCAACCCATCACTAGACGCTTAGCCAACGCAGACTGACCCATCGGGGTAGAAACAACAACCACTATGTCTAGTGAAATGTATGTCAACTTATATCTCTTAACAAAACATGCAGATATGAAAGAATGATATGCACCAGTGTCAATGAGTGCAAAAACAGGTATATGAAATAACAATAACGTACCCACTATAACTTTCTCATTCTCATCCACCGCCTGATCATGCCTCAAGGCGAACACTTGACTGGAAACACGAGGTTTTAGATTAGAACCCCCTGTCAACTGTACCTGTGGCCTCTGCTGCACTGAAGTCTGAGAACCAGAACCTGAGCCAGAACCAGCTCCCCCGGCCTGTGGACAATCCTTATTCAGGTGGCCAATCTCTCTGCATCGAAAGCACGCCCCTAAAACCATCCAGCACCTATTGGCAGGATGATTCCCACCACAATGCTTGCAAGGACCTTGATTCTTTTTGCCGAAATGCATCACATCTCCGGATCCTGAGGAAGAAGTAGAACCAAACTTCTTGAACGACTGAGCACGGGGACCCAAAGAACTCGCGGGTCTAGATGAGTAGAAGGATCTGTTACGGCGGATGCTGTCCTCTGCCTGGTGACATCGGCTCACGAATCCCTCGTAAGTCATGTCATCTCCCACAGCAACTCGATCATGAATATCCGGATTTAGGCCTTGAAGGAACAGATTATACTTCGCCTCTGTGCTATCAGAAATCTGGGGTCAATAGGGCAGTAACTCAAAGAACTTCAACTGGTATTCCTCGATCGACATCGATCCTTGTCGCAAACCCGACAACTCACTTGTCTTCTTCGGTCGAAGAGAAAGAGGAAAATACAGCTTATGAAAATCCGTGCGGAACTCATACCAGGTAGCAACTCCTCGGGCTGCAATAAAAGGGGCAGAAGTAGAATCCCACCACTTTCGAGCTCGTCCTTCGACCAGGAAATCAAGAGTCTCCATCCGATTCTCCTCAGTACATCGGAACTCCCGAAAACAAAATTCCATACGTCGTAGCCAGTTCCCCGTATCCTCCGGTGACTTTCCTCCGACTAAAGGTTTCGGACCCATCTGCATAAACCTATGCATGATGAAACGCCTGCGATCATCATGGCGATGGTGATGATGGCCCCGACGATGCTCTCGATCGTCCTGATCACCCCAGCATCCACCTATGCTGCCGTGACTACTCTAGTCACCATGACCCGCCATCTACACGATGATTAAAGGTTAAACCTAATTCCAACAATCTAGATCCCAAGATTACTATGCATGCTCTGATACCATAAATGTAGTGACCCGCACCGTGATCACCTACTAATCAAAAGCTTAAGCATGCATTTAACTTAATTAAATAAATCAAAAATTAAACAGCGGAAAACTTAAACATCAGAAAAAATTTGTTTACAACCATATCGAATAAAATCCAGTGTATTAACCCAAATACAATTGAAACAAAAGCCTAGACAAAAACCCTTCTAGTCCTCCATCGCCTAAGCTCTCCTGGAACCACCCGCCTCATCCAGCCGCAGACCTGCCCCATGGAATAGGGTGTCCAGATACAACAAAGTACGGGTATGTGTATACGGGTATGATAAGCTCA
This sequence comes from Henckelia pumila, assembly GCF_033568475.1. Classification (NCBI taxonomy): domain Eukaryota; kingdom Viridiplantae; phylum Streptophyta; class Magnoliopsida; order Lamiales; family Gesneriaceae; genus Henckelia; species Henckelia pumila. The sequence continues at coordinate 33,477,774 of NC_133121.1, read as the reverse complement.
ATACGATAGTATGAGTATATGGTGTTATGTGTGCATGTATGCAAGTGAATTGAGTACCAAGACTCTCAGGTCAAGAAACAAGCTCAAAGACCGGGCCCAGGGTATATAACACGCTGCGCCGTCGCATCAGGAGGTGGCTCATATACCCAGTGGATAATGGTGACCTGATACTAGTACATGTGTCCAACCATAAAGGTGACCTAACACAAGACTTATGTATCCAACCATCCACAAACTCGTAGGGTGTGCGCCCTACTACAGGATACCTCTAAGATAAAGGCTCAATATGCTCATGTATGCAACATACAGTCATGACATGCTGTATATAAAGGCATATAAAACATGCAATCACATAATCCATGCAAACACATAATACATGGATACTCAATCTGGATATTTCGAATAATACTTCCGTACCTCATAAACTAGGCAAGCTAGACCAGCACTATGTCCAAGCCTATAATCCGCACTACAATGCAAAGTACTCATGCATTATAATCTTATCCTAAAAGCCTTAACTATGCTATAGCAAACTCCCTATTTACTATAAGGATCCAGAGCTATACCTGCGTCCGTCATCAGCCCGCTGATGACGACTGCCCCAAAACTTGGGCACCGCTCCGCCGCAACCCCGGAGCACCTGGCCAACCTCCGGACCAAGCCTAGGAAGGCTGGAAACACCCCAAAACTCCTAAAACTAAGCAGAAACCAAGAGAGAAGAGATGATTTTGGTGTGAAAATGTGGTTCTCGGAACCCCTATTTATAGACGGAGAACGTTGCGTTTGTTCTAGGAACGTTGCGTCCGTTCTCCACATGTCCTGCCACACGTCGATCCAATTTCATGCATATCGAACATTTGTCCCTAACAGGGAACTTTGCGTCCGTTGGTGGTTCGTTGCGTCCGTTCGGCAACGGACGCAACGTTCTGCTTTGGATGCAACATTCTCGTTTGGCTGCTTCTGGACTGTCTGAGACCCCCGGGACCTTTTCTACCATTTTGGACGTTTCAGATCTGATTTTCCACTTATTTTCACCAAATAAGGACTCCTTAAATATGTTTTGACACTTTTAAAATTATATGTCATTTTCTAACATGTTTAAAATCATTTAATCTTGTAAAATGGAACCGGGCTATTACATTCTCCCCCTACTTAAGATATTTCGTCCTCGAACAATCTTAAGTACTGAATGTAGTAAATTACTGAATAAACATCGTTTATTCAAACTGATTCATTTTACAAGTTACAATCTGAAAATACGACAATTCAAAATAACTCTGGATAATCTGTATACATACGACTTTCAAGTTCCCAAGTGGCCTCCTCAGTGCCTCGGCGTTGCCACTGAACTAGAACAAGAGGAATGGTGTTGTTGCATAACACCTTATCCTTATGACCTAAGATACGCAAAGGTCTCTCCATGTAGGTGAAATCCGAGTCCAACTGTACCTCAAATGGCTGTAAGATATGAGACTCATCTGCCACATACCTTCGCAACAGTGAAACATGGAACACGTCGTGGATACTTGACAAATACGGCGGTAACGTCAACCTGTAAGCCAGATCTCCAAGACTTTCCAGAATCTCGAATGGACCAATGTACCTAGGAGATAGCTTACCCTTGAGACCGAATCTCAAAATCCTGAGAAATGGGGAAACTTTCAGGAACACTTTCTCTCCCACTTCGAACTGCAAAGGTCTGCGCTTAACATTCGCATAGCTAGCCTGTCGATCTTGCACAACCTTAATTCTCTTCTTGATCTGTCCAACAATATCAAAAACCTGCTGGACTAACTCTGGTCCCTCAACCTGTCGCTCCCCCACTTCTTCCCATAACAGTGGAGTACGACATCGTCGCCCATACAACGCCTCAAACGGAGCCATCCCAATACTGCGATGGTAACTGTTGTTGTGTGCGAACTCAATCAATGGCAACCGATCTTTCCATGCTGGACCAAAATCCATAGAACATGCTCGCAACATGTCTTCAAGAGTACATATTGTGCGCTCTGATTGTCCGTTAGTCTCTGGGTGATATGTTGTACTCAAGCTAAGAGTAGTACCCATAGCGCACTGAAGACTCCCCCAAAACATGGAAGTAAACCTCGGGTCTCGATCACTGACAATGCTCACAGGCACTCCGTGCAATCTAATAATCTCCTGGATGTACAACCGTGCCATCCTGTCAAAACTGTAGTCCCGATTATAAGGAATGAATTGTGCTGACTTGGTGAGTCGGTCCACCACAAACCATATAGCATCACAATTCCTTGAGCTCACCGGTAAATGGGTCACTGATAGTCGTATTTTGTTTGCATATTTTGATGTTATTTTGTTAGTAATTTGCATGCATTTATTTACTTTTGTTCATGTTTTATCTTAGTTTTGTCTTTTGCATGCATTTAGCTTCACAAAATTCTCTCGGGTTTAATGTGTAGGAGATATCAAGTTTGAAGAAAGAAAGCAGAATTTTGGTAAAAGTCCATGCGCTCGATCCCACGTACTCATAGGATCGAGCGCAACATCTAGAGAAACAAGGCAGTGGGATAGCAATTTTTAGCACGCTCGAGCGGACAAATTCACGCGATCGAGCGCGGCCAAGGAATTTCAAGACAGTGAGAACGCATATTTTAGTGTGCTCGAGCGGACGTACTCATGCGCTCGAGCGCGCTTGTCTGTTCGGGAAGAATTTTGTAATTTTGGAAACTTTTTTATTTTGGAATCTAGGCTTTATTAGGCTTTTAATTCCATTTTTGAGGGATAATTATCAGACTTTGATATTCTCTCTTGACGGCTAGGTTTTATTTTTCATCTCTCTTTCAAGTTTTCTTCTCTTCTTTTGAATTTTTCTTGAGTTTTTGATGAATCATTGTAGCTAAACTTTTATACTTGGTTGAGGAAAACAAAACCTTGATATAATGTATTCATGAGATTCAATTTTCAGTGTTTAATTCTTATTAAGTATCAATTTTTGATCTGTTTTATTTCATGTTTGTGTCCGAGATTTTAGGATTGACCATCTTAGGATTTTGCTATACAATCTACTTCTGAATTAGAATTCAAATCCGTAATTGTTTGAATTAACTAATTTGTGAAGCAACAACGTTTGATATTTTCTGCTATTGAATTTATTAAATTGTAGGGTCAATTATTGACTAGGCTAAATACAACCGTTGGTGTTTGTGTTGTCTAGGTTTGTCAGTTTTACTAGTTTGAATGCTACCGGAAATTTAAATCTAGATCGCTGGAATCCGGATTAATTTATTGGTAAGGGTTAATTTAGAATGTTGTTTTCAAATTAGCTAAAATTTAGGTGAAACAGGAATTTGATTTTCAATGACGAATATTTAATAGGATTAATTATTTTTAGGGAATCGATGATTTAATGAATGAATATCAAGGGTGTAGTTGACCGATACCAAGTCTCGTCTCTTATTGATTTTTCTAGTTGAATTTTCATTCTTTCATGATAGTGATAATTTTAATTTTAATTGCTTAAAATTTTCAGTAGTTAATCTCAAATCTCAAAAACCCTTTTTTATTTATTTAGAACACATTAAATTTACCTTTCCTCGTGGGAACGATCCCTACTCGCACTACTACATTTTTCATTGTTTAATCTGATGAGTTGGGTTAATTTGGGCGCGACACGAATACACGTTACTAAATTTTGGCGCCGTTGCCGGGGAACGGTGTTTAACTTATTGTGTTATATTTCTTTTTGTTTTGCTTTGTTTAATCTCACTCTCTTCTCTTTTCTTTGTTTCTAGTTCTCTCTTGTTCATGCTTTCAGGTGATTTTGCTGAAGAAGAGTTTCTCTACGACTCGGAGATTGAAAGAACTTTGCACAGGCGAAGGAGAGAACTTCGTAGACAACAACAAGAGGCAGCTGCTCGAGCTGCTTTTCCAGAAGAAGAGATGGCTGCTAATGCAAACCTGAGTCTTAGACAATTGGGCACCCTGGACCCCAATCAACAACCTTTATGCATTAATTTTCCTACTTTAGAAAATAATGCTACTTTTGAGCTTAAGTCTGGATTAATTCACTTGTTACCTACTTTTCATGGTCTTGTAGAAGCGACCTCAGATACCAACACCAGGTGAGTTTCTTGAAAATATTGTTAAGGATCTTGCTACTAATACTGTAGCATTTCAACAGGAAACAAGAGAAAGTATCCAAAACTTGAATACCAGATGGGACACCTCGCCACCGCTCAATAAGTTAGAAGCACATCATTCCAATTCTTTACCATCTCAAACAATTCCGAACCCAAGAGAAAACTCAAGCGCAATCACTCTAAGGAATGGGAAGGAGTTGAAGATCAAGGAGAAAGAAATGGAGGCTTTACCCAAGGATAAGCCACAAAAAGAACCGACGGCGACTGATGGAGAAGCATCCAAGGAAGAAGAGCCAAGAGGTTAGTTTTCTCCACTTTCTGAATATAAGCCTGTTGCCCCTTTTCCCTTAGCACTTAAGGAATCTAGAAAAGATGAAGGGATAAAGGATCTTTATGAGACTTTTCGTAGATGTGAGGTGAATATTCCGTTGTTAGATGCTATTAAGCAGGTGCCTCGATACGCGAAGTTCTTGAAAGAACTGTGCACAGCAAAGAGGAAACAGACATTGAAGGGTTGTAAAAAAGTGGAACTTGGTGAGAACGTATCTGCTGTGATCCAACGAAAATTGCCCGCAAAATGCAAGGATCCAGGTATGTTTTCGATCCCATGTACTATAGGGAATGTTAGACTTGAGAAGGCCATGTTAGATCTAGGAGCATCAATCAATGTTATGCCATATTCTATCTATGCATCCTTGAAACTTGGTCCATTGAACAAAACTAGGATTGTTATTCAATTAGCTGATAGGTCTAATGTATACCCTAGGGGAATAGTGGAAGATGTGTTAGTACAAGTGAATGACTTGGTATTTCCTGCAGATTTTTATGTGCTAGACATGAAAAACGGTGACCATAATAGTCCTATTTTGTTAGGCAGACCATTCTTGAAAACTTTCATGACTAAAGTTGATGTTCACAGTGGCACACTCACTATGGAATTTCATGGCGAGGTTGTGAAATTTAATATTTATGATGCCATGAAATTTCCTGACAGTGATGACTGCGTATTTTCCGTTGATGTTGTGGATTACTTGACCCAAGATTATTGTGAGTATGCAGGAAAAGATGATCTAGAGGTGGCTCTCGTTGCACCCATTCAGCAGGATGATGGAATTGAAATCAGTGAAGAAGTAAAAGAGATTGAGCGAATTCTGAACAATGCTTCTGTGCTACCTCAGTCAAGTAATGTATCTTAGTTATCTCTACCAATCTCTAACACTAGGAGCCTTCCATCTGTTTTGCAGGCACCAGTGGTCGAACTAAAGACGCTTCCAAACCATCTTAAGTATGTTTTACTTGGAGAAGGAGAAACATTACCAGTAATCATCTCAAATAGTTTGGAAGCCGATCAAGAGGAACAATTAGTCAAAGTATTGCAAGAGCACAAGACTTGCTATTGGATGGACCATAGCAGACATCAAGGGAATTAGCCCTTCTACATGCATGCACAGAATTTTGATGGAGGAAGGAGCGAGTCCCTTGCGTCAACCACAAAGGAAGTTGAACCCACCCATGATGGAGGTGGTCAAAGCTAAAATTCTAAAACTACTTGAAGTTGGGGTCATCTAACCAATTTGTGACAGTCAGTGGGTCAGTCCGGTCCAAGTGATACCCAAGAAAACCGGAATTACTGTGGTGAAAAATAAGGATGAAGAGATGGTTCCCACCCGTATTCAAAATGGGTGGAGGGTTTGTATTGATTATAGGAAGCTGAATGCCGGAACCCGAAAGGACCACTTTCCTTTACCCTTTATTGATCAAATGATTGAACGTTTAGCATGTCACCACCCTTATTATTGTTTTCTTGATGGGTATTCTGGTTATTTTTAGATTGCTATTGCGCCAGAGGATCAGAAAAAGACGACATTCACTTGCCCGTTTGGCACCTTTGCATATCAACGAATGCCTTTTGGACTCTGCAATGCACCGACCACTTTTCAATGGTGTATGGTTAGTATCTTTTCAGATTTCATTGAGCAGATCTTAGAAGTTTTTATGGATGATTTTACTGTCTATGGTGATTCATTCGAAAAATGTCTGTCTAACCTTTCGCTTGTCCTTAAGAGGTGTGTCGAAACCAACTTAGTCTTAAATTCTGAAAAATGTCACTTTATGGTTGGGCAAGGTGTTGTATTGGGACATGTCGTTTCATCTAAGGGAATAGAGGTAGATAAGGCTAAAATTGATATTATTCAGTCTCTCCCTTATCCCACATGTGTGCGGGAAGTGCATTTTTTCTTGGCCATGCAGGTTTCTACAGGAGGTACATTCAGGACTTCGCCAAGATCGCATCCCCCATGTGCAAATTGTTGCAAAAAGATGTCCCGTTTGAGTTTGATGAACCATGCAAAACATCTTTTGACAAACTCAAAGAATCATTGACATCTGCACCAATAATTCAACCACCGGATTGGAGCAAGCCATTCGAGATCATGTGTGATGCTAGTGACTATGCAGTTGGTATTATTTTAGGCCAAAAAGTTGGGAAAGCATCGCATACTATATACTACGCTTCGCGTATCCTGAACGATGCCCAACGAAAATACTCCACCACTGAAAAGGAGCTTTTAGCTGTAGTTTTTGCATTGGAAAAATTTCGCTCTTATTTACTTGGTGCTAAAGTCATTGTTTATTCTGATCATGCAGCTCTTCGCTTTCTGATGGCGAAGAAGGAGGCAAAGCCAAGGCTGATAAGATGGATACTACTTTTGAGCGAATTTGATGTAGAAATCAAGGACAAAAGAGGGACCGAGAATCGAGTTGCTGACCACTTGAGTCGCCTAGTTCATGTTGATGAGGAGCTGAATTTGCGAGAAGAATTTCCTGATGAGAAATTATTTTTAGCAAGCACCGAATTACCCTGGTACTCAAATATTGTTAATTATTTAGTGACTAAAGGGTTTCCTTCTGAATTTTCTAAGGCGCAAATGGACAAAGTGCGGAGCGATGCAAAGTATTATGTATGGGATGATCCATACTTGTGGAAACACTGCGCTGAACAAGTTATACGTCGATGTGTACCCGCGAGCGAGGTAATCCCTATCCTCACGTTTTGTCATTCTTATGCATGTGGTGGCCATTTTGGAGCGAAAAGGACAGCAAGAAAAGTGTTAGATTGCGGATTTTTCTGGCCATCCTTATTTCAAGACGCTTACATGTTCTGTAAGTCGTGCACTCAATGCCAAAAGATAGGTAATATCTCCCAATGTAAGGAGATGTCCCAGCAACCTATTTTAGTTTGTGAAATCTTTGATGTTTGGGGCATCGACTTCATGGGGCCTTTTCCTAGTTCATATGGGTATATATATATATATTGCTTGTTGTGGACTATGTCTCGAAATGGGTGGAAGCAAAGGCCACCCGTACTGACGATTCTAAAGTTGTTGCAGAGTTTATCAAGAACAACCTTTTCTCTAGGTTTGGGATTCCACGAGCTATCATCACCGATAGAGGCACACACTTCTGCAACCGAACTGTGGCTAGTTTGCTTAAAAAGTACCATGTGACGCATATAATCTCCACTGCATACCATCCACAATCCAACGGTCAAGCTGAGGTATCGAACAGAGAAATTAAATCCATCCTAGAAAAGACCGTGAATCCGACAAGAAAGGACTGGAGCTTGCATCTGGATGATGCTTTGTGGGCGTATAGAACCGCATTCATGACGCCGATTGGAATGTCTCCATATCGGCTGATTTTTGGAAAACCATGCCATCTGCCAGTGGAATTGGAGCATAGAGCCTATTGGGCTATCAAAAACTTTAACATGCAGATGGATGAGAGTGGCGAGCACCGAAAGCTGCAGTTACAAGAATTGGAAGAAATCTGCAATGATTCTTATGCCAGCTCCAAGATTTACAAGGACAAAACAAAGGCCTTCCACGACAAGATGATCTCTAGAAGGGACTTCGAAGTCGGTCAGAAAGTTTTGCTCTATCATTCACGACTTCGGTTGTTTCCAGGTAAGTTACGTTCACGTTGGAATGGACCGTTTGTTGTAACTAATGTCTTTCCTCATGGTGCTGTCGAAATTCAAAGCTTGGACACATCCAAAACATTCAAGGTGAATAGCCACCGGCTTAAACACTACTATGAAGGAATCCAAGCGAACGTAGGAGGGGACGAGCATGATATCACTCTAGATGCTCCGCTAAATGTCGACTAAACCGCGGCATGCAGTCGAGCTATAGACTGACTGTAAATTTAGCGCTGACTGGGAGGCAACCCAGTGTTTCTTTACCTTTTGTTTTTTATTTGATTTTTTTTGTTTTGGTTTTTTTTTTTTTTTGCTTTAATTTGTTTTTCGGAAAATTTTGGAAAATTTTGAAAAATATTTTTTTTAGCATTGTGCGCTCGATCCTGTGTACTCACGCGATCGAGCGCACGTTATTTCCCTAGTTCTCTGCCCGGATTTTTTTTATAGGGCGCGCTCGATCTTGCGTACTCACGCGATCGAGCGCGCGGTTTGACCCCGGATCTGTGCCCCTGATTTTTACGAGGCACGCTCGATCGCTCAAACTCATGCGATCGAGCGCGCTCCCCTGTGCATGTTATTTAATTTCTTTTCTTTCTTTTTCCCCTCACTTTTCTTTTCCCCTTACTCGGTTTCCCTAGAACCCTAAATTCCCAAATTTCGAATTTGTTCAGTCTTCACAAATTTTTCCTCATCTCTTGCAGGCATCATTCCAAGGCTTGAATTCATCATCTCTTCTCTTCTCTCCACTTCTCCATCGCATTATTTTGCTCAGAAATACCGAAAACTTTGGTGCCCGCCAAGTGTTCGATAAATTTCCCCGATCAAGTTTCTTGCTCTTCTCACACCATTATGGTCCCGAAACACACTCGAGAGCTCGGCGAATCTTCTCGCCAAGGAACAAGGGATGCCCACGAGTCACTAAACCTTTCCGGCCGATTCGTAAACCAAGCGGCTTGAGAAATGTACGATCATGCGAAAACCCATCGCTCCCCTATTACTGAGAGGGGTTTTGATATAGCGGCTTATGACAACGATGTGGCTAACCAAGTTGTGAACCGTGGGTGGGAAAAAATTTCTCAACAACCGTCTTCGGCTATTTTCCCTATTGTGAGGGAATTTACGCTAATGCTGCGGCGCGCACGGATAGTAAGGCCTTCGTTCGAGGCATTTTGGTTTCATATGCGCCCCAAGATCTGAATAACCTTTTGGAGACGCCCGACGTCGATGATAGTTTGTACCAGAGCATAGCCTTCGCACCGGATTTGCACGAGGTCTGAATAGCCTTTTGGATACGGTGTTATGTGTGCATGTATGCAAGTGAACTAGGTACCAAGACTCTCAGGTCAAGAAATAAGCTCAAAGACCGGGCCCGGGGTATATAGCACGCTGCGCCGTTGCATCAGGAGGTGGCTCATATACCAAGTGGATAATGGTGACCTGATACTAGTACATGTGTCCAACCATAAAGGTGACCTAACACAAGACTTATGTATCCAACCATCCACAAACTCGTAGGGTGTGCGCCCTACTACAGGATACCTCTAAGGTAAAAGCTCAGTATGCTCATGTATGCAACATACAGTCATGACATGCTCTATATAAAGGAATATAAAACATGCAATCACATAATCCATGCAAACACATAATACATGGATACTCAATCTGGATATCTCGAATAATAATTCTGTATCTCATAAACTAGGCAAGCTAGACCAGCACTATGTCCAAGCCTATAATCCGCACTACAATGCAAAGTACTCATGCATTATAATCTTATTCTAAAAGCCTTAACTATGCTATAGCATACTCCCTATTTACTATAAGCAGCCAGAGCTATACATGCGTCCGTCGTCAGCCCGCTGATGACGACTGCCCCAGAACTTGGGCACCGCTCCGCCGCAACCCCGGAGCACCTGGCCAACCTCCGGACCAAGCCTAGGAAGGCTGGAAACACCCCAAAACTCCTAAAACTAAGCAGAAACTGAGAGAGAAGAGATGATTTTGGTGTGAAAATGTGTCTCTTGGAACCCTTATTTATAAACGGAGAACGTTGCGTCCGTTCTAGGAACGTTGCGTCCGTTCTCCACCTGTCCTGCCACACGTCGATCCAATTTCATGCAAATCGAACATTTGTCCCTGACAGGGAACGTTGCGTCCGTTGGTGGTTCGTTGCGTCCGTTCGGCATCGGATGCAACGTTTTGCTTCGGATGCAACGTTCTCGTTTGGCTTCTTCTGGACTGTCTGAGACCCCCGGGATCTTTTCTATCATTTTTGGACGTTTTGGATCTGATTTTTCACCTATTTTCACCAAATAAGGACTCCTTAAACATTTTTTACACTTATATGTCATTTTTTAACATGTTTAAAATTATTTAATCTTGTAAAATGGAACCAGGATACTACCGGTAACTGATTAATACCCGAAATACACGTAGACATATCAATTGCATAAATGAGGTAGCCCTCCCCACCTGACTCTAAGACATGACATGCCTTCAGAGCCGATACATGTGGCATCAAAAGTCGTGCTCCCTCACCATAGAAGTACCAGCTATCACCCTCATCTGGATGAAACTGTACCAGACGCTGATAACAATCAACAGTAGCGTGATACAAAGTCATCATATCTATTCCCAAAATACAGTCAAAATCTGCCATCGCTAGAACCATCAGATTAGAAGACAACACATGACCCTCAAACTCTAGAAGGCAACCCATCACTAGACGCTTAGTTACTACCTCCTGCTCCAGCGGAGTAGATACAACTAAATTCAGGTCTAATGATACATAAGGTAATATATTTTTATTAACAAAACGGCTAGAAATAAAGGAATGCAATGCGCCAGTATCAATTAAAACAAGTGCAGGAATATCACATAATAGAAAGGTACCTGCCAAAATGCGATTGCTTCCCTCAGTAGCCTGATCTTGAGACAGAGCAAACACCTGCCCCTGTGTGTGCGGACGGAAACTAGAAGAACTAGGTGGTGCTGGCTGCGGACGTGGATGAGTAGAAGCCTGAGATCCCATCTGTGATCCCGATCCACTCGCAGCTTCCCATACGCTGAGGAAAATCCCTCCGCAGATGTCCCTACTCACCACAAATAATACAAGCACCAGAAGCCTTACGACAAGAAGCTGCAGAATTCTTCCCGCCACAGTGACTGCAAAATTCGTCTTTCTACTTCTTCTTTCCGAACCGGAACATACCTCGTGAACCACGAGATCCAGAAGAAGTAGTAGTATAAGAAAACGTAGGTCCAGATTGCACAACAGATTGAGCCCTAGGCCCAAGTGATCCACTAGGCTGTCCTGACATCATCAGTTGTGCCCGCATATTGCTGTTCTCCACTTGAAGGCACCGATTAACCAAAGTCTCATAAGATTTCGGATCATCACAGACAACAACCTGTGAATAGATATCCTGATTCAAGCCTTGCAGAAAGATATCATACTTGGACGCATCACTCTCATTGATATGGGGACTATAAGGTAGCAGATCAATGATTCATTGTTGATATCATCGACAGTCATAGATCCCTGCCTCAGTGTAAGCAACCCCATCGATCGTGCCTGACGGATAGCTGGAGGAAAATATAATTTCTAAAACTGCTGACAGAAATCCTCCCAAGTGACCCGTCCTCTCTCAGTACGTGCCTGAGCTGCCTTGGCATCCCACCATAAGCGTGCTCGTCCATCTAGAACAAACTCTAGAACCTCCATCTTCTAATCCTCTGTACATTCGAAAGCACGAAAAGAACTTTCGATCCTAGCCATCCAGTTCCTCGCCTCTTCAGTATTCTCGCCTCCAAACAAGGGTTTCGGTCCTACCCGCATAAACTTATTTATAGTATAGCGACGTCTACCCTCGTGTGGACGATGTCAATCCTCATGATGATGGCGATGGTGACGATGATGACCACCTCCCTGGACAACACTATCATGGCTCTCGTTACTTCCATCAGCCATTATATGAAAAGATTTGCACATTAAAATCCCAAATGCGCAATAACTACTCATACTAGGCTAAATCCCAAGTACTAATCCCAAAATCTAAGCATGTTCTGATACCAAAAATGTAGTGACCCTTCAATGAATCACCTACTAACTGAAAACTAATAGCATGCATTAATCTTAATAAAGCAAAATTGCTAAACAGAGTAAAACGTGCGGAAACATAACCCATAATTTACATATCAGCTTAGTAAAACATATTCAGGCTTATTATAATAGTGATACAACCATATCAAAAAGCTTAAAATACGACTGTCTAAAACATTATACAGCTAAACAAATCCTGCTATATAAAATCCCCTGAAAAGCTCCGGCTCCCTAGTCCTGCCTCAAACCACCGGCTCCGTCCATCCTGCGACCTGCCCCATGGAATAGGGTGTCCAAGATAACAACTAGACGTGAGCGCTAACGCCCAGTACATAAACATGAGTAAACATATGTATATGATGCATGCAACCGTGATGACTGGTAAAGGGTCATCTGATAAATCATGCTCAGTACAGGTGCCACATGAGTGCTATAACCTCATGGATCAACCTCTGGGTACAACCACACTCGTCTAGTACACCAGAGTAGTCAGACATACATGTCCCCACCGTCACGGTACTCTCAGTGACAGACTAACAAGTATAGAGCTAAGTGGCTCTATAATCAGGTATAACAAGGTATAGGCTCAACGTGTATATGCACATGACATATGAATATGAAAAGCGGTAAATCATATATCATGCCATATAATAATGCCAAATAAATTCAACACATAAACATGTATACTCGCTGGCAATCTCAGTCAATGTGTACGTACCTCTAGGCTAGTTCAAGTCTAGTAGGATCCTAGGTTCCAAGCCTATATTCAAAAGTTCACTGTATCACTACACAAGTTCTATAAGCCTTAACTAAAAGTACTCCCAAAACTTAAATATATTACCGGACCATACCTTCGTCCGTAGTAAGCCCTTTGGAGTCACTAGTCCCGGATGACTATAACCACGCCTTGGTTATTCCAGATCTTCTATAATAACTGATAGGGCCTTCAAGTGTATATATCACACTATATAACTGAAGAAGAAAACTCGGAATTCATATTTCAAAATGAATTCGAATGAGCCCTATTTATATACCCCAAAGTTGGTCGAGTTCGGATCCTCCAAACTCGGGTTCAGATCGTCCGATCTAGCTCAACGCCTGCATGCAGAACACGTCAAGTTCGGACCGTCTGATTGCCACTTCGGGTCGTTCAAAGCGTCCTATGCATGACACTTATCAAAATCCATGGCTGAGTAATCCTGCCTGCTTGGAATAATGGAGTTCGGGACGTCCGATCCTGGTTCGGATCATCAGAACGTGCCTTAACTCCGAAGTCAACAAGCCCTCTTCGGAGCCCCAAGATTGCTCAGTTCGGATAGTCCGAAGTCCTCTTCGGACCGTCCGAAGTGGCCCTAACATTGGAAGCCCAATTCTTAATTTTGTAGTCCAATTAAGCCCCGAAATTGGTTAATTACTAACCCTTAATCATGTTTAACATATTATTATCTTAAAATGGATTCTGGGTTACTACAGTAATGCTGCCAAAACGATAAATAAATAGAGATGTGTCAGCAAGAGAGCAAGTGAAGCCAAAGCGAGGGTTGGGTTTGAAGATATTATTTCTGGAGCGGGTAACCATAGGATGGGTACTGGAATTGGAGTTGGATACTAGATTGGGGGGTTCGGCCGTGGGGTGATGTAAGGCCCGGGATTAATTAGAAATTAATCCGAATTTATTTAATTTTAATCCGAGTATATTTAATTTGGAAATATTTAGAGTTTTGATTTAAATTCTAATATTCTTAAATTATTTAGGATTGAAATTGAATTAAAATAAGGGCCGAGGACCAAATTGCAATTATTGAAGAATCTAGGGACTAAAGTGCAATTTTATTGAAAGTTATCAGATTTGTGTTGGATTACTCAGCTTTTGCACGTGTACTTCATTCCTTATTCAGAAATTGAGAAACAGAGCCGAGATCTTATTTGTTTTCTTTGAAAGTTTGATCTTCAAATCCTTGTAACTTTTGAACCGATTGTCCGATTTTGATTCTGTAAATTGTTCTGGAACCCTTACGACGAGAGCTTCAATCTCGTGTAAGTTTTATGCTGTGTTTTATGGATTTCAAAATCATTATGGAGCAGATATCAGATTTTTAGTTGTTGATTGTGTTCTTGCTATTGTATCGCTTCTATTTTCGAAACTGGATCAAAGTTGGATGATTGAAGGGATTGATTATGATTTGTAGCATGTATATCGATGACTATAGCTGCTGATAAGATTTTTTATGACTGATTTTTATATGATACATGCTGATATATGAATTGGAGTTACAAGTTTCGAAGTTGGGATTACGTCGGTTACCGATTTTGAATCGCTACGTCGTTTAATCGAGTTTTGGAACTATTTTGATAGCCGATTTCTGAGTTGAAGTTGTTTTTGAGATGTTATGAATGTTATAGTATTTTTCTTATTCAGTTTCAGTTGAGTTTGAAGGCTTAACGACACAAGACGCCGACTTGAACGAACGAAGAAAGAGTTGAGGTTTGAAATGCGATTGATTGATGAATTCTTGATGGTTTTGACTCGTTTCTGAAATGATAGATTGGTATGAAGTTTCATATATGTATTTTGATTATATCTCGCAGATTTGAAGAGTTCAGAACCTCGATAAACGAAGGTATAATGACGACATCGGGAAGTAGGGACTTTGAAACTCAAGAACGATTATCTTTGAGTTGGCCCGCAAAAATCACATACTTGTTTATGTTTTGATTTGATTGTGGTGTTGTCGATCCATCTCAGGTAGTGGATCTTTAAATTTGAGTTGATATGATGTTATATCGAATTGATTCTAAGCCAAGGTTGCGGTTAACCTTATTTGCGAGTCGTTTACGAATTCGTTAGATGGATATCCATGTCAAGATCATTTATGAATCTTGATGGCTTCGAAGTTATATGAATCAAATCGTATTTAAAGCGTTTGAGTACTCTATTTGTTGAGTCGAGTTTTAAATAGAGTTAATATGATTTATTTAACACTTTCGATATGTTGGTTATACTGAGAATTATATCTCACCAGAGTTTATCCGGCTGTTGTCTTGTTTTGTATGTGTGCATGACAACAGAGAGGGCAGGAGCTGATCATCAACGTCATTGACAGCTGGGAGAGAGTCTAGCACGTGAGGGCTCGGGTTGTAGATGATTTTTTGAATGTTAGAAGCAAGGAACTTTAGAACTTGTTGGTTTTGGAATACATGTATAAAACTTGAGATAGTTTGTGTCGTTATCGTTATCGTTTCTTTAGCGACTTGTGCGATGTAATAAATACATGTATAGATACTTGAGACCTTGTTTACATTAATATGCATGATTTGGATCTTTTATATCATGTTTTAGACTTGATTTTGATGAATTGGAAGGAGTTGAAGGGATCAGATTTGCGAACAAAGAACAGGGCAAGTTACTGCTCCAGGAGGCACCCCCGCGGTAATTTTTGACGGCTCGCGCGCAGCCTGGAGATTAGCCTACTGTTTTGGAAAAAAACAGGGGCGCCCCCGCGGTAGTTTTTGACGACGGGGGCGCACCCCTTTTTGAAAAAAAAAAACTTTTTTTTTTTGGATCCTTTCTTTCCTTATTAGATTAATGATGCTTATTCATTAATTGCCCTTAAGATATGAGATTAGCAACCCGAGGCCCCACAACAGGTGGTATCAGAGCTTTAAGTTTCTTGGACTAAGAATAGATGAGTGGGGTAGATCGAGTCTTTTACTCTGATTGAACTGTACACTAATGTGTTTGATTATCAGATATGCCTCCCCGACCAGCACCGAGAGTTAGGCAGACATTGGCTACGAATCAGCCTGAACAGACAAATGCTGCACAGGTCCCAGTGACAGTGTCTAAACATGGACAGGGTAGTATGTCTACTGATGAGTTCAGTGATGCTAATCCGATGGAGAAACCTTTGAAACGATTCCAGTCATTCAAACCACCGAAGTTGCAAGGAACAGAGAATGCTATAGAGTGTGAGAACTGGCTGGAAGATATTGAACAGTTATTTGAGTCCATTGATTATACAGATGATCGTCGTGTGAGACTGATAATTCATCAACTGCATGGCCTTGCCAAGAGTTGGTGGATAGCGACGAAGAGAGCACTGGAAAACCAAGGTACTGTTATTACCTGGACTGTATTTCAAACTGCTTTCTATCAGCGTTTCTTTCCTGTGTCTTATCGCAAGGACAAAGGAGCAGAGTTTGCAAGTTTGCAACAGGGACAGTTGAATATTGAAGAATATGTTGCCAAATTCACTAGCTTGTTTAATTTTGCACCACATATCGCTGTTAGTGACGAAGCTCAAGCCGATCAATTTATCAATGGCTTGAATCCTGATGTGTTTACACTGGTGAATTCGGGAAGACCGAATACCTTTGCGGATGCTCTGAATCGAGCAAAGGGTGCAGAAGCAGGGATACTAAAACAATGAGGAGCACAGTTTGTGCCACAGCCAGTGAGACAACCACAAGAACAGCCACAGATTCCACAGCCACCTCGATTTGAAGCTGGAGGTAGCAGCAGTGGAAAGAAAAATTTCTTCAAGGGTAAGAGCAAACAGTTCAAGAGATCAGGTGGTGGTAGCTCTTCTAGTTCTAGTGGATCCCGACAGTCTAGAGCTGGACAGAAGTCTGATGTATATTGCACCAAATGTGGAGGTCGCCATACCGATGATACTGGTGTGTCGCATACTTTTATATCTGAGCAGTTTGTTGCATTGCATTGATTACCTGTTGAGCCCTTAGCTACTGTTGTATCTATTTCATCACCTCTGGGTCGAGGTATTGTATCAGTGAAGTCTGTACGAAATTGTATATTACAGTGTGAGGGGCATGAGATTGAGCTTGATTGTATTGTACTCGGATTGTCTGATTTTGATTGCATAATCGGTATTGATATGCTAACCAAGTACAGAGCTACAGTAGACTATTTTCAGAAGATTGTGAAGTTCAGACCTGATATGGCTGATGAATGGAAATTTTATGGTAAGGGATCAAGATCTAAAATTCCATTGATATCTGTTCTTGCTATGACTGTGTTGTTACAGAAAGGAGCAGAAGGATTCCTTATTTATGCAGTTGATATACTGAAGACTAGTCCGACATTGACTGATATACCGGTGGTGAGTGAGTTTGCAGATGTATTCTCTGACGAGATTCCAGGATTGCCACCATACAGAGAGGTAGATTTCGGTATTGAATTGATGCCAGGTACACAGCCGATATCAAAAGCACCTTACCGTATGACACCGATTGAATTGAAAGAACTGAAAGACCAACTCGAAGATTTGTTGGCCAAGGGTTATATCAGACCGAGCGTCTCTCCTTGGGGTGCTCCGGTATTGTTTGCTAGAAAGAAGGACGGATCGATGAGACTATGTATTGACTACCGGCAATTGAACAAAGCAACGGTAAAGAATCGCTATCCTTTACCTCGTATCGATGATTTATTTGATCAATTGCAGGGATCGTCAGTATATTCGAAGATTGATTTGCGATCCGGATATCATCAACTGAGGGTTAGAGATGAAGATATTCCTAAGACTGCATTTAGAACCAGGTATGGCCATTATGAATTCATAGTCATGCCTTTTGGTCTAACGAATGCACCAACAGTTTTTATGGGATTGATGAATAGGGTATTTCAAAGATATCTAGATGATTTCGTGATCATATTTATCGATGATATCTTGATTTATTCTAAGAATATGTGTGAACATGCTGATCATCTCCGAATTGTATTGAGAACGTTACGGGAAGAAAAATTATATGCCAAGTTATCCAAATGTGAGTTTTGGTTGCAGCGAGTCGTGTTTCTTGGCCATATAATTTCAGGAGATGGTATATCAGTGGATCCAAGCAAAGTAGAAGCTGTGATCAGTTGGCAAAGACCGACGTCTGTGCCAGAAATTCGAAGTTTTATGGGCTTAGCTGGTTATTATCGTCGATTCATTCGAGATTTTTCATCTATAGCGAAGCCTATTACACAGCTTACACAAAAGAATGCACCATTTGTTTGGTCTGAGGCATGTGGAAGGAGTTTTGTTGAACTGAAGAAGAGATTGACTACTGCGCCAGTGTTGACAATCCCTAAAGGTACTGGTGATTTTGTTGTTTATTGTGATGCTTCTCACCAGGGTTTGGGATGTATTTTAATGCAGAAAGGACATGTTGTTGCTTATGCTTCTCGACAACTGAAACCACATGAGGTTAGGTATCCGATTCATGATCTTGAATTGGCTGCTATCGTTTTTGCATTGAAGATCTGGAGACATTATTTATACGGCGAGAAGTTTGAAATATTTTCTGATCATAAAAGTCTGAAGTATTTATTTTCACAGTCTGAATTGAATATGAGACAACGACGATGGCTTGATTTACTGAAGGATTTTGATTGTGAAATCAAATACTATCCGGGAAAGTCTAACGCAGCAGCAGATGCCCTGAGTAGAAAAATATGTGCTCTATCTTTATCTACTGTCGGTGTATCTAATTTTATTGAGAATTTTTGTGTTTCTGGGTATGTATTTGAGATAGATAGAAGGCCGATGAGAGTGTATGCAATCAGTGCTGAGCCAGAGTTGTTGATTCGTATCAAAGAAGCACAGAAAGCTGATCAGAATGTACAGAAATCGATTGAAATGATCAGATCAGGACATCAGTCTGAATACAAATTTAGTGACGATGATATCTTGTATGTGAATAACCGAATAGTTATTCCCAATATTACAGACTTGAGACAGAATATTCTGAAAGAAGCCCATTGTAGTCGCTTTAGTGTTCACCCTGGAGGCAGAAAGATGTACAACGACTTGAAGAGTCAGTACTAGTGGAAACAAATGAAGTCTGATATGACTGAATTTGTATCCAAATGTTTGAATTGCCAATAGGTGAAGGCTGAAAGAAAGAAACCGGGTGGCTTATTACAGAGTTTATCAATTCCTGAATGGAAATGGGATCACATTTCCATGGACTTTGTAACGAAGTTGCCACGATCATCTCGAGGATGCGATGCTGTTTGGATGATCATTGACAGATTGACGAAATCTGCGTGCTTTATTCCTTATCGAATGACTTATCGTCATGATCAAATGGTGGATCTTTATATTCGAGAAGTGGTAAGACTTCATGGTGTGCCAAAGTCGATTGTATCTGACCGAGATCCGAGGTTTACTTCGCACTTTTGGCATAGCCTATAGGAAGCTCTAGGTACGCGTTTACATTTGAGTACTGCTTACCATCCTCAAACCGACGGTCAATCTGAACGAACAATTCAGACGCTTGAGGATATGCTTAGAGCTGTAGTACTTGATTTTGGTGTTACATGGCAAAATTCTATACCACTCGTGGAATTTTCTTATAACAACAGTTATCAGACGAGTATAGAGATGGCACCATTCGAAGCGTTATATGGGAAGAAGTGTCGATCGCCTTTGTATTGGGATGATGTTTCTGAGGTACCTGAGTTAGGGCCAGATATGATCAGACAGATGACTGAAAAGGTGAAACTGATACAGCAGAGAATGAGAACAGCACAGCACAGACAGACCAGATATGCGAATGTACGACGACGGCCGTTATCTTTTGATCAGGGAGATAGAGTGTTTCTGAAGATTTCACCGTTCAGAGGCACCGTTCGATTTGGTAAACGAGGGAAATTATCTCTGAGGTATATTGGGCCGTATGAGATTCTCGAGAAGATAGGCAATCTAGCTTATCGACTCGCTCTTCCTATGTCTTTATCTGGAATAAATGATGTCTTTCATGTATCGATGTTGAGGAAGTACATATTTGATGCATCTCATGTGATTCACTCCGATGAAGCTGAATTGGATGACACTCTTAGTTATTTCGAGCAACCTATTCAGATTCTTGATAGAAAGACGAAGCAACTCCGAACGAAGACCATTCCATTGGTGAAGATTCAATGGAGTAGACACGGAGTTGAAGAAGCGACTTGGAAAGTCGAAGAAGATATGAAGAAATGATTTCCTTACTTATTTCATTGATGTGAGTTCTTATTCAGTTTTCAGTTAGTTTTTATTCTTATGAGCATGCGGACTGCATATCTTTACTGTTTATGAATTCGAGGACGAACTCATGTCTTAGTGGGGGAGAAATGTAAGGCCCGGGATTAATTAGAAATTAATCCGAATTTATTTAATTTTAATCCGAGTATATTTAATTTGAGAATATTTAGAGTTTTGATTTAAATTCTAATATTCTTAAATTATTAAGGATTGAAATTGAATTAAAATAAGGGCCGAGGATCAAATTGCAATTATTGAAGAATCTATGGACTAAAGTGCAATTTTATTGAAAGTTATCAGATTTGTGTTGGATTACTCAGCTTTTGCACGTGTACTTCATTCCTTATTCAGAAATTGAGAAACAGAGCCGAGATCTTATTTGTTTTCTTTGAAAGTTTGATCTTCAAATCCTTGTAACTTTTGAACCGATTGTCCGATTTCGATTCCATAAAATGTTCTGGAACCCTTAAGACGAAAGCTTCAATCTCATGTAAGTTTTATGCTGTGTTTTATGGATTTCAAAATCATTATGGAGCAGATATCAGATTTTTAGTTGTTGATTGTGTTCTTGCTATTGTATCGCTTCTATTTTCGAAACTGGATCAAAGTTGGATGATTGAAGGGATTGATTATGATTTGTAGCACGTATATCGATGACTATAGCTGCTGATAAGATGTTTTATGACTGAGTTTTATATGATACATGCTGATATATGAATTGGAGTTACAAGTTTCGAAGTCGGGATTACGTCGGTTACCGGTTTTGAATCGCTACGTCGTTTAATCGAGTTTTGGAACTATTTTGATAGCCGATTTCTGAGTTGAAGTTGTTGTTGAGATGTTATGAATGTTATAGTATTTTTCTTATTCAGTTTCAGTTGAGTTTGAAGGCTTAACGACACAAGACGCCGACTTGAACGAACGAAGAAAGAGTTGAGGTTTGAAATGCGATTGATTGATGAATTCTTGATGGTTTTGACTCGTTTCTGAAATGATAGATTGGTATGAAGTTTGATATATGTATTTTGATTATATCGCGCAGATTTGAAGAGTTCAGAACCTCGATAAACAAAGGTATAATGACGACATCGCGAAGTAGAGACTTTGAAACTCAAGAACGATTATCTTTGAGTTGGCCCGCAAAAATCACATATTTGTTTATGTTTTGATTTGATTGTGGTGTTGTCGATCCATCTCAGGTAGTGGATCTTTAAATTTGAGTTGATATGATGTTATATCGAATTGATTCTAAGCCAAGGTTGCGGTTAACCTTATTTGCTAGTCGTTTACGAATTCGTTAGATGGATATCCATGTCAAGATCATTTATGGATCTTGATGGCTTCGAAGTTATATGAATCAAATCGTATTTAAAGCGTTTGAGTACTCTATTTGTTGAGTCGAGTTTTAAATAGAGTTAATATGATTTATTTAACGCTTTCGATATGTTGGTTATACTGAGACTTATATCTCACCGGAGTTTATCCGGTTGTTGTCTTGTTTTGTATGTGTGCATGACAACAGAGAGGGCAGGAGCTGATCATCGACGTCATTGACAGCTGGGAGAGAGTCTAGCACGTGAGGGCTCGGGTTGTAGATGATGTTTTGAATGTTAGAAGCAAGGAACTTTAGAACTTGTTGGTTTTGGAATACATGTATAAAACTTGAGATAGTTTGTGTCGTTATCGTTATCGTTTCTTTAGCGACTTGTGCGATGTAATAAATACATGTATAGATACTTGAGACCTTGTTTACATTAATATGCATGATTTGGATCTTTTATATCATGTTTTAGACTTGAGTTTGATGAATTGGAAGGAGTTGAAGGGATCAGATTTGCGAACAAAGAACAGGGCAAGTTTCTGCTCCAGGAGGCGCCCCCGCGGTAATTTTTGACGGCTCGCGTGCATCCTGGAGATTAGCCTACTGTTTTGGAAAAAAACAGGGGCGCCCCCGCGGTAGTTTTTTACGGCGGGGGCGCACCCCTTTTTGAATTTTTTTTTTTTGGATCCTTTCTTTCCTTATTAGATTAATGATGCTTATTCATTAATTGCCCTTAAGATATGAGATTAGCAACCCGAGGCCCCACAACTGAGGCGGAGGTGGTGGATCAGGTTCAACGGGTGGTGGGTTCGGGGTTGGTGGATCAGGGATGCAGATGTTGGGCACAAGACACGGCTCATGTGAACAGAGGGGTGAAGGATCATCAGCCAGGGAATCCTCCATCGGCACATCAGACACCTGAAGAGGAACCAGCACCAGAACCACCACTGGAAAAGGGAAATTCAGACTCAAAAAATACGACATGACGTGAGACGAATATTTTGCCAGACGAAGACTCATAACACAGGTAGACACTCTGTGTAAGGGAGTAACCAAGAAATACACAAGGCGAGGAGCGTTGAGTAATCTTGTGAGAAGAATATGGACGAAGCCAGGGATAACAGAGACAACCGAATATACGAAGTTTAGAGAGATTAGGGGGGACACCGAACAGGCGTTCGAATCAGGATTTGTAGGACAAATTGCGTTTAGGCAGTCTATTGATAAGATAAACTGCTGTGGCAAAGGCAAATGGCCAGAACTTGGTGGGGACAGATGCATGATGTAAAAGCGCAAGACCGAACTCGACAACATAACGATGACGGCGTTCAGAGAAGCCATTATGTTCAGGAGTATGGGAAGGGGTGGTTAGATGAGAAATCCCTTGCAGACTAATAAAGTCTTTGAGAGCAAGGAATTCACCACCATGATTAGTGTACAAAATGAGAATAGGACGACCAAAACGTTTTTCTACAAGTGACTTGAAACAACGAAAAACAGTGAGAACGTCCGACTTACGTTTTAAAGGATAAAGCCAAATATATTTGCTGTAGTGATCAACAAAGATAACATAATATCTATAACCATCACAAGAGAGAATGGGGGAGGTCCAGACATCAGAGAAAATAAGTTCAAGAGGAAATTGCGAGGAAAGTGAAGAATCATGAAAAGGTAATTTATGACTTTTATTGCACTGGCAAGAGTTACAATTAAAATGACGCAACGGAGAATTAAAGGACGACAACGACTTAGACACGACTAACTGACAAAGGACTCGATCAGACGGATGACCTAAACAGTGATTCCAAACGGGCAGGGACACGACAGAGGAAGTAAGTGCCAGTGGTGAATATGGTGTGGACACAGACCAGGAGTAGACACCGTCCTTAAGTGGACCCTGATGGAGAATTGCCCCGGTGCGACGGTCCTTCACCATAAAATCAAAGGAAGAGAAAAAAACCAGGACATCATTAGATTTACAGAGTTGAGAAACCGATAAAAGATTCTTATTAATTGAGGGCACACACAAGGCATGAGGAAATTGTAGAGAAGTAGGGTTAATGGGTGGTATGAGACAACCTGTGTGAGTGATCGGAATACTAGTGCCGTCACCAACAATTACAACATCTGAACCAACATAAGGGGCATGCATAGATAGATGGGCAAGATTCGATGCAACATGATGAGTGGCGCCAGAGTCAAGAATCCAGTCAGATGGAGAAGCTGGCGCAAGAGAGTAAGCAGTTGCTGGAGAGGAGGATGGACCAGTGGTGGAATAAGGGTGCCCAGAAGGGGCCGCAGGAGCAGAAGCTGGCATATACTGAAAGTCCAAACAGCGTTTGGCAGAATGCCCCTGGCGACCACAGAGCTGACAACACCCAAGATAGGGGTGCGGGACACGCTGGCCTGGTGCCGACGAAGATGGCGGGTACGACGGCCGTGAGGGCCAGGAGCCAGGTGGACGGGCTAGTTGGTGGTGCGCGACGGATGGCGGAAAGAGATCGTTGCCTGTCGATCGGGCAGACGTATTGACGGAACCGAGAGGGTTATCTGGGAATCCCGACGAGCAGCAAGATGAGCTTCATGATTGAGGAGCTTATCATGTAATTCCTCAAACGAGATCGCAGTATCTCGGGCTTGAATGGCAGGGGCAAGTTCTTTATAGTCATCATCCAGACCATGAAGAACTTTGATGGTGAGATCCTCAATATCCATAGGGGAGTTCATGAGAGCCAGTTCATCAGCTTTGGATTTGATGAACTGCATGAATTCGGTGATGGACTGAGAACCCTTGTCCGGATTGTGTAGTTGTGTCTTTAACTGGGTTATGCGACCAAGAGAGGGCTTGCCATAGGTGAGGGCAAAGGTGTTCCAAGATTCTGCGGATGTGGTGGCAGTAGCAATAAACGAAATCAAAGATGGAGACAACGATCCAATTGGGATATTTAATATCAATTGATCCTGACGGATCCAGGCGGTGTACGCATGATTCAGCGTTTGAGTGGTGGCAATCGTGATGAATTTCGCTGGACAGGGATGGGAACCATCAACAAATCCAAGTAGATCATGACCAGTAAGGAGGGTCGTGAACTGCAAACGCCATGAGAGAAAATTGAAGGAGGTGAGCTTCAAGGGCGCATGAGCAGCAACATTGATGGAGATTAGAGTAGCAGAGGCGGCGGCTGGAGTGGCGGCCATAGAAGCGGTGGCGGCGGTGATTTGGTATAGTAGGATTATGGTTTATTGGCGTATGCCAGAGACTTCTGATACCATGTAGAAACTGATTGAATAATATTATTTGATATATTCCCAATAATGAATACAAGAAGAGTTTATATAGAACTAGAAACCTAAAAAGAATAAAAGAAAATACAAAATACAAAATATACAAAAGATAATATAGAACATATTCCAATATGCACGAATGATTCGCCATAATTTAAATCCAAACTACTAGAAAAAGTGTATTTCAAATCGTTGGAAGAGCATATCATATCATACAAACTTAAAAGTCCCCATTTATCTTGTTCGGAATTTTTGACTAGGAAGGCATTATCAAACGCTTCTTCTACACAAGAGACTTGGATCTAGTTTCTTCGCCACCTCTAGGGCCAGCTAGTGATACAGTGCTGGTGAGTTTTCTAAACCTCTGCTGAACCTTGTGCATGATTTTGGTCGTTTTGGTTCGCGAAATATGAAAACCAATTGCATCAACATACCAACCGCTCCTCCCTTTGAATCCAACAATCTGCCCTCCTTCCATAGGTAAAGAGAATGGGGTCCCTTCTTCCACTCCAAAAGGTCCATATGTTCTTCGGTTACTCTTAAATGTGAGCGACCGGACAACGTGACTGCCACCGCGAACCACCGGACAGTAATGGCCGCTCACGGATGTCAAGAATTCCTCCGGAAACTGCAACTTGATCTTTGGCCCAATATGTGAATTAAAGGCAAGTACAAGGTTTACAAGCAAAAAAGATGGCACGGCCATGCAACACAAAAGGGGCCTGTGAAATTAATAGAATTTATCCAAAAGGATAAAAGAAAGAAATTAACCAAGTTTACCTCAGCAGAGTTATTGCCCCCACTACCTCCATGCTTATCTGCTGAAACAGGCTTACCATTCTTGTCATATAGCACAGTTATTGAGTCGATGCAACGACCATAAAACACAGTGATTTTCCTAACTCCATTGTAACTTCCATCATCCCAATCTGTCCCTCCATTACCTCCCCACAGCCCAACAACTATCGTCTTCTTTTCACTCGTTCGGTCCTTGTCCCCTTCCTACAAACCAGATTTTTTCTCTGATCAAGTGGGAATAGGTCACAACTAAAATATGTACAAGTATTAATGGTAGAGATAGCAGAATTTTATACCATTTTATCCGAGGAGTAGCAATGGCTGCCAAAAACGATGGTTTTCTGAAGGTGGAAATAACCTTAATATATATATATATATACAAGAAGAAATTTATACTCCAGCTATGGTATCTGATTCCCTTTATGCCACTACCTCAACTACAAATGTTGCTTTTTCACTTTATCATTCTGGTATCAAAATCAGCGGCGAAAGTGCCAAAATGCTTGGAATCTTGTTCTTACAGAATCGGAAAAGCATCTAATGCACCACAAAGAATTCAAAAGGGAGAATCTATCATGCATTACCCGGCCACATCCATCCATTTTGTATGTATACATCTTTTGTCCATGTCCCAGACAGATAAATCCAACCTAGGACATGTAGGTTCCAATAGTCAACCGTCGTCACACCCGTATCCTCGTTTGGTTTCTGAAATGAACAAAAACTCCTACAGCAACATCCAATAAATCCTAAATCTAATTCATTTGCAATGCGATTCGATTGTTTAGAGTTGTTAGACCGACCAACTCATTGAAGACCAGCTGAAAATCCTTCCAACGTGGGTTGTGGGTAAGGAGAGTTGACCCAATAATATAAACAAGTATAAAAGATTTTTAATGATTAATTACAATTTTCATAAATAAATAATAATAATAATAATAATAATAATAATATAATATAAATATGTATAAAAAAAATATCAATAATTAAGAAGATCTCACACTTGTACTTTTTATTTTAAGTAATTAATATAAAAAATTCACTAATTTTCACTTTAAAAAAATACTACATCACCACAAAATCCATAATGCACAATTTTTTTTTTAAAAAAAATTCCCTTCCAGCCGTGGGCCAACCAGAGCCCGCCCCATCTTGTCTAGGCCCGCAACCCACAAATGGGCCACCTTTGAATGAGTTGACAAAATTTCAACTTAAGCTACTTAAATTGGTTTGGTTTGGGGGGACAGGCTTGACGAGCCTAACCAAAATTGACGAGCCTAATCACATTTATACCTTGCGCTATAACAAGTGATATTCTATGCTAATAGTAAGTTGATCACGTGGAACATACATGGCCACCTACATGAACGCATATAAAGTATGAATAAAAGTTCATAACCAAAGGTACGGTAAATTACGTAGATACTCTCTAATATTAAGCTTGATAATAGAAACAATTGACAATAGTTTGATAACCATAATGTTCTCTCTGTATCCTCCCAAAAAGTCATATTCATCCTTCAGCTTTCAGTATAACTGCCAGGGTTTCGAAAGAAGCAGCATACTACTTGTGTTGATTGGTTACCTAATTGAAAAGAAGTAGAAAATAAAAAATAAAATTGAAAGTCAGCTTTCATGCAATTCACACTAGTCTACGTCCTTTCCATCTGAAAACTAAAAATGTCTTTCTTGTGGATTTTGTTGAGACCATCATTTGAACATCAGCTAGATAGTGTCGCCAACATTTTTTCGAGTAAAAACTGCAGCAGTTTGGATCTTCTTCTCGATTCATGATCATCGTGTGAATTAACTGCATTTAATTTGAATTCAATTTAGTACAAGGAAAAGAAAAGGAGAGAGTACACAATTAAACATAAGCTAGAAAGTTAAAAAGGCATATGTGAGACTTTGATGTTGAGGGGAGTATTTTATTTGTCGCGTCAAAAGTAAAAAAAATGAGAATGGAACCCTTTTCATCTGAAAGAGCCTATCGACCTATTCACCTTGTGTCCACCCATAGGAATGCTGAAGAATCTAAATCTAGATAAACAAAAGTATAAAGGAAATCTGGTATGCACAAGATGGTCAACTTTTTGGCACCACAGGTACCGCTTTCTATATGTCAGTAATAATTTGAAGACAGTGGATGGGATAGTCGTCTCAAATGGAAAGGGAAAAAAATTCAATTTACCATGCAGCTTTCATAAAATTATAAAATTTTTCCTTATCAAATGTATAGAGTCACTCCATCTATTGAATTCCTTAATCCACCCATTTTAGATATATTAGATATTGTGTGACATAATGCTTGTACGATTTGGAAGTCCATAGCAGATTTTATTTAGACACACATCATTTTCATTGAGCAGTTCGCATAACATGTTGCAAGTTACTATAAACATTTCTTCAATAAGGTGTTTAGTAAAAGTTATAAATAAAAAAAACAGAAAGCTAACTATACTTTGCCTTCGATTAGCTTCAAAACTTTTCATGGCAAATTTAAATACACGAACAGAATTTATCTTACCTTCACCAATTCACTGCCAGGAGATATTAGAGTAAGACTCCTTCCATGTGATTCACATAACCACTTATCAACAAGGTTCACCACAGTTGATTGTGATAGAGTCAAATCTAGCTTGCTGAAGCTATTTACATCTAGTTCGACTTCTTTCAGATCTTCATAAATCTTCATAATCTAGAAAAAGCAATAGAAATGAATGAAGCAATTAATAAGATGGCCAAATGTTGTAAGAAAACTTTGGCATCGAATATGAATCAAGAACATAGGGTTCATACGGCACCTGCTTGGTATGTGCTACTAATTTGAAACCCATAGATCGACTAATCTTCCCCAAAAATTTTTTACACTCATCGATAATCAGAGGTGTTTTCACGGTATGACCAAAGGAAAACTTTATTTCACAGACTCCTGAAACATTCATGGAAGAAAAAGGCATTTGATGGCCGCTAAACTGGAAGGAGTAAAGATTTGGGGCATCAATGTTGACTTCCTGCATTTTCGTGCACTTCGATAAGGCTAAAGTCTTCAAGTTTGCGCTCAAAATCGTGAGTCTTTTAACTCTGCTGCATTCTTGGAGCACCAAACTCTCAATCAATGGACACTCGGACATATAACTCTGAAAAGTAGTATCCGTCATTTTGCAGTCCCTCAATGTCAAATTCTTCAGAATCCCACACCCTTTAAAGTCAATACCGCAATACTGATTCTTCTTTGCATGATACCAAAAAGTTTCAAGATTTGGTGCCATGATTTCAATACGAATGAGGCTGGGACACTCATGCACCTCTATCCTCCGGAGCTTGGCAAGTGAAGGAATAGACAAAGAGAACAATTCCTTGCAGTCAACCAGCCTCAAATCCTCGATCAATGGGCAGCTTTGTCCAACTTTCTCAATCAAAAGTTTACTAACAGCAAGGCCTTTGAACGATAGTTCTCTCAAATTACATAGCTCTAGAGAACTTAAACCAGGCTTAAGTGACCCTGACAATTTCAAGGAAGTTATTGTCTTGGATGCTAGCACATCACAAGGTAAATTATACAGTGCCGCCTTTGGATTTACATGAATCTCAAGCACCTTCACATTTTTCTCCACAGCAAGACGTATCCAATTTTTGATATTATGTACCAACGGATTAAAACTACTAACATACAGCCTGAACTTATCTATGCAAGGAGCAGGTGCAAGTTTTGTCGCAATCGATTTCTCAACATAACTTTTGAACTTTCTTTTCTGATCACCCCCTCGTGCACCAAAGCACCTCTCATCAAAATCAAATGTCATGTATGAATCGAACATGCTTTTCCACCTCTTTGACCAAATGCTTGTGCGCACCACATCTTTCGGGCATCGCAGGTGCGCAAATATGTGATGAACAATGGGTTCTGGTAATTCCGATATCCGATCAACTTCAGGAGGTTTGTCCTTAGGCCCACTATTTTCAGTCATCCTCCCTTTCTTCCTAGCTCTGTCTTCTTTCAGTTCGACACTCCTGCAATATAATTTTCGCTTCCCTCCCGAGGGCTTTAGCTTCAAATTTGCATCAACAATTCTTGATTTCTTAGTAGAATGCTGGCTCTTGAGAAGCTTTTGTAAAGCAGTCCTCTTCAAAAACATTGTTCAATCAAACCCTATTCCCCAGAAAATCAGACAATCAGTCCAAGCCATTAGTCAATAAAAACACAAAACTATCACGAAGTAAAACGCTTTCCAATAACTCGTAACTATCATGCGGAAAGCATTCACACAATATATTAAAGAACAATGCAATATCACCAACAAGAAAAAAAAAACACGAAAATCTAATCGAGGAAAAGATGCGATTCCCAAAAAATGATTAAACAAATGAAGCCAGGACTCCAATGCGTAAAGAAAACGGCGTACCTTTCGAAGAGAATTTGGAGAAGGAAAATGGAAATCATGAGAAATTAGGGTTCTTGCGAAGCAAGTCTGTGATGTGAATGGCTTTTATAAGCGAGTTGTGTTGCCAACTGGGTCGGATCCTATGAGACAATTGAACCGATGATTTTGTTTTATTTAATAAATTATTCTTTTTTTAAAATAAAAGATTAATATATTATTTAATTTTGTATTTGAATTTTTGCTATAATATATTTCCATTAAAATAACGGGAAATTTGTTATAAATTCCTAAGGCCCTGCTTGGTTGGGTGGATTTGGGTTAATTTGGATTTCAAATCCGTAGCCCAAATCCACTCCATCTGTTTGGGTAGCCCATAGATTTGATATTTTAAATCTGTTGGATTTGGCCCATTGATTTATGCCCTAAAAATTAACGGATTTGAATTCATTATTTCGTCTGTTGATTTGAAATTTTATCAGCTTGTTCTCTTCTTTCCTTTCTTCTTCTGGCGGCCTCGTCTTCTTCACGGCGGCGCCTCTCATCATCTTCACGCGGCGCCTCGCACCTCAGATGCAGGCATGGTAGGGGATTTAGGCACTGGTTTTGAGTGAGAACGCGTCCAGAAAAGAAGAAAAGGTGTTGATTCTCAAAAAATCGCGTCCATGTAAGTTTTTGTTTCATGCGATGTCGGGGCAGTGGAAAGGGGATGAGTGTTGAAATTGGTTCCATTTGTTTGCCCATATAAACATTAAGGAATTACATCCGATAATGATGCATGTGTTTAATTTTTTCATGTGACAGAGCCCAAGAAATTATTACACTTCCATAAAAGACAAGCTTTTTTATTTTCTTTGTTTATGAAAAACTAAAGGGGAAAATGTCGGGGCATTTGGATTGATGTGTTGGCCTTTCCAAGCGCTTAAATTGTTTTTTTATTAGTAAACTTTCCAACAAAACACCAGGAAAGCTTTTGGGTGATTTTCATTTTAAATCAATTTCATGTATTCAAGTTTAAAATCGAGAGAGTTTGAAAAATGACATTGGTCAACGAAATTTTTTGATTTATTACCTTCCTTCAAAAAAAATTTGCAAAATGACCTTCAAATACAAAGGAAATGCAAAAACAAAACAAAGGAAAAAATTGAGAAGGTTATATTTCCAAATCATGGTCAAACAAGGGTTATTTAGTTAAATAAATCCGTTTAAAATCTGATTGTCTATGGTAGTGTTGTTAGGAGAATCATGTATTCAAGTTTTCTTTGCTTGCTTTCGAAAATGATAACAATAAAATATTCGAATGACTTGTTAAGAGGTTGTTTCTGTGTTGTAGTTTTCTGTTGCGTAGCTCATTTGTTTGATATTGAATTTTTTGGTTGGAGAGTTGATACAACATGAACACTCTGCTTTTTTTCATAATTTTTATTCATATCTTATTGTTGCTTGTCGATTTAAGGATCGCATCAAAGAAACAATCCTTGAAGGACTTCGAATGTTTTGCTGTCTGAAGTCTCTACTGTCTACTCCTGCTTTTAATTTTGGGATATAAGTTGAGTTGCTGGAGGGGTTACTATAAATGATCGGTACTCGGTTTCAACAAGTATCCCATTAATTTTCACATTATTTATAAATGCTTAACTTGCAAAATTCAGTAATGTTATGGTTTTATCATTTGTTATATAGTTTAAACCATTGAGGCAAAACACTTGACTGGACAATTGAAGGTAATTGAAGATTATTGAAATATTTCTTAGTAGTTTCAAGATTTCAGTTTGTGACATATTATTGGTTTATATTTTGTTATATTGCATAAATATTTTTTTTATAACTAGTAAGATGAAAAGAGGAATATCAAATATTCAAGGGCTTGATGACTTTTCTATGAAAACTCAACCATCCATTCGTGTTAGTGATACATCGAGAGGAGAAAATTCTTGAGGTAATTTCTTGGATAGCATGCAGCTGACTTTTCATCTCTTAAGCTATGATTTTTATGTCTGAAGTATATAATCGACTTTGTTGAATGGTCATCAATAGTTGGTTTGAATCAAGAATTGGTAATCTATAAAAGAGAGTCAAGAATTTGTTCATAATAGTTTCTAATTCAGTTTAATTAGTAAAGTCAACCGCAAAGTTTTTCACAAATTATAAGCTGTTTGAGTGTAGATTGGCTGCTACAAAAATTGTCAATAATTTTTTAGAATCATGGTAGATACATAGACTATGTGACAATGAAGATTATTAGATATTGGTCTCCTTTGAAGGAAGAAACTATGAAAGCAGATCAAGAAAGTAATGACAATTGTTTTTTGCGAAATAAAATTGCTGAGATTTTGTTTTAGCTTTCGTATATTAGCTAACATAAGCATTCTTTTTTGTTCTCTCACGCATGAAGTGTTTAATGTGTGTCCAGCCTCATAAATGTAGTTCTTGTCCCCTTTAATTGGTAGGTGGATATCATAAAAAACAATCCGAATTATCAAAAAACTATATCTCATGGAATAGAGACATGGACAATCATTTGGCTCGAGTTTTAATTGATCAAATGGCTCAAGGAAATAAATGTGATGGAGATACTTGGAAACCCCAAGCTTTGCAAGCAGCGGTTGCGTATTTAAATTCCAATACTTTGTTAGATGTTAATTTATATAGATATTCTTGTCTGTTTACAAAAAAAAAAAAAAGATATGAAATCTTTTGAGTTGGATATGGTTATTGTGTTATCAATATTTATCATAGAATTATTTTTAAAAAATTATTTTTTGAATATTGGATGTGTTAATAAATTTTTTTTGATTAATATATGTTATTAAAATTTGATTTTATTATAGAGTTATTGCATGGAAAATATTTTTTTTATGTTACTAGTTTGATAAAAAAGAAAATGAAGTTTAATATTATAATAAGTTATATAATTTTTTTTTTAGAAACACATAAATATTTTGTTTAAAGTTTATTTATGTAAATATAGTATTTAACCCAATTAAAATAAATAATTAAATTATATTATTTTAAATTGAACATGGTTATTTTGTAATCATAATATTATTTTTAATTTCAAAATATATAAAAAATTAAAAAATAATATATTAGAACTATTATTTGAAATCCTTAAATTTATTAGCCAAGCAACTAATCAATGGATTTAAAATTTCACTTTCAAATTCTATGTTATTCCAAGAAAGAGATTTAATAAACAAAAGATTCAAACCAATTGATTTTCAAATTCATTTATTTGAAATCCACTCTCAAATCCAATTACCTCCATCCAAGCACAACCTAATAGTAAACATGAATTTCTCCTCAGTCCCCAAGTCAGTAATTCTTTGTTTTAAATCCCTGACATAAGCCTGTTGTTTGTTACAACTCCCTATTTGGGTCAGTTTACAAAAAATGCCTCTAAAATGATTTAAACACCCAACACTATCCCTCACTTTAATTTTCAAATAAAGAAAAAACCAAAACATGGACGATCGGTAGTTTTCCTCCCTCACCCAACCGATTCTTCTTGTAGGAAAGCAGTGATCTTTTGCGACAAGGTTTTGAGCTCAGAAAATGGCACCGTTGACTAGACGAAGCATACATTCAAAAGATAAGTCAGTTGAAGGAGCTTGTAGAGTCCGGAAGGAAAAGAAATCTAGCACTGTGAAGAAGTCGAAGAAATCAAAAATAGGTGAACCCTGTTTTAAATTCTTTAAATCGGCCGCTATATATGATTCGTCTCGAGTAACTGAGAAAATTGTTCGTTTAGAGGAATAATTTTGGTCCTCATTGTATGAATTTTTAAAATTTCTGTGTTTCCATTATTTTGAGGGTTTTGTGGCTCAAATGTCTTGCTATCGTTCTTGTTTGCATATATTTGTCGAAACATTCACATCATTATTCATAATTTTCGTATTTAATTTTGACAGTTCCTCAGTTTAAATTATTTATCCCCAATTTTTAGGGCTTTGTTCTTGAAATTATTTTTTAAGTATATCTTGGTAAATGAATGTTATATTGTTATGTTGTTGTGATGTTTTTGATTTATTGAATATATATTCAATAATGTTATATTGTTGAAGAAAATTGATAAATTTCTGTATAGAAGTACCCAATTGTTCCCAAATTTGAAGTTTTTGTTCTTTTCCATGCAATATTCCATTCTGTTATTTTTATAATGAAATTTTTTTAATGATTTTTAAATATTAGAAATGGCTGATGAAGAGGAAATATGTGATGATTTTGAGTCGATCAAAAATGGCAAGTTATATTTACTCGATGTTCCCCCGCCTATTGTAAAAAAATAATGGAGGAGTTGAAGGTGGTCATAGGAAATGAACAAATAAGCAGAATAAAAGAAACTTCATTCGGTAAATGGATAGACATGCCTGTTCTACCTGTGAGTAGTGGCATGGTAGACTATCTGTTTAAAAGATTTGATAGTCCTTCACGCTCGTTCGTTGTTGGTGGTGATATTTCCATTCCTTTCACATCAAGAGACTTCTCAATTGTGCTTGGTTTTCATCAGAGAGGTCAACAAGTTCATCTGGACCTCAAGCTTGAATCAAGCTTCCTGTCTCGGCACTTCGGAGGGAAAATAAGCAACACTCATAGGATCGTTATAAAAAAGAATCTTGTTTCACTTGCGAGTAGTAATGTCGAAGCTGACATTGATGACTTTGTTAGAATGTTCATTTTGTTCATATTTAGTTTTGTAATATTCTCGACTGGTAATTACATTACACCTGCTTTTATCTTTACCTATATTGATGAAATGATCACTTTTTTGAGTTTGGATGAGGAGATGCTGCATATCGGTTTTTATATCGAGAATTAAACAATCAAGCGAGTAAACTGTATTTGGATGGTTTCACGGCTGGATTGATGGTGAGTATATAATTATCTGAGTTATTGTGCTATTAATTTGTTGAATTTGTTTACTTATATGATTTTTTGCTTAGGCTTGGTTCTATGAAAGAGTGTCGTCATTAGCTGTTCCGCGTGGTGTTCATATCTACCCCCGCCTGTTTCGTTTCAGAAAAAGCAAGATCCAGTTGGATGCTGTGAAAGCTGAAGTGGCTTTTGATGCCATATCGTCAACCAAGGTATCTTCTATTTTACTAATTATATTTCGAATGCTAGATCTTTGCATTATATATATTTGTTTTTGGATCAGGTTTTGTCGATTCATCCCTTTCCTTCATTATTTTATTTGTTGTTGTAGTTGTTGCTGCCGGTTTCAAAGGAACAAGTAGGCAGGAGAGATAATTGTGAACTAGAAAAAACTGTGAATAAACAAATTGCAGAGATTAAAATGTTGAAAAGAATTTGTGCGCAGTTGAAACGTGAGAGAGTTGGCGCTAAGAGGAAGCTGGTTGATTTGAAAGAAAATCTGGTTTTTGAGAAAGAATTTGCTCGAAATCGCAAAGGCAAGGACATTGTGGTTGATAATGATCTGAGTGTTGATGACGCTGCTGATGGAATGAATGAAACCGATGAGGAAGAGGATTTGAGTGTGAGTCATGACCTAGGGGGTAATTTATATGATTTTGTTGATGTGCCAGTCAAGAATTGTGTTGATTACTCGGTGAAGGGAAAAAGTGTTGTTGGTGAATTGGATAAGACCAATGTTCCAGATATTGGTGAATTGAAGATAGATGAAGATGCATGTGACGATGGATTGGGTATTGGAAATGGAAAAAGTGTTGTTGGTGCTGAGCCTGAGGGTGAAAAAAATGCAGAAAGTGGTCCATTGGGAACAAAAAGTACCGAAGCCGATGGACAGAATTCTTGTACTGAGGATCTGATTGAGATTGATCAAATGTTGGATAATCTTGTATCAAAAGTCGTTAAGGAAAATAATGTTTCTGAGATTTATATTTCAACAACTGCGTTAACCAATGTGTTGGAAAGGGATACTGGTGACTATACATCTGAAAAAAGTGGGGGGTTGACGAGAGTGATGATAATTCGAAGAAGGTTGCGAAAAACACTAATTTCCCATCTTACATCGTCGATAATGTCCGAACGAGGGGTGATCGGGTGAAGAAAAGAAAGCCATCATTCTTTGTGACTCCACCCAGTACCACACTGAAGAGGAAGGGCAGGAAAAAGGTTTGACTTTTCTTGAAACCAACTTTAACCTTGGTTAATTGATTTTGAGGTCCTATATTTTACTTCGTGTTACTGATGTTGACCATGTTTGTGTATTCTTCCGTAGGGAGGAAAAATAATTGATGTTGAGCTTGAACAAAATAATGATTTGAGTAAACAGTAGACTAGTCAGTATCAAGGTAGAACAGATTTTTGTGGACATGAAGAATCCATTGCCGAAAAGAAAAAGTTGTTGACGGATTATCTTTCTAGGGATGACATCACGTATGAATTTTCTCACTGAAAGCTCTATCTATTTGTTTATAACTTTTTTTAGAATCATTTTTAATACAATAGAATTCATTTATTTTTGTAGTGTCGATGTTTGGCAAGATGAAATTGTCCATATGTCAGGGTTCGTGTTATGTGGTTTCTTGTTTGGTAAGCTTGTTAGCAATGAAATTATCAATGTTCAAATGCGCATGATGGAAAAATACAGCATGGATAAAGGAAATAAAATATTTTGCATGGACACTTTGGTGCATGTTAGTAGAAATATAAAAGCGACATCGGTGAGTTAGTATACATTTGAGTTCGTTTATGGTTTTTAATGTTATTTTGTTTTGTCTAACGTAGAGAGAAGTGTTTAATCTCCTCGAAAGAGTGGGAAAAAAAAATGAAAGTCCAGAACAATGACTACGACTCCTTTTTTACGAAACTCTCAGCTGCCTCTAAGTTTTGTTTGCAGAAAATTAACTGAGATACGTTCAAAAGATGCAAATACCTCATTTTCCCAATTAATAGCAGAGTAAATTGGTTTCTGCTAGTATTTCACGCAAAAGAGGGGATATTCAAAATGTGGAATTCACTTCCCGATTCTTTCAGCTTAGGGGCGTGTAGAACTTTGGTGAGTCTTTATTGTGTCATGTCATGTGATTTGTACGAATGTTTTTTTTAATAATCTTTATTTTTGAAGGCACGTTTTCTGGTTGGTTGGGTTCGCCATAATTCAAATTTCGTCATACCTGACTCTAATGTGTTGAGAGAACGTATGCGTCATCAAGGTGAATCACTTGATTGTGGTGTTTTTGCATGCATGTGGGTAGAGTGTCTAGGCCGTGACTCGGCTGAGATGTGGGAATATCAGAATACAGTAAAGATGGACACATATCGTGCTCGACTGGCTGCAAGTATTTTATCTCATGAAAGGGGATTGCTCAAAAACAATTCTACATAACTGTCTTTGTAAGGTTTTGTGATTGATGGAAATATCTATAGTACGTAACTCTATTTATATTATTTTGTAAAACTCTATTTGGGATGAAACAAGTTCGAGTAGCCTCATATTTTGTACAATTTAATTCTGGAATATATTATCACATATTAAGAATAATCTCCTTAATAAATGGAATAATCTCTCTTGCGTGGTGCGATTCATGAACTTGAACTGAATTTGTAAGATGTATGTAGTGGTAGAATACAATATGATGACTATTTTTTCTGATCTACTACAACAATTTGAGGACTATCATTTACTCTAATTCCAATCAAATTTAGGAACAGGTGACCGAGAGATCGAGCACAACTAGTAACCAGGTACGGGATAAATGTCACTTAATCGAGAACAATGCGTTCCGATTGTGGGACAAACATTGTGGACCATGAGTATCACACTCCCCTAGTGGAAGTGTCTTTGGATCAAAATGCCAGTTATGTAGAACAATCCAATATGAATTTGGAATAATCTTATCGAAATCCGGCACAAGATGACCTGTCCTTATAATTCCACTCCAAGATGGTACATTCGCTGCATGACACAAGTGAAGGAGAGAGACATTGATCATGACCCAAGGAGAGCACCATTTGTGGATGTCCATTGCCACCCAATGTATATAATATGGTATATTGTCCAAAATCCAAACTCATAACTTGTTTAATATGATGTTTTCTTGTCTTTAAGGACTATCATTTACTCTAATTCCACTCATATTTAAGAACAAGCCAGTGAGAGATCGAGCACAACTAGTACACATGGATGGAATAAATATTATTCAATCGAGAACAATGTGTTCCAATTGTAGGACAAACATTGTGGGACATGAGGTATACACTTTCCTAGTGAAAGTGTCTTTTGATCAAAATGTCATGTATTAAGAACAATCTTAGAATTATGAAGAATAAGCTTTTCGATATGAGGAACAATAAGACATGCCCATGTTAACATGCACCAAAATCATATAATACACTGCATGACACAAGTGGAGAGGAGTGTTCAATTCTTAGAGATTGGTGGAACCATCACCCAAGTGTTTGTCTAGTAATGTATTGTGCTCTACATTGTCTAAGGTATAGGAGAGAGACATTGATCATGACCCAATGAGAGCACCATTTGTGGATGTCCATTGTCACCCAATGTATATAATATGGGTATATTGTCCGAAATCCAAACTCATAACTTGTTTAATATGATGTTTTATCGTCTTTAAGGACTATCATTTACTCTAATTCCACTCATCTTTAAGAACAAGTCAGTGAGAGATCGAGCACAACTAGTACGCATGGATGGAATAAATATTATTCAATCGAGAACAATGTGTTCCAATTGTAGAACAAACATTGTGGGTCATGAGGTATACACTTTCCTAGTGAAAGTGGCTTTGGATCAAAATGCCATGTATTAAGAACAATCTTAGAATTATGAAGAATAATCTTTTCGATATGAGGAACAATAAGAAATGCCCATGTTAACATGCACCAAAATCATATAATACACTGCATGACACAAGTGGAGAGGAGTGTTCAATCCTTAGAGATTGGTGGAACCATCACCCAAGTGTTTGTCTTGTAATGTATTGTGCTCTACAATGTCTAAGGTGTAGGAGAGAGACACTGATCATGACCCAATGAGAGAACCATTTGTGGATGTCCATTGCCACCCAATGTATATAATATGGGTATATTATCCGAAATCCAAACTCATAACTTGTTTAATATGATGTTTTCTCGTCTTTAAGGACTATCATCTACTCTAATTCCACTCATCTTTAAGAACAAGTCAGTGAGAGATCGAGCACAACTAGTACGCATGGATGAGATAAATATTATTCAATCGAGAACAATGTGTTCCAATTGTAGGACAAACATTGTGGGCCATGAGGTATACACTTTCCTAGTGAAAGTGGCTTTTGACCCTCACAATAAAACAAAAATAATAAAAATAGACTTTGACTCCCACCTACCCCTCATTATTAAGCTCCGTCGGTACACTTTATCTATTCACTTCTTCTTTCTCGTTTGGTTAGGGTTTTGATTTTCAAAATAAAATTTCATTCTTCAAGATCGAGCACAATGGAAATGAAGATTGCACCACAATGTTTATGTGGTTTCGAAGAAATGATTTTACGAAGAGCCGGACCACGTTCGACCCGCTCGGGAGAGTTGTATTATATTTGTTTTCGTGAGCTGCAACATAAAAATATATTTTTTTGGTACGATGATTATCACGGTGAATCTCTCCAAAAATCATCAAATTTCAAACCAGACCCAAGTAAGAAAGGTAGATAGAGCTGCGCATATTCAATGAATCAACAATCTGCCTCATCGTCCATCCATGATTCAACAGATCAGTTCAATTACAAGAAGAAGGAGCATTCTTTCTCTGATGTGCTAGACAACCAATTTACTAGAACACCAGGGCCCGACCATATCGTAGAAATATGTTGTTGTTTTGGTTGCACATGTTTTGTTCTTGTACTAATTTTACTTCTAGCTCTGTTTATTGTAATAATCAGACAATAAGTTCCAAATTTATTCAGTTTTATTTCAAATTAAATACAAGTTGTACGGTATACATAACAATTAGTACCTGCCATTTGAAAATTTAAAGCAATGACTTACTTGATTAGTTAACTGAGAAGACATCGTTCACTGAAATAGTAATGACAAAGATCATTTATCAAATTCGAACATTACATATTTGTCTACCACAAACAGAGTTGGTTTCAGAATAACTTAAGACAACACAATACACTTAACTACACTACGACCCCAGATCAAGTTAAAATGTGACAACAGATGGTTCCACAAAAGCCTCAAACCAAGCGCAATCCAGCAATACTTCCACTCGAACGTGTGTGCCTTTTCGAGGGCAATTTCATGCTCGAACCAGCTTCCAGTAATCGCTTGCCCCTGCATATTTTTTTAACAGTCAAGATTAATTTCTGAATAATTTTTGAATAATTTCAGTTAAAAAGTTATGCTAATAACAAATAATTGAAACATCATATTTTTAAACAATTACAGCTACTCTATTGGTTCCTTGCAATTGCTTCTATTGTATCCTCTTGCATGACAACGACCACATGTTGAGACACGTGTATTAACTTGCGATGGTATTCTCTTCGTCCTTCTGCGACCGGGCTGACTACGCACATAAGGAGCTTGGATTATATCGGATTCAGCAACACATGACTCACTGATGTCAAAGGTTGGGATATGATTAATATGTCCTTTGTACGCAGCGCGATACGCTTCGATCTTGAAATACTTGTCACAAAAATCATACACAGACATAGATTTCGCCTCAATGGCAGAAATGGCGTGCTTGCACGGAATCTTATTGATCTGCCAAACTCTACATGAACAAGTCATATCCACTAAATCCACGACAAATGACTTTTCACCATCAACAACCTCAAACTTCCAATCAAACGAACGCTGAACTCTTAATGTTCGGTATTCCATATATGCGCTTACAATAGACTTTTATTTTCTTGGAATTAATTCCTTGGTCATGCGTAGAGTTGATTCATGTCGTCGGTGCATCATTTTCATTATCTGCACGCGTATGTGATCAACCATAGCAACAATAGGCAGATGACGAGCTGGCCTAACCCAACTATTCCAACACTAGGCTATATTGTTATTTATAACACCCCATCTATTGCCAACAAACAATGCATTGGCCCAACTCTGTGGATCAAAATTTACAATAAACCCTCTGGCAAGTGGCATTGACTCTAATATATTGTTTATATGTTGCTCGTACTCTTGAAAAGACGGAGCATACGCAGCTTTCTTGAATACCGAAGACCAATGTTTTTTGTTATGTCTGAGATAATTTCTCAACACCTATAAAGATTAATAAAAATTTAGATCGAGCTTAAAATGATAAGATAATATGAAAAAATTAAAGTAAAATTGCTCAGGTATTTGTAATTTGGAAATTACCTGCTTAACGAAATTATCCACTAAATGTCTCAAACAATAAGCATGGTGACTCCCAACAAATACTTGATTCACTGCCTTGATGATACTGGGATGTTTGTCCGAGAAAAATGTGAACTCTTCGAATGAAATGCATTGATAGTAAAGGAGCACACAACTCAAGTGATAACAAAACCAATCCCAGTTCGCATCATTCTTCGCATCTACTATGGCATAAGCAATTGTGAAAAGATCATCGTTCGCATCTTTCGACACAACAACTAAGATGTATTCTTTATACTTATTCTTTATATGAGTACCATCCAAAAATATCAATGGCCTACAACCATTAACAAAACCGACGACACATGCATGAAAACAAATGAACAACACTCTACAACACTACCAGGATTAGTCTTTTTAAAAGCATCACAATACCATCTTAATCTATCATAGCATCCTTCATCTGTGCCATGAATATCATGCATCGCCAACTCTTTACCCTTTCACACTTTGCGGTATTCTAACTCTACCCCAAAATCTCTTTGCAAGTCCATCTGCATTGTACACGGACGATAAGAGGGCTCTCCTCTCAATTTTTCTTTCACAACATTCGCTATCCAATAGGCATCGGCTCTAGGATGCCCTCTGCTACGTAGATTATTCTCACCACAATTATGTTGCAGTTTACATTTTCTGATGACAAAAATATTGTTCTTTTATGTTTCGAAGCATAAATTCTCCAACCACAGCTCTTTTCACTACAAATCACAATAACCTTCTCGCTGTCATTTTTTACATACATAAATGAACGTCTTGTGGCAACAAAAAAGTTTTTCAAATAATTCCTAAATTTACCAGCACCCTTGAATGTTTGTCCTACACCAGAATACAATTAATCCAGACATCTATAGTATTGGCGCAAGGGGGCTGTTCAACCTTGTTGTCACTCTTCGACTGCGTGTCTTCCTCATCAACTCTTACCAGTTTAATATACAATTAATAAGATAAAAAAGAACAATAACCACAAAAACAAATTTTAAATTTTAAAAAATTAATCTTGGTTTCAAACAACTAATTGATAATTTATACAAAGCAATCTACAATATTTAACCTTTAATTTTTTTTTATTAAACATGTTACTAAACATATCAAAATAGGAGAATGAAAATACGTCTAATAATAAGTAAATGTATTTTACCTCCCATCATTCAAGTTGTTGAAGTGTTCATTTCTTTTCTCTGCCCTCAATTCAATCGTCTTAAGCTTTACACACATATGAAGATGAATCATATTAAGGACATCATCATCATCATTCAAAGACACAGGCATCTTATGCAGTGGAGCTACGTATTGAAGCATAGTGGATTCCAAAGATATTTCTGCACATTTTTTTGCTCAGACTAGCAAAAACATCCATCAAGCTACAACCACTAAAGATTGAGATGACAAACAACTGCTTCTTGAATTTACAGCAACCCAAAAATGAAAGATTGCAAGGACCACTTCCAGATTCCATCCTCAAACTACAAAAGGGGAATGCTCTTCAAAACAATAAATCGAAGCAATAATATATTTTTTCATCATATATTACACACAAACAGTACAAAATAACAAATTCAGAATACTAGATTTTAATTCAAATAGTTTAAATCACAGTATAAATGTAATAGTACAGAACTAAAACCCCAAAATTAAGAATTAAAACATTATAATCGAGATTAATACGAAATATAAGCTAATATATCACAAATTCTCATGAAATGAACTGCATTCCCAGCAACAGACGTAAAAATTGATATTGGTAAGCTAATCTGTAAAACTCCATTCTCAAACTACAAAAGGGGAATGCTCTTCAATACAGTAAATCAAAGCAATAATATATTCTTTCATCATATATTACACATAAACAGTACAAAATAACAAATTCAATTCATAATACTAGATTTTAATTCTAATAATTTTAATCACAGTATAAATGTAAGATTATAGAACTAAAACCCCAAAATTAAGAATTAAAACATTATAATCGAGAACAATACGAAATATAAGCTAATCTATCACAAATTCTCATGAAATGAACTGCATTCCCAGCAACATACGTGAAAATTGATATTAGTAAGCTAATCTGTTAAACTAACGTGATGCCCAAAAATTCAACACCACCTCTATAATCATAAAAAAGCTCAAACAATTCCATCAATTCAACATTTTAAATTTGTAAGACATACATCAAGCTGTGACAATAATTTATTCGCTCAAAATTTAAAAGATTTCTAATCTAAAAACTAACCTGCACATATGTGAAAATTTTCGTTTGAGCACAAAGATGGGAAATTCCCTCAACCCACGTCAATGTAGATCTTCAACATTAACCGAGTAAACACAGATCTGCGACATTTTTGTTGATGGATTAAACGTTTAAGATTGAGAGAGAAATGTTCGGGAGAAGAGAATCAAGAAAAAGAACAGAGGGAAAATACCGATTACAGTGGAACCATCATGTTTTTTTTTTTTCGTAAATCATTTTATTTAGGGACATTTTGATAAATTGGCCACAATAGGGAGTTCAAACAAAGAGCAGACTTTTTTCAGGGATTGGGAACAAATAATGTCTGAAATGGGGACTGAGGATAAATTCAAGTTTGCTATTAGGGATTTATCACAAATTCCCCCTTAAAATAACAATAATATTGCAAAAACATTTTTTTTTTGGAAAAAATATATATTTTAGGAAATAAAATTTGTGTTTCCGTCACTCTAGGGATTTTTTTCTTTAAAATATAATTATGAGGTGTATTCAAATTTCAAAGTGGGAGATGTATTCAAACTTCGAAGCTGTCAAAACAGGTCACTTAAATTTTCATCAAGTTTTAAAAAGTCACGTGACACTTAAAAAGTTTAGATGTATTCAAACTTCGAAGTTGTCAAAACAGGTCAGGTCCGTTGGATCAACCTTTCCCACCATAAAAATTAGCAGGTTGGGTTATGGTTTTACTGGCCCATTGGGAGGCGGGCCTAAACGGATCAACCCAAAAACCACAGGTTGAGGAAGGATGGGGCAGGCTGACTCGCAAGTTTTTTTTAAAAATAACATTTTTATCTTTTTTAATTATGAGCATAAAAACAATTATTTTTAAATAATTTTTTTAAAAAACTTAAAACTAGTATTTGGTGTGTTATTAATATCTTACATTATTATTTTTTATGATTAAATATTTATTCATATTATTTGAGTATGTGATTTTTTATACAAAAAATATAATAGTTGAC
The DNA here is from genome assembly GCF_033568475.1 of Henckelia pumila. Taxonomy (NCBI): domain Eukaryota; kingdom Viridiplantae; phylum Streptophyta; class Magnoliopsida; order Lamiales; family Gesneriaceae; genus Henckelia; species Henckelia pumila. The sequence goes on along the minus strand of NC_133121.1, from coordinate 33,433,209 downwards.
ATCAAAATTTTATTTATTTGTTTGATTGACATTTATTATTTGTTATGTATAACATTGTTGATATATATTTTTTAATTTCAAATACTAATGTTGTTTTTTTGGATTTTTGTATTATTTTTATTTTAAAAAAAAATTTGGCGGGTTGACCCGCTTAGCCCGTAACCCGCGGCGGGCGAGGCAGGGTTTTTGTGGCCCGTTTTGAGTCGGGCCTAAACAGGCCAACCCAAACAGGTAGTGGGTTGTTGTGGGACAAGGCGAGACGGATCGGCTTATCTGACAGCTCTATAATCAAAATTTCAATATATTTTAAATGACTCCTTGAAAGTCATTAAAATATAAACGTTAAAAGCATAGAGACAATAATAAAAATGTTAAGAATTATCTTTGATTGAACTCAAATATTTTGATGAACTTCTAAACTCTATGAAAATCTAGTGACGCCTAAAAAAAATATCATGAAGTTTTAGAAAGCCACGTGGTACTTAATCTTGACTTTATAATCTCTATAAAAGTCAAGCACAACAACTCATGTGAGAGGATCTTACGATTTAATTTCATGAGACGGATTTTATTTGGCTCACCCATGAAAAAGAATTATTTTTTATGCCAAATACTTATCATAAATATGAGTAGAGTTGACAGTTGACACGATTCACAAATTAAAATCTGTGTGACCGTCTCAAAAGATACTTACTGTAGTGACCCATCTCGAAATCACTATGTAATCAAAGCTTTAAGCATGCAAAATAACTTAAAAACAGATAATCAAATAAACCAGCGGAAACTTAATTAATTCAACTATAAACTACAGGCATGAATACAACCGGTCCCAAACAAATACTGATTAATGTTATACAACCCATTAATCAAAGATACTGATAAACTTCACAAAGGAAAACCTGGTACAGTACAATCCACCCTGCTGCTACTCAACAACCGCTACCTCCCGGTCCATCCAACCTAAGTCTTGTCCCGTAAAATGTGGTGTCAAGAACCAAAACCGAGAACGTGAGCTAACAATGCTCACTACGAAAGTATGAGCATAAACATGTTATAAATGCTAAATGCAAATGAACGGGTACCGAAAACCTATCATGGTAGAAAACTCTTTCTCAACAAATGATGTCATGATATGTAGCACACTGGGCCGTCACATCAGGAGGTACTTCCATACCATAAGAAATAAGTGGAATATCCGGACCCAAATTCTTGGCATCCATCCACAAAAACCTCGGGGCTGAGCAACTCCTCTTCAAGTAATATCAAGGTATAGTGGTAGCGCTAAGTCGTGTTACGCCCAAATTATCCAACTCAAATCAGATAAACAAAACATGCAGTAATGAGAGTAGGAATCGTTCCCACGAGAAAAATGAAATTTAGTGTGTTATAAAATAAAATAAAGGGGTTTTTGAGATTGAAATTAACTACTAAAAAGTAGCAGCAATTAAAAATAAAATTCTATTAACTATCATGCAAGATTAAATTAAAACGAAGAAATCAATTAGAAACAAGTTTTGGTATCGGTCGACTACACCCTTGAAATTATTGACTCGATCATTGATTTCCTAAAAATAACTGATTCTATCAAATATTCATGATTGAAAATTAAATTTCTGTTTCACCTTAATTTTAATTAACTAGACCTAAGCGTTTTAAATTAACCCTTACCAATGAATTAACCCAATACAAGAGATTAGATTTAAATCCACGACAGCATGCAAACTAGTGAAACTGATGAATCTAGACAACACATACACAAGCGGATGTATTTAATCTAGTCAAGAGATGTTCCTACAATTTAATAAATTCACAAGTGGAAAATATCAATCGTAGTTGCTTTGCAAATTAGTTGATTCAAACAATTAAGGATTTGAATTATAATTTAGCAGTAGATTGTATAGCAAAATCCTAGGGTAATCAATCCAAAAATCTCACATACAAGCATGAAATAAATCATAACAAATTTTGATACTCAATAATAATTAAACACTGAAAATTCGAATCTCACAAACAAACAAAATCAAGGGCTTTCCTTTCTCAACCAAGTTCTAGAAACTAGCCACAACGATTCATGAAAAATGAAAGAAAAATCAAAAGAAGAGAGAAATCTTAAGAAAAGATGGAATAAAAACGTCGCCGCCAAGGAATACTTGGTGTTCTATCTCCCAAAAGTACCTCCCAAAAGTCTGATAATAATCTTAACAAAACTGAATAAGGACTTAATAATAGACTAGAGTCCTAAATAAAAGATTTTCCAAAAAAAAAATTCCCTCTCGAACAACCCGTATCGCTCGATCCGTAAAGTTTGACGGATCGAGCGAAAAATTCTCTGTCTCCGAAATCAACTTTTCTTCTTCTGGCCGCTCGATCAGTTGAAGTTGGCGGATCGAGCGGCCAAACTTCTGTCTTCAATTCTTCCTTGCTTCAACTCCCTCGCTCGATCGGTAGAGTTTGACGGATCGGGCTATGAAAGTTCTGTCCAAATGTTTTTCAAAACGCCACTTCCTACAAAATAAACAGGGAAACATGTAATGAAGACACGATAAATGAAATACGAGCAAAATACTAAATTAAAACACACAAATGCATGCAAAACAACAACAGAATGATGTTAAAATATGCAACACAAACACAACTATCAAATTTTTCCACACTTAATCCTTGCTCGCCCTCGAGCAAGCCATGCAAAAATAAAATGAAAACATAACAAAAACATAAGCAAGGACGAATCATGCATAACATATCCCCAGAGAAGTTTTTCCACACAAAAACAAGTTCATACATACTCTCGATTTTCAATGATACACCTTCAGTCGAATATAAACGTGTGTGTTGTAAGAGTGGGTGCCCAGTGAGCCAACTGTGTGGCTATGGGCTTTGTTGACTCTTTGTATAAACAATCTTTTGTTTAATATTATTTACACTTTTATGGCAATGACTTTATATTACTTCATATTGTTGTATTATGATATACTATTGTTGTTTTGATAAAGACCTTGAATATACTATAGTGTATGTAAGATGTGGTAGAACATGGAGATGTCTATCATGAAATACATCTTATAGTCACTGTATATTCTAAAACCGTTCCTAGTCGATTGAGCCGTCCGATAATAAGGATAAGGATCGCTCGAGTTTGAGACTAGCATTTGCGATGCGGAGTACCACGTTTCATTGGTAGGGAACATGGAGATGTTCGAAGCATGCAAATGGATATTCATAGGATGAATAGTCGAACTACCCTATCCGGACTTTCCAAGTGGTTATCACTTATCGAGTGGATAAAGTCCGCGGTTTTGGTTGTACACCATTAGTCCTTACGACTTGAAACATCATGGAGACTCTATATGCTAGTGCTGTGCTTTGACTCGTTTACCGACTCTATGGGGGTCATCAGGTGTCGAGATTGGGTACATTACGACACATATAGGAGTCAATGCATTGTTGTCAAGGATTCACCACATACTTGCGAGTGTGGATATCCTATGCGATCTGAGGAGATATTAGTGTGACAAATCTCTGGCCAGAGTACTTGATGTGATTTAAGAAATGGTTTCTTAGTAGCACATGCGATGTCACTAATTTGATCTTCAAGATGTATTGCATAGTTATCGAATCTTGAGCGACTCTCGATATACCAATGGTTGTTGATTCGATCGGGATATATGGATGAAGGGACCGTACTGTACGCTAACCAAAATCTACTGGTTCTTGTAGGCACTATCAGTGATACCTAGGGAATCATGGGGCGATGTTGCTAGGCGCTTTACCATGATTCGTTGGGCAAGTCGGAAAGTGTTGTTCCGAGTCACAAGGAGTTGTGAGCCCACGGCTAGCTGTATCCCTGAACCATTGAGGGTCACACAGTGTAATGGAGTTTTAATCCCCGTTGAGATAGTTAAATTTAAAGAGTTAAATTTAATGAATAAAGAAGTTGGACTTCTTAAGAGTAAGGGAGTAGGATTTCCTAAAATGACATAGGGATGTACATTTTTGGAAACCACTGAATTCGGATTCAGGAAAATTTATTTTGACTTTAAAATGTGCAGAAATGGTTTCTGTGCACATTGGTGAAATCAGTTCATCAATCGGAGTCACGATGAATTTTATATTAATTTCTGAACGAGCGGGCTTTGCTTGTCGGGCCCCAGCTTATGACTAATGGGCCCTAAGGTGTTAGTGGCCTGCATTATAAATAAGTTATTTCAGTACAGAAATTAAACAACAACAGGTCATTATTTTTGAGAGCAATTTTCGAAAACCCTACCCTCTCTCTCAAAGAATTTTCGGCCGTCCCCTTCCTGCTCTGCCCGAGAAAATTCCGGTCTGTGATTTTGAATCGCAGTAAGGAATAACGAATCAAATTCGTGTATTCTCTTCGCAGAAAACTTCTGATAGATTTTCTAGTGCAATCTATCAGAGGGATTAAACCTCTGTTCGTGGACCTGATTGAAGGCGTTCATCGGTTCCAGGGAGAGACAACAAGAGCAGAATTGTTCTGTTGGTGTCCATTAATCTCGTTGCGAGATTTGAGGTAAAATTTATTTAATTGTTATTTAAATTTTACACACACAATAATTCAATCGTTGTATGGTTGATACCCACACCATGGAATCGTTCCATGAGAAAATTTTTAAACTTCCGCTGCACCGGGTATCAATCGTAATTGGTCTGGGAACTCGCCAGTTTTCCAACAGTGGTATCAGAGCCAGGTTGCTCAGATCAATCGATTGAATTAATCAATTGTACAAAATTTTTGAGTCTCGGTTTTTGAAACAAAATAAATATTTTTAATAAAAAAATTTTTTTTTTCGGGGGGCGAAACCCGGGCAGCGATTGGATCGCTGCCCGGAGGGGGCAGCGATGGTCGCTGCCCCCAGGGGCGGCGCACGGCGCCGCCCAAAGGGGGCGCACGGCGCCGCCCAGGGCGGCGACCGTCGCCGCCCAGGGCGGCGCACGGCGCTGCCCAGGGCAGCGCTGTGCGCTGCCCAGCGCAGCGCTGGGCTCTGCGCAGGGCAGCGCTCGGCGCTGCCCAGGGCGGCGCACAGCGCCGCCCAGGGGCGGCGCTCGGCGCCGCCCAGGGCGACGCACGGCGCCGCCCAGCGGCGGCGCCAGGCGCCGCCAGGGCAGCAAACGTTGCTGCCCTAAGGGGGCAGCCGGGCTGCCCCGGCCCGCGCCCCGGGTGCGGGCCGGCCGGGAGTGTCCCGGGCGGCCCGCGGGAAAAATTATATTTTTATTAATTTTAATATTTAAAATTTTATTTTTGGTCCGGTCAAAAATTGTTTTTGATTGGTTCACGAGATTTCGGATCGAATTGTTCGAGTCCGTAAATTTTAAAATTGATTTTGGATAAATTTGAATTTTTGGAAAATTTTAATATTTTATCCGTAAATTGAATTTTGAAATCAATTATTTTGGTACAATTGATGATAAGATATGATCTTATGATATATTAGATAAAATATGATTTTATTTGTAAAATTGGATTTTATAGATAAAATATGATTTTATTTGATATGGAGATAAAATATGATTTTATATGTGAAATGTGATTTTATATATAAAATATGATTTTATCTTGTTTAAATTTGAATTGCCACAGCATGTTATCCAATAAATTAATTTTGAATTAAATGTTATTGGATAAGGATGATCGATTGCCATGACCAATTTTGTAGGTGTATGTTAGGAATTTACATTTTGTCTTTATTGTTGTTGGTTTTATTAATGGGCCTGGTTTATGGCCCGATATGAATGTCATATGTAATAAAAGTGGGCTTGGTTTATAGCCCGTTCCCACCCCCTAAAAATGTATCCCCTACTTGTCATTGTTATTTATTGTAAATACATTAGATTTAGTGGGAGATCAAGATTTGAAGATGGTGGGCCCAGCAGACAATGAAGACTGAAGAAATGTAAATTGGAAGCATATGTAATAGGATTGCATTTGCATACTGCATATTACCTAGGATTGGACTAAGACCCGTGATTGGCAACCACGGGTCAATTAGAAATGGAATCGATCATCCTATATATAATATGTGATATTATGATTGTATGCATGTTTAGACATAAATTGCGTGAATCCGGCAATGCATGCAATAAATTAAATATGATGAGACAAATATTTTTATAAATAAAATCCCTCATTTTAAATATGATTTAAAATTTATATCAAGATAAATAAAGGAAATTTAAATATTGTTTAAATGTTCCTACCTTCCATCAACGGTCAATGTATGTGATGCTACCCGCGGATACGGTCCGGCTCATATTATTGGGGGGGCCCGTCCGTCGGAAAGCTGTACATTGGATCGACAAATGTTGTAAGTTGGGTGGAACTCCCATGGGATCGGCTCATATTATTGGGGGATCCACATGGCGACCGTCCATCACAACTTAATATTGATGGGTCATCTTGACATGTCACTTTAAACGGCGTCATATTATTGGGCCCTTATTGGACATGAGGTAAATACATGGGGGTTGCTTAGGAAGCAATTGGGCTCTACCTTTTGAGAATTATGGTTGGCTGATATTATTCGGGACCATAAGTTTGTCAATTGGACTCCATGTTCTCACTAAGGAAAAACTTTCCCGTTTTCACTAGAGGGTGGTGAAATCGTTAAAATAGTGGGAGTGAGATTCATAAAATTAAATTCGCCTATTTTATGTCTTAGTAAATTGTTAAACAATCATTGATATATGTCTGTTTTTCCTTTTCAGTATTTCATACAATGAATTCGCGAAATCCTTTATTCTCGATCCTCGAACAAAACAAGCTGACTGGCGCCAACTATACGGAATGGTTCCGGAAGTTGAAGATTGTCTTAACTTCGGAGAAAATGCTCTACGTGTTAGAGAAAGCACCTCCGAAGGAAGCACCAGCTGACATAAGTCCGGAGGAATTGGCCAAACTTGATGCATGGTGTGACCATGACATCAAGACCAAATGCTATATGCAAGCCTCGATGTCTGATGAACTCCAGAGGCGATTTGAGGACACGGTGAATGCTGCTGACATTCACACGCAACTCAAGGAACTTTTTGGGGCTCAGTCGAGGGCTGAAAGGTTCTCTACTGTCAAGGAGTTGATGACGTGCCGCATGCGTGAAGGGACTTCGGTCCGTGATCATGGGGTACGAGTGATTTGGCTCATACAGAAGTTAGCGACCCTTGATTTGGTGTTGGAGCATGAACTCAATGTGGACTTGCTGCTTCTATCTCTTCCTTCTTCATTTGATGGATTCGTGATAAATTTTAATATGAACAAGATAGAGGCCACCCTTGAAGAGATGGTCAATATGCTCGTTACATATGAATCCACACTTAAGAAGGATAAGCCAGCTTTCTTGGTGGGCTCCTCATCTTCTGCTAAGAAGGGGCCAAGTATGAAGGGCAAGAAACGTTCTGCCCCACCCAAGAAAGTGGAACCCGAGAAGAAGCAAAAGACAAAGGCTTCAAACGATGGAAAATCCAAGGATGTTTGCCATTACTGCAAGAAGCCGGGTCATTGGAAGCGCAACTGCAAGGAGTATCTTGAGCAGTTGGGAACTGCAAAGGGTATGTTCTATATCGAAATAAACATGTCACTTAATACAACTTCTTGGGTATTGGATACCGGATGTGGTTCTCACATTTGCAATGATTTGCAGGTGATGACAAGAAGTCGCAGGCTTAGAATGGGTGAGACCCAGCTGAGGCTCGGGAATGGTTCCAGAGTTGAAGCTACGGCCATTGGAGATGTTTGTTTGATTTTGCAGAATGGTTTTAAATTATTGTTGAGAGATGTTTTATTTGTGCCAGATTTAATTAAAAACATTATTTCTATTTCTATGCTTGATAGAGATGGTTATTCTTGTAATTTTGTGAATGGGATTTGCAGTATTTACAAGAATGAATGTTTAATTGGAAATGGACAACTTGAAAACGATCTATATAATTTAAAACTAAAAGACGTTCCAGTAAATTGTATTGACAAACCGGCGACAACAAACAAAAGGAAAATCGATAGTCAAAACCCGGCAAACCTTTGGCACGCTAGACTAGGTCATATTTCCTCAAGGAGGATGAACAAGCTAGTGGGAGAGGGCATGTTTGATATGTCTGATATTAACTCTCTACCTACTTGTGAATCCTGCCTAAAAGGGAAAATGACTAAATCTCCTTTTAAGGGGAAACCTGAGCGTAGTCAAAATCTGTTGGATTTGATCCATACAGATGTTTGTGGACCATTTAGAGTTGGGACTCAATATGGCCACACCTACTTCATTACCTTTACTGACGATTATTCAAAGTATGGGTATTTATATTTAATGAAATATAAGTCTGAAGCATTTGAAAAGTTCAAAGAATTCAAGGCTGAAGTAGAAAACAAGCTAGGTAAAAGTATTAAAGCACTTCGATCGGATCGAGGTGGAGAATACTTGAGTACCGAGTTTTTGGACTATCTAAAAGAGAATGGGATTCTCTCTCAGTGGACTCCTCCTATGACACCACAGCTTAATGGTGTATCGGAGCGTCGTAATCGAACTTTGTTGGACATGGTTCGATCCATGATGAGCTTCACTGAGCTTCCACCTTCGTTTTGGGGTTATGCGCTTGAAACGGCGGTATTGTTGTTGAATAACGTCCACACTAAAGCAGTGGACAAAACACCATACGAGTTATGGAATGGCAAAGCTCCTAAGTATTCATACTTGAGGATTTTGGGATGTCCTGCTTACGTGAAGCGGACAGTGGGAGATAAGTTGGATAGTCGATCCAGCTTGTGTTATTTTGTGGGGTATCCGAAGAATTCAATCGGATATTATTTCTATTATCCTGCTGAAACAAAGGTGTTTGTTTCACGGAATGCCACCTTCTTGGAGAAGGAGTTCTTATTGGATAAGAAAGGCGAGATGATGGAACTCGAAGAAGTTCGAGAAGAACCCGAAATACAAAATAACGATCCCACACCTCAGGAACCATTGCTGGACACGCCTGCACCTAGAAGATCCGAGAGGACTTCTAGACCTCCAGTTCGATATGGTCTTCTTCTTGAAGAGGGTCAAGATGAACCCGACATTGGATGTGATCCAAGAAGCTTCAAGGAAGCAATTTCTGATGCGGATTCGAATTTATGGCTTGAAGCTATGCAATCAGAATTGGATTCGATGCATACTAACCAAGTCTGGACTTTAGTGGATCCTCCCGATGGAATTGTTCCAATAGGGTGTAAATGGATCTACAAAAGAAAGCTTGGGCCTGATGGTAAGGTATTGACCTACAAGGCGCGATTGGTGGCTAAAGGTTATACTCAAAGGCAAGGAGTTGACTATGACGAAACCTTTTCACCAGTTGCAATGTTCAAGTCCATAAGAATCCTTATTGCCATAGCTGCATGGTATGACTATGAGATATGGCAAATGGATGTGAAGACTGCTTTTCTTAATGGAGACATTAAGGAAGAAATCTATATGAAGCAGCCTGAGGGGTACACATCCATGGGAAGCGAGCATAAGGTATGCAAGCTTCAGAGATCAATTTATGGTCTAAAACAAGCATCAAGAAGTTGGAACCAGAAATTTGATGAAACAATTATAGACTTTGGTTTCATCAAGAACCCGGAGGAACCTTGCGTGTACAAGAAAGTAGTTAAGGATGCGGTGACATTCTTAGTACTTTATGTTGATGACATCCTACTCATTGGGAATGATGTAGGGATGTTGCAGTCAACAAAGATATGGTTATCAGGTAGATTCTCGATGAAGGATTTGGGTGAGGCATCCTACATTCTTGGGATACAGATCTATAGAGATAGATCTAAGAGAATGATAGGACTCACACAATCAACCTACATCGACACCATATTGAAACGGTTTTCAATGGATGGGTCCAAGAGAGGACATCTACCCATGTGTCATGGAGTTTCTCTATCCAAGTCTATGTGTCCCAAGACTGATGCAGAGATAGAGAATATGACACATGTACCATATGCGTCAGCTATAGGTAGTATCATGTATGGGATGATATCTACCAGACCGGATGTAGCATTTGCTCTGAGTGTCACGAGCAGATATCAGTCTAATCCTGGTCAGATGCATTGGAAAGCCGTGAAGGACATTCTTAAGTACTTGCGAAGGACTAAGAATATGTTCATGGTTTATGGAGGACGAGAACTCAAACTGGAAGGCTATACCGACTCTAGCTTCCAAAGTGATGTGGATGACTCGAAGTCAACCTCTGGATTTGTGTTCATGCTCAATGGCGGTGCTGTCTCTTGGAAGAGTTCCAAGCAGGACACCACAGCGGATTCCACCACTGAGGCTGAATACATTGCAGCATCAGCTGCTGCTAAAGAGGCCGTTTGGATGAGGAATTTCGTCCAAGAGTTGGGCGTCATTCCTGAATTTGTTGGTCCAGTCCCGGTGTACTGCGACAACACGGGTGCCGTTGCTCAAGCAAAGGAACCAAGGTCTCATCAAAGATCCAAACACGTACTGAGGAAATACCACATAATCCGGGAGATTGTGGAAAGAGGAGACATCAGTGTCGAACGAGTGGCCTCTGCAGACAATATCGCTGATCCACTTACTAAGCCTTTGCCAGGACCATTGTTTGACAAACATCGCGAAGCAATGGGTCTACGTAGTATGACTAGTTGGCTATAGGGCAAGTGGGAGATTGTAAGAGTGGGTGCCCAGTGAGCCAACTGTGTGGCTATGGGCTTTGTTGACTCTTTGTATAAACAATCTTTTGTTTAATATTATTTACACTTTTATGGCAATGACTTTATATTACTTCATATTGTTGTATTATGATATACTATTGTTGTTTTGATAAAGACCTTGAATATACTATAGTGTATGTAAGATGTGGTAGAACATGGAGATGTCTATCATGAAATACATCTTATAGTCACTGTATATTCTAAAACCGTTCCTAGTCGATTGAGCCGTCCGATAATAAGGATAAGGATCGCTCGAGTTTGAGACTAGCATTTGCGATGCGGAGTACCACGTTTCATTGGTAGGGAACATGGAGATGTTCGAAGCATGCAAATGGATATTCATAGGATGAATAGTCGAACTACCCTATCCGGACTTTCCAAGTGGTTATCACTTATCGAGTGGATAAAGTCCGCGGTTTTGGTTGTACACCATTAGTCCTTACGACTTGAAACATCATGGAGACTCTATATGCTAGTGCTGTGCTTTGACTCGTTTACCGACTCTATGGGGGTCATCAGGTGTCGAGATTGGGTACATTACGACACATATAGGAGTCAATGCATTGTTGTCAAGGATTCACCACATACTTGCGAGTGTGGATATCCTATGCGATCTGAGGAGATATTAGTGTGACAAATCTCTGGCCAGAGTACTTGATGTGATTTAAGAAATGGTTTCTTAGTAGCACATGCGATGTCACTAATTTGATCTTCAAGATGTATTGCATAGTTATCGAATCTTGAGCGACTCTCGATATACCAATGGTTGTTGATTCGATCGGGATATATGGATGAAGGGACCGTACTGTACGCTAACCAAAATCTACTGGTTCTTGTAGGCACTATCAGTGATACCTAGGGAATCATGGGGCGATGTTGCTAGGCGCTTTACCATGATTCGTTGGGCAAGTCGGAAAGTGTTGTTCCGAGTCACAAGGAGTTGTGAGCCCACGGCTAGCTGTATCCCTGAACCATTGAGGGTCACACAGTGTAATGGAGTTTTAATCCCCGTTGAGATAGTTAAATTTAAAGAGTTAAATTTAATGAATAAAGAAGTTGGACTTCTTAAGAGTAAGGGAGTAGGATTTCCTAAAATGACATAGGGATGTACATTTTTGGAAACCACTGAATTCGGATTCAGGAAAATTTATTTTGACTTTAAAATGTGCAGAAATGGTTTCTGTGCACATTGGTGAAATCAGTTCATCAATCGGAGTCACGATGAATTTTATATTAATTTCTGAACGAGCGGGCTTTGCTTGTCGGGCCCCAGCTTATGACTAATGGGCCCTAAGGTGTTAGTGGCCTGCATTATAAATAAGTTATTTCAGTACAGAAATTAAACAACAACAGGTCATTATTTTTGAGAGCAATTTTCGAAAACCCTACCCTCTCTCTCAAAGAATTTTCGGCCGTCCCCTTCCTGCTCTGCCCGAGAAAATTCCGGTCTGTGATTTTGAATCGCAGTAAGGAATAACGAATCAAATTCGTGTATTCTCTTCGCAGAAAACTTCTGATAGATTTTCTAGTGCAATCTATCAGAGGGATTAAACCTCTGTTCGTGGACCTGATTGAAGGCGTTCATCGGTTCCAGGGAGAGACAACAAGAGCAGAATTGTTCTGTTGGTGTCCATTAATCTCGTTGCGAGATTTGAGGTAAAATTTATTTAATTGTTATTTAAATTTTACACACACAATAATTCAATCGTTGTATGGTTGATACCCACACCATGGAATCGTTCCATGAGAAAATTTTTAAACTTCCGCTGCACCGGGTATCAATCGTAATTGGTCTGGGAACTCGCCAGTTTTCCAACATGTGTGACTGACATGTTACCCCAGCTACATGCAACTTCAAAAGATAAAGTTTCAAAACTGTTCGCCGACCTAGGACAATTCAGTGTAAGTTTCACCGTCAAGAACTCTCTTCTCCATAGTCCATCAACACAACACAACTCTCTTGAGATATGATTACGCACCGTCGGATTTTGCACCTGACATTTTTAAAAGTCCCAATAATTACCCGCATACTTAGCTATAACTAGATAGGATTCGAATTTCAATCCACTCGTCTATAGCCCGGATGAAACTACAATCCCATTAAATCCGCAACTTAGCTATGAAATAGTGAATAGAATTTCATTCACATTCCAAGCCCGGATGGAATTGTTATTTAAAAATTTTCAAAATTTTAACCATATGCTATCCGCATACTTAGCCACAAACAAGACGATTAGAATTTCAATCTTCTTGTTCGCAACTCAGATGAAGTTAATTTTTTTCACCAATGCTTTATAAAAAGTTCAAAAAGGTGCGCCCAAGAGTGTATATGTCATATCAACGAAATCATCAAGATTCAAGAACTATCAAGTTCCACAAACACCGATTATCGTGCAATGGTCCAATAGAAATCCACAGTATCTAATACATCACTACAATTCACCGGTAAACATGCGTGCTTGAAATATTTATCAACCAACCTATGGTTTCTCATATCTAATCAAGAGTAAAAATTTTCACAAAAAAATCATTTTTCTCAACTTCCTCATCATAGGAAATAATTTCATCCTCAACTCATGCATTCGAACAAAAACGAAACAACGACACTACATTACATGAACTAAATGCAACTACTCAACAAAAACAAATGCAACATCATGAATGCACCCCCACACTTAAATGAAGCATTGCCCTTAATGCGTCAAAACACAACCACAAACAAATAACAAAATGAACGAAATAACAATGCAATGAAAAATGCAAAACAAAACTCCCCTGGTTTACTGATTGACATCGTCCTCCTCTTCGACCTCAAGAGGGGGAACATGACTAGCGTACTGAAACTAGAAGGGCGGATGGTAGGGCAAAGCAGCAGGGACATAAGCTGGATCAATGCCGAGATGCATACATACCACGAATAAGAGCATCCACAGCTTGAGAGTTATGTGCGGCCACAAAATTGAATTCATTTTGGTGATGAGCAAAGACGGTGAGCTCGCGGATGGAATCAGATTGAGCGCGACGATAAGGAGGAGGTGGCCTAGGGGGAGCCTGATGAATAACGAATCTCCCATCCTCCACAAAGTTCTTGACCCTGTAGGCTTTCTTGGCATCAATTGCAGCTTTGTCCACGGGGCGCATGGGTTGCAGCCATTCCTCATTGGGGCGAGTGGGAACACCGGCATGGACACACAGGGCTGTGATGATCATCGGGAAGTAGAGACCCAAGGCGGTGGAAGTAATCGACCGTTGGATCTCGCTATGTATCACGCGTCCCATATTTATCGGCCAACCCATATCGAGAGCGTCAAAGAGTGGGTGCCCGGTGAGCCAACTTGTGGCTAAGGGCTTTGATGACTCTTTGTATAAACAATATTTTGTTTAATATTATTTACACTTTTATTAATGGCAATGACTTTATCTTTCTTCATATTGTTATATTGTGATATACTATTGTTGTTTTGATAAAGACCTTGAATATACTATAGTGTATGTAAGATGTGGTAGAACATGGAGATGTCTATCATGAAACACATCTTATAGTCACTGTATATTCTAAACTGTTCCTAGTCGATTGAGCCGTCCGATAATAAGGATAAGGATCGCTCGAGTTTGAGACTAGCATTTGCGATGCAGAGTACCACGTTTCATTGGTAAGGAACATAGAGATGTTCGAAGCATGCAAATGGATATTCATATGATGAATGATCGAACTACCCTATCCGGACTTTTCAAGTGGTTATCACTTATCGAGTGGATATAGTCCGCGGTTTTGGTTGTACACCATTAGTCCTTACTACTTGAAACATCATTGAGACTCTATATGCTAGTACTGTACTTTGACTCGTTTACCGACTCTATTGGGGTCATCAGGTGTCGGGATTGGGTACAGTTACAACACATATAGGAGTCGATGCTTTGTTGTCAAGGATTCACCACATACTTGCGAGTGTGGATATCCTATGCGATCTGAGGAGATATTAGTGTGACGAATCTCTGGCCAGAGTACATGATGTGGTTTAAGAAATGGTTTCTTAGTAGCACATGCGATGTCACTATTTGATCTTCAAGATGTATTGCATAGTTATCGAATCTCGAACGACTCTCGATATACCAATGGTTGTTGATTCGATCGGGATATATGGATGAAGGGACCGTACTGTACGCTAACCAAAATCTATTGGTTCTTGTAGGCACTATCAGTGATACCTAGGGAATCATGGGGCGATGTTGCTAGGCGCTCTTACCATGATTCGATGGGCAAGTCGGAAATGGTTGTTCCGAGTCACAAGGAGTTGTGAGCCCACGGCTAGCTGTATCCCTGAACCATTGAGGGTCACACAGTGTAATGGATTTTTAATCCCCGTTGAGATAGTTAAATTTAAAGAGTTAAATTTAATGAACAAAGAAGTTGGACTTCTTAATTATGAGTAGAGGAGTAAGATTTCCTAAAATGACATAGGGATGGACATTTTTGGAAACCACTGAATTCGGATTCAGAAAAATTTATCTTGACTTTAAAAGGTGCAGAAATGGTTTCTGTGCACATTGGTGAAATCGGTTTATCAATCGAATTCACGATGAATTTTATATTAATTTCTGAACATGCGGGCTTTGCTTGTCGGGCTTGAACTTATGACTAATGGGTCCTAAGCTGTTAGTGGCCTACATTATAAATAAGTTATTGCAGTACAGAAATTAAACAAAAAAGGTCACAATTTTCGAAAAAACCCTATTTTTCTCTCTGAAGTGGCCGACCCCTCTCCCCTCTGCTCGGTAAAATCCAGTCTGCGAATTTTGAATTGCAGTCTGGTTTAACGGATCAAATTCGTTAATTCTCTTCGTAGAAACTTCTGATAGATTTTCTAGTGCAATCTATCAGAGGGATTAATTATCCGTTCGTGGACCTGATTGAAGAACAGTTCGTCCATCAGTTCCAGGGATATACAACAAGAGCAGAACAATCTGTTGGTGTCCAAAATCTCGATTCGAGATTAAAGGTAAAAAATTTATAATCGTTATTTAATTTTTACACACACAATTTAATCGTAAGGTTGATACCCATTATGGAATCGTTCCATATAAAAATTTTAAACTTCCGCTGCACCGGGTATCAATCCTAATTGATCTGATCACCGCGTTCTCCAACAGTGGTATCAGAGCCAGGTTGCTAAGATCAAGCGATTAAATTAATCGATTGTACAAAAAATTTTTAAGCCTCGGTTTTTGAAACAAAATAAATATTTAAAATAAAAAAAAAAAAAATTTCCGGGCAAAAACTCGGGCAGCGATTGGATCGCTGCCCGTGGGGGGGCAGCGATGGTCGCTGCCCCGGGCAGCGCACGGCGCTGCCCTAGGGGCAGCCGGGCTGCCCGGCCCGACCCCATTAGGGCGCGGGCAGCCCGGGAATGTCCCGGGCGGCCCGCGGGAAAAATTATTTTTTAATTTTTAAATTAAATTTTAATATGTTAAAATTCTATTTTTGGTCCGATCGAAAATTGTTTTTGATTGGTCCACGAGGCGTCGGATCGAATTGTTCGAGTCCGAAAATTTTAAAATTGATTTTTGGATAAATTTGAATTTTTGGAAAATTTAAATATTTTATCCGTTAAATTGAATTTTGAAATTAATTATTTTTGGTACAATTGATGATAAGATATGATCTTATGGATATATTGAGTAAAATATGATTTTATGTATAAAATTGGATTTTATAGATAAAATATGATTTTATTTGATAAAAAGATAAAATATGATTTTGTATGTAAAATAAGATTTTATATATGAAATATGATTTTATCCTTTTAAATTTAAATTGTCATTGCATGTTATCCAATAAATTAATTTTGAATTAAATGTTATTGGATAAGGATGATCGATTGCCATGACCAATTTTGTAGGTGTATGTTAGGAATTTACATTTGTTTTTATTGTTGTTGGATTTATTAATGGGCCTGGTTTATGGCCCAATATGAATTGTCATATGTAATAAAAGTGGGCTTGGTTTATGACCCGTTCCCACCCCTTGAAAATATATCCCCTACTTGTCATTGTTATTTATTGTAAATACATTAGATTTAGTGGGAGATGAAGATTTGAAGACGGAGGTGGGCACAGCAGACAATAAAGACAGAAGAAATGTAAATTGGAAGCTCAATGTAATAGGATTGCATTGCATACTGCATATTACCTAGGATTGGACTAAGACTCGTGATTGGCAACCACGGGTCGATTAGAAATGGAATCGATCATCCCATATAATATGTGATATTATTGTTGTATGCATGTTTTAGACATAATTGTGTGAATCCGGCAAGCATACAAAATTTTAAAAATGATGAGACAAATTTTTATAATTAAAATCCCTCATTTTAAATATGATTTAAAATTGATATCAAGATAAATAAAGGAAATTTAAATTTGTTTAAATGTTCCTACCTTCCATCAACGATCAATGTATGAGATGCTACCCGCGGATACGATCCGGCTCATATTATTGGGGGGGCCCGTTCGTCGAAAAGCTGTACATTGGATCGACACATGTTGTAAGTTGGGTGGAACTCCCATGGGATCGGCTCATATTATTGGGGGATCCACATGGCGACCGTCCATCACAACTTAATATTGATGGGTCATCTTGACATGTCACAATAAACGGCGTCATATTATTGGGCCCTTATTGGACATGAGGTAAAAACATGGAGGTTGCTTTGGAAGCAATTGGGCTCTACCTTTTGAAATTATGGTTGGCTGATATTATTCGGGACCATAGATTGTCAATTGGACTCCATGTTCTCACTAAGGAAAATAGTTTCCCGTTTTCACTAGAGGGTAGTGAAATCGTTAAAATAGTGGGAGTGAGATTCATAAAATAAATTTCGCCTATTTTATGTCTTAGTAAATTAATTAAACAATCACTGATAATTGTCTGTTTCAACTCAGTATTTCATTACAATGAATTCGTAATCCACATGTTCTCGAACAAAACAAACTTTCTGGCGCAACTATACGGAATGGTTCCATAAAGTTAAGAATGTCCTAAGTTCGGAAAAGATTTTCTAAGTGTTAGAAAAAGGCTTCTCCGAAAACAGCCCCGGCTGATGTAACTGCCGAAAGGTTGGCCGAACTAGAGAAATGGTTGGACCATGATCTCAAGGCCAAATGTTACATACAAAATTGGACAAGTCTAAACAAGTTTGCCATCACTGCAAGAAACCCGGTCATTGGAAACGTAACTACAAGAAATACCTCGAGCAGTTGCGAACTGCAAAGGGTATGTTTTACATTGAAATAAATGTTTTTCTTAATACTACTTCTTGGGTATTGGATACCAGATGTAGATCTCATATTTGCAATGAGTTGCAAATGATGATAAGAAGTAATAGGCTAAGGATGGGTGAGACCCAGTCAAGGCTCGGGAATGGTTCCAGAGTTAAATCCATAGCTATGGGAAATATTTATTTCATTTTGCAGAACGGTTTTAAGTTACTTTTGATAGATGTTTTATTTGTTCCAGATTTGATTAAAAACATTATTTCTGTTTCTATGCTTGATAGAGATGGTTATTCTTGCAATTTTGTGAATGGGATTTGCAATATTTACAAGAATGAATGTTTGATTGGAAATGGACAACTTGAAAACGATCTATATAACTTAAAACTAAAAGAAGTTCCAATAAATTATGTTGATAAACCGGCAACAACAAACAAAAGGAAAATCGATAGTCAAAACCCGACAAACCTTTGGCATGCTAGGCTAGGTCACATTTCCTCAAGGAGGATGAACAAGCTAGTGGGAGAAGGCATGTTTGATATGTCTGATATTAACTCTCTACCTACTTGTGAATCCTGCCTAAAAGGAAAAATGACTAAATCTCCTTTTAAGGGGAAACCTGAGCGTAGTCAAAATCTGTTGGATTTGATCCATACAGATGTTTGTGGTCCATTTAGAGTTGGTACTCAATTTGGCCACACCTACTTCATTACCTTTACTGATGATTATTCAAGGTATGGGTATTTATATTTAATGAAATATAAGTCTGAAGCATTTGAAAAGTTCAAAGAATTCAAGGCTGAAGTAGAAAACAAGCTAGGTAAAAGTATTAAAGCACTTCGATCGGATCGAGGTGGAGAATACTTAAGTACCGAGTTTTTGGACTATCTAAAAGAGAATGGGATTCTCTCTCAGTGGACTCCTCCTATGACACCACAGCTGAATGGTGTATCGGAGCGTCGTAATCGAACTTTGTTGGACATGGTTCGATCCATGATGAGCTTCACTGAGCTTCCACCTTCGTTTTGGGGCTATGCGCTTGAAACGGCGGTATTGTTGTTGAACAACGTCCACACTAAAGCAGTGGACAAAACACCATACGAGTTATGGAATGGCAAAGCTCCTAAGTATTCGTACTTGAGGATTTGGGGATGTCCTGCTTACGTGAAGCGGACAGTGGAAGATAAGTTGGATAGTCGATCCAGCTTATGTTATTTTGTAGGGTATCCGAAGAATTCAATCGGATATTATTTCTATTATCCTGCTGAAACTAAGGTGTTTGTTTCAAGGAATGCCACCTTCTTGGAGAAGGAGTTCTTATTGGATAAGAAAGGCAAGATGATGGAACTCGAAGAAATTCGAGAAGAACCCGAAATACAAAATAACGATCCTACACCTCAGGAACCATTGATAGACACGCCTGTACCTAGAAGATCCGAGAGGACTTCTAGACCTCCTATTCGATGTGGTCTTCTTCTTGAAGGGGATCAAGATGAACCCGATGTTGGATGTGATCCAAGAAACTTCAAGGAAGCAATTTCTGATGCGGATTCAAATTTATGGCTTGAAGCTATGCAGTCGGAAATAGATTCGATGCATACAAACCAAGTTTGGTCTTTAGTAGATCCTCCCGATGGAATTGTTCCAATAGGGTGTAAATGGATCTACAAGAGAAAGCTTGGGCCTGATGGTAAGATATTGACCTACAAAGCGCGATTGGTGGAAAAAGGTTATACTCAAAGACAAGGAGTTGACTATGATGAAACCTTTTCACCAGTTGCAATGTTCAAGTCCATAAGAATCCTTATTGCCATAGCTGCATGGTATGACTATGAGATATGGCAAATGGATGTGAAGACTGCTTTTCTTAATGGAGACATTAAGAAAGAAATCTATATGAAGCAGCCTGAGGGGTACACATCCATGGGAAGCGAGCATAAGGTATGCAAGCTTCAGAGATCAATTTATGGTCTAAAAAAAGCATCAAGAAGTTGGAACCAGAAATTTGATGAAACAATAAAAGATTTAGGTTTCATTAAGAATCCGGAGGAACCATGCGTGTACAAGAAAGTAGTTAAGGATGCTGTGACATTCTTAGTACTTTATGTTGATGACATCCTACTCATTGGGAATGATGTAGGGATGTTGCAGTCAACAAAGATATGGTTATCAGGTAGATTCTCGATGAAGGATTTGGGTGAGGCATCCTATATTCTTGGGATACAGATCTATAGAGATAGATCTAAGAGAATGATAGGACTCACTCAATCAACCTACATCGACACCATATTGAAACGGTTTTCAATGGATGGGTCCAAGAGAGGACATCTACCCATGTGTCATGGAGTTTCTCTATCCAAGTCTATGTGTCCCAAGACTGATGAAGAGATAGACAAAATGACACATGTACCATATGCGTCAGCCATAGATAGTATCATGTATGGGATGATATCTACCAGACCGGATGTAGCATTTGCTCTGAGTGTCACGAGCAGATATCAAGCTAATCCCGGTCAAATGCATTGGAAAGCCGTGAAGGACATTCTTAAGTACTTACGAAGGACTAAGAATATGTTCATGGTATATGGAGGAAGAGAACTAAAATTGGAAGGCTATACCGACTCTAGCTTCCAAAGTGACGTGGATGACTCGAAGTCAACCTCTGGATTTGTGTTCATGCTCAATGGCGGCGCTGTCTCTTGGAAGAGTTCCAAGCAGGACACCACAGCGGATTTCACCACTGAAGCTGAATACATTGCAGCATCAGCTGCTGCTAAAGAGGCCGTTTGGATGAGGAATTTCGTCCAAGAGTTGGGCGTCATTCCTGAAGTTTTTGGTCCAGTCCCGGTGTACTGTGACAACACGGGTGCCGTTGCTCAGGCAAAGGAACCAAGGTCTCATCAAAGATCCAAACACGTACTGAGGAAATACCACATCATCCGGGAGATTGTGGAAAGAGGAGACATCACTGTCGAAAGAGTGGCCTCTGCAGACAATATCGCTGATCCACTTACTAAGCCCTTGCCAGGACCATTATTTGACAAACATCGCGAAGCAATGGGTCTACGTAGTATGACTAGTTGGCTTTAGGGCAAGTGGGAGATTGAAAGAGTGGGTGCCCGGTGAGCCAACTTGTGGCTAAGGGCTTTGATGACTCTTTGTATAAACAATCTTTTGTTTAATATTATTTACACTTTTATTAATGGCAATGACTTTATCTTTCTTCATATTGTTATATTGTGATATACTATTGTTGTTTTGATAAAGACCTTGAATATACTATAGTGTATGTAAGATGTGGTAGAACATGGAGATGTCTATCATGAAACACATCTTATAGTCACTGTATATTCTAAACTGTTCCTAGTCGATTGAGCCGTCCGATAATAAGGATAAGGATCGCTCGAGTTTGAGACTAGCATTTGCGATGCAGAGTACCACGTTTCATTGGTAAGGAACATAGAGATGTTCGAAGAATGCAAATGGATATTCATATGATGAATGATCGAACTACCCTATCCGGACTTTCCAAGTGGTTATCACTTATCGAGTGGATATAGTCCGCGGTTTTGGTTGTACACCATTAGTCCTTACTACTTGAAACATCATTGAGACTCTATATGCTAGTACTGTGCTTTGACTCGTTTACCGACTCTATTGGGGTCATCAGGTGTCGGGATTGGGTACAGTTACAACACATATAGGAGTCGATGCTTTGTTGTCAAGGATTCACCACATACTTGCGAGTGTGGATATCCTATGCGATCTGAGGAGATATTAGTGTGACGAATCTTTGGCCAGAGTACATGATGTGGTTTAAGAAATGGTTTCTTAGTAGCACATGCGATGTCACTATTTGATCTTCAAGATGTATTGCATAGTTATCGAATCTCGAACGACTCTCGATATACCAATGGTTGTTGATTCGATCGGGATATATGGATGAAGGGACCGTACTGTACGCTAACCAAAATCTATTGGTTCTTGTAGGCACTATCAGTGATACCTAGGGAATCATGGGGCGATGTTGCTAGGCGCTCTTACCATGATTCGATGGGCAAGTCGGAAATGGTTGTTCCGAGTCACAAGGAGTTGTGAGCCCACGGCTAGCTGTATCCCTGAACCATTGAGGGTCACACAGTGTAATGAATTTTTAATCCCCGTTGAGATAGTTAAATTTAAAGAGTTAAATTTAATGAACAAAGAAGTTGGACTTCTTAATTATGAGTAGAGGAGTAAGATTTCCTAAAATGACATAGGGATGGACATTTTTGGAAACCACTGAATTCGGATTCAAAAAAATTTATCTTGACTTTAAAAGGTGCAGAAATGGTTTCTGTGCACATTGGTGAAATCGGTTTATCAATCGGAGTCACGATGAATTTTATATTAATTTCTGAACATGCGGGCTTTGCTTGTCGGGCTTGAACTTATGACTAATGGGTCCTAAGCTGTTAGTGGCCTACATTATAAATAAGTTATTGCAGTACAGAAATTAAACAAAAAAGGTCACAATTTTCGAAAAAACCCTATTTTTCTCTCTGAAGTGGCCGACCCCTCTCCCCTCTGCTCGGTAAAATCCAGTCTGTGAATTTTGAATTGCAGTCTGGTTTAACGGATCAAATTCGTTAATTCTCTTCGTAGAAACTTCTGATAGATTTTCTAGTGCAATCTATCAGAGGGATTAATTATCCGTTCGTGGACCTGATTGAAGAACAGTTCGTGCATCAGTTCTAGGGATATACAACAAGAGCAGAGCAATCTGTTGGTGTCCAAAATCTCGATTCGAGATTAAAGGTAAAAATTTTATAATTGTTATTTAATTTTTACACACACAATTTAATCGTAAGGTTGATACCCATTATGGAATCGTTCCATATAAAAATTTTAAACTTCCGCTGCACCGGGTATCAATCCTAATTGATCTGATCACCGCGTTCTCCAACAGAGCGTAGAGAAGTAAGGCACGCTCAAGATTAACATCGCTAGTGTGCAATATCGGAATCAAGCATTTAGTCAAAAAGATATACCAGGTGGCCGAAATCAGTTGCAAGTAGCGCTTCTTAAAAATCATGGAAGAGACAGGATCAAGCCACGAAGCTCCAACATAGGCCAGTTCGCCGATTACCTCATCCAATTTTGGGTCGAGTTTGAGGCTTTGATATAGGGTATCATCGACATCTGGAGTTTCAAGAAAAGAATTCAATTTGTTCGGTTCAAAAGAGATCAATTTTCCTCTAACAAATGCTTTCCCATCAGTCCTCTCTGCAGAATTTGTGTAAAATTTACGCACAATAGGGACGATAGCGGCTGGAGGTTGTTTACAAAATACTTCCCAACCACGTTGAGCAATCACATGATAAATCTCGAGAATAGAGTAATCAAGTTCAAAGCCGCGTTCGAGAATAGGAGAGCGGTTTACCTTGGCATGATCGTATCGATCACGGGCCGCTTGGCTAACAAATTTTCCGACTAGGGATTGTGACGAGGCAGAGGCCGCGGAACATGGATTAAAAGATTCGCCGGTGAGTCGAACTCTTTTAGGCCCCATGATAAATCTTAATTAGAGAGACGGGCAAAAAAAATCCTGCGAACTCGGAGTGATTGGAGAACATGAGATCGGGCATGGCTGAGGGAGATCAGAATGGATGAGCAACACAGTGCAGTAGAGAAAAGGCCGATTAGTTGAACCTTTGGAACAAGGTGACCCGGCGGCGGGGAAATAAAGAATCGGCCGGCAAAACAGGGGCGAGTTGGAGGCGTGCGGCGTGAGTGATATGGCAACGCGGCTGGAGAGGATGACCGAAGATGATGATCGGAGCGGAAATGTTCCTGCGATTCTGATGAAGTGGATTAGAGATGTTAAGGGTTTGGGGATTTAGGGATTTCAGAAAAGAGGGCAAGAAAGAATGAGATAGGGGAAAGGGTGTATCGCGATTTTAATCGCGATACAGGGGTCTCGCTCGATCGGTTAAAGATGGCCGATCGAGTGAGCTACAATTGTTTTAAAAAAAATCGAGGCATAGAAATTCTCGCTCGATCGGTAGAGTTTGACCGATCGAGCGAGCTTCAAGCAACAAAATAAAACTTTTCCAGAGAAATTCTCGCTCGATCGATAAAGTTTAACCGATCGAGGGAGCTAAAAAACCAAAAAAAATGATAAAAATAGAGAATTTCTCGCTCGATCGGTAGACTTTGACCGATCGAGCGAGCTAAAAAATAAAAATATTTTTGTAATTTTCTATTTTCCAAAAAACAAAATAAAAACAAGAAATGAACAAGAACTAGAAAATAAAAATAAGGGAAAGGAAACGAAGAACACTGGGTTGCCACCCAGTCAGCGCTAAATTGACAGTCTATAGCTCGACTATAAGCTGCGATTTATGCAATTTCTGGCGGAGCATCGAGTGTGAGATCTTGCGCGTCCTCTCCATAATTTTCTTGGACCCCTTCATGATAATGTTTCAATCGCTGTCCATTAACCTTGAATATCTTCGAGGTCTCCAAGCTTTGAATCTCAACTGCACCATGAGAAAAGACATTAGTAATAACAAACGGGCCAATCCATCTAGAACACAACTTACCTGGGAATAATCGAAATCGTGAGTGATAGAACAGGACTTTTTGACCGACTTCGAACTCCCGTCTAGAAATCATCTTGTCATGGAAGGCCTTTGTCTTTTCCTTATAGATCTTGGAATTGGCATATGCATCATTGCGGATCTCTTCTAACTCCTGCAACTGCAACTTTCGATGCTCGCCACTCTCATCCATCTGCATGTTAAATTTCTTGATAGCCCAATATGCTCTGTGCTCCAATTCCACAGGCAGATGACATGGTTTCCCAAAAATCATACGGTATGGTGACATGCCAATTGGCGTCTTGAACGCGTATCTATAGGCCCATAAAGCATCATCCAATCGCAAGCTCCAGTCATTTTTTGTAAGATTCACTGTTTTCTCTAGAATAGATTTTAGCTCTTGATTCGAAAATTCAGCTTGGACATTGTATTGTGAATGATATGAATTGGAGATCTTGTGCGTACATGATATTTCTTCAGCAAACTCGCCACAGTTCGGTTGCAAAAATGCGTTCCTCTATCACTAATGATGGCTCTTGGAATCCCAAACCTAGAGAAAATATTATGCTTGATAAACTCTGCAACCACTTTAGAATCCTCAGTACGGGTGGCCTTTGCTTCCACCCATTTCGAGGCATAATCCACAACAAGTAATATATATAAATCCAAATGAACTGGGAAAGGGTCCCATGAAGTCAATGCCCCACACATCAAAAATTTCGCAAACTAGAATGGGTTGCTGAGGCATATCTTTTCGTTGGGATATATTACCTGTCTTCTGGCATTGAGCGCATGACTTACAAAAAATGTAAGCGTCTCGAAATATGGATGGACAGAAAAATCCAAAATCTAACACCTTTCTCGCTGTTCTTTTTGCTCCAAAGTGACCACCACAAGCATGTGAGTGACAAAATATGAGAATAGGGATTACCTCGCTTGCAGGGACACATCTTCGTATGACTTGATTGGTGTAGTGTTTTCATAAGTATGGGTCATCCCACACAAATTACTAGCATCACTTCGAACCTTATCTCTCTACGTTTTGGAAAATTCAGAGGGAAATCCATTAGTAACTAAATAATTCACAATATGCGCATACCAGGGTAATACTGTGCTCGCCGCAAATAGTTGCTCATCAGGAAATTCTTCTCGCAAGCTCATCTCCTCATCAATGTGAACCATACGGCTCAAGTGGTCAGCCACTCGATTTTTTGTTCCTCTTTTATCCTTGATTTCCACATCAAATTCGCTCAAGAGTAGCATCCATCTTATCAATCTTGGTTTTGCCTCCTTCTTCGCCATCAAAAAACGAAGAGCTGCATGATCAGAATAAACAATAACTTTATAACCAAGTAAATAAGAGCAAAATTTTTCTAAAGCAAAGACAACAGCCAAGAGCTCTGTAATGACCCTTACCGAGATAACTTAATAAAGCTGTAATCAGAATTAAACTGCGGAAACCATAAACAATATACAATCCCAAGGAAATGAATCTGTAAATACCCAAATAGTTATACAACCAAATCGAATAGCTGTATCAACACAATACAAAGAATAAACCTAGACGAAGCTCCAGCTGGCCAACCACTGTCTAGCCCCTCTTGGATCCACCCACCTCATCCAATCGCAAACCTGCCCCATCGAATAGGGTGTCCAGAAACACAAAGTACGAGACGTGAGCATAAAACGCTTAGCACAAGAGTATGAGTATACATGCATGCAAAGTGAACTCCCTACAAATCGAGGT
Organism: Henckelia pumila; assembly: GCF_033568475.1. Lineage (NCBI taxonomy): Eukaryota > Viridiplantae > Streptophyta > Magnoliopsida > Lamiales > Gesneriaceae > Henckelia > Henckelia pumila. Next base: position 33,406,898 of record NC_133121.1, on the reverse strand, counting down.
CAAGAATCGGATAACAAAGACAGACCAGGCCCTGGTATATAGCACGTTGTGCCGTCGCTTCAGGAGGTGGCTCACATACTGGTAGCACTTAGTCGTATCACGCCCAAATTAACCCAACTCAGATTAACTAAATAGAAATGTAGTAGCGAGAGTAGGGATCGTTTCCACGAGGAAAGTGAAATTTATTTGTGTTCTTAAAAATACTGGAAATAAATAAAAGGGGATTTTGAACTTTAAAATCTACTATGCAAGAATTAAAATAAGGAAGATCAATAAATTGACGAGACTTGGTATCGGTCGACTACACCCTTGAAATCATTCACTCGATCATTGATTCCCTAAAAATAATTAATCCTATTAAATATTCGTCACTGAAAACTAAATTCCTGTTTTACCGTAATTTTAGTTAATTAGAAAACAACATTCTAAATTAACCCTTACCAATGAATTAACCCGATAATAGCAATCTAGATTTAAATCCACGGTAGCATTCAAACTAGTAAAACTGACGAACCTAAACAACACAAACACCAGCGGTTGTATTTAGCCTAGTCAATAATTGATCCTACGATTTAATAAATTCAACAACAGAAAATATCAAACGTAGTTGCTTCGCAAATTAGATTGTTCAAACAATTACGGATTTGAATTCTAATTTAGCTATCGTTTGCAATACAAAACTCTAAGATGGCCAATCCTAAAATCTCGCATACAAACATGAAATCAAACAGATCAAAGATTGATACTTAATAAAGATTAAACACTACGAATCGAATCTCATGAATAAAATATATCAAGGTTTCATCTTCCTCAACCAAGTATTAAAAGGTTTAGCTACAACGATTCATCACCAAATCAATAAAAATTCAAAGAAAAGAAGAAAACTAGAGAAGAAATTGAAGAACAAAACCTAGCCTCCAAGAGAGAGTCTCCACAATCGGATAATAATCCTTAAAAACGGAATTAATAGTCTAATAAAACCTAGAGTCCAAAATAACAAAATTTCTAAAATTAAAAAATCATTCCCGAACAGGCCCGCGCGCTCGATCGCATTGAGTACATCCGATCGAGCGCATCAAAATATTCAATTCTCTGTTTTCAAACTTCTCGGCCCGCGCTCGATCCTGCTGAGTACGTGCGATCGAGCGCACCAAAATCTCCAAAATTTTGCCTTTGCTTTCTTCATCTTGAAATCTCCTACACATTAAACCCGGGAGTATTTTATGAATATAAATGCATGCAAAAGACAAAACTAAGATAAAACATGAACAAACACAATTAAATGCATGCAAACTATTAACAAAATACCAACAAAATATGCAAACAAAACACAACTATCACATACCAAAATACCAGTGGATACGCGGGACCCAAATCGATGGAAGTACATCCACTAACAGGATAGGGTAAACCCTACTAACAGACATCTCAAAAGAGATAGCTCGAGATGCAAATGTATGTAGCATAAAATCATGACATATAAATCATGCAGTCACATAATACATGCATACTCAGTCAGGATATCTTGAACAGTACTTTTGTACCTCAAATGCTAGGCGCGCTCTACCAGCTCTAGGTCTACGCCTATAATCCGTACTACAATGCCAAATGATACTAACATCATTATAGTGCTCTAAAAGCCTTAACTATGCTATTGCATACTCCTAAATATTTTTAGGAAGAAAAATCTATACCTGCGTCCGTCGTTAGCCCTTTGCTGTCGATTGCCTCAAAACTAGGCCACAGCTCTGCTACGACGCCTGGATCGCTACGCCACTTCCGAATTCCCAATGGGACGCCTAAAATTCTCTAGATCTGAGCTAGAAGACTAAGGAATCGAGAGAGAAGAGGTGAATGGTGCGACTGAAAGTGAATCTCGGCCCTCTTATTTATAGACGGAGTTCGGGCCGTCCGAACCATGCTTTGGAGCGTCCAAACACGATCGGACCGTCCGATCTTGACTTCGGGTTGTCCAAACTCAAAAATGCGTCATTGCTTACGTCAGCACAATGACGTCATCCATGACGTCTTTTGGCAGAACGATTGGAGCGTCCGAACTTGCCTTCGGATCGTCCGATCCAGTTCGAAGCCTTCGATCCTCCACTTCGGATCGTCCGAACTCAAGTTTAGCAAATGCGATTAGTTCCTTAATCTCTTTAATTGGTTTCGGGTTATTATATTCTCCCCCACTTAAGATATTGCATCCCCGAAATCAGATCTTAAGTACTGGATGTAAAACAAGATGCATAAAATTCTTTTATTTAAATCAAACATTTACAGAGTTCATAACTGAATACAACTCGAAACTGAAATCAAAACAACTCAGGATGTTCTGAACGCATCCTGCTCTCGAGCTCCCAAGTAGCTTCTTCAGTGCCTCGACGCTGCCACTGAACTAAAACAAGAGGAATGCCTTTATTTTGCAAGACCTTATCCTTATTATCCAGGATACGAATAGGTATTTCAACATAAGTCAAATCCTTATCCACCTAAACTTCAGACGGCTGCAGAATATGAGACGGATCTGCCACATACCGTCGCAACAGAGATACATGGAAAACGTCATGAATACTGGACAGATACGGTGGCAAGGCTAGCCGATAAGCCAAATCGCCAATGCTCTTCAAGATCTCAAACGGGCCGATAAATCTGGGAGACAACTTGCCTTTAAGGCCAAATCTGAGAATTCTGCGGAAAGGTGAAACTCTCAGAAACACTTTCTACCCAACATCAAACTGCAAAGGCCTACGCTTAGTGTTTGCATAGCTGGCCTGACGATCCTGTGCAGTCTTAATCAGTTTCTTGATCTGATCAACAACATCCGTTGTCTGCTGGATTAACTCCGGTCCCTCAGTTTGTCTCTCCCCCACTTCCTCCCAAAAGAGTGGAGTGCGATAACGTCGCCCGTACAACACCTCAAAAGGTGCCATCCCAATGCTAGTATGATAGCTGTTTTTGTACGCGAACTCAATCAATGGCAAATGATCCTGCCAGGCTGAACCAAAGTCCATAGTGCACGCTGGAAGCATATCCTCCAAAGTACGGATAGTGCGCTCTAACTGATCATCTGTCTCCGGATGATAAGCAGTGCTCAAACTGAAAGTAGTGCCCATCGCACGGTGAACACTCCCCCTGAACCTAGAAGTAAACCTGGGGTCTCGATCGCTGACAATGCTCACAGGCACTCCGTGAAGTCAAACGATCTCCTGAATGTACAACCGCGCCATACAATCTACAGAGTACTCTCGACTATAGGCAATGAAATGCGCTGACTTGGTGAGTCGGTCCACCACAACCCAGATAGCATCACAATTCCTCGAGGATACCGGCAAATGGGTCACAAAATCCATCATGATAAGCTCCAATTTCCACTCAGGGATAGGCAGACTGTGAAGCAAACCTCCAGGTCGTCGGTTTTCTACCTTGACCTGCTGACAAACCAAGCATCTCGAAACATACTGATACACGCTGCGTTTCATTCCCTTCCACCAAAACCGAGTACGTAGATCCTTGTACATTTTGTTACTCCTTGGATGAATACTCAACTTAGTGCGATGTGCCTGAGACAAAATCTCCTCTCGCAACTCTACATCCTCCGGAATCACAAGCCTAGCAGACAAACACAGAAAGCCATCTGATTGATAGTGAAATCCAGATGTACTACCCTCGTTAGCTAGACGAGCCAAACGCTGGGTCTTTGAATCAGACATCTGAGCATCCCGAATTCGCAAATACAAAGCTGGCTCAGATAGTATTGCAAACATCTGGATACTCTGCATACCTTTCTTGTGCTTGAAGGTATACCATGAAGGACAACAGTCACTGATCGCACTAGACATCGAACAAGTCTGAAGTGCGGATAGTCGCACCTTGCGACTCAAGGAATCAACAGTGAGATTAGCAGCCCCCGGATGGTACTTAATCTCGCAATCATAGTCCTTAAGCAAGTCCATCCAACGTCTCTGCCTCATGTTCAACTTGTCCTAAGCAAATACTTGAGACTCTTGTGGTCGGTGAAGATCTCAAATTTCTCGCCATACAGATAATGACGCCAGATCTTCAAAGCGAACACAATGGCTTCCAACTCCAAATCATGAACTGGATAATTGTCTTCGTGCAGCTTCAACTGTCTAGAAGCGTACGCGATCACATGCCCATTCTGAGTCAGGACACAACCTAGCCCCTGAAGAGAAGCATCCGTGTAAACCACATACCCTCCAGATTCTGACGGTAATACCAACACCGGCGCAGAAGTCAACCGCCGTCGAATCTCACAAAAATTCTCCTCACACTCGGAGGACCACTCGAAATCAACACCCTTGCGGGTAAGCTGCGTCAACGGTCAAGCTAGCTGAGAGAAGTTCAGAATGAAGCGACGATAATATCCCGCTAGACCCAGAAAACTACGGATCTCAGCAACCGTCGTCGGACGTGACCAATTAAGCACAGCCTCAATATTGCTCGGATCAACAGAAATCCCCTCCCTGGATATGATATGGCCAAGAAAGACCACTCGATCCATCCAGAACTCACACTTGCTCAGTTTGGCGTACAACTGCTCATCCCGAAGAGTCTGCAGTACCAACCACAACTGAGAAACATGCTCGTCCATATTGCGCGAATACACCAGGATATCGTCAATGAAAACCACGACAAATTTATCCAAATACTTCCTGAAAAAACGGTTCATCAGATCCATAAATATAGCCTGCGCATTAGTCAATCCAAATGGCATCACTAAAAACTCGTAATGCCCATAGCGAGTACGGAATGCAGTCTTGGCTACGTCCTGATCTCGGACTCTCATCTGATGATACCCAGACCTCAAGTCAATATTGGAGTAAACTGAAGTACCCTGCAGCTGATCAAACAAGTCATCAATACGAGGCAAAGGATACTTGTCCTTCACAGTAACTCGATTCAGCTGCTGATAGTCAATGCATAACCGCATAGACCCATCTTTCTTCTTTACAAAAAGAACAGGAGCTCCCCAAGGATATACACTAGGACGAATGTACCCCTTGTCCAAAAGATCCTGCAACTGATTCTTCAACTCTCGCATCTCTGACGGAGCCAGAAGATACGGTGCTCGAGAAATAGGTAACATACGCGGCATCAGATCTATGCCAAACTCAACTGCCCTAGCAGGAGGAAAACCCGGAATATCATCTGGAAATACATCTGGGAATTCATCCACAATCGGAATACTCTCTATCCCAATGATCTCAGCGGAAAAATCAACTGCATAGATAAGGTAGCCTTCCCCTCCAAACTCAAGAGCTTGACAGGCTCTCAAAGCTAATACCAGTGGCATCGGGGGTCGCGCTCCCTCACCATAGAAAAACCAGCTATCACTCCCATTCGGGTGAAAGCGTACTAATCTCTGATAGCAGTCCACTAAAGCTAGATAGGTAGTCAGCATGTCTATCCCCTATATACAATCGAAGTCATCCATCGCAAGAACCATGAGATTCGCTATCAGAATGTTCCCTTCGAACTCTAAAGGGCAACCCATCACTAGACGCTTAGCCAAAGCATACTGACCCGTCGGAGTAGAAACAGAAACTACTACGTCTTGTGCAATGCATTGTAACTTATGCCTCTTAACAAAACGTGCAGAAATAAAGGAATGAGATGCACCAGTGTCAATAAGTATGAGAGCAGGTATACCATAAAGCAAAAATGTACCATAGATAACCTTCTCATTGTCCTCCACTGCCTGATCATGTCTCAAGGCAAACACCTGGCCAGAAGCCCGCGGCTTCAAGTGAGAACTCCCAGCAGACTGTCCCTGCAACCTCTGCTGAATGGTAGCCTGAGAACCAGATCCTGAACCAGAACCGCCTCCCCCAGATAGTTGGCAATCCCTCCGAAGATGACCCACCTCTCCACAACAAAAACAAGCTCCAGAAGCTCTATGGTACTTGTCTAACGGATGGTTCTTCCCGCAATGGTCGCACTTCTCCTTCTTCCGAAAACGAACAACACCAGCAGAACCAGAGGAAGAAGAAGTAGATCCGGAATTCTTGAAAGACTGAGCACGGGGACCCAAAGAGCTCGCATGCCTAGACTGAGAGAAAGACCTGTTCCACTGAATGCTATCCTCCGCCTGGTGAAAGCGGCTCACCAAACCCTCGTAGGACATATCATCACCAACCGCCACACGGTCATGAATCTCAGGGTTAAGGCCCTGAAGAAACAGATTGTACTTCATCTCAGAGATGTCAGCAATCTCGGGGCAATAGGACAACAGATCAAAGAACTTCTGCTGATACTCATCAATAGACATGGCTCCCTGAAGAAGACTCAGTAACTCCCCCGCCTTCGTCTGACGGAGTGCAAGAGGAAAATACAGCTTCTGAAAAGCTGTGCGGAACTCGGCCTAGGTGGCCACTCCTCTCGCCGCAATAAAGGGTGCAGAAGTAAACCTCCACCACCTACGGGCTCGCCCATCTAGAATATAACCAAGTGTCTCCATCTTTTGCTCCTCAGTACAGCGATACGTCTCAAAAGTCATCTCCATGCGGTCTAACCAGTTCTCCGCATCCTCCGGAGACTCTCCTCCGACCAAGGGCTTAGGACCCATCTGCAAGAATCGGCGCACGCTGAAACGATCCTCATCATGACGACGATGATGACATTCCCGACGACGCTCATGATCATTATCTCCCCAGCGTCCACCTCCACTACCATGGCTACTCTGGTCATCATAGTTCGCCATCTACAAAAGTACCTCACGGTTATCTTATGCAGAATCTAAATCCCAAGAATACTATGCATGCTCTGATAACATAAATGTAGTGACCCTTGCCGAGATCACCTACTAAACAAAACTTAGGCATGCAATTAACTTAATAAAACAGTAATCAGAATTAAACTGCGGAAACCATAAACAATATACAATCGTAAGGAAATGAATCTGTAAATACCCAAATAGTTATACAACCAAATGAAACAGCTGTATCAACCCAATACAAAGAATAAACCTAGATGAAGCTCCAACTGCCCAACCACTATCTAGCCCCTCTTGGATCCACCCGCCTCGTCCAATCGCAAACCTGCCCCATGGAATAGGGTGTCCAGAAACACAGAGTACGAGACGTGAGCATAAAATGCTCACCACAAGTGTATGAGTATACATGCATGCAAAGTGAACTCCCTACAACTTGAGGTCAAGAATCGAATAACAAAGACAGACCGGGCCCTGGTATGTAGCACGTTGTGCCATCGCTTCAGGAGGTGGCTCACATACCAAAATACCAGTGGATACGCGAGACCCAAATTGATGGAAGTCCATCCACTAACAGGATAAGATAAACCCTAATAACAGACATCTCAAAAGAGATAGCTCAAGATGCAAATGTATGCAGCATAAAATCATGGCATATAAATCATGCAGTCACATAATACATGCATACTCAGTCAGGATATCTCGAACAGTACTTTTGTACCTCAAATGCTAGGCGCGCTCTACCAGCTCTAGGTCTACGCCTATAATCCGCACTACAATGCCAAATGATACTAACATCATTATAGTGCTCTAAAAGCCTTAACTAAGCTATTTCATACTCCTAAATATTTTTAGGAAGCAAAAGTTATACCTGCGTCCGTCGTTAGCCCTTTGCTGTCGATTGCCTCAAAACAAGGCCACAACTCTGCTACGACGCCTGGATCGCTACGCCACTTCCGGATTCCCAATGGGACGCCTAAAATTTCCTAGATCTGAGCTAGAAGACTAAGTAATCGAGAGAAAAGAGGTGAATGGTGCGACTGAAAGTGAATCTCGGCCCTCCTATTTATAGACGGAGTTCGGGCCGTCCGAACCATGCTTCGGAGCTTCCAAACACGATCGGACCATCCGATCTTGACTTCAGGTCGTCCGAAATAAAAAATGCATCATTTCTTACATCAACACAATGACGTCATCCATGACGTCTGTCGGCAGAACGATCGGAGCGTCCGATCCAGTTCGGAGCCTTCGATCCTCCATTTCGGATCGTCCGAACTCAAGTTTAACAAATGCGATTAGTTCCTTAATCTCTTTAATTGGTTCCGGGTTACTACAAGCTCCTTTTTAGTGGTAGAATAATTCCGTTGGGCATCGTTCAGAATACGCGAGGCGTAGTAGATGACATGCGATGCTTTCCCAACTTTTTGTCCCAAAACAGCTCCTACAGCATAGTCGCTGGCATCACACATGATTTCAAACGGTTTGCTCCAGTCCAGTAGTTGGATGATTGGTGCCGAAGTCAATGAGTTCTTAAGTTTGTCAAAAGACATTTTACATGGCTCGTCAAATTCAAATTGGACATATTCTTGCAATAGTTTGCACATAGGAGATGCGATCTTGACAAAGTCTTGAATATATCTCCTGTAAAAACATGCATGGCCAAGAAAAAAAGCACTTCCCGCACACAAGTGGGATAAGGTAGAGATTGAATAATATCAATTTTAGCTTTGTCTACTTCAATCCCCTTAGAAGAGACGACATGAACCAAAACAATACCTTGCCAAACCATAAAATGACATTTTTCATAATTTAAAACTAGGTTTGTTTCGACACACCGCTTTAGGAAAAGAGCAATATTATATATAAATTTTTTGAATGAATCACCATAGACAGTAAAATCATCTATAAATACCTCTAATATATGCTTAATAAAGTCAAAAAAATACTAACCATAAACCGTTGGAATGTGGCCGGTGCATTGCAGAGTCCGAAGGGCATACGTCGGTATGCGAAGGTACCGAACGGGCAAGTGAATGTCGTCTTCTCCTGATCTTATGGAGCAATTGTAATATGAAAATAACCAGAATACCCATCAAGAAAATAGTTTTAGGAATGACATGCTAACCTTTCAATCATTTGATCCATAAAGGGCAAAGGAAAATGGTCCTTTCGGGTTCCAGCATTTAACTTCCTATAGTGTATACAAACCCTCCACCCATTTTGAATTCGGGTGGGAACCAATTTGTCATCCTTGTTCTTCATCACAGTAATCTCGGTTTTCTTGGGAACCACTTGGACCAGACTGACCCACTGACTGTCAGAAATTGGGTAGATCACTCCAACTTCAAGGAGTTTGAGAATTTCAGCCTTCACCACCTCCATCATAGGTGGATTCAACTTTCTTTGCGGCTGACGCGAGGGGTTTGCTCCTTTCTCCATCAAGATCCTATGCATGCACGTAGAAGGGCTAATTCCCTTAATATCTGCTATGGTCTACCCAATAGAAGTCTTGTGCTCCTTTAGAACCGCGAGGAGTTTTTCTTCTTATTCGGCCTCCAAACTGTTGGAGATGATAACTGGTAATGTGTCTCCTTCTCCAAGGAAAACATACTTAAAATGTTTGGGAAGCATTTTCAGTTCAATAACTGGTTCCTGCCAAACATATGGAAGACGCCGAGTATTAGAAATTGGTAAAGAGAGATAAGCAAGGTTACTTGATTGAGGTAGCTTAGGTGCACTGTTCAAAATGTTCACAATTTCTTTCACTTCTCCATTGCAACAAATCCATCATATTCATCCTGCTGAATGGGTGCTGCAATAGCCACCTCAAACTCATCTTTTCCTGCATGCTCACAATGCTCTTGTGCCAAATAATCCACAATGTCAACAGAATAAACACAATCATCACTGTTAGAAAATTTCATGGCATCATAAATATTAAACTTTACAACCTCACCATCAAATTCCATAGTTAGTGTGCCACTGTGAACATCAATTTTAGTCATCGAAGTTTTAAAAAATGGTCTGCCTAACAGAATTGGACTATTATGATCACAATTTTCCATGTCGAGCACATAAAAATCAGCATGAAATACTAGATTATTCACTTGCACTAACACATCTTCCACTATTTGTAAGAGTGGGTGCCCAGTGAGCCAACTGTGTGGCTATGGGCTTTGTTGACTCTTTGTATAAACAATCTTTTGTTTAATATTATTTACACTTTTATGGCAATGACTTTATATTACTTCATATTGTTATATTGTGATATACTATTGTTGTTTTGATAAAGACCTTGAATATACTATAGTGTATGTAAGATGTGGTAGAACATGGAGATGTCTATCATGAAATACATCTTATAGTCACTGTATATTCTAAAACCGTTCCTAGTCGATTGAGCCGTCCGATAATAAGGATAAGGATCGCTCGAGTTTGAGACTAGCATTTGCGATGCGGAGTACCACGTTTCATTGGTAGGGAACATGGAGATGTTCGAAGCATGCAAATGGATATTCATAGGATGAATAGTCGAACTACCCTATCCGGACTTTCCAAGTGGTTATCACTTATCGAGTGGATAAAGTCCGCGGTTTTGGTTGTACACCATTAGTCCTTACGACTTGAAACATCATGGAGACTCTATATGCTAGTACTGTGCTTTGACTCGTTTACCGACTCTGAGGGGTCATCAGGTGTCGAGATTGGGTACAGTTACGACACATATAGGAGTCAATGCATTGTTGTCAAGGATTCACCACATACTTGCGAGTGTGGATATCCTATGCGATCTGAGGAGATATTAGTGTGACAAATCTCTGGCCAGAGTACTTGATGTGATTTAAGAAATGGTTTCTTAGTAGCACATGCGATGTCACTAATTTGATCTTCAAGATGCATTGCATAGTTATCGAATCTTGAGCGACTCTCGATATACCAATGGTTGTTGATTCGATCGGGATATATGGATGAAGGGACCGTACTGTACGTTAACCAAAATCTACTGGTTCTTGTAGGCACTATCAGTGATACCTAGGGAATCATGGGGCGATGTTGCTAGGCGCTTTACCATGATTCGTTGGGCAAGTCGGAAAGTGTTGTTCCGAGTCACAAGGAGTTGTGAGCCCACGGCTAGCTGTATCCCTGAACCATTGAGGGTCACACAGTGTAATGGAGTTTTAATCCCCGTTGAGATAGTTAAATTTAAAGAGTTAAATTTAATGAACTAAGGAGTTGGACTTCTTAAATAAGAGTAAGGGAGTAGGATTTCCTAAAATGACATAGGGATGGACATTTTTGGAAACCACTGAATTCGGATTCAGGAAAATTTATTTTGACTTTAAAACGTGCAGAAATAGTTTCTGTGCACATTGGTGAAATCGTTTCATCAATCGGAGTCACGATGAATTTTATATTAATTTCTGAACGAGAGGGCTTTGCTTGTCGGGCCCCAGCTTATGACTAATGGGCCCTAAGGTGTTAGTGGCCTGCATTATAAATAAGTTATTTCAGTACAGAAATTACACACAACAGGTCATAATTTTTGAGAGCAAAAATCGAAAACCCTAGTTCCTCTCAAAGAATTTCGGCCGCCCCCTTGCTCTGCCCGAGAAAATTCCGGTCTGTGATTTTGAATTGCAGTAAGGAATAACGAATCAAATTCGTGTATTCTCTTCGCAGAAAACTTCTGATAGATTTTCTAGTGCAATCTATCAGAGGGATTAAACCTCTGTTCGTGGACCTGATTGAAGGCGTTCATCGGTTCCAGGGAGAGACAACAAGAGCAGAATTGTTCTGTTGGTGTCCATTAATCTCGTTGCGAGATTTGAGGTAAAATTTATTTAATTGTTATTTAAATTTTACACACACGTAATTCAATCGATGAACGGTTGATACCCATACCATGGAAACGTTCCATGAAAAATTTTTAAACTTCCGCTGCACCGGGTATCAATCGTAATTGGTCTGGGAACTCGCCAGTTTTCCAACAGTGGTATCAGAGCCAGGTTGCTCAGATCAATCGATTGAATAATCAATTGTACAAAATTTTTGAGTCTCGGTTTATGAAACAAAATAAATATTTTTAATAAAAAAAATTTTTTTCGGGGCAAAACCCGGGCAGCGATTGGATCGCTGCCCGGTGGGGCAGCAATTGTTGCTGCCCCGGGCGGCGCACGGCGCCGCCCAAAGGGGGCGCACAGCGCCGCCCAAGGCGGCGACCGTCGCCGCCCAGGGCGGCGCACGGCGCCGCCCAGGGCAGCGCTGTGCGCTGCCCAGCGCAGCGCTGGGCGCTGCGCAGGGCAGCGCTCGGCGCTGCCCAGGGGCGGCGCTCGGCGCTGCCCAGCGCAGCGCTGGGCGCTGCGCAGGGCGGCGCTCGGCGCCGCCCAGGGCAGCGCACGGCGCCGCCCCGGGGCGGCGCCCGGCGCTGCCCTAAGGGGGCAGCCGGGCTGCCCCCGGCCCGCGCCCCGGGTGCGGGCCCACCCCGGAGTGTCCCGGGTGGCCCGCGGGAAAAATTAATTTTAATTTTTTATTAATTTTAATATTTAAAAATTTTATTTTTGGTCCGGTCAAAAATTGTTTTTGATTGGTTCACGAGATTTCGGATCGAATTGTTCGAGTCCGTAAATTTTAAAATTGATTTTGGATAAATTTGAATTTTTGGAAAATTTTAATATTTTATCCGTAAATTGAATTTTGAAATCAATTATTTTGGTACAATTGATGATAAGATATGATCTTATGATATATTAGATAAAATATGATTTTATTTGTAAAATTGGATTTTATAGATAAAATATGATTTTATTTGATATGGAGATAAAATATGATTTTATATGTGAAATGTGATTTTATATATAAAATATGATTTTATCTTGTTTAAATTTGAATTGCCACAGCATGTTATCCAATAAATTAATTTTGAATTAAATGTTATTGGATAAGGATGATCGATTGCCATGACCAATTTTGTAGGTGTATGTTAGGAATTTACATTTTGTCTTTATTGTTGTTGGTTTTATTAATGGGCCTGGTTTATGGCCCGATATGAATGTCATATGTAATAAAAGTGGGCTTGGTTTATAGCCCGTTCCCACCCCCTAAAAATGTATCCCCTACTTGTCATTGTTATTTAATTGTAAATACATTAGATTTAGTGGGAGATCAAGATTTGAAGATGGTGGGTCCAGCAGACAATGAAGACTGAAGAAATGTAAATTGGAAGCATATGTAATAGGATTGCATTTGCATACTGCATATTACCTAGGATTGGACTAAGACCCGTGATTGGCAACCACGGGTCAATTAGAAATGGAATCGATCATCCTATATAATATGTGATATTATGATTGTATGCATGTTTAGACATAAATTGCGTGAATCCGGCAATGCATGCAATAAATTAAAAATGATGAGACAAATATTTTTATAAATAAAATCCCTCATTTTAAATATGATTTAAAATTTATATCAAGATAAATAAAGGAAATTTAAATATTGTTTAAATGTTCCTACCTTCCATCAACGGTCAATGTATGTGATGCTACCCGCGGATACGGTCCGGCTCATATTATTGGGGGGGCCCGTCCGTCGGAAAGCTGTACATTGGATCGACAAATGTTGTAAGTTGGGTGGAACTCCCATGGGATCGGCTCATATTATTGGGGATCCACATGGCGACCGTCCATCACAACTTAATATTGATGGGTCATCTTGACATGTCACTTTAAACGGCGTCATATTATTGGGCCCTTATTGGACATGAGGTAAATACATGGGGGTTGCTTTGGAAGCAATTGGGCTCTACCTTTTGAGAATTATGGTTGGCTGATATTATTCGGGACCATAAGTTTATCAATTGGACTCCATGTTCTCACTAAGGAAAAAGTTTCCCGTTTTCACTAGAGGGTGGTGAAATCGTTTAAAATAGTGGGAGTGAGATTCATAAAATTAAATTCGCCTATTTTATGTCTTAGTAAATTGTTAAACAATCATCGATAATTGTCTGTTTTATCTCAGTAATCCACATGTTTCTGTTCTCCAACAAAACAAACTTATTGACGCAAACAATACAGAATGATTCCATAAGTTAAGATTGTCCTAAGTTCGGAAAAAGATTTTCTAAGTGTTAGAAAAGGCTTCTCCGAAAACAGCCCCGGCTGATGTAACTGCCGAAAGGTTGGCCGAATTAGAGAAATGGTTGGACCATGATCTCAAGGCCAAATGTTACATGCAAAATTGGACAAGTCTAAACAAGTTTGCCATCACTGCAAGAAACCCGGTAATTGGAAACGTAACTGCAAGGAATACCCCAAGCAGTTGCGAACTGCAAAGGGTATGTTTTACATTAAAATGTTTTTCTTAATACTACTTCTTGGGTATTGGATACCAGATGTAGATCTCATATTTGCAATGAGTTGCAAATGATGACAAGAAGTAATAGGCTAAGGATGGGTGAGACCCAGTCAAGGCTCGGGAATGGTTCCAGAGATAAATCCAAAGCCGTAGGAGACGTTTGTTTAATTTTGCAGAATGGTTTTAAATTATTGTTGAGAGATGTTTTATTTGTGCCAGATTTAATTAAAAACATTATTTCTATTTCTATGCTTGATAGAGATGGTTATTCTTGTAATTTTGTGAATGGGATTTGCAATATTTACAAGATAGAATGTTTAATTGGAAATGGACAACTTGAAAACGATCTATATAATTTAAAACTAAAAGACGTTCCAGTGAATTGTATTGACAAACCGGCAACAACAAACAAAAGGAAAATCGATAGTCAAAACCCGGCAAACCTTTGGCACGCTAGACTAGGTCATATTTCCTCAAGGAGGATGAACAAGCTAGTGGGAGAGGGCATGTTTGATATGTCTGATATTAACTCTCTACCTACTTGTGAATCCTGCCTAAAAGGGAAAATGACTAAATCTCCTTTTAAGGGGAAGCCTGAACGTAGTCAAAATCTGTTGGATTTGATCCATACAGATGTTTGTGGTCCATTTAGAGTAGGGACTCAACATGGCCACACCTACTTCATTACCTTTACTGATGATTATTCTAGGTATGGGTATTTATATTTAATGAAATATAAGTCTGAAGCATTTGAAAAGTTCAAAGAATTCAAGGCTGAAGTAGAAAACAAGCTAGGTAAAAGTATTAAAGCACTTCGATCGGATCGAGGTGGAGAATACTTGAGTACCGAGTTTTTGGACTATCTAAAAGAGAATGGGATTCTCTCTCAGTGGACTCCTCCTATGACACCACAGCTTAATGGTGTATCGGAGCGTCGTAATCGAACTTTGTTGGACATGGTTCGATCCATGATGAGCTTCACTGAACTTCCACCTTCGTTTTGGGGCTATGCGCTTGAAACGGCGGTATTGTTGTTGAATAACGTCCGCACTAAAGCAGTGGACAAAACACCATACGAGTTATGGAATGGCAAAGCTCCTAAGTATTCATACTTGAGGATTTGGGGATGTCCTGCTTACGTGAAGCGGACAGTGGGAGATAAGTTGGATAGTCGATCCAGCTTGTGTTATTTTGTGGGGTATCCGAAGAATTCAATCGGATATTATTTCTATTATCCTGCTGAAACAAAGGTGTTTGTTTCACGGAATGCCACCTTCTTAGAGAAGGAGTTCTTATTGGATAAGAAAGGCGAGATGATGGAACTCGAAGAAGTTCGAGAAGAACCCGAAATACAAAATAACGATCCCACACCTCAGGAACCATTGCTGGACACGCCTGCACCTAGAAGATCCGAGAGGACTTCTAGACCTCCAGTTCGATATGGTCTTCTTCTTGAAGAGGGTCAAGATGAACCCGACATTGGATGTGATCCAAGAAGCTTCAAGGAAGCAATTTCTGATGCGGATTCGAATTTATGGCTTGAAGCTATGCAGTCTGAATTGGATTCGATGCATACTAACCAAGTCTGGTCTTTAGTGGATCCTCCCGATGGAATTGTTCCAATAGGGTGTAAATGGATCTACAAAAGAAAGCTTGGGCCTGATGGTAAGATATTGACTTACAAGGCGCGATTGGTGGCGAAAGGTTATACTCAAAGGCAAGGAGTTGACTATGATGAAACCTTTTCACCAGTCGCAATGTTCAAGTCCATAAGAATCCTAATTGCCATAGCTGCATGGTATGACTATGAGATATGGCAGATGGATGTGAAGACTGCTTTTCTTAATGGAGACATTAAGGAAGAAATCTATATGAAGCAGCCTGAGGGGTTCACATCCATGGGAAGCGAGCATAAGGTATGCAAGCTTCAGAGATCAATTTATGGTCTAAAACAAGCATCAAGAAGTTGGAACCAGAAATTTGATGAAACAATTAAAGATTTTGGTTTCATCAAGAACCCGGAGGAACCTTGCGTGTACAAGAAAGTAGTTAAGGATGCGGTGACATTCTTAGTACTTTATGTTGATGACATCCTACTCATTGGGAATGATGTAGGGATGTTGCAGTCAACGAAGATATGGTTATCAGGTAGATTTTCGATGAAGGATTTGGGTGAGGCATCCTACATTCTTGGGATACAGATCTATAGGGATAGATCTAAGAGAATGATAGGACTCACTCAATCAACCTACATCGATACCATATTGAAACGGTTTTCAAATGGATGGGTCCAAGAGAGGACATCTACCCATGTGTCATGGAGTTTCTCTATCCAAGTCTATGTGTCCCAAGACTGATGCAGAGATAGAGAATATGACACATGTACCATATGCGTCAGCTATAGGTAGTATCATGTATGGGATGATATCTACCAGACCGGATGTAGCATTTGCTCTGAGTGTCACGAGCAGATATCAGTCTAATCCTGGTCAGATGCATTGGAAAGCCGTGAAGGACATTCTTAAGTACTTGCGAAGGACTAAGAATATGTTCATGGTTTATGGAGGACGAGAACTCAAACTGGAAGGCTATACCGACTCTAGCTTCCAAAGTGATGTGGATGACTCGAAGTCAACCTCTGGATTTGTGTTCATGCTCAATGGCGGTGCTGTCTCTTGGAAGAGTTCCAAGCAGGACACCACAGCGGATTCCACCACTGAGGCTGAATACATTGCAGCATCAGCTGCTGCTAAAGAGGCCGTTTGGATGAGGAATTTCGTCCAAGAGTTGGGCGTCATTCCTGAATTTGTTGGTCCAGTCCCGGTGTACTGCGACAACACGGGTGCCGTTGCTCAAGCAAAGGAACCAAGGTCTCATCAAAGATCCAAACACGTACTGAGGAAATACCACATAATCCGGGAGATTGTGGAAAGAGGAGACATCAGTGTCGAACGAGTGGCCTCTGCAGACAATATCGCTGATCCACTTACTAAGCCTTTGCCAGGACCATTGTTTGACAAACATCGCGAAGCAATGGGTCTACGTAGTATGACTAGTTGGCTATAGGGCAAGTGGGAGATTGTAAGAGTGGGTGCCCAGTGAGCCAACTGTGTGGCTATGGGCTTTGTTGACTCTTTGTATAAACAATCTTTTGTTTAATATTATTTACACTTTTATGGCAATGACTTTATATTACTTCATATTGTTATATTGTGATATACTATTGTTGTTTTGATAAAGACCTTGAATATACTATAGTGTATGTAAGATGTGGTAGAACATGGAGATGTCTATCATGAAATACATCTTATAGTCACTGTATATTCTAAAACCGTTCCTAGTCGATTGAGCCGTCCGATAATAAGGATAAGGATCGCTCGAGTTTGAGACTAGCATTTGCGATGCGGAGTACCACGTTTCATTGGTAGGGAACATGGAGATGTTCGAAGCATGCAAATGGATATTCATAGGATGAATAGTCGAACTACCCTATCCGGACTTTCCAAGTGGTTATCACTTATCGAGTGGATAAAGTCCGCGGTTTTGGTTGTACACCATTAGTCCTTACGACTTGAAACATCATGGAGACTCTATATGCTAGTACTGTGCTTTGACTCGTTTACCGACTCTGAGAGGGTCATCAGGTGTCGAGATTGGGTACAGTTACGACACATATAGGAGTCAATGCATTGTTGTCAAGGATTCACCACATACTTGCGAGTGTGGATATCCTATGCGATCTGAGGAGATATTAGTGTGACAAATCTCTGGCCAGAGTACTTGATGTGATTTAAGAAATGGTTTCTTAGTAGCACATGCGATGTCACTAATTTGATCTTCAAGATGCATTGCATAGTTATCGAATCTTGAGCGACTCTCGATATACCAATGGTTGTTGATTCGATCGGGATATATGGATGAAGGGACCGTACTGTACGTTAACCAAAATCTACTGGTTCTTGTAGGCACTATCAGTGATACCTAGGGAATCATGGGGCGATGTTGCTAGGCGCTTTACCATGATTCGTTGGGCAAGTCGGAAAGTGTTGTTCCGAGTCACAAGGAGTTGTGAGCCCACGGCTAGCTGTATCCCTGAACCATTGAGGGTCACACAGTGTAATGGAGTTTTAATCCCCGTTGAGATAGTTAAATTTAAAGAGTTAAATTTAATGAACTAAGGAGTTGGACTTCTTAAATAAGAGTAAGGGAGTAGGATTTCCTAAAATGACATAGGGATGGACATTTTTGGAAACCACTGAATTCGGATTCAGAAAATTTATTTTGACTTTAAAACGTGCAGAAATAGTTTCTGTGCACATTGGTGAAATCGTTTCATCAATCGGAGTCACGATGAATTTTATATTAATTTCTGAACGAGAGGGCTTTGCTTGTCGGGCCCCAGCTTATGACTAATGGGCCCTAAGGTGTTAGTGGCCTGCATTATAAATAAGTTATTTCAGTACAGAAATTACACACAACAGGTCATAATTTTTGAGAGCAAAAATCGAAAACCCTAGTTCCTCTCAAAGAATTTCGGCCGCCCCCTTGCTCTGCCCGAGAAAATTCCGGTCTGTGATTTTGAATTGCAGTAAGGAATAACGAATCAAATTCGTGTATTCTCTTCGCAGAAAACTTCTGATAGATTTTCTAGTGCAATCTATCAGAGGGATTAAACCTCTGTTCGTGGACCTGATTGAAGGCGTTCATCGGTTCCAGGGAGAGACAACAAGAGCAGAATTGTTCTGTTGGTGTCCATTAATCTCGTTGCGAGATTTGAGGTAAAATTTATTTAATTGTTATTTAAATTTTACACACACGTAATTCAATCGATGAACGGTTGATACCCATACCATGGAAACGTTCCATGAAAAATTTTTAAACTTCCGCTGCACCGGGTATCAATCGTAATTGGTCTGGGAACTCGCCAGTTTTCCAACACTATTCCCCTAGGTATGCATTCGACCTATCTGCTAACTGTATGACAATTTCAGTTTTATTCAAAGGACCAAGTTTCAAGGACGCATAAATAGAATATGACATAACATTGATCGATGCTCCTAGATCTAACATGGCCTTTTCCAGTCTAACATTCCCTATGGTACATATACCTGGATCCTTGTATTTAGCAGACAATTTCCTTTGGATCACCGCAGATACATTCTCACCCAACTCCACTTTCTGACAACCCTTCAATGTTTGCTTCCTTTTTGCTGTGCACAATTCCTTCAAAAACTTCGCATATCGAGGTACCTGCTTAATAGCAACTAACAATGAAATGTTTACCTCACATCAACGAAAAGTTTCATAAAGTTCCTTAATCCCTTCATCTTTTCTAGATTCCTTAAGTGCTAAGGGAAAAAGGGCAACAAACTTATATTTAGATAGAGGTGGAAACTTACCTTGTGGTGCTTCTTCCTGAGTTGCTTCTTTATCATCCACTTTTGGTTCTTCATTTTGCTCCTTCTTGGATGAAGCATCAATTTCCTTCTCCTTTACTTTCAATTCCTTCCCATTCCGTAAAGTAATTGCACTTGTGTTCTCTCTTGGGTTCAGAATTGTTTGGGATGGCAAAGAGTTGGAATGTTGTGCTTCCAACTTGTTGATTGCAGTGGAGAGCTGTCCCATATGATTATTCAAGTTCTGGATGCTTGCTCGGGTTTCATTTTGGAAAGTCAGAGTATTAGTTGCAAGATCCTTAACTATATTTTCAAGAAACTCACCTGGCGCTGGAATCTGAGGACGCTGCTGATGTGGAGGATACGGTGGCCTGTAATCTTGATTATGCAGTTGTGCTTGAGGTCCAGCTTGATTTGCTTGAGGATTTCCGTATCTAAGATTTGGATGATCCTTTCAACCAGGATTGTATGTATTGGAATATGGATCATACTTCCGCTGTGGAGGTCCACGAAATCTGATGAAACTTAAAATTAGTAATTATTTATATGTTAAAAGTTGTGTTTTAAAATTAAAGTTTTATTAAAATTATGAAGCTGTATTATTTTAGTGTTATGTGTTTATATTTAAATGTTTTACTAAAAATGTTGTATT
This sequence comes from Henckelia pumila, assembly GCF_033568475.1. Classification (NCBI taxonomy): domain Eukaryota; kingdom Viridiplantae; phylum Streptophyta; class Magnoliopsida; order Lamiales; family Gesneriaceae; genus Henckelia; species Henckelia pumila. The sequence goes on along the minus strand of NC_133121.1, from coordinate 33,386,767 downwards.
TTATGGTTTGCACAGGTTTGATAAAAATAAAATTACTCAAGCTACAGAGGTCATATTGGAGTAATCTTAAATCCTGTAAAATTGTAAAGGAGGCATATTCAACTTTGTAGAAGACAAAAAATTCCAAAAACCTCATTAAGATGATCAAAATATCAAAAATAAAAAAGGAGACAGATTTACTTTTACTATGACCAGCTTGTAGTAAAAATAACATAACTATTTCACCTTTTACCCAAAAGAGGTGAATTATATGTCCAAACACATCTACACAAAATTTTATACGTGTTCTATGTTGAATAAAAAGGCTGAATCGGTGGTTTAAGGCATCAAACATACCAATTAAAGTTGGGTCATGGTATTGACATTCAAGGAGACAAGCACCCACCAACTTTACTATTCCACATTTAATGAGCCTTGGACTCTTGCTCTCATTTTAACTATAAATAGATGTGTTGTATAAGCTTTGAAGTGTGCAAAAGTGTAGAGAAGAATCATACACTTGTAAAATAAATATTGTGTGTGTAAGAATAAGAATTTGAGTGTGCATATTTCTCCAAGTTTAAGTATGAAATTTTTTTTATCCTTACTCTTGAGTCTTATGTTCATGGCAAGCTAAATCATTTTATGTCAAGGTGAAAAGAAGTCATTGTTGGTCAAGTAATATTGTTTATATTTTGTATATTCTTCCCTTCCCTTCCCTTCCCTTTTCTATTTTATTTTGTTTTACTAATTGATCTTTATTTTTAGGTATAATTTGGATGATTTATTGTTATCTATTTACATCAAATAATTGGTACCATAAATATGGTTATCTTGATTTGTTGTCTAATATGATACAATAAATATTAAAATAATTATATACTATAAATATATGTATCAATTTATAATAAAGTCATATATATTATTTAGACAATAGCGTGGCTATGCCGGTTGTTCTAAATAATATATTGTGATTTGATCTAACATTTACTTTCTCGCATCTAACATTTACTTTTTCGCAACTAACATTTACTTTCTCGCATCTAACATTTACTTTTCCGCAACTAACATTTACTTTATCACATCTAACATAAAAAGTCATATATTTTATTTAGACGATAGCGTGGTTCTGCCGATTGTTCTAAATGAAATATTGTGATTTGATCTAACATTTATTTTTATGTAAATTTATATTTATGCATTTATGTATATATTATGGGTACCATGTATTAAATATCGGTTAATCTGATATTAATATAGTGGGAACTATATTATATGATATACTTGTTTAAATATTTAATTTTTCTTTGATGTTTATATTTATGCATCTATATATATATATATATATATATTATGGGTAACATGTATTAAATATCGGTTAATCTAATATTAATATAGTGGAAACTATATTATATGATATATTTGTTTAAATATTTAATTGTTCTTTTATGTTTATATTTATGCAATTATATATATATTATGGGTACCATATATTAAATATCCGTTAATCTGATATTAGTGTAGTAGGAACTATATTATATGATATATATTTGAATAAATATTTAATTGTTCTTTTATGTTTATTCTTATATTAGTTTTTTTTATTTATTTTTGTTAAGCAATCTTAAATAAACCAACAATGAGCCTTTGAAGCCTTGAAAATTTTATAATTTGTGTGTTTGAAGTTTTATAATAATATTTCCATCTATAATATTTCATTGCTAAAATTAAAATTACAACATCCTTTCCGTGGATCAATCTCGTACTCACGAGCATATTACTTGCAGACAACCTATACTTGGGTGAATTACAATTTAAGTTGTAGCAAGTTTTTGGCGTCGTTGCCGGGGAGGTATAAATTAAGTTTAATTTTTGTTATTTATGTTATTTATGTAAATAGTATGTTGTTTTTAATTGTATGATTGTTTGGAGTCGTAAACAAAGTGGTAAACTTATTCGAGTATCTGAAAATATTTTAAACATGGAGGATAATTCTAATAATCAAGATGATAATAATAACAATAATAATAATAATCAAGAACATGAACAACCAAGAACACTTAGGCACCATATGAATCCAATAAGAACTAGTACACCATCTTATTTAGTTTTTCCTCCCGAAACATCTAATTTCAATTTTAAACCTCAAATCATTCAAATTTTACCAAATTTTCATGGCCTAGTTTCTGAAAATCCATATTTACATTTAAGGGAATTTGAGGAGGTTTGCAACACATATAATGATCAAAATTATAGCATGGATATTGTTCTATTAAAGCTTTTCCCTTTTTCTTTAAAAGATAAAGCTAAAAATGGTTGCAAAATTTGAGGTCAAGTTCAATAAGATCATGGGAAGAAATGCAACAACAATTTCTAAAAAAGTTTTTCCCTTCCCATAGAACAAACTATTTTAAAAGACAAATTACAAATTTTTTCTCAAAAACGAGGGGAAATATTTTATCAATGTTGGGATAGATATAAAGAGTTAATTAATACATGCCCACACCATGGTTTTAAAATATGAAGGATAGTTTCTGTGAGGCCCGGTTACTCTAATTACATTTAATTATCATACAAACAAGTAATTAGAAGTCAAAGCAGCGGAAAAACGATTTAAAATAAATTTTGGGCCTATAAAAATTTCGGCATGACCTCCCCGTAAGTAGGACATCCCAAAATACACAGACAATAGTTTATTTAAAATAACTAAAACTAGGACCTCAACAAACTTAAACATCACACAACCATGTGCCGGCCAGGCACGAAAACAAATTAAAACAGTTAACACATACATGAGCCGACAAGGCTCGATAACAATTTAAAACATAGCAGGAACTCTCAAATACAACACAAATACATCGGGGCATCTCCCCGGAGAATATAAAAAAATGACTCTAACATAATACATAATATAACTCCGATAATACATAATATAACTGGGAGACAAGACATGATCCAACCTCCTCAACGAGCTCCGCCAGCGGACCCTCCGCCTGGTGCTGAAAAGTCACTTGGGTAGCCTACCATGGTGCCAAACAGCAGCCACAGTAGCCCCCCCAGAATTAACTGAGGTTAGGATTCTGGTATGAAACAGTTAGGCAACAACAACAAAACATATAAACTATGCATAAACACATTATAAAATGTAGTATGCAATGCATGAACTGGGCTCAAAGTAAACGGGATAACAGGAGCCAACAAACAGTACGATAACAACTGGAACAATGCTCGAGCTAGAACACAGGGGAGCTACATCGTCATGTAACTAAAACGCCCTGCCAAGTATGCGAGGTATGTCGTGCTGTGTGAAATCAAACACCCACGACTCGGCCTCCATACAGCTGATATCGATACAACAGATAGGCACAATAACGAACAACATACGATGTCAAGATTCCAATTGCATATCACACAGAAAATGCATCAAGGAATAGACAATCATAATTTCGGTCTCAGGGATACTAGGCATAAAAAGCCACCAGCTGATTCCCGAAATAACAATATGTGTGCCCAGAGTACAATACAATATGATAACGGGTAACAAGAATGATAGGGCTCAACGTGTGATGTAGTGAATATCATGCCCTATTCTAAATGCCACAAAATATATCAAATAATTTAACATATAAATAATGAGGCATTTAAATTCACATAATCCATATAGTTCACGTAATCAACATAATATCGGTAAAACAATATTTATATTTTTACCGTTGTATGTTACCAACCGTAACATACCTATACCAATTCAAACGAAGGTCCTCAACTCTAATTCCCAAAGTTTCGGCCTACAACACAATTAATATTCCAATATATATCAAAACGATGCGATATAACCAACTAATTCAAATTAAATCCAAGAGGGTAAAATCCCAAAGTCGACAGCCTGTTATACCTCGACTAAACCAGCTGGAATTTGGGTTTAAAAGCTTCAATATTCGAAGCTAGACTGATCTGGAACCGAACAAATATTGTATCACGGCGGTGACACGGCGGCAGCTCGCCGGAGGACCCAAAACGCAACTGAAACGAGTCGAAATGGTGAGCTAGCATTTGGACATGAACTAGGTTCCGAGTCCTACAGTTACTAAGCTTAAAAGGACTGAAACTTACCAGGAATTAGTCCGAGAAGAACCCACGAAGAACAGATCACGAACAGAGCTTCGGCATTGCACAGAAGCAGGTCACGAACTGGAATCGATTTGGGTTCAAATGGGCATCAAATTCAGAGATTCTTAGCTTGAATCGAAGCCACGGATGTAAGGAAGAAAACCCAACAAACGAATCGAATTTTGGACTCCGGACGAGAAAGTTATGAGCGAAATACGCAGGCTGCACAGTTGGTGACGGGAGTGACGGGATTTGGGGTTAGGGATGAACTTTCTTTTCTCTTTCTTCCTTTTGTTTTATGCGTGTATATGTATATATGTAAGGGTGTGTGTTTGCCTCTATTTAATTATTATTTGGGCAACTTGACACAGTCCAGATATTTTAACGCTCGTGTATTATTTTAGCTCTAATATGTATTTTATATCGTTTAAATCTCGATATTCAAAAATACATATTTTTAATACACTTACTAATTTATTTGGCATAAATAATTATTTTAAATTAGAATCTTAATAATAATTCTAATTATGCCAAATTACCAGATAATTAACTTCTGGGTCTTACATTTCTCCACCACTAAAAACAAATTTCGTCCTCGAAATTTTAGTTTACACACATACATCTGAAACGCAATACACCACAAATCCAATGCTAGGAATCAAACAAATATGGGTAAGAAGTTCTCATCTTCTCCTCTGTCTCCCAAGTAGATTCCTCTACCCCATGCCTCGACCACTGAACTCGAACTAGTGGTACAATTTTGTTGCGAAGTACTTTCTCCTTGCGATCCAAGATACACATAGGATACTCTATATAAGACAATGCTGGATCCAGTTCAACCTCATCAGGCTGAATGACATGAGACGGATTGGGCTCATACTTACGCAACATAGATACATGAAACACATCGTGGATGCCATCCAAAGATTGTGGCAACTCCAACCGATAAGCACAAGACCCAATACGTTCAACAATTCTATAAGGACCAATGTATCGAGGTGACAACTTACCTCTCATACCAAAACGAACAACGCCTCTAAACGGTGAGATTTTTAGAAATACAAAATCATCAACTTGAAATTCCAAAGGTCGACGACGTTTATTCGCATAGCTTGTTTGTCGATCTTGGGCAGCTTTCATTCTTTGACGTATCAACTGAACTTTGTCATGCATTTCCTGAACAATCTCGGGTCCAGTCAATTGCTTTTCACCGAACTCATCCCAACAGAGCGGTGATCTACATCTGCGACCATACAAAGCTTCAAAAGGAGCCATGCCTATAGTCACTTGGAAACTGTTATTGTAAGAAAATTCCGCTAATGGTAAAGCTTCTTGCCAACTCTCTTTAAAATCCATAACTACAGCTCTAAGCAAATCCTCAAGAGTTTGGATTGTACGCTCAGTTTGACCATCGGTCTGAGGATGATATGCAGTACTCATCGCAAGTCGTGTACCCATTTCTTTTTGGAAGCTAGTCCAAAACTTTGAAGTAAATCTAGGGTCACGATCCGAGACTATTGCAACTGGAACTCCATGCAGTCTCACTATATTCTCAATAAACAAACGAGCCATTTTCTTGTACGAGTAAGTCCTTTCATACGAAATAAAGTGAGCTGACTTGGACAATCTATCGACCACTACCCAAATGGCATTGAAGTGACGAGAAGTACGTGGCAAATGAGTGACAAAATCCATAGCCACATGTTCCCAGTTCCACTGAGGAACTTCAAGACTATGTAGTAATCCTCCTGGTCTCATACGTTCTGCCTTAACTTGTTGACAGACCATACAACGAGATACAAACTCAGCTACATCCTTCTTCATGTTCTTCCACCAAAATTGAGGTCTGAGAATATGATACATTTTCTTGCCTCCTGGGTGAATGCTATAACGAGTGCAATGAGCTTCATTAAGGATGGCTGTGTGCAAGTCAGGAATATCTGGGACAACCAATCTTCCATTCAATCGAAGAGAGTCATCATAATAAATTGAAAATCCAGATTGATGTCCTTGAGTCACTAAATCATAAGATTTCTGAATCTGATCATCTGACTTTTGGGCAGCTTTAATAATCTGAATTAACTCAGGTTCAACAGAAATCTGAGAAACACAGATAGCATTCCCTTGGATCTGAAAATTCAAACCAGAAGTGCAGATATCCTCGTGCAACTTAGAAATATAGATTGAGGAGATTTGAGCATCATTATCGACTTTACGACTCAAAGCATCAGCAATGACATTCACTTTTCCCGGCTGATATTGGATCTCACAATCATAATCTTTCAACAGATCCATCCAACGTCTTTGTCTCATATTCAAATCAGATTGAGAAAATAAATATTTGAGACTCTTATGATCTGAATAAATTACAAATTGTTCTCCAAATAGATAATGTCTCCAGACTTTTAGAGCAAAGACAATAGCAGCCAATTCCAAATCATGAACAGGATATCTAGATTCATGTGTCTTCAACTGACGAGAACCATAAGCCACTACTCTGCCATGTTGCATCAAGACACAACCTAAACCTCGAGACGAAGCATCGGTGCAAACAACAAATCCTCCAGAACCACTTGGAATTGTAAGTACTGGTGCAGAAGTCAATCTCTTCTTCAACTCAACAAAACTTGACTCACATTCATCAGACCAAATGAATTTCTGATTTTTTTGAGTCAACAAAGTGATAGGTTTAGCAATCTTTGAGAATCCTTCAATGAATCTACGATAATAACCAGCTAAACCCATAAAACTCCGAATCTCTGGCACATTCGTCGGTCTTGGCCAATTCAATACTGCTTCTACTTTACTTGGATCAACAGAAATACCATGTTCAGAGATAACATGGCCTAGAAAGACAACTCTGTCTAACCAGAATTCACACTTGGACAACTTTGCATATAATTGTTTCTTTTGAAGAATTCGAAGAATTAACCTCAAGTGCTTGGCGTGTTCTTCTTCGGACTTAGAATAAATAAGAATATCGTCGATGAAAACAATGACAAACTTATCGAGATATTTTCTGAATACACGATTCATCAAGTCCATGAAAATAGCAGGAGCATTAGTCAAACCAAAAGGCATAACTAAAAATTCAAAGTGTCCATATCTAGTGCGAAATGCTGTTTTCGGAACATCTTGTTGTCTAACTCGTACTTGGTGATATCCAGAGCGAAGATCAATCTTGGAATACACCGCCGTACCTTGTAACTGATCAAACAAGTCATCAATTCTTGGAAGTGGATATTTATTCTTGATGGTTGACTTATTCAATTGTCTGTAATCAATACACATTCTCATCGTGCCATCTTTCTTTTTAACAAAAAGAACAGGAGCACCCCAAGGTGAAGAACTTGGGCGAATATAACCTTTACTCAACAATTCCTGTAACTGTTCTTTCAATTCTTTTAACTCAACAGGAGCTAATCGATATGGTGCTCGAGATATAGGTTCAGTTCCTGGCATAAGTTCTATACTGAACTCAACTTCTCGTTCTGGTGGAAATCCAGGAATTTCCTCAGGAAATACATCAGAAAATTCACAGACAACAGGAATGTCAGATATTGACCGCTCACCTTGAGACAGATCGACAGCATAAACAAGAAAACCTTCATTTCCTGAGTCCAACAGACGAGTCATTTCGATAGAAGAGACTAAAGGAATCTTAGCTCGTGAACCTCGACCATAGAAATTCCATTTAGGAGCAAAACTAGGTCTAAATCGAACTATTCCTCTATAACAATCGACAGTGGCTTTATTAGAAGTTAGAACATCCATACCCACAATACAATCGAAATCATGCATAGGTAGGACTATAAGATTCAGGTACAACACATTATCAGCATAGAGCAACACCGCATTAAACACAGCATTATCAGTTATGATCATTCTTCCCATTGGAGTAGCAACTGATAAATTTCCATTCATACTAGTGGTGCAAAGATCATGCGAAGCGACAAATGCATGAGAGATAAACGAATGTGATGCTCCAGTATCAAAGAGTACTCGTGCTGTAAAACCACATAGAGTGCAGTTACCAGTAATTACAGTACCTGGAGCTGCCTGTGCCTCGTCCTCTGTCAAGGCAAATACACGAACGGGTGGCTGATTTTGTTGACCACCTTGTCCTCTTGATTGCTGATGTGGCCTGCTCGACTGTTGAGAAGAGTGGGATGGTGCAGAAAATTTGCCACCAGGTGTTCCACTACCTGCCTGCACTGATTTTCCTGTCTGACTGGGGCAAACTCGAGCAAAGTGTCCTGGTCTACCACAAACATTGCAAAGTCCTTGAACTCCCACACATTGATTGCTGAAATGTTTCCCACCGCAGTTATCACAATAAGGACCAGTGTAGCGTTGTCCACTCTGCTTTCCAGAACCTTCAGAACTAGTAGAACTAGAGCCAGATTTCTTGAATTGTTTCCCTTTTGGACGTAAAGATGAAGTACTAAAATGACTTGAAGATTGCTTGCCAGATTGGTGCTGGATAGGAGTCTTGTTTCCACTTCTCCTTCGAAAACTTGCCTCAGCCCTTTTTGCCAATTCCACAGCTTCGGGATAATTCATTGGCTTTCCAGTCGAGACAAATGGATGCAAACGATCATCTAATCCTTCAGTGAAGCTTTCAACAATAGCTCCCTGACTAGCAGCAACATGAGGAGCATACTTCAACAGTTCGTAAAAAGTATCAGCATAGTCTTGTACCGACATATTTCCTTGTTTCAAATTATGGAATTCAGTTGATTTGGCACTATAGAACGATGGAGGACAATAACTTTCCCTGAACTTCAGCTTGAATACATCCCAAGACGGTGTTACTTTCTGAGATTCCAAAGTCATCAAGGTAGTAGCCCACCACATCTTAGCACGATCCTTCAACTGATGGAGTGCTAGCTTCAAACGTTGCGCCGACGGATATTCAATCAAATCAAAGAGATCTTCAATCTCGGTAATCCAAATTTCAGCTTTCTCAGGTCCTTCATTACCAAAATAACGAGGTGGACGCATGGTATGGAAACGGGCAACTAACTCATCCATCCTAAGTTGTTCTAATCGTCCAGCAGCTTGGTTAACCTCAGTATTAACATCAATGCGAGGTCTCCCACGACCACGACCACGACCACGACTAGCATTATTACCACTTTCAGCCATTCTATAAAATATAAATCACAACAAAAATTAGAATGAAAATAAACATATCACATAGGCACGTAAACATGTTGAAAAGTAGCAACAACAAGCGCAAAAATCAACTTTAGTGTCTAGACTCGAGTGTCCTAGACTTTAGTTTGAGCATATCCCAGTTTATGCTCTGATACCATGTTGTGAGGCCCGGTTACTCTAATTACATTTAATTATCATACAAACAAGTAATTAGAAGTCAAAGCAGCGGAAAAACGATTTAAAATAAATTTTGGGCCTATAAAAATTTCGGCATGACCTCCCCGTAAGTAGGACATCCCAAAATACACAGACAATAGTTTATTTAAAATAACTAAAACTAGGACCTCAACAAACTTAAACATCACACAACCATGTGCCGGCCAGGCACGAAAACAAATTAAAACAGTTAACACATACATGAGCCGACAAGGCTCGATAACAATTTAAAACATAGCAGGAACTCTCAAATAAAACACAAATACATCGGGGCATCTCCCCGGAGAATATAAAAAAATGACTCTAACATAATACATAATATAACTCCGATAATACATAATATAACTGGGAGACAAGACATGATCCAACCTCCTCAACGAGCTCCGCCAGCGGACCCTCCGCCTGGTGCTGAAAAGTCACTTGGGTAGCCTACCATGGTGCCAAACAGCAGCCACAGTAGCCCCCCCAGAATTAACTGAGGTTAGGATTCTGGTATGAAACAGTTAGGCAACAACAACAAAACATATAAACTATGCATAAACACATTATAAAATGTAGTATGCAATGCATGAACTGGGCTCAAAGTAAACGGGATAACAGGAGCCAACAAACAGTACGATAACAACTGGAACAATGCTCGAGCTAGAACACAGGGGAGCTACATCGTCATGTAACTAAAACGCCCTGCCAAGTATGCGAGGTATGTCGTGCTGTGTGAAATCAAACACCCACGACTCGGCCTCCATACAGCTGATATCGATACAACAGATAGGCACAATAACGAACAACATACGATGTCAAGATTCCAATTGCATATCACACAGAAAATGCATCAAGGAATAGACAATCATAATTTCGGTCTCAGGGATACTAGGCATAAAAAGCCACCAGCTGATTCCCGAAATAACAATATTGTGCCCAGAGTACAATACAATATGATAACGGGTAACAAGAATGATAGGGCTCAACGTGTGATGTAGTGAATATCATGCCCTATTCTAAATGCCACAAAATATATCAAATAATTTAACATATAAACAATGAGGCATTTAAATTCACATAATCCATATAGTTCACGTAATCAACATAATATCGGTAAAACAATATTTATATTTTTACCGTTGTATGTTACCAACCGTAACATACCTATACCAATTCAAACGAAGGTCCTCAACTCTAATTCCCAAAGTTTCGGCCTACAACACAATTAATATTCCAATATATATCAAAACGATGCGATATAACCAACTAATTCAAATTAAATCCAAGAGGGTAAAATCCCAAAGTCGACAGCCTGTTATACCTCGACTAAACCAGCTGGAATTTGGGTTTAAAAGCTTCAATATTCGAAGCTAGACTGATCTGGAACCGAACAAATATTGTATCACGGCGGTGACACGGCGGCAGCTCGCCGGAGGACCCAAAACGCAACTGAAACGAGTCGAAATGGTGAGCTAGCATTTGGACATGAACTAGGTTCCGAGTCCTACAGTTACTAAGCTTAAAAGGACTGAAACTTACCAGGAATTAGTCCGAGAAGAACCCACGAAGAACAGATCACGAACAGAGCTTCGGCATTGCACAGAAGCAGGTCACGAACTGGAATCGATTTGGGTTCAAATGGGCATCAAATTCAGAGATTCTTAGCTTGAATCGAAGCCACGGATGTAAGGAAGAAAACCCAACAAACGAATCGAATTTTGGACTCCGGACGAGAAAGTTATGAGCGAAATACGCAGGCTGCACAGTTGGTGACGGGAGTGACGGGATTTGGGGTTAGGGATGAACTTTCTTTTCTCTTTCTTCCTTTTGTTTTATGCGTGTATATGTATATATGTAAGGGTGTGTGTTTGCCTCTATTTAATTATTATTTGGGCAACTTGACACAGTCCAGATATTTTAACGCTCGTGTATTATTTTAGCTCTAATATGTATTTTATATCGTTTAAATCTCGATATTCAAAAATACATATTTTTAATACACTTACTAATTTATTTGGCATAAATAATTATTTTAAATTAGAATCTTAATAATAATTCTAATTATGCCAAATTACCAGATAATTAACTTCTGGGTCTTACAGTTTCTCTTTTTTTTTTTTTGAAGGTTTAATACCTAAAGATAGACAAATGATAGAATTCATGTGAAATAGAACTTTTGAAGATAAAAACCCAAATGAAGCTATGGAATATTTGGAGTCATTAGCAGAAAACGCTCAAAATTGGGATAATATAGGCTCAATTGAACCACCAAGTAAAACCAATAATTCAACAAATGGGGTTGGTATTTATCATCTTAAAGATGATGTAGATATTCAAGCCAAACTTGCATCTTTAGCAAGAAAAATCGAGTCATTAAAAATGAAAAGGAGTGATCAATTAAAAAGTGTTCAAGAAATTGTTTGTCATATATGTGATACACATGACCATCTTACAAAAAATTGTCCAACTTTGCCTTCATTTAAAGAATGTCTCCAACAAGCCAATTATGTTAACAATTCAAAAAAAAAAACCAACATTAGATCCTTTTTCACAAACATATAATACTGGTTGGAGAAATCATCCTAATTTTAGTTGGAGGAATGATAATAATGCACAACCTTCACAACAACCTTTTCAAAATAACCAAAATCATCAAGGTTATGCTCCTTATATCCCACCTCCAAGAAAACATTTTGAAGATGAAATTCATGCATACATTCACAAGCAAAAGTCTATCAATATTCAGAACATTCAATCTATGAATGATTTGAAAGAAACTATTGCAAAATTTGCATCTGCACTTAATATTCATGAAAAAGGAAAATTTTTATCTTAACCACAACCTAATCCTAAAAATCAAAATCAAGAAAAGTTTGATCAAGTAAAATCTGTTATTACTCTTAGAAGTGGAAAAATATTCAATGATCCATATAGTGATGAAAACAAAGATCAGTCAAACTCAAAGAGTAAGAATTCAAATCCTGATACTTTTGAGAAAGATGATGCTTTAATTCCTAAAATTAAGAAAGTTGATGATAAATTATCTGAAATAATGAGCAAGTCAAATAAACCTCTTCATTTTCCTCATGCATTGGTAAACAATAAAAAACAAAAAAATGATTCTGATATTTATGAATTTTTTAAACAAGTAAAAATAAATATTTTATTATTAGATGCTATTAAACAAGTACCTTATTATGCAAAATTTTTAAAAGATTTATGTACTGTGAAAATACAATTTCATGTAAAAAAGAAATCATTCTTAACTGAACAAGTAAGTTCTATAATTCAAAATAATTCTACTTTGAAGTATAAAGATCCTGATTGTCCAACAATTTCATGTATTATTGGAAAAAATAAAATTAAAAAAGCTTTGTTAGATTTGGGAGCAAGTGTGAATTTACTTCCTTATTCAGTTTATGAAAAACTTAAGTTGGGAGATTTAAAACCTACATCTGTTACTCTTTTACTAGCCGATAGGTCAATCAAAATACCTATAGGTATCGAAGAAGATGTATTAGTTCAAGCCGATAAATTCATATATCCTGTGAATTTTATTGTCTTGGATACACAACCAATAGAAGTGCATAATGAAATTACAGTAATATTAGGACGTCCATTTCTCGCAACTTCAAATGCTTTAATTAATTGAAAATGGAATAATGAAATTATCTTTTGGAAATATGACTTTAGAACTTAATGTGTTCAATTTAAGTAAACAACCAAGTATTACTGAAGATGAAAATGATGATACAATAGAAACTATCATGGAAGAATGTATAGAAGAAAAAAACTTAAATCACCAATCTGATGTTTGTTTGGTGGAAAATTTTGATTCGGAAAATATTTTGAATCAAAATTATTTGAAGAAAACAATCAACTTGAAGAAGAAAAAGAAAATGTAGTAGCCGATCATTTTTCAATAATAATTTCTGAATCATATCAAATTAAATACCAATAAATAAAAATTTTCCGGATGATCAACTATTTTATGCTACTACTATGCCTTGGTTTCCTAATATTGTAAATTTTCTTTTGACAAATAAAATGTCTTCTCATTGGAGTTCACAAGATAAAAATAAATTCTTGAAAGAGGTAACAAAATTTTATTGGGATGATCCTTATTTGTTTAAGTATTGTCCTGATCAAATTTTTCGACGATGCAACCCAACAATGAGGTAAGTAGCGTCATTAAATTTTGTCATTCTGAGGCATGTGGAGATCATTTTTCGTCAAAGAAAACAGCTGAAAAAATCTTTCAATGTGGATTTTATTGGCCTTCTTTATTCAAAAATACACATTCATTTTGCAAATCTTGTGAAAATTTTCAGAAAATGGGTTCAGTTTCAAAACGAAACATGATGCCTTTAAATCCAATCATGATTATTGAAATATTTTACAGTTGGGGAATGGATTTTATGGGTCCATTTCCATTATCTTTTGGATTTACTTATATTTTAGTAGCTGTTGATTATGTTTCAAAATGTATTGAAGCAATTGAATGTAGAACTAATGATCATAAAGTTGTGATAAAATTTTTGAAAGAAAATATTTTTAGTCGATTTGGAATACCTAGAGCTATAATCAGTGATGGGGAAAGTCATTTTATAAATAAATCATTTTCTTCGTTGTTAAAAAAATATGGTATTACACATAAAGTTTCTACTCCATATCACCCTCAAACGAATGGTCAGGTTGAAATTTCAAATAAAGAAATAAAACAAATTTTGGAAAAATCTGTCAATCCAAATCGAAAAGATTGGTCTTTAATATTAAGTGATGCATTATGGGCATATAGAACTACATTTAAAATATCATTGGGGATGTCACCATATAGATTAGTTTTTGGTAAGCATTGTTATCTACCTGTTGAAATTGAACATAAAGCTTATTGGACAATTAAAGCATTTAATATTAATTTAGATGATGCATCTAAATTAAGAAAATTGCAACTAAATGAACTAGAAGAATTAAGAAATGATGCATATGAAAATGCAAAGATTTATAAAGATAAAACAAAAGTCTTTCATGATAAAAATATTATGAGAAAATCTTTTGAAATTGGACAAAAAGTTTTACTTTATAATTTTCGCTTGCATTTGTTTTCAGGAAAACTTAGATCACGATGATCTGGACCATTTATTTTTAAATTTTCTATCCTCATGGTGCTGTTGATGTTAAAAATCATAAAAATAATAATGTGCTTAAAGTTAATGGGCAAAGGCTTAAACCATTTTTAGAAAATGAAATTCTTAATGATGAGTTCATGCCTTTATATGATCCAAATTAATTGTTACTTATATCTTTATTTTATTTTTGCAGAATTGAGTTCACTTCCCGGTTAAGTGGCGGATAACGGTAATCCGTGACTACTTTTAGTCGGTTTTATTTCAATTTTCCAAAATAATTGAATATATATATTATATATATATATATATATTAATATGGATGTTTGTATTTTTAATCTCGTAAATATTTTCGTGGTATAACTGATAATAAGTTGAAAAATATTTATAAATCAAGATGCCAGAGATTACGTTTACTTATGTCGTATAATATTCCTGATGATATTCGTTTTATTATTGAAGCAAAGGTTCAACTTGATGGGGAAGCAAGTAAGATCATTATTAAACAAATGCCTGGATTTGGAAAAAGTACTTACGCTAAAAAACGTAGAGCTAAAAATATAGGTGGATGTTACAAATATGCAAGGTGGACTTGTCACGGACATTGTAGAAATGTTGGAATGACATCCACAAACAGAAAAAGATAAAATATTATTTATTAGGAATGGGCTGAGTAAAGAACCATTGGATCCACTTCCAATGTCTCTTGAGACGCATTCCAGTGGATACATGCAAAATGAAATTCTTAAATTGTGGACAAAATTTCTTTATGAGATGGATCATTATATAGATTGTCTTGCAAAATGAAATATTTGTTGATGCAACAATTAATCTTGGAAAAATGTTAGCAGAGAGAAAAATTCACTTGGTATACGGAGGAGGCAATATTGGGTTAATGTGATCTATTTCAACAGCAGCTCATCTTGGATGTAGTCAGGTTTTGGTTATTATTCCTACAGCTTTAGCTGAAGGAAATACTACAGGTGTTACGATTGAGGAAGAGTTGAAAGTTTCATCAATGTACGAGAGAATAACTAAAATGATAGAAAATTCTGATGCTTTTATTGTCTTACCTGGTGGTTTTGGTACTTTAGAAGAAATTTTTCATGTTGTTTCTTGGGCACAACTTAATATCCATAATAAACCTGTTGGTTTGTTGAATATCAATAACTATTATGATGGTTTGTTGACTTTTCTTGATGTAGCTGTGGAACAAAATTTCATTTTAAAAAATTCACGAAAGATGCTCATCTCTAGTTTGAATGAAGACCAATATAATTAATTGATGATCTCCAAGCTTTTGTTCATCAAGCTGATTCGGCTATAACAAAGATCAATTGGTCTCAACCAACCAGTCTGAAAAGGAAACTGGATCATTGATTCAACATGTCACGAAATGGTTTGTGTTTGTTCCTCATCTTCAATAAACCCAGGTGATATCTCTTTCATCGTTTACTCTTTATTCGTATTTAAAAAAAATTTCATATCCAGGTTCGGGGGAGGGTTTATAAAATTAATATTGTTGTAATAATATATATTTTCTTTTTCAATGGCAGAGTAAGGATTCAAAAACTCTTGAGACGCATTAGTTTTTATTTATCGTATTATCACAATATATTAGATTTTAATATTTCGTATGTATTCAAATTGCAAACTACTAAGAAAATAAAGTCTTTTTGTATATATGTTTGTTTACATTTCTTTTTATCAATTTAGTAGAAAATATATAATAGATGAGATATAAGTTATAAATTATTATATATTTGTGTGTTTTAAAATAACATATTTTCTAAAACTTTTATGATTATATGGTTAAAGTGATATAAATTGAATGAATAATAACATGTATAATGGAAGGAATTAATTTGTAAAAATGTAATATATACTCATATAAATTTTGTGAGTGAGAGGTGAGAATTGAGAAAACAACTTATAAGATTTTATTGATTATTAAAAAATGGTTAATTACTAGATTAAACCCATTTTGAAAAAAAAATATTTGTGCAAATAAAAATTGGTTGCAAAGTTGTTTGAAGTTTGATTGTAATAATATAGAGTATTAATATCTCTACTATAATTATCTATGTAATAGATTTACCTCATAAAAATAAACAAATAAATAAACTTTGAAAAAAATAAATGTTACATTTTCAAAGTTTATTGGAGGTATGTAAAAACAATTTTGCAGCCAACCAAGTGCATAAAAAAATATAAAAAAAGAAAAAAAATAGAAAAAAAAAATAAAACAAAATGGGTTTATTCTTTGTAAATTATCCTATCTTATTTTCAATATTAGGTTATTTGATTGTCTACTTTACATATTAGCCATTTTCAATGAGTGTATAATTTTCTTCCAACTCCATGAGTGAAAAACAACTATATATGAAATACTTTAACCCGAGAGAATATGAAGTTGAGACTTTTACATTAATATTCCTGATATTATGCATGTTATGAAAATGATTTCTATTATCATTTTGATTATATTATTCTCAAAGTTTTTAGAAAATATTTATATAAAAAAATTATATATATATTTAATATTTTGATATTGTGTGAAATATATATGTATACCCCATTCAATTATATATTAATATATTGGTTGATAATAAGATTTATAAATAAACATATGATCTCCTCACAAGTGTGTTTTAAAATTTCAAAGTTTGCAAATTTGAATATATATATATAATAAAGAATAAAAATCTAACTTGTGATTTTATGATATTTTTTGATATTTTATTACTAAGGGACTAGTAATAAACCGGTTTGGGGGTGTGATGAAACTTAAAATTCGTAATTATTTATATGTTAAAAGTTGTGTTTTAAAATTAAAGTTTCATTAAAATTATGAAGTTGTATTATTTTAGTGTTATGTGTTTATATTTAAATGTTTTACTAAAAATGTTGTATTTTACGGTTTGCGCAGGTTTGATAAAAATAAAATTACTCAAGCTACAGAGGTCATATTGGAGTAATCTTAAATTCTGTAGAATCACAAAAGAGGCATCTTCAACTTTGTAGAAGACAAGAAATTCCAAAAACCTCATTAAGATGATCAAATTATCAAAAATAAAAAAAGATACATATTTACTTTTACTATGACCAGCTTGTAGTAAAAATATCATAACTATTTCACCTTTTATCCAAGAAGGTGAATTATATGTCCAAACATATCTACACAAAATTTACTACGTGTTCTATGTTGAATAGAAAGGCTGAATCTGTGACGACCCGAGTTCTAATTTCTCATTTCAATACAATTCACCAAATAATCATAATTAATAGCCAAGCATCAAAGACTAAATAAAATAAATTTTTTTTTTTAAAATAGAGCACCTCGCTCGATCAGGTGAACTCACCCGATCGAGCGAGCACTACAGCCCTGCTTCTCGGGTTGGAATTATTTTGGCCTCGCTCGATCGGGTAATATCCATCGATCGAGCGAGCCCAAAATGCTCGATTCTCTGTTTCCAATACAAGGGCCTCGCTCGATCGGCGATATTCACCCGATCGAGCGGGCTACTTGTCCAGAACACAGAAACAGCTGCTGTCTTAATTCCCTTCCCTTCCTCTACCCTTGTTTCACCTCATTCAAGAGTAAGGAGTTCACTAAGTCTCAACATCATGTCCCACTCCATGCTAGTATTGCAAACCAAAACTAACATGCATTCTATCATGATACAAGTTGATAAACATAATCATATTAAAGCCTTGGAAAGAAGATCAAGATGGATTCATATATCATACATGTAACATCAAGTTAAGTCGTAGGAATTTACATACACCATCTCAAGTCTTATAAATATCAACAAGACAACAACTTCACAACCATCAAGTCTTGGTAAGAGTAGCTACAACATGATCATGCTTCTAGACTTAACACTAACATTGACAGCACAAAGGACATCTAAACTCGGATCACCACTCTAATCTCTCATTCTTCATTCTTCAAGCTCGCTTGTGCCCTGTTCTAGTCCCGCCTATTGCCATGACACATACAACATAACAATAGCCGGATAACTCCGGTGAGAAACATATTTCCCAGTAAAAGCAACTAACATGCAAATCAATTCATATATATCAAACTTATGATATAGAATAAAAGACAATGCATGCTTTAAAAATAGGTTGCTCTCAAAATTCTCTCGTTTCTTCGATTGGGATCCCGAGAAGAAGATATCATAACTAACCACCGACTCTCCCGATCGAGGTGGGGCTACGTAACTTGCTTCTCTAGACTTTGAAGCCACCATACATGTAAATCAGACGCTAGGCTATCTCAACCACCCAGGCCATACACATATAGTTCCTCAAATCATCTATTCGAACGTTTCCGTTCATTTCAAAATCAAAGAACAAGTCTCACAAGATGAATGCAACATATAACATCGATATAGCATTCATTCACATCATAGCCTTATTCAAGAATTCATATAAGAGCACATAAAAGCAAATAAGCAAATAAGTATGTGATTTAGGGAAACTCAATACAAACCATCTCGAGTTATAATCCCATTCAAATAATAGTCCACTTTTACCTTTCGATTATGGGGTTTCAAGGTTTCTTTGAAGCTATCCAAATCTGAACATTAATAGAATCAAACCTCGATCAAAAGCTGCCCTCAAGTTCAATCCAAATCTAATCACAAAATAAGCTCCAAACCTTGTTCTTTCTTCTATCGGTTTCGAAGTCGAACTTCTCGAACTGATGTCCCCTATTTATAAACTGAAATCACAGAATATTTACCAAGGAAATATCAGCTTTAACTCATGTCAATGGCAGCTCGAACATAAGAAGCAAA
This sequence comes from Henckelia pumila, assembly GCF_033568475.1. Classification (NCBI taxonomy): domain Eukaryota; kingdom Viridiplantae; phylum Streptophyta; class Magnoliopsida; order Lamiales; family Gesneriaceae; genus Henckelia; species Henckelia pumila. The sequence goes on along the minus strand of NC_133121.1, from coordinate 33,367,389 downwards.
ACAGCCTCAATTCAAAAGTTTGACGGCGTAACGGTATAATTCGGCATCCCGAAACTCAACTAAATCAATTCTATAACCATATACCTCATATATCAGTTGTATATTACTCAAAACCAGCATAACATAAGATAGAGATTTCGAAATAAGTGCTGGAAATTCATAACAAACTGATACAACGTCCGTTCTCCGAACCGTCTTCGATATAACAAAACATAGAAGTTCAACAGCATCAATTCATAATCAAATCTGATCTCTGCCATTTTCGACTTCTCAAACCATAATGAATCAAAATAAAACTTACATCAATTTGAAGGTCTTGTCGCGAGGATTCCAAAACACTTTTCAGAATCAAAATCGGATAACCGGATAAAAAGATACGACAATTAGAAGATGATGAAGAAACTTAAGGATTCTTGTTCTTCTCCCTCGGTTCTCCTTTGAAATTTCTGATGAAACATGGTAATACACACGTGAGGACTTATCAGAATAACAAGTGTCCAACAAATTTTCCCATATTTTCACTTTGGCCCCTCAAGTCTTCACTAATTGCAATTTGGTCCTCAACCTTTCATTTAATTCAATTTCAATCCTAAATAATTTAAGAATATTAGAATTTAAATCAAAACTCTAAATATTCCCAAATTAAATATTCTCGAATTAAATTTTAAATAATTCCGGGCGTTACAATTCTCCCCCACTAAGACACAATTTTGTCCTCGAAATCTCAAGTACTAACAGCACGTAAGATATATCAGATAACAGAAATACTAAAGGAGAACTCACATCATTGAAACATCTCTGGAAATCGTTGTCGCATGTCCGATTCCATCTCCCAGGTTGCTTCTTCAATACCATGACGACTCCACTGAACTTTCATAAGCGGAATAGTCTTCGTTCGAAGCTGCTTCTCTTTATGATCCAGAATCTGAATTGGCTTTTCAAAATAACTCAAGGTTTCGTCGAGTTCAGCCTCATCAGATTGAAGAACATGGGATTCATCAGCAAGATATTTGCGAAGCATCTATACATGAAAGACATCATGTATTCTAGATAATGACGGGGGAAGAGCTAATCGATAGGCAAGATTGCCTATTTTCTCAAGAACTTCATACGGACTGATATATCGTGGAGACAACTTCCCTCACTTGCCAAATCGTACGGTGCCTCTGAACGGAGAAATCTTCATAAACACCCAATATCAGGTACCTTAGAAATATCATCCCAGTACAGAGGAGATCGACACTTCCTTCCATACAAAGCTTCAAACGGAGCCATTTTTATACTCGATTGATAGCTATTGTTGTACGAGAATTCACAAAGTGCCAGTGAATCTTGCCAACTAGTGCCAAAATCAAGCACTACAGCTCTCAACATATCCTCCAAGGTCTGAATGGTACGCTCAGACTGTCCGTCTGTCTGTGGATGATATGCTGTGCTCAAATGAAGCTGAGTACCTAAAGCACTCTGTAAACTGTGCCAGAAGTGTGATGTAAATCGAGGATCACGATCTGATACAATAGACTTCGGCACTCCATGTAATCTGACAACTTCTCGGACATAAATCTCTGCCATCTGATCGTGTCTATATGTCATTCGATAAGGAATAAAACACGCTGATTTCGTCAATCTATCAATAATCACCCAGACAGCATCGCAACCTCTAGAAGATCGAGGCAACTTCGTCACAAAGTCCATGGAAATATGATCCCATTTCCATTCAGGCACTGATAAATTCTGTAACAAACCAGGCGGTTTCTTCCTTTCAGCTTTCACCTGTTGGCAATTAAGACATCAAGAAACAAAATCAGTGATATCTGACTTCATTTGTTTCCACCAGTATTGCATCTTCAAATCATTGTACATCTTCCTACCACCAAGATGAATGCTATAACGACTACAATGCGCCTCTTTCAGTAGTTGTTGTCGCACATCAGAAATATCAGGCACTACAAGGCGATTGTTTACATATAAAAGATCATCTCGAACCTGGTATTTAGATACATGTCCTGATCAAACTTTTTCAATCGAATTCTGCACATTCTGATCAAGTTTCTGAGCTTCTTTAATTTGCAATAATAATGCTGGTTCAACTTGAATGTGATAAAGTCGAAGAGGCTGACAATTCATGTCAAATACTAATCAAAAATACAAAAATCTTCAATCAAATGGGATACACCCATCGTCGATAAAGATAAAGAACATACCTTTCGACTCAGTGCATCAGCAGCTGCATTCAATTTTCTCGGGTAGTACTTAATCTCACAATCAAAATCTTTAAGCAAATCAAGCCATCTCCGCTGTCTCATATTCAGTTCTGACTGTGAAAAAAAATATTTCAGACTCTTGTGATCAGAATAAATCTCAAACTGTTCCCCGTACAGATAATGTCGCCAAATCTTCAAAGCAAATACAATGGCGGCCAATTCAAGATCATGAATCGGATATCTGGTCTCGTGAGGCTTCAACTGTCTCGAGGCATAAGCAATCACATGTCCTCGCTGCATCAATACACATCTCAAGCCTTGATGAGATGCATCACAATACACAGTGAAACCACCAGTACCTAAGGGAATCGTCAAGACTGGTGCACTGGTCAATCGTTTCTTCAACTCAAGAAAACTGGATTCACAAGCTTCAGACCAGATAAATGGAGCATTTTTCTGAGTTAACTGAGTATTCGGCTTCGCAATACTAGAAAAATCTTTAATGAATCGACGATAATACCCAGCCAAACCCATGAAACTACGTATCTTAGGAACAGATGTGGGTCTAGACCAATTGATCACTGCCTCGACTTTACTTGGATCAACAGATATACCATCTCCGGATATAATATGTCCAAGAAAAACAACCTGTTTCAGCCAAAACTCACATTTCGACAGTTTAGCATACAGTTTCTCAGCTCTTAAAGTCTTCAACACAGTTCTCAAATGCTCAGAATGATCAATCAAATTCTTAGAATATATCAGAATATCATCAATAAAAATTATAACGAAATCATCGAGATATTTCTGAAAAATACGGTTCATCAAAGCCATAAATACAGCTGGAGCATTTGTCAGACCAAATGACATAACTATAAACTCATTATGGCCATACCTGGTTCTGAAAGCAGTTTTCGGAATATCAGAATCCCTAACTCTCAGCTGATGTTATCCAGATCTCAGATCGATCTTGGAATACACAGAGGAACCCTGCAACTGGTCAAATAAATCATCAATATGAGGCAAAGGGTATTTGTTCTTTACCGTTTCCTTGTTCAGTTGCCGGTAGTCGATACAAAGTCTCATGGAACCGTCTTTCTTTCTGACAAATAATACTGGAGCACCCCAAGGAGAAACACTGGGTCGAATGTATCCCTTGGCCAGTAAATCTTCCAATTGTTCTTTCAATTCTTTCAATTCCACTGGTGCCATTCGATAAGGTGCTTTAGAAATCGGTGCAGTACCTGGCATCATTTCTATGCTGAAATCAATCTCACGGTATGGAGGTAGTCCCGGAATTTCATCGGGAAAAACATCCGCAAATTCACTAACCACTGGCAAATCAGCCAGGTTCGGGCTAGATTTCAGAACATCAACTGTATAAACAATAAATCCCTCTGCTCCTTTCTGCAAAAGTCGAGTCATAGATAATACTGAAATCAGAGGAATCTTAGCACGAGAACCCTTACCATAGAATTTCCATTCTTCAGTCATCTCGGGTCTGAACCTCACTACCTTCTAGAAACAATGTACAGTAGATCTGTACTTGTTTAGCATATCAATCCCGATAATGCAGTCAAAATCAGACAAACCAAGCACAAAACAATCTATTTCTATCTCATTACCATCATACTGTAGCAAACAATTCTTAACTATCTGTATGGATATAAGACCTCTCCCCAGAGGTGAAGAGACAGATACTACAACAGGTAATGATTCAATAGGAAAAGCATGTAATAATGCAAATCATGCAGAGATAAACGTATGGGATGCACCTGTATCTATCAGTACATATGCAGGATAACCATAAAGAGAACAGTTACCTGCAATCACATCATCTGGTGCTCCCTGTGCCTGTTCCTCCGTCAGTGCAAAGACATGAGCCTGTTGTCTCGAAGGCTGACTACCTGTCTGACTTCCTCCTGGCCTTGGTTGTTGCTGTGGATGTGATGGTTGGAAAGAATGGACAAAAGAGGCTTGTCTCACAGGTTGAGCCACTGATCGTGATGACTCGGTACCTCGTGACTGTCCAGAACCTCTTTGAGGACACACCCTTGCAAAATGGCCCGGCTGATGGCATATGTGGCAACTCCCAAATATACCTCGGCACTGATCGGTCGGATGACTTCCACCACAACTGTTACAAAACATTCCAGACTTCGGTTTTGAACCACTAGAACATGATGAAATACTCCCTGATCTCTTAAACTGTTTTCCTTGAGCTTGCCAAAATTTCTTCTTACCACTACTGCTACCACCACTTTCAAATCGAGGAGGTTGTTGTGAAATTGAAGCTGGGGTTTGTGACTGTATCGGAGGCTGAGCGGTATACGAAGCTCCTCGCTACTGTATCAAACCAGCTTCCGCTCCTTTGGCACTATTCAAAGCATCAGCAAAAGTATTCGGTCTCTTTGTGTTCACCAAAGTAAATACCTATGGATTCAGTCCATTAATGAACTGATCAGCCATAGCCTCGTCATTTTCAGCAACATGTGGAGCAAAACGTAGCAATGTAGAGAATTTTGCAACATAGTCTTCAATGTTTAAGTTTCCCTGCTTCATATTAGCAAATTCAGCACCCTTGTCTTTGCGGTAAAACACCGAAAAGAAGCGTTGGTAAAACTCAGTTTTGAATACATTCCAGGTGAGTACAGTTCCTCTACGCTCCAAAGCTTTCTTGGTTGTAAACCACCAACTCTTCGCAACCTCATGAAACTGGTGCCCTATCAGTCTGACTCTCTGCTCATCACCATAATCAAGAGAATCAAATAACATCTCCATATCATCGAGCCATCCTTCACATTCAACTGCATTCTCCATACCTTTTAGGGTTGGCATCTTGTAGGATTGAAACCGTTGCAGCAATGTTTTCATTGGAGTAGCAGTCATATCTGTCATATCTCAATAGGTACTTCCCTGTTCCTTACTCGGCATGGCAGTAACCTGAGGCACAGTCGGTGTTACCACTGTCTGTTCTGGCAGAGTAGTATGAACCTGTGGTCTAAGAGGAGTTCGTTCTGGTCGTCGAGACATATCTGATTATCAAAATGGTTAGGATACCATAATCATCAAATCTATCTCAGTCCTCCTCTGATCATCTTACCTCTGATCAAGACTCGGTTCTGATTCAAACGTAAATAAATAATCGAGGTATTCAGATAAAACATGCTTCCAATCAATTCAGATAATCAGGTAGCATGTCATAAATAACAGAACACATGCCTCTAATCGTTTCAGATATTCCAGTAAGCATGCGTCTTAACAATCGTCAAACATACCTTCAAATAAAATTACAAAATCATGTAATCAAATACTTGAAAGTAAAACATGCTAACATTTACAACATGTAATTCAATTATGTAAATAAATCATAGCATAACAAAATAAGTAAGCAAGGAAGATGACTTGATCTACCCCACTCGCTATCTAACTCAGTCCAGAATATTCTCGCTCTGATACCACCTGTTGTGACGACCCGAGTTCTAATCTCTCATTTCAATACAATTCACCAAATAATCATAATTAATAGCCAAGCATCAAAGACTAAAAAAAATAATTTAATTTTTTTTTTTGAAAATAGAGCACCTCGCTCGATCAGGTGAACTCACCCGATCGAGCGAGCACTACAGCCCTGCTTCTCGGGTTGGAATTATTTTGGCCTCGCTCGATCGGGTAATCTCCACCGATCGATCAAGTCCAAAATGCTCGATTCTCTGTTTCCAATACAAGGGCCTCGCTCGATCGGCGATATTCACCCGATCGAGCGGGCTACTTGTCCAAAGCACAGAAACAACTGCTGTCTTAATTCCCTTCCTTCCTCTACCCTTGTTTCACCTCATTCAAGAGTAAGGAGTTCACTAAGTCTCAACATCATGTCCCACTCCATGCTAGTATTGCAAACCAAAACTAACATGCATTCTAACATGATACAAGTTGATAAACATAATCATATTAAAGCCTTGGAAAGAAGATCAAGATGGATTCATATATCATACATGTAACATCAAGTTAAGTCGTAGGAATTTACATACACCATCTCAAGTCTTATAAATATCAACAAGATAACAACTTCACAACCATCAAGTCTTGGTAAGAGTAGCTACAACATGATCATGCTTCTAGACTTAACACTAACATTGACAGCACAAAGGACATCTAAACTCGGATCACCACTCTAATCTCTCATTCTTCGTTCTTCAAGCTCGCTTGTGCCCTGTTCCAGTCCCGCCTATTGCCATGACACATACAACATAACAATAGCCGGATAACTCCGGTGAAAAACATATTTCCCAGTAAAAGCAACTAACATGCAAATCAATTCATATATATCAAACTCATGATATAAAATAAAAGACAATGCATGCTTTAAAAATAGGTTGCTCTCAAAATTCTCTCGTCTCTTCGATTGGGATCCCGAGAAGAAGATATCAAAACTAACCACCGACTCTTCCGATCGAGGTGGGGCTACTTATCTTGCTTCTCTAGACTTTGAAGCCACCATACATGTAAATCAGACGCTAGGCTATCTCAACCACCCGGGCCATACACATATAGTTCCTCAAATCATCTATTCGAACGTTTCCGTTCATTTCAAAATCAAAGAACAAGTCTCACAAGATGAATGCAACATATAACATCGATATAGCATTCATTCACATCATAGCCTTATTCAAGAATTCATATAAGAGCACATAAAAGCAAATAAGCAAATAAGTATGTGATTTAGGGAAACTCGATACAAACCATCTCGAGTTATAATCCCATTCAAATAATAGTCCACTTTTACCTTTCGATTGTGGGGTTTCAAAGTGTCTTTGAAGCTATCCAAATCTGAACATTAATAGAATCAAACCTCGATCAAAAGCTGCCCTCAAGTTTAATCCAAATCTAATCACAAAATAAGCTCCAAACTTTGTTCTTTCTTCTATCGGTTTCGAAGTCGAACTTCTCGAATTGATGTCCCCTATTTATAAACTGAAATCACAGAATATTTACCAAGGAAATATCATCTTTAACTCATGTCAATGGCAGCTCGAACATAAGCAAGCAAAACAGCCTCAATTAAAAAGTTTGACGGCGTAACGGTATAATTCGGCATCCCGAAACTCAACTAAATCAATTCTATAACCATATACCTCATATATCAGCTGTATATTACTCAAAACCAGCATAACATAAGATAGATATTTTGAAATAAGTGCTGGAAATTCATAACAAACTGATACAACGTCCGTTCTCCGAACCGTCTTCGATATAACAAAACATAGAAGTTCAACAACATCAATTCATAATCAAATCTGATATCTGCCATTTTCGACTTCTCAAACCATAATGAATCAAAATAAAACTTACATAAATTTGAAGGTCTTGTCGCGAGGATTCCAAAACACTTTTCGGAATCGAAATCGGATAACCGGATCAAAAGATACGGCAATTAGAAGATGATGAAGAAACTTAAGGATTCTTGTTCTTCTCCCTCGGTTCTCCTTTGAAATTTCTGATGAAACATGGTAATACACACGTGAGGACTTATCAGAATAACAAGTGTCCAACAAATTTTCCCATATTTGCACTTTGGCCCCTCAAGTCTTCACTAATTGCAATTTGGTCCTCAACCTTTCATTTAATTCAATTTCAATCCTAAATAATTTAAGAATATTAGAATTTAAATCAAAACTCTAAATATTCCCAAATTAAATATTCTCGGATTAAAATTTAAATAATTCCGGGCGTTACAGAATCGGTGGTCTAAGGCATCAAACATACCAATTAAAGTTGGGTCATGATATTGACATTCAAGGAGACAAGCACCCACCAGCTTTACTATTCCACATTTAATGAGCCTTGGACTCTTGCTCTCATATGACCTATAAATAGATGTGTTGTATAAGCTTTGAATTGTGCAAAAGTGTAGAGAAATTTCTCTCTTGTAAAATAAATATTTTGTGTGTAAGAATAAGAGTTTGAGTGTGCATATTTCTCCAAGTTTAAGTATGAAATTTTTTTTATCCTTACTCTTGAGTCTAATGTTCATGTCAAGCTTAATCATTTTATGTCAAGGTGAAAATGTTTTATTGTTGGTCAAGTAAGATTGTTTATATTTTGTATATTCTTCCCTTTTTTATTTTATTTTGTTTTACTAATTGATCTTTATTTGTAGGTATAATTTGGATGATTTATTGTTATCTATTTATATCAAATACTTGGTAACTTAAATGCGGTTACCTTGATTTGTTGTTTAATATGAAACAATAAATACTAAAATAATTATATACTATAAATATATGTATCAATTTATAATAAATTCATATATATTATTTAGACAATAACGTGGCTCTACCGGTTGTTCTAAATAATATATTGTGATTTGATTTAACATTTACTTTCTCGCATCCAACATTTACTTTTCCGCAACTAACATTTACTTTCTCGTATCTAACATTTACTTTTTCGCAACTAACATTTACTTTATCACATCTAACATAAAAAGTCATATATTTTATTTAGACGATAGTGTGGTTCTGTCGGTTGTTCTAAATAGAATATTGTGATTTGATCTAACATTTATTTTTATGTCCATTTATTTTTATGCATTTATGTATATATTATTGGTACCATGTATTAAATTTCGGTTAGTCTGATATTAATATAGTGGGAACTATATTATATGATATACTTGTTTAAATATTTAATTTTTCTTTGATGTTTATATTTATGCAATATACATATATGTATATATATATATATTATGGGTAACATGTATTAAATATCGGTTAATCTGATATTAATATACTGGGAACTATATTATATTATATATTTGTTTAAATATTTAATTGTTATTTTATGTTTATATTTATGAAATTATATATATATTTTGGGTGCCATGTATTAAATATCGGTTAATCTGATATTAGTATAGTAGGACTATATTATATGATATATATTTGAATAAATATTTAATTGTTCTTTTATGTTTATTCTTATATTAGTTTCTTTTATTTATTTTTGTTAAGCAATCTTAAATAAACCAACAATGAACCTTTGAAGTCTTGACAATTTTATAATTTATGTGTTTGAAGTTTTATAATAATATTTCCATCTATAATATATCATTGCTAAAATTAAACTTACAGCATCCTCTCCGTGGATCGATCTCGTACTCACGAGTATATTACTTGCGGACAACCTACACTTGGGTGAATTACAATTAAATTGTAGCAAAATCCGCCAGTAGCATTCACCTCTTCCACTGAATCCTCTTGAAGTGTGGGACACATGTTAGTAGCATGTCCCACTGCAGCGCAAATACCACATGCCTTTGCAGTTTGCCCATTCTCTACAGCCATTTGACGCACAAGAGACGTCGGTTCAATCAATTGTTGCTCAAGAAAAGAGACATTTACCTCGTTATTTTTCTTTGGTGCATGATCAATTATGTTGGTTCCAAATTGCTGAGAATTGACAGCCATATTCTCGATCAAGTTCCTTTCTTGTACTGGAGTTTTATCCACAAAAACTCCTGCACTGGCCGCATCTAACATACTCCTGTCATGAGGTAACAAACCTTCATAGCAATATTGAATTAACAATTTTTCACTTATCTGATGTTGCGGACAACTTGCACACAGTTTTTTGAACCGCTCTCAGTATTCATGAAGTGATTCCCCTGTAAATTGCTTGATCCCATATATTTAATTTCTGATATTTGCTGCTCTAGAACCTGGGAAATACTTCTCCAGTAAAATCCTCTTCATCTCAGTCCAGGTCGTGATGGATCCAGAGGGTAAATAATACAGCCAATCCTTAGCAGCACTCTTCAAAGAGAAAGGAAAGGCTCTGTGTAAGAGTAGGTGCCCAGTGAGCCAACTGTGTGGCTATGGGCTTTGATGACTCTTTGTATAAACAATCTTTTGTTTAATATTATTTACACTTTTATTAATGGCAATGACTTTATATTACTTCATATTGTTATATTGTGATATACTATTGTTGTTTTGATAAAGACCTTGAATATACTATAGTGTATGTAAGATGTGGTAGAACATGGGGATGTCTATCATGAAATACATCTTATAGTCACTGTATATTCTAAAACCGTTCCTAGTCGATTGAGCCGTCCGATAATAAGGATAAGGATCGCTCGAGTTTGAGACTAGCATTTGCGATGCGGAGTACCACGTTTCATTGGTAGGGAACATGGAGATGTTCGAAGCATGCAAATGGATATTCATAGGATGAATAATCGAACTACCCTATCCGGACTTTCCAAGTGGTTATCACTTATCGAGTGGATAAAGTCCGCGGTTTTGGTTGTACACCATTAGTCCTTACGACTTGAAACATCATGGAGACTCTATATGCTAGTGCTGTGCTTTGACTCGTTTACCGACTCTATGGGGGTCATCAGGTGTCGAGATTGGGTACAGTTACGACACATATAGGAGTCAATGCATTGTTGTCAAGGATTCACCACATACTTGCGAGTGTGGATATCCTATGCGATCTGAGGAGATATTAGTGTGACAAATCTCTGGCCAGAGTACTTGATGTGATTTAAGAAATGGTTTCTTAGTAGCACATGCGATGTCACTAATTTGATCTTCAAGATGTATTGCATAGTTATCGAATCTTGAGCGACTCTCGATATACCAATGGTTGTTGATTCGATCGGGATATATGGATGAAGGGACCATACTGTACGCTAACCAAAATCTACTGGTTCTTGTAGGCACTATCAGTGATACCTAGGGAATCATGGGGCGATGTTGCTAGGCGCTTTACCTTGATTCGTTGGGCAAGTCGGAAAGTGTTGTTCTGAGTCACAAGGAGTTGTGAGCCCACGGCTAGCTGTATCCCTGAACCATTGAGGGTCACACAGTGTAATGGAGTTTTAATCCCCGTTGAGATAGTTAAATTTAAAGAGTTAAATTTAATGAACTAAGGAGTTGGACTTCTTAAATAAGAGTAAGGGAGTAGGATTTCCTAAAATGACATAGGGATGGACATTTTTGGAAACCACTGAATTCGGATTCAGGAAAATTTATTTTGACTTTAAAATGTGCAGAAATGGTTTCTGTGCACATTGGTGAAATCGGTTCATCAATCGGAGTCACGATGAATTTTATATTAATTTCTGAACGTGCGGGCTTTGCTTGTCGGGCCCTAGCTTATGACTAATGGGCCCTAAGGTGTTAGTGGCCTGCATTATAAATAAGTTATTGCAGTACAGAAATTACACACAACAGGTCATTATTTTGAGAGCAGAATTTTCGAAACCCTAGCCCCTTTCACTCTCACAATTCGGCCGCCCCTCCTTGCTCTGTCAGAGAATTTCCGGTCTGTGATTTTGAATCGCAGTCAGGAATAACGAATCAGATTCGTTTAATCTCTTCGCAGAAAACTTCTGACAGATTTTCTAGTGCAATCTGTCAGAGGGATTTAAACCTCTATTCGTGGACCTGATAGAAGGAGTTCATCAGTTCCTGGGAGATACAAGAAGCGCAGAGAAATCTGTGTGGTGTCCAATAATCTCGCTTCGAGATTGAAGGTAAAATTTAATAATTGTTATTTAATTTTACACACACTAATAATTTAATCGTTGAACGGTTGATACCCACACTATGGAATTGTTCCATAATAAAATTTTTAAACTTCCGCTGCACCGGGTATCAATCGTGATTGATCTGAGAGCCGGGTTTTCCAACAGTGGTATCAGAGCCAGGTTGCTCAGATCAAACGATTGAATTAATCAATTGTACAAAATTTTTGAGTCTCGGTTTTTGAAACAAAATAAATATTTTTAAATAAAATTTTTTTTTTCGGGGCAAAACCCGGGCAGCGATTGGATCGCTGCCCGGAGGGGGCGGCGATGGTCGCTGCCCCCGGGGGAGGCGCACGGCGCCGCCCAGGGCGGCGACCGTCGCCGCCCAAAGGGGGCGCACGGCGCCGCCCAGGGCAGCGCTGTGCGCTGCCCAGCGCAGCGCTGGGCGCTGCGCAGGGCGGCGCTCGGCGCCGCCCAGGGCGGCGCTCGGCGCCGCCCAGGGCGACGCACGGCGCCGCCCAGCGGCGGCACCAGGCGCCGCCAGGGCAGCGAGAGTCGCTGCCCTAAGGGGGCAGCCAGGCTGCCCCCGGCCCGCGCCCCGGGTGCGGGCCGGCCCGGGAGTGTCCCGGGCGGCCCGCGGGAAAAATTAAATTTTTATTTAAAATTAATTTTAATGTGATAAAATTTTATTTTTGGTCCGGTCAAAAATTGTTTTTGATTGGTTCACGAGATTTCGGATCGAATTGTTCGAGTCTGTAAATTTTAAAATTGATTTTGGATAAATTTGAATTTTTGGAAAATTTTAATGTTTTATCCGTAAATTGAATTTTGAAATCAATTATTTTGGTACAATTGATGATAAGATATGATCTTATGATATATTGAGTAAAATATGATTTTATTTGTAAAATTGGATTTTATAGATAAAATATGATTTTATTTGATATAGAGATAAAATATGATTTTATATGTGAAATGAGATTTTATATATAAAATATGATTTTATCTTGTTTAAATTTGAATTGCCACTGCATGTTATCCAATAAATTAATTTTGAATTAAATGTTATTGGATAAGGATGATCGATTGCCATGACCAATTTTGTAGGTGTATGTTAGGAATTTACATTTTGTTTTTATTGTTGTTGGTTTTATTAATGGGCCTGGTTTATGGCCCGATATGAATGTCATATGTAATAAAAGTGGGCTTGGTTTATAGCCCGTTCCCACCCCTAAAAATGTATCCCCTACTTGTCATTGTTATTTATTGTAAATGCATTAGATGTAGTGGGAGATCAAGATTTGAAGATGGTGGGCCCAGCAGACAATAAAGACTGAAGAAATGTAAATTGAAAGCACATGTAATAGGATTGCATTGCATACTGCATATTACCTAGGATTGGACTAAGACCCGTGATTGGCAACCACGGGTCAATTAGAAATGGAATCGATCATCCTATATAATATTTGATATTTTGATTGTATGCATGTTTAGACATAATTGCGTGAATCCGGCAAGCATGCAATAAATTGAATATGATGAGACAAATAATTTTATAATTAAAAATTCCTCATTTTAAATATGATTTAAAATTGATATCAAGATAAATAAAGGAAATTTAAATTTGTTTAAATGTTCCTACCTTCCATCAACGGTCAATGTATGTGATGCTACCCGCGGATACGGTCCGGCTCATATTATTGTGGGGGCCCGTCCGTCGGAAAGCTGTACATTGGATCGACAAATGTTGTAAGTTGGGTGGAACTCCCATGGGATCGGCTCATATTATTGGGGGATCCACATGGCGACCGTCCATCACAACTTAATATTGATGGGTCATCTTGACATGTCACTTTAAACGGCGTCATATTATTGGGCCCTTATTGGACATGAGGTAAACACATGGGGGTTGCTTTGGAAGCAATTGGGCTCTACCTTTTGAGAATTATGGTTGGCTGATATTATTCGGGACCATAAGTTTGTCAATTGGACTCCATGTTCTCACTAAGGAAAAAGTTTCCCGTTTTCACTAGAGGGTGGTGAAATCGTTAAAATAGTGGGAGTGAGATTCACAAAATTAAATTCGCCTATTTTATGTCTTAGTAAATTGTTAAACAATCATTGATAATTGTCTGTTTCATCTCAGTAATCCACATGTTTCTATTCTCCAACAAAACAAACTTATTGGCGCAAACAATACAGAATGATTCCATAAGTTAAGATTGTCCTAAGTTCGGAAAAGATTTTCTAAAGTGTTAGAAAAGGCTTCTCCGAAAACAGCCCCGGCTGATGTAACTGCCGAAAGGTTGGCCGAACTAGAGAAATGGTTGGACCATGATCTCAAGGCCAAATGTTACATGCAAAATTGGACAAGTCTAAACAAGTTTGCCATCACTGCAAGAAACCCGGTCATTGGAAACGTAACTGCAAGGAATACCTCAAGCAGTTGCGAACTGCGAAGGGTATGTTTTACATTAAAATGTTTTTCTTAATACTACTTCTTGGGTATTGGATACCAGATGTAGATCTCATATTTGCAATGAGTTGCAAATGATGACAAGAATTAATAGGCTAAGGATGGGTGAGACCCAGTCAAGGCTCGGGAATGGTTCCAGAGATAAATCCAAAGCTCAAGGAGACATTTTTGCAGAACAATTTTAAATTATTGTTAAGAGATGTTTTATTTGTGCCAGATTTAATTAAAAACATTATTTCTATTTCTATGCTTGATAGAGATGGTTATTCTTGCAATTTTGTGAATGGGATTTGCAATATTTACAAGAATGAATGTTTAATTGGAAATGGACAACTTGAAAACGATCTATACAACTTAAAACTAAAAGACGTTCCAGTGAATTATGTTGATAAACCGGCGACAAAAAACAAAAGGAAAATCGATAGTCAAAACCCGGCAAACCTTTGGCATGCTAGGCTAGGTCATATTTCCTCAAGGAGGATGAACAAGCTAGTGGGAGAGGGCATGTTTGATATGTCTGATATTAATTCTCTACCTACTTGTGAATCCTGCCTAAAAGGAAAAATGACTAAATCTCCTTTTAAGGGGAAACCTGAGCATAGTCAGAATCTGTTGGATTTGATCCATACAGATGTTTGTGGTCCATTTAGAGTAGGGACTCAACATGGCCACACCTACTTCATTACCTTTACTGATGATTATTCAAGGTATGGCTATTTATATTTAATGAAATATAAGTCTGAAGCATTTGAAAAGTTCAAAGAATTCAGGGCTGAAGTAGAAAACAAGCTAGGTAAAAGTATTAAAGCACTTCGATCGGATCGAGGTGGAGAATACTTGAGTACCGAGTTTTTGGACTATCTGAAAAAGAATGGGATTCTCTCTCAGTGGACTCCTCCTATGACACCACAGCTTAATGGTGTATCGGAGCGTCGTAATCGAACTTTGTTGGACATGGTTCGATCTATGATGAGCTTCACTGAGCTTCCACCTTCGTTTTGGGGCTATGCGCTTGAAACGGCGGTATTGTTGTTGAACAACGTCCACACTAAAGCAGTGGACAAAACACCATACGAGTTATGGAATGGCAAAGCTCCTAAGTATTCGTACTTGAGGATTTGGGGATGTCCTGCTTACGTGAAGCGGACAGTGGGAGATAAGTTGGATAGTCGATCCAGCTTATGTTATTTTGTAGGGTATCCGAAGAATTCAATCGGATATTATTTCTATTATCCTGCTGAAACAAAGGTGTTTGTTTCTAGGAATGCCACCTTCTTGGAGAAGGAGTTCTTATTGGATAAGAAAGGCGAGATGATGGAACTCGAAGAAGTTCGAGAAGAACCCGAAATACAAAATAACGATCCTACACCTCAGGAACCATTGCTGGACACGCCTGCACCTAGAAGATCCGAAAGGACTTCTAGACCTCCAGTTCGATATGGTCTTCTTCTTGAAGGGGATCAAGATGAACCCGACATTGGATGTGATCCAAGAAACTTCAAGGAAGCAATTTCTGATGCGGATTCGAATTTATGGCTTGAAGCTATGCAGTCAGAATTGGATTCGATGCATACAAACCAAGTTTGGTCTTTAGTAGATCCTCCCGATGGAATTGTTCCAATAGGGTGTAAATGGATTTACAAGAGAAAGCTTGGGCCTGATGGTAAGGTATTGACCTACAAGGCGCGATTGGTGGCGAAAGGTTATACTCAAAGGCAAGGAGTTGACTATGATGAAACCTTTTCACCAGTTGCAATGTTCAAGTCCATAAGAATCCTGATTGCCATAGCTGCATGGTATGACTATGAGATATGGCAAATGGATGTGAAGACTGCTTTTCTTAATGGAGACATTAAGGAAGAAATCTATATGAAGCAGCCTGAGGGGTACACATCCATGGGAAGCGAGCATAAGGTATGCAAGCTTCAGAGATCAATTTATGGTCTAAAACAAGCATCAAGAAGTTGGAACCAGAAATTTGATGAAACAATAAAAGATTTTGGTTTCATCAAGAACCCGGAGGAACCTTGCGTGTACAAGAAATTAGTTAAGGATGCGGTGACATTCTTAGTACTTTATGTTGATGACATCCTACTCATTGGGAATGATGTAGGGATGTTGCAGTCAACAAAGATATGGTTATCAGGTAGATTTTCGATGAAGGATTTGGGAGAGGCATCCTACATTCTAGGGATACAGATCTATAGAGATAGGTCTAAGAGAATGATAGGACTCACTCAATCAACCTACATCGATACCATATTGAAACGGTTTTCAATGGATGGGTCCAAAAGAGGACATCTACCCATGTGTCATGGAGTTTCTCTATCCAAGTCTATGTGTCCCAAGACTGAAGCAGAGATAGAGAATATGACACATGTACCATATGCGTCAGCTATAGGTAGTATCATGTATGGGATGATATCTACCAGACCGGATGTAGCATTTGCTCTGAGTGTCACGAGCAGATATCAGTCTAATCCTGGTCAAATGCATTGGAAAGCCGTGAAGGACATTCTTAAGTACTTGCGAAGGACTAAGAATATGTTCATAGTGTATGGAGGACGAGATCTCAAATTGGAAGGCTATACCGACTCTAGCTTCCAAAGTGATGTGGATGACTCGAAGTCAACCTCTGGATTTGTGTTCATGCTCAATGGCGGTGTTGTCTCTTGGAAGAGTTCCAAGCAGGACACCACAGCGGATTCCACCACTGAGGCTGAATACATTGCAGCATCAGCTGCTGCTAAAGAGGCCGTTTGGATGAGGAAGTTCGTCCAAGAGTTGGGCGTCATTCCTGAATTTGTTGGTCCAGTCCCGGTGTACTGTGACAACACGGGTGCCGTTGCTCAAGCAAAGGAACCAAGGTCTCATCAAAGATCCAAACACGTACTGAGGAAATACCACATAATCCGGGAGATTGTGGAAAGAGGAGACATCATTGTCGAACGAGTGGCCTCTGCAGACAATATCGCTGATCCGCTTACTAAGCCCTTGCCAGGACCATTGTTTGACAAACATCGCGAAGCAATGGGTCTACGTAGTATGACTAGTTGGCTATAGGGCAAGTGGGAGATTGTAAGAGTAGGTGCCCAGTGAGCCAACTGTGTGGCTATGGGCTTTGATGACTCTTTGTATAAACAATCTTTTGTTTAATATTATTTACACTTTTATTAATGGCAATGACTTTATATTACTTCATATTGTTATATTGTGATATACTATTGTTGTTTTGATAAAGACCTTGAATATACTATAGTGTATGTAAGATGTGGTAGAACATGGGGATGTCTATCATGAAATACATCTTATAGTCACTGTATATTCTAAAACCGTTCCTAGTCGATTGAGCCGTCCGATAATAAGGATAAGGATCGCTCGAGTTTGAGACTAGCATTTGCGATGCGGAGTACCACGTTTCATTGGTAGGGAACATGGAGATGTTCGAAGCATGCAAATGGATATTCATAGGATGAATAATCGAACTACCCTATCCGGACTTTCCAAGTGGTTATCACTTATCGAGTGGATAAAGTCCGCGGTTTTGGTTGTACACCATTAGTCCTTACGACTTGAAACATCATGGAGACTCTATATGCTAGTGCTGTGCTTTGACTCGTTTACCGACTCTATGGGGGTCATCAGGTGTCGAGATTGGGTACAGTTACGACACATATAGGAGTCAATGCATTGTTGTCAAGGATTCACCACATACTTGCGAGTGTGGATATCCTATGCGATCTGAGGAGATATTAGTGTGACAAATCTCTGGCCAGAGTACTTGATGTGATTTAAGAAATGGTTTCTTAGTAGCACATGCGATGTCACTAATTTGATATTCAAGATGTATTGCATAGTTATCGAATCTTGAGCGACTCTCGATATACCAATGGTTGTTGATTCGATCGGGATATATGGATGAAGGGACCATACTGTACGCTAACCAAAATCTACTGGTTCTTGTAGGCACTATCAGTGATACCTAGGGAATCATGGGGCGATGTTGCTAGGCGCTTTACCTTGATTCGTTGGGCAAGTCGGAAAGTGTTGTTCCGAGTCACAAGGAGTTGTGAGCCCACGGCTAGCTGTATCCCTGAACCATTGAGGGTCACACAGTGTAATGGAGTTTTAATCCCCGTTGAGATAGTTAAATTTAAAGAGTTAAATTTAATGAACTAAGGAGTTGGACTTCTTAAATAAGAGTAAGGGAGTAGGATTTCCTAAAATGACATAGGGATGGACATTTTTGGAAACCACTGAATTCGGATTCAGGAAAATTTATTTTGACTTTAAAATGTGCAGAAATGGTTTCTGTGCACATTGGTGAAATCGGTTCATCAATCGGAGTCACGATGAATTTTATATTAATTTCTGAACGTGCGGGCTTTGCTTGTCGGGCCCTAGCTTATGACTAATGGGCCCTAAGGTGTTAGTGGCCTGCATTATAAATAAGTTATTGCAGTACAGAAATTACACACAACAGGTCATTATTTTGAGAGCAGAATTTTCGAAACCCTAGCCCCTTTCACTCTCACAATTCGGCCGCCCCTCCTTGCTCTGTCAGAGAATTTCCGGTCTGTGATTTTGAATCGCAGTCAGGAATAACGAATCAGATTCGTTTAATCTCTTCGCAGAAAACTTCTGACAGATTTTCTAGTGCAATCTGTCAGAGGGATTTAAACCTCTATTCGTGGACCTGATAGAAGGAGTTCATCAGTTCCTGGGAGATACAAGAAGCGCAGAGAAATCTGTGTGGTGTCCAATAATCTCGCTTCGAGATTGAAGGTAAAATTTAATAATTGTTATTTAATTTTACACACACTAATAATTTAATCGTTGAACGGTTGATACCCACACTATGGAATTGTTCCATAATAAAATTTTTAAACTTCCGCTGCACCGGGTATCAATCGTGATTGATCTGAGAGCCGGGTTTTCCAACACTCTGAGTTGGATCTGCTCTTCTGTCACTCCATGAGGTTTCATACTCGTGCATACCACATGGAATTTCATCAAATTCTTGTGAGGATCCTCACCTGTGAGACCATGAAAAGAAGGTAGTAAGTGAATCAGTCTAGATTTAAGCTCAAATGTAGCATTATTTTCTAGAGTATAAAAAGTAATGCATAAAGGCTGTTGATTTGGATCAGGAGTGCCCAATTGTCTCAGGCTCAGATTTGCGTTTTTAGCCATCTCTTCCTCAGGAATTTCAGTTTAAATCTCGTCCTCTTCTTCTCTCTTACGAGCTTCTCTTCTTTGCCTGTGCAAAGTTCTTTCAATCTCCGGGTCGTATGGGAATTCTTCTTCAGAAGAGTCACCTGAAAGCATGAACGACGGGAGAAGTACTAGAAACAAAGTAAAGAAAATAGAGTGAGATTAAACAAAAATAAAAATAAAAAGAACACAATAAATTAAACACTGTTCCCCGGCAACGGAGCCAAAATTTGGTAGCGCTAAGTCGTGTCATGTCCAAATTATCCAACTCAAATCAGATAAACAAAATATGCAGTAGTGAGAGTAGGGATCGTTTCCTCGAGGAAAGTGAAATTTAGTGTGTTCTAAAATAAAATAAAGGGGTTTTTGAGATTGAATTTTACTACTAAAAAGTAGCGGCAATTATAAATAAAATTCTATTAACTATCATGAAAGATTAAATTAAAACGAAGAAATCAATTAGAAACAAGTTTTGGTATCGTTCGACTACACCCTTGAAATTATTCACTCGATCATTGTTTTCCTAAAAATAACTAATTCTATCAAATATTCATCATTGAAAATTAAATTTATGTTTCACATTAATTTTAGTTAACTAGACACAAGCGTTCTAAATTAACCCTTATCAATGAATTAACCCAATACAAACGATTAGATTTAAATCCACGATAGCATGCAAACTAGTGAAACTGACGAATCTAGACAACACATACACAAGCGGATGCATTTAATCTAGTCAAGAGATGTTCCTACAATTTAATAAATTCACAAGAGGAAAATATCAATCGTAGTTGCTGCAAATTAGTTGATTCAAACAATTACGGATTTGAATTATAATTTAGCAGTAGATTGTATAGCGAAATCCTAGGGTGATCAATCCAAAAATCTCACATACAAGCATGAAATAAATCAGAACAACTTTTTATACTTAATAATAATTAAACACTGAAAATTCGAATCTCACAAACAAACAAAATCAAGGGCTTGTCTTCCTCAACCAAGTTCTAGAAACTAGCCACAACGATTCATGAAAAACGAAAGAAAAATCAAAAGAAGAGAAGAAATCTTAAGAAAATATGAAATAAAAACCTAGCCGCCAAGGAATACTTGGTGTTCTATCTCCCAAAAGTCTGATAATAATCTTAACAAAACTGAATAAAGACTTAATAATAGAATATAGTCCTAAATAAAAGAGTTTCCAAAAATAAAAATTCCCTCCCGAACAGCCTGCCTCGCTCGATCCGTAAAGTTTGACGGATCGAGCAAAAAATTCTCTGTCTCCGAAATCCACTTTTCTTCTTCTGGCCGCTCGATCGGTTGAAGTTGGCGGATCGAGTGGCCAAACTTCTGTCTTCAATTCTTCCTTTCTTCAACTTCCTCGCTCGATCGGTAGACTTTGACGGATCGAGCTATGAAAGTTCTGTCTAAATGTTTTAAAAACGCCACTTCCTACAAAATAAACAGGGAAACATGTAATGAAGACACGATAAATAAAATACGAACAAAATACTAAATTAAAACACACAAATTCATGCAAAACAACAACAGAATGATGTTAAGATATGCAACACAAACACAACTATAGTATAGGCTCAACGTGATAATGCATGCAACATAATAATCGTGACATAATAAATGCACAAGTCATGCCATATAAACCATGCAAACATAGAACATATATACTCAACCAAGGTATCTCGGATAGTACGTCCGTACCTAAGAATAATCAATCTAGCGATACTAGCCCTCTTGTCCAAGCCTATAAAGAGACGTTCACCGTATCACTAAACGACTACTAAAATCTTTAACCAGACTAATAGCTACTCATTAAAGCTAAATAGAGTCTAGCGATATACCTACGTCCGTAGTCAGCTCTTTGATGGCGATGACCTCAAAACTTAGGCACAACTCCGTTAAGATCCCGATAGTGCCTCGCTATCTACTGGCCTCCAAAAAGACGCCAAAAACCCACTAGAAATGAGCCAAAAAAGAGATGGAAGAGGGGGAAATGAGCAAGGAAGAATGAGCTCTCGGCCCCTATATATAGACAATGATCGGAATGTCCGATCCGTAGTTCGGAGCTTTCGAACGCATTTTGGAACTACTGATCATCCTTTCGAACTCCCTCTACCGAACATGTGTCTTTGATTGGACAACACAATGCTTCCGACATAGTTCGGATCTACCAAACTCTAGTTTGGAACTTCCGAACTCTATCAAATCCAATCACCCAATCAAAACCCATATCATGTCTGACTGACACAAGATCAGAGCTTCCGAACTGCTCGGTACTCCCGATCACCAACTCTAGCTTCAGAACTGTCCAAACACTTGAAACCCTCGCAACTATTTTTTATCGTTTTGAATCCGATTTTCAACTCCTTAAACCCAATTGAGAATCTCTTAATGATGTTTAGACAATAGATTAACTTATTTAGAGCCGGGCTACTTCGCCTACTCAAAGTTTAGAAGTATTCAAATTTTTAGTTGATCTTTAATGACTTTTGAATGTCGTTAAAGTATAAACTTCAAAGCATATGTACAATAATAAAATGTCAAAAATTATCTTTGATTGAAACCAAAAATTTGGATGAGATTCTAATTTCATTCCCCAAACATTTTTTTTCCTTCTCCTCCTTCAAATCATAGTTTTATGTATCTGTTTAGCCCAAAACTAGAATTATTTCTTGGCCCAAATATATTAATGCACCGGCCTAATTTCCGTAAAATATGTAGTCTAGTTGTTGCGGCCCATAAAAAATATGGAAGTTCAAGCTTGGTGAAATTCTAGGCCCAATGTAATTCAAAATTGAGACTAAGTCAAAATATCAGGGCTTAGTGGGAGAGAGATATGGCCCATGAATAAAGAAAGTGGAGTAATGGGGAGTTTCTCACAATGGAAAACAAAATAGACGGCAGAAGCATGGAAGAAGATAGAAAAAAAACAATCAATCAAATTCAAGCTCCAAAAGCTCTCAATTTTCATCAAATATTCACTATAAGAAAAATGCCTAAAGACAACGCTTTTTCCGCGTTGTTAATGTCTCCAAAAAAGCGTTGTCGTAGCCAGCGTTGTAAAAGACCACACTCAAAGACAACACGGAAAAAGCATTGTCTTTTCTGGAAAAGACAACGCTTAAAATGCGTTGTCGTATCTAAAAACTTCAACGCTTTTTAAGCGTTGTCTTTTATAAAAAGCGTTGTCGTTTCTGGAAAAGACAACGCTTTTTAAGCGTCGTTGTATCTGGAAAAGACAACGCTTCAAAAAAGCGTTGTCTTTTCTGGTAAAGACAACACTTTTAAAAAGCGTTGTCTTTGTTCAAATAAAAAAAAAAAAAATTAATTCACAAATTTTCAATATTATAAATCACTCAAAATTCAAAAATTTGTAGAATAAAATTTAATATAGAGTCTTCCAATATTATAAATCATTCAAATAAAAAAATAATCAAATTCTAAATTAATGAACGCTAGGAAAAAACTATGCATTAATCTCGAAAAAATTTGATTCCTTCCTCCAACACATGTTAGCATCCCGAGCTTTCATAAAAACCGCAACAATCTCTTTTCTTTTAATTTTTATCTTCATACTGTAAATTATAAAAAATAAAAACAAACAAACATAAAACAAATATGAATAGATCAAAATGAAAAATAAAATTTAAAATAAATACCGACTTTGTACATGTTTTTAAATATTCAACATGTCCTAGCAGAAGTTGAAGAGAGAATGTCACAGGTTTTTGAATTAAGGTAACTGTTAAAATATTAAACTATCGTTCTGCTTCCTCCTATAAGCTCAAATCTTCTAAGACAAGTGATATTTAACATTGAACTAAGCCAGAAGTTCAAGAGTTCAAAACTCCTAGTGCCCAACTCTATTACTTCATTAATGTGATTTTAGATGCTTATTTTTTTAAAATATATTTCATTAAACTTGACAACATGGATATGTACACCCTGGATATTAATTTCAGATATATATCCACACAATTTGTCTTACACATAAGGGGATGTGATAAGTATATACTAATTACAGGAATAATTAATAATGACTCGATATCAACATTAGAAACTAGTAGCAATAGATCGAGCTGCTTGCATTTAGGGATGTAAACGAGCCGAGCCGAGCCGAGATTTTGAATGTTCAAGCTCGGTTCATTTATAAACGAGCCGAGCCCGATCTTATTTAACGAATATATTCATGGCTCACGAGCTTATTCGAGCTTTTATCGAGCCTAAACGAGCTTAATATATTTAAACTATAATATTCATTAAATTAATTAAAAATTAAATTATATATTTGAAAACATTATAATATTATTATTAAAATTTGTAATTTTATTCTAATAAATTAATTTTTATAAATTTTGCTATATTTTTCATAAGTAAAGTGTAAATTTATAAATTAAATATCAATACTATTATTTTTTCGTCTAAGAGATGACTTACGAGCTTGTTAACGAGCCTGTTAACGAGCATGTTCACGAGCTAACGAGCCGAATATTGTAAAGCTCGAGCTTGGTTCGTTTGCCTTAACGAGCCTCATTAAATGAGTTCGAACGAGCTTTTAACGAGCCAAGACCCGAACAGTTCGCAAACTGTTCGTCTCATTACATCCCTACTTGCATTCTTGTTTGTTAACATTCTTGGCATGAATTCATGAGCCCTTGGCACCCAAGAATTCATGAATATTGCATAAAAATGAAAATTTAATAATCAAGAAATCGACATACCTTGTTAAGAAGGTAACGGTACACAAACCATTCGGTGTATCCAAGACTAACCAACTCCAGGAGCTTTGGAAGCTATAATCGAGTTTTCATAGAAAAAATAATGCATAGTGTACAAGAGAATAGGAGAAGAGAACCTAACAAAACAAAATTTTAAAAAAGGACAAAAAAAAGGTACATACACAAATATTATGGATCTACAATTCATATATATATATATATAAAATCAAAGCCTCTTGATGTCATAATATTACTTAGTTGAAAGCCAATGAAGCATAGAAAATAAGAGTACAGAACTGAATAAATAAATGGATGAGTAGAAATCAACTCCACAAATCATCATTAGTTTGTATTTAATAATTAATTATATTTTCCCAAATAGATATAAAACTCTAAATGTACCTGTAGCTCATCCTAATGTAGTGAAGTTTGAGAACTGGACAATGCCCATAGGTGATCACATTGAATAGATCGGGGGTAGGATTCGAATGTCACCACTTTCAGTCCATTAAATCTCCCTGCATGTCATATGATTTTCCACGTTCTGGTAACTGAATAATATTGTTGTTTTGTCTTACCATCCAAGAAATCAGCAAGCATCCAAGGAATTGCAGGCATATTTTATTTGTGGTGGGTGTGCTAGTGAAGTGGTGATTTTTGAAAGAGTACATAAGGAATAAACATTGTTAAATTTCACTAAGACAGGCATAGCTCAAATTATGACGAGTAAATAAACAAGAAAAAATTTGTGTATTTAATGGAAAAGCATATTCTCCTTATCTTTATGCAATGCTAAAAGTTGTTCCTCCAATCATCAAAGATTAAAAAAATAACTTAGTTTAGAATATTCAGTTCTAGTTCCTAAAAAAAACCAAGCGAACCTTTCAGTATCCCAAAACTCGAAACATGTAGGTCCCAGCAAGAAAAAATTATACAAATTGATATTGCACATCAACACCATATACAAGCTTTGACCGATGGAATGAATCTTGAGAAAGTTGCTTCTGCAGCGGCAAGAATAATGCCCATCCATGGTACTTAAGTCCTCCTAAAAAATTTATTTTGATATGCATGTATATGTGTTATCTGTAAAAGGTAAATGTACCTAAGAGAAAAACTGAGAATTTGAGGATTATGGGTTCAAATCTCTCTCCAGACTGACTAGCTATCCAATGAACCCCAACTCCTAGTGCTCCTGTCAAACAAGTTCCAATTGCTCTATTCACACATTTGCATAATAATGCACCTGCATTAACACATACTAGTGTGATTACTCATAAGTATCACAACAACAAAAAACACTATTGTTTCAATGTGACATCATATTTCATACATAATATATATATAATACACACGAATCTACGATTTCTTACTCTTCGAAGGATGAAGTTACAAAGATCAAATGGAACTGAAATACCACACAAAAACTTTCAAAATTCACACCACTTGACCCGCGATGGGTGTGTGCAAATACGAATATTTTCCCATCAAGTCTGCAGCATTGATGAGCATGGATGATGCACTGTCATGGTTCGAATCCCATGGCAATAAATTCACCACAGAATATGATCTTGAAGCAATAAACAAAATAAATAATATACATATCTAAAAATATTCCAAGAACCAAAAACGCACAACGGAGATCCCATACCATTAAGAGTTTGCCATCTAGATCTCTGCGCAACAACCAACGCCGCCGAAGAGCAAAGCATGATAACCGAAAAAAAGCAAGCAACTGGCCGTAGCACCTACATTTCTGTCAATGAACCTTCCAGTTACCACAGCTCACCGGAGCTTCCAGACATCTCCAACTGCAAAAATCGAAACAGCGACGAAGCAAATCTGTGGATTCTACCTCCGAGAATGTCTTAAAATTTTGAGAAAGAGCAGATGAGAAATAAAAGAACAAAAAAATCTAAGAATTTTGGCCTAAATCGTGACTCAAATCGCAAGGCAATAGCTTGACATCAAAGTCAAATATGGATAATCATGGGAAAAATGAAAATGGTAAAATAAAATCACCGAACAAGACCCATTTCTCTGCAGCAGATTGTGCCTTCTTTCTCCCGGTGCGCTGGTGGTGATGCAGAGTTTGGAGTCCGCAGTAACAGAGTAGTCAATGGAGGCGCGTATCTTCGTGCGTGGAAGAAAAGCAGCGGCGTGCTGGAGGTTGAGCATCCCACCGCGAAAGCTTGTCTTTTTTGGCGTCGAAGAGGGTAAGCTCATCAGCGAGATCTCGCGGTAGCATTGCGGCTGGGAGGAAGAATGAGGCTATAGGTTGGTTTTAGGGTTAATTGGGGGTTAGCCACAACGCTAGTTAAAAGCGTAGTTTTAATTATTTAAAAAACCCCAACACTTTTTAAAAAGTGTTGTTGTATATAACAAAAAGACGCTCATAGACAACACTTTTCAAAAAGCGTGGTTGTATATAGATAAAAAAAATGCTCATCGACAACGCTTTTCAAAAAGCGTTGTCTTTATTAAATTTAAAAAAAATATAGACAACGCTTTTCACTAAAAGCGTTGTCTATTTAAAAACAACTATGCTTTTTGTAAAAAGTGTTGTTTATAACCTTTTTTCTTGTAGTGATTTTTGCACATTTTGAAGCTTCATATTCCTCGTATATTTTTCCAGAATTCCAGTACAATGTTTTTAGCTAAAATTTCGTAGACCGTAGTTCCTCGAACATCCCTGCACTATATTTTTCTATTTTACGGCAAACATTTGTCATTTTCAAGTTTTTAGTAACAAGGTTAAAGTTTCAATTGCTATTAATAATTGTTCTTCATAATTTCTTGTGTTTTTTGGTGTTTAATCGGTGGAATTGAGCCTAAAGACGAAACTGGGACTCACCTTTTGCTTGGTTTAGAAGTTAGATTTTTATTTTTCATTGTTATTATCATTTTGACGAGCACGTGCTTGACATGCATGCAACAATCCCCACTCGCCAATTTCTGTTCACAAACTTAATTTTGGCACGTCCAGTGAGACCATGCCGCCGAAGAACCGCGGGAATACTAGTTTGTCGTCATAAGATGACAAATCTGGAGATTTTGTTCCTCATGTTGATTCTTCTGAGAATACTGTTCAGTAGATGGTTGAGCGTATTGAAAAGAACAAGCAAACTGATGAAGGGGGATCTAGTTCCATTCCAAAGATCTTGGTGGTTCCTTCTGAACACTTTGATTCTATGGTCTCAAAGAAGTTTGAAGATATGGATCTTATGGTTGTTAGTACCATGGAACGCATGGAGGATGCACATGAACTAATGATCTCCGCCATTAGTTATATGAGAGGAGAGATGAGCAGAATCAAGACCAATGGAGAATATGTGTCAAATATCACTGAAAAGACTCAGGAGCTTACAGTTAATGTTGGGAAATTAAGTTTTGGTGTTTAAAATTATATTATGTAGCTCAACTGATCTACGAAAGACTAAACTGATCTAGCAGAAACTAAAGCTAAAGGCACTAAACCGATTTGTGGAAACTAAATCGAAGCGCTAAACTACCTCGCACTAAACTGTCTCGCTTGGCACTTCAACTACAAGAGGACAAGTCAACTAGCCGGAGTCGCTAAATTGGCTTCACTAGTTTATCCTCGCTAAACTGACTCCATTATTTTAGCCTTACCAGTTCACTATCATACCGCTTTTGGATAAGATCTTCCATACTCTGACACATCTTGCAGAAGGTAGTGCCGTGATGCAAAGGGAAATGTCGATTTCAAAATTTTTTCTTGAAGATGACAAATACAACGTGAATAATTCGAAATTCTATCTGAAGATCCAATTTGAATTTATGACCGTTAACATCCAAGGGTATAAATAGGAATCATGATCGATCAAAGAAGCTCTCTCGCGCATTGGAATTTTTGATTACATTGCTTATTCAAAATCTCAAAGTTTGAGTATCGATCAAAGAACTCAAAGCACAAACACCTAAGTGTTATTCTGATCATTGAAGGATCAATCTTGTGCAAAGTAAATCGAGTTGTAATCATCTTTGTTTCTATCATTCTAGGACTGAAACTGCGTTGTAATACTAGGAGTTCTTGTTTAGGCAGTGTCTAAGTCCTAAACCGGATCGGAGTTTTGAAAATTGCTTGTAAAATTCAAAGTATTCTAGTGATATCCTTCCAAGGTGGAAGAAGGGGTGACGTAGGAGTATTTGAAATCTCCGAACATCCATAAACATCTGCTTGTGTCTTTTTCAGTTTACCTATTCTCTTTGCCTTGCATAAACTGGTTTATAGTAAGTGTTAAAATCTGTAATTTGACATATTTCCGTACATACATTGTTTTTCAAATTACATTAGACAACAAGATAAACTTAGAATTCCATCACTAAATCGATCGAATTCAATCCCATCTCACTAAACCTTTTTGAGTGTATTCATCCTCCCTCTACACTCTAAACCGATCCTAACAAGTGGTATCAGAGAAGGTTTTTTTATCTTGACTTTGAACATCTTACGAAAATGTCTTCATTCAGCAAGATTCCCATGTTCTCCAAAGAGGACTTTGACGATTGGAATATTCGCATGAAAGCTCATCTGTCAGCTTTAGATGATGATATGTGGTTTGTCATTACTGATGGACCTCTCACAATCACCAAGGTAAACAATGTTGTGGATATTTCCAGTGGTGGGCCACAATATATCGAAAAGCCAAGAATTTAGTGGACTGCTGAGGATAAGAAGAAGCGAATCTTGACAATGTTGCAAAAGATATCTTGTACAAGACCTTGGACAAGAATACTTTCAGTAATATCAAGATGTGCAAAACAGGAAAAGAAATTTGGGAAAAACTGATTTAACTTTGTGAAGGAAATGAGCAGACGAAAGAGAACAAACTATCTGTTGCCACCCAAAAGTTTGACAACATCAAGATGAACTCAATGACAGAGTTTGATGAGAGAGTCAGTAGCATTGTGATTGAACTCAATGCTTTGGGAAAAACATATCCCAACAGGGAAGTTATCTTAAAAGTTATTCGAGGCCTTCCCAAAGAATGGGATGTGAAAACAATGGTTATGACGGAATCAAAGGATTTGAATAAGTAGGAACTACATGACTTATTTGCTGATCTAAAGGCCTATGAGTTTGAGTTAAAAACTCGAGAAGAGGATCAGTCTACCTCTCATCTGACCAAGGCCTTAACTACAGTCAAAATAGAATCACCTACTCAACTAGAGAAAACTGCATAATAGCTAAGCAGTGATGCTATGTCATTGTTCGTAAAGAAGTTTGGAAAGTTTATTAGAAGAAATCAGGAAGAATAATACAGAAGAAAATTTCAAAAGAAAGATGCAACTGAAGAACCAA